>NC_064631.1:674795458-675995458 GCF_023864275.1 Schistocerca cancellata
AGAGCAATTGCACAGCAGTAGCCGTTAGGTATCGCCGCAGGCTTGGCAAACATTTACTTGTAGAAAAATGTTACCATGAGATTCAGAATAGTTGCATGAGAGGAGCTTTATGATCTTATGTAGCACCTCACTAATACACACTCCTTGCTGCCTTTATATACAGCTCCTTCTCTGTCTCTTTCTTAGCATATTTACATGCACCCACTTTCGGAGGGACACTATAAGACAGAGAAATACACTTCACTTTAGCGCAGTCTCGACCAGAATAACATGAACATTACCACTTTGTTCTCGTTTAAATCTTGCAAGGCATGCCTAGCACTTGAGTGCCCTGGTTCCACATTCGCTGAGACCATATTCGCAGCAAAGGTCATCGGCAGAGAAAAATACCGTAGCAACGCCGCAGCGAACATACAGAGGTCGACCAATGGAGTGCGAGATAACAGTAAAAGTTGCTCGTGAGTAGTCTGCACCTTGTTCATCTTCTTCTTTAGCCTGTCTCAGTCCACTGTCTCAGTCCATTGTCTCCGATTTTGAGCCTCCTGGCACCATCGTGTTCCAATCATCTGCTTCATGTCATCAAGCCATCTCTTCTGGGGTCTTCTAGTGCCCCTCTTGTGGTCTCACGGTCTCCAGTATCGAATTCTAGGGGCCCACCTGCTGTGATATTGTCGAACTACGCGTCCTATCCATTGCCACTTCAGGCTTGCAATTCTTTCTAAGATGTCTCTTACCTTTGTTCTCCTTCGAATTTCCTCTTGTCCAAGCCTATCCCTCAGGCTGACACCACAGCTGCTTGTGTGCACTTTAGTTTATGGGCAATTGCCTTCGTCAAGGTCACAGTTTACAGGCCGTAAGCTGTAGCTGGCAGGATGCACATATTGTATACCATAGCCTTCAGTTTATTTGGGACATTCTTGTTAGTCAGGATAAATCTTAGTTTCTGGAAAGGTGTACAGCTCGATCTGGGTGGAATTTCTGCATTTTGATTGTTTTCCACTAGTTTCATTTTGTGGCCGACATAGATGGACTCATCAACAGCTTCTATAGCCTGGTTTCCGACTTCAAGTGAATAGATGTCTGGGCTTAGTATTTTCGTTTTTTTGAAGTTCATTTCTATGCCAATCTTTGCAGAGGAAACTCTTAATCCTTGTATCATACTCTTTAGTCCTTCCAGATCTTCACTTAGGAGGACAACATTTTCGATAGAGCACATGATGGTTCAGATATGAGCCACTGATTTTTATTCTTTTGTTATTCCAATCTAGTGATTAGAATAAGTCTTCCAATATTAGGATGAACAGTTTCGGAGAGATGGTGTCACCCTGGCGAACTCCTTTGCTCGTTGGGATCTTACTGGTGAGAGTCTTCATCCACTCTGTCATAGTTACCTGTTCATAGATGTTAAGAGCTGTAAATGTCTTTAATTTATCGTGGCATTTTCAAGGGCCTTCATGATTGCCCAAATCCCACAGGCGTCAAAGCTTTTCGATAATCTATAAAGCCTAGATGAATCCTGATGTTAAACTCAGCTGTTTTCTCAAGAAGAAGGGGATTAGTCTGGATTTGGTCTGTTGTAGAAAAACCTTTTCGAAATCCTGCTAGCTCAACGGGTTTGATATAAATCCAGTTTTCTTGTGAGGCAGTTGGTATTAATATTAGTCAGTAATTTGTAAAGATGTGATCAGAAACTAACCAGACTACAGTCTCCATGTTTTCCTTACCATATATAAGGAAGCGAATATCTGAAATTGATAGATAGAACAGACAACTTTCAATCTTTGTTCTCTCGAAAAATAGCTCCACAATACTGCAGCATGAGATGAAATAATGAGGGCGCGGGATGTCCGTGACATTAGAGTTCCCTCAACCACTACCAGGTGTGACCTGCAGTCAGTCATACACAATGGTTCCCCACACCATGACTCCTGGAGCAAACACCGCGGTGCCTCTCATTGGAAGAATGGGACCTCCATCCAGGTGGCCACCATACTCGCCGACGACAGTCATCCAAGTTAGTTCAGAATGGCGATTCGTCACTGAATACAAAGCTTTGCCATTCGCCAGCAGTCCATGCTTCCCTGTCACGGCATCCCTCCTAAGTCAGCCATTCGTGTTGTAGTGAGAGCGGCAGTCTGCGCATGGCTCAGTTATTCACTGGTCCGGCTCCTGCTTGATTCTGTCCAATGGCGTGGGATTACACGCAGTATTGTAGAAACTCCATTACTGATTCTCAGTTGGCAGGCGCAGATGTGAAGCTGCTAAGATGTGCTCGGAGCACAATACGGCGATCCGCCATTGTGGTGGCCGTCTGAAACCTCGATAACGAGTACGCATGCCCTCACTTCCCATGCTGTCCAACATCGGGCCACTGTCACATCAGAATTTCCCCACAAATCTCGATATTGTGCGGTTCGACCTGCCGGCCAAATAGAGACTCAAAACGAGGCTCCTTTCAAACACTGTCGGGTGGTGATAACGCTGTCTCACATGAGTTCACAACATCTCAGTGTCCTTCACAGTGATCGCTCAACATCTGACGATGTTCAAGCCCTTACATACCCTACCACGTTTGGTAACGACACTAAACACGAACAACACTAATCACCCCGGTAGCCGTTCTACGTGTCACAGAGAACTGCAATTACGCGCCGCTGGTGTGTACGTGTACGAAATTCCATTGACATCCGGCCATGTCTTTGGGTGCTTCGCTTTTTGTCAGGCAGTGTATAAACCGTTTGTGTTTTAAATAAAACGCGGTGGCAGGAACTTTGCTGAGACGTTGTTGAAAAAAATTCCTTCTCGGAATTCACCTGATACAGGAAACCACAGATGACTAGAGGATTTGAACGCATCGCAAACCTTGTGAGGAGTCCAATATTTTATCTCCGTAAAATTGCCCCGTTACATGAACTATCTACTGCGTCGGTTGCCCGTAACATACAACATTGTTTTCGTTAATACGAGGTGCATTCAAGTTCTAAGGCCTCCGATTCTTTTTCTCTGGACTGGAAAGAGATAGAAACATGCGCATTGTTTTAAAATGAGGCCGCGTTCATTGTCAATACTTCCCAGAGATGGCAGCACCATACGGCAGATAGAATTTTACCGCCAGTGGCGAGAATGAGAACTGTTTTAAATACTTAAAATGGCGACGTTTTCCATACTTGAACAGCATGCAATCATTCGTTTTCTGAATTTGCGTGGTGTGAAACCAATTGAAATTCATCGACAGTTGAAGGAGACATGTGGTGATGGAGTTATGGATGTGTCGAAAATTCATTCGTGGGTGCGACAGTTTAATGAAGGCAGAACATCGTGTGACAACAAACCGAAACAACCTCGGGCTCAGACAAGCCGGTCTGACGACACGATCGAGAAAGTGGAGAGAATTGTTTTGGGGGATCGCCGAATGACTGTTGAACAGATCGCCTCCAGAGTTGGCATTTCTGTGGGTTCTGTGCACACAATCCTGCATGACGACCTGAAAATGCGAAAAGTGTCATCCAGGTGGGTGCCACGAATGCTGACGGACGACCACACGGCTGCCCGTGTGACATGTTGCCAAGCAATGTTGACGCGCAACGACAGCACGAATGGGACTTTCTTTTCGTCGGTTGTGACAATGGATGAGACGTGGATGCCATTTTTCAATCCAGAAACAAAGCGCCAGTCAGCTCAATGGAAGCACACAGATTCACCGCCACCCATAAAATTTCGGGTAACCGCCAGTGCTGAAAAAATGATGGTGTCCATGTTCTGGGACAGCGAGGGCGTAATTCTTACCCATTGCGTTCCAAAGGGCACTACGGTAACAGGTGCATCCTACGAAAATGTTTTGAAGAACAAATTCCTTCCTGCACTGCAACAAAAATGTCCGGGAAGGGCTGCGCATGTGCTGTTTCACCAAGACAACGCACCCGCACATCGAGCTAACGTTACGCAACAGTTTCTTCGTGATAACCACTTTGAAGTGAATCTTCATGCTCCCTGCTCACCTGACCTGGCTCCTAGTGACTTTTCGCTTTTTCCAACAATGAAAGACACTCTCCGTGGCCACACGTTCACCAGCCGTGCTGCTATTGCCTCAGCGATTTTCCAGTGGTCAAAACAGACTCCTAAAGAAGCCTTCGCCGCTGCCATGGAATCATGGCGTCAGCGTTGTGAAAAATGTGTACGTCTGCAGGGCGATTACGTCGAGAAGTAACGCCAGTTTCATCGATTTCGGGTGAGTAGTTAATTAGAAAAAAAATCGGAGGCCTTAGAACTTGAATGCACCTCGTACTGTGCCAGAGGATGCAACCGCTGTCAATTTTTAGTGGTGTCAACATCATCACTTTCGAAGCACAGTGAGTAACATAAATATTCTGACACTGTGAGATTTTTGCTTTGTAGCATCGTAACTTTACTCTTAACAAAACAAAAATTAAAAAATGATCTAGTATTACATTAAGGTGGATGTTCAGTAGATAATAGTTACGAATCTTTTTCACACAACTTATATCACTTGTTACAAAATACTACGATTTAAATAAAACACTGTTAGACTTTGACGTTACTTTAATATTCGGACAGCTGGCAGAATAGCACTTGTTCTGATTGTAGACGCTAAGCTATATACTCTGAGTTAGAGGGCATTATTTGTTTACAAGCGCGGTCGACTGTCCGTACGGTACAATGCCATGCAAAACCAACATCAGTTTTGATATACGACAACTTGTGATTTTTCATTAGAGAAGATAAACTCCTTTGTCAAAATCGCTAATAATAACCTTTATTCCTGATAACCGGTTTCGGTAATCAGTGTTACCATCTTTAGATCTTGATTGGTAGGTTATTACATATTTCTTAAAATAGTAGTAAAAGTGCTCTTCCCTAACATGAAAGGTAAATCATATATATAAACTGCTGCCATGCTCAACATAAGTAAGAATGTTGTTGCGGATACCATCAGAGGATTCGAAAACGAGGACTGTATGGACTCTATACCTTAAAGGCTGGACACGCGTTACAAGAGGAATATAATACGAAAAACAAGGAAGCACCCAAATTAGTGAGCATCTAACCGAGCCTCGAAGGAAGGTACAGCCTCAAGCGATTCGCAGAGCACTGAAAGATGGTGGCCACAACGGAGGAATAGCTAGCAATGAACTATATGCGAATGAACAGAATCGAAAGAAGAGATTGGACTTTGGTAAAGAGTTTATTACGAAGGAAGAAACATGGTGCAACGCCGTCATTTTTACCGACGAAAGTAAATTTAACATTTTTCGGTCGGACAGACGAAGACAGGTGTGGTGCAAGAACAATGAAGAATTTAAAGTCACAAATGTCAAGCCGACTGTGAAGCACGGCGATGGAAGTGTTGTTGCCTGGGGCTGTACGTCCACCTTTGAACCGGGCGAATTAGTGTTAATCGACAGTAATATGGACAAATATGTCTATCTGAACATTTTGAAGCACAATTTACGCAAAAGTGCTAAAAAAGTGGGTGTGTCAAACACTTTGAAATTTTACAAGGACAATGATCCTAAACATAAAACTCGCCTTGCGCAGGAATAATCACTGAACAGTTGCCCGAAAGTCTTACAATGACCACCTGTCACCTGACCTCAATCGTATGGAGACTGTATGGGGAGAATTAGAGCGACATATTAGAAAAACATCAATATCCTCCAGAGAAACTTCGAAACGTGGATTAAAAGAAGAATGTGGCGGTATATGTACTGCGAATTTAAAAAAGGGTCATTAGCAGTAGGCATGAGCGTTTTAAAGAACGGGTAAAACAGAACGGCTGCCCGACAAGATGCTGATACATATATTTTTCACACAATTTTTTTTTAAATAATTAATTATAAAAGTGTCCGAATATGGAAGTAATGTGAAATTAGGGCAGAGTTTTATTTAAATCGTATTACCAAAAAACTTTGGTAAGTCATGTTAATAAAGTTTACGCTATAATTTACAAGTCATATAACGCAATATTAGGATGGTGCATAAAGTCGTAGCGTTTTTCCATAAGTTTAATATATTCTTCTCCACTATTCGCAGCAGTCTGCCAGCGGAGGGGGCGGGGGGTAACTTATCTATTCCGCGACTGTATAAATCAAGTGGTTTTCAGTGAACAACTCGTCGAGCCATGTTCGGAGCGCATTTTCATCCGGAAAGGAAACTCCTTGAATGTTGTTCGCTAGAGAGCGGAAAAAGTGAAAATCTGAGGGCGCAAGATCAGGTGAAAAAGATGGATGCAAAATGGCTTTCCAACGCAACTCCTGTATAGCACGTTTTGTCAGTCTAGGAGAATGCAGACGGGCATTAATGTGGACCAGCATCACTTCACGCAGTCTTCCTGGTCGTCGTTTATAGACTGCGTATCCAAGACATTTCATTTGTTTCCAGTTTCATTTCATTTGTTGACAAAAAATGTCAGCAGTGATGGTTACACTTCGGGGAAGCAATTCGTACACCACAGTCATTGTTGCAGCAGATGCATAACATTATCTTTTGTGGATGCGAGCAGGACGTTCTACGAGGAGTTGGTGCTTTGTCTGGGCTCAACCATTCCTTTCTTTTCCTTACGTTAACATATAACGACCATTTCTCTTCACCAATAACGATACAAGATAGGAATGGTCTGTGTTGTTTACGAGCCAATTGTCGACGAGCAAGCGGAGACGCACGTATGGACACTCGCTGATTTTTGCGATTTTGGCTTACAGCTTGTGGTACCCATACACCCGATTTTTGAACATCCCGCACGATGGTAGAATGATGACATTTCGTCACATTTGCCATCTCTCGAGCACACACTGACGTGGATCAGTATGGATTACTGCGTTTAAACGATCTTCATAAAATCCAGGTCTTCCTGAACATGGAGAGTTACTAATGTCAAAACGACCCTCCTTGAAACGAGGAAACCATTTTGTTGCTGTGCTCTGCCCAATGGCATTATCCCCACACACGGTGCGAAAGTTTGTGGCTGCCTCCGCTGCTGTCACCCCTCTACTGAACTCAAACAGAAGAATATATCGGAAATTTCTGGTTTCTGCACTTGGCACTCCAATTTAGAGCGTCTACAGCTCCGCACACTATCTCCAAATGACAAAATTACAACACATAAACTCATATGGCAACAATGAACTACAAATGAAAATTACAATCGATAAATAAAACCATAGCAACAGGCATACTAACATAGAAAACTAAAACGCTACGAAATTATGCACCAGCATAGTAATAAGAATGTTAAAAATGAAGTTATGATGCTCCAAAGCAGGGCTATTGCTAAAATATCGACAAATTGATGTCGATACTCTCTGCCAGACATATCGAAATACTACAGCAACTTCTCCCACTTGATATATCGATATGAAAATGCCAATATCGAGGGCCGATACTTTTGTTTTACATATATTTTTTCACAATTTACGGCACATATTTGAAGTTGTTCATTTGAAATTGTAGTAGAACATAATTTTACTTTCACTGTGTGAATGAGTCTTACTACTATTTAGCTTTCTTTACGACCAATCTTTCTCTGACTGTGTGAAGCAAGTACAGATGTCACAAAAGAAGAAGACGAATGCACTGTGCGATGTCGGTGTGAATGGAAAAATTAAGATTTCCGATTTGAAGAAGTAGCACACCAATTGCGTTAAAAAACAATTTTAACGCAACTAGTGTGCTATTTCTTCACATTGGCATTTTTCGAAAATGATGAACAAAAATCTAAACGACAAAATTGGTCTTTACGTTGGGTGGAGACGTGTGAGAGGAAATGTTGACATATCGGAGCTCGGGGCTACCACCAGAAACTGCAATGTTTAGCTTCACCATGCATTTTTGACACCATGGCGTTGGCAGAAATAAAAAAAGAAAAACAGGGAAGTCGACATGAATTGTTCCGGACAAATTCCATATGTGACGAAACCGAACAACAGAGCGATCGGGCACATTTTATTGTGCCACTTACATGCGGCTGCTATTATTAGCTTTTTGGTTATCGCCAAGTGTGAACGTGCTACGTTTTTCTTTCAATTCTTGCTGTACGGGGGATAGGCAGACTGCGAGCTTGTTGATGTACAGAGTATCTAAAAATCAATACTTAAATATGCAGCACTAAAGTCGGCAGCATATATCGAATGCGGTGGTGATATTTTTGTAGCCATGTGCATCGATATTGTCTCCGATGATGTATCGATACATTTCTCCATGTGTCAACACACGAGAAGAACGTGTTCTTAATTATCGATATGTAGAAATTATATTTTTAAACATATCAACAGTCCCACTACAAAGGAAAAAACTCATAGTGTCTGAATATTAACGTTACACACTGCATTTCGAATGTTTGAAAGCCACGAGCGGTATTTAGACAAGACCATAAATGTTGTTGTTGTTGAGCGCTTCAGTCCAGATACTGGTTTGATGCAGCTCTCCATGCTACTCTATCCTGTACAAGCCTCTTCACCTCCGAATAACTACTGCAGCGTACATCCTTCTGAATCTGCTTAGTGTATTCGTCTCTTGGTTTTTTACTCTCCGCGCTTCCCTCCAGTACTAAATTAGTGATTCCTTGATGACTCACAACGTGTCCTGCCAACTGATCCCTTCTCCTAGTCAAGTTGTGCGACAAATTCCTCTTCTCCCCAATTCTATTCAGTACTTCCTCATCAGTTACGCGATCTAACTATCTAATCCTCAGCATTCTTCTGTAGCGCCACATTTCGAAAGCTTCTACTCTTCTTGTCTAAACTATATATCGTCCACGTTTCACTTCCATACATGGCTACACTCCATACAAATACTTTCAAAGACTTCCTGACACTTAAATCTATACTCAATATTAACAAATTTCTCTTCTTCAGAAACGCTTTCCTTGCCATAGCCAGTCTACAATTTATATCCTCTACTTCGGCCATTATTAGTTATTTTACTCCCCAAATAGCAAACTCATTTAATACTTTAGGTGTCTCATTTCCTAATCTAATTCCCTCAGCGTCACCTGATTTAATTCGACTACATTCCATTATCCTCATTTTGCTTTTGTTGATGCTCATCTTATATCCTCGTTACAAGATACTGTCCATTCCCTTCAACTACTCTTTCAAGTTCTTTGTTGTCTCTAACAGAATTAAGTCATCGGTAAACCTCAAGGTTTTTATTTCTTCTCCGTGGATTTGAATTCCTACTGCAAATATTTCTTTTTATTGCTTTACTGCCTGCTCAACATACAGATTGAATAACATCGGGGATAGGCTACATTCCTTTCTCACTCCCTTCTCAACCACTGCTTCCCTTTCGTGCCCTTCGACTCTTGTAAGTGCCATCTGGTTTCTGTACAAACTGTAAATAACTTTTCGCTCCCTGTATTTCATCCCTGACAGCTTCACAATTTGAAATAGAGTATTCCAGTCAACACTGTCAAAAGCTTTCTCTCAGTCTACACATGCTATAAACGTAGACTTGGATTTCCTTAACCCATCTTCTATGATAAGTCGTATGCTCAGTATTGGCTCGCGTGTTACTACATTTCTACGGAATCCAAAGTGATCTTCCCCGAGGTCGGCTTCTACCAGTTTTTCCATTCGTCTGTAAAGAATTCGTGTTAGTATTTTGTGACCATGACTTATTTCACTGATAGTCTGGTAATTTACACATCTGTCAACACCTGCTTTCTTTGGGATTGGTATTATTATATTCTTCTTGAAGTCTGAGGATATTTCCTCTCTCATTCATCTTGCTCACCAGGTGGTAGAGTTTTGTCAGGGCTGACTCTCCCAAGGCTATCAGTGGTTCTAATGGAATGTTGACTACTCCCGGGGCCTTGTTTCGACTTAGGTCTTTCAATGCTCTGTCAAGCTCTACTCTCAGTATCATATCTCCCGTTTCATCTTCATCTACGTCCTCTTCCATTTCCATAATATTGTCCTCAAGTACATCGCCCTTGAATAGACCCTCTATATGCTCCTTCCACCTGTCTGCTTTCCCTTATTTTCTTAGGACTGGTTTTCCATCTGAGCTCTTGAAATTCGTACAGGTGGTTCTCTTCCCTCCAGATGTCTCTTTAATTTTCCTGTAGGCAGTAGCTATCTTACATCGTGATACATGCTTAGACATCCTTATATTGGTCGTCTAGCCATCCCTGCTTAACCATTTTTCACTTCCTGTCGATCTCATTTTTTAGACGCTTGTATTCCTTTTCGCCTGCTTAATTTCTTGCATTTTTATATTTTGTCCTTTCATCAATGAAATTCAATATCTCTAACAAAGAGATAGAGGGGCTGGCCACTACTTACCTCAGCTCAGTACAGCCGATAGATACACATAAAACAAAACCGAAAATTTTTGTTCCTAGCTTTCGGAACAAATGTTCCTTCATCAGGGAGGAGAGAGGGGAAAGAAAGGGAAGAAGGGAAAGGAGATTCAGTTACTCACAACCCAGGTTATGAAGCAACAGGGAAAGGAAAATAGGGAGGGTAGCAAGGATGGAGGCATGGTTGTCAGAGGGAAGCCAAAGATATTCTACTGTAAGTACTGTGCCAGCTTCAAACCAAAGAGGATGCATACAGAAGTAAAGAGGTATATAATATAAAGATAAACACAACTATGCTATGCAGGATGAAAATATACTATATACCTCTTTACTTCTGTATGCATCCTCTTTGGTTTGAAGCTGGCACAGTACTTACAGTAGAATATCTTTGGCTTCCCTCTGACAACCATGCCTCCATCCTTGCTACCCTCCCTATTTTCCTTTCCCTGTTGCTTCATAACCTGGGTTGTGAGTAACTGAATCTCCTTTCCCTTCTTCCCTTTCTTTCCCCTCTCTCCTCCCTGATGAAGGAACATTTGTTCCGAAAGCTAGGAACAAAAACTTTCGGTTTTGTTTTATGTGTATCTATCGGCTGTACTGAGCTGAGGTAAGTACTGGCCAGCCCCTCTATCTCTTTGTTAGTATTTGTTTCACATCTCTATATGAGATTTTCCATTAATCATTTAAATTCAATATCTCTTCCGTTACCCACGATTTTGGATCACAAATGATTGAAACTGTTTTTTATGAGGAGGGAACGCGTGAACCGTGACGTGCTGCTGGAAACTCTTGAGTGGAGTGAAAGCGCCCGGTGGAACGAGGACGGCCAGTGGGACGGGCGATATGGGCAGCAGTGTCACCTCGCCGGCAGTATGCAGCGCCCGTGCCCGAGGTCGGCAGAGGCAGTCCGCCTCAAACGCAGCCGCGGCGTGGCGACACGAACCTCGCCCACTTCCCGAGGCGGCCGTTCTTCCGTGTAATTGGCCTCTGACGTCACTCTCAGGCGCGCATGCAACAGCACTGTCTTGCGGCGGAGGTGGCACTGCCGAAGCAGAACGGCAGTTTTTCGAAATTCGTGGCCCATTTCACACCTGTCTGGCAGCCGTCGGAACGGTGCCGTGTACACGGCACGCCGCCGCGGGGGTTTCCCGTTTATCCAGTTGCTGTTGAGCTCGGCACACCACGGTAGCTCTCTCTCCATTTTCTTCAAATGGTTCAAATGGCTCTGGGCACTATGGGACTTAACATCTGAGGTCATCAGTCCCCTAGAACTTAGAACTACTTAAACCTAACTAAGGTAAGGACATCACACACATCCAAGCACGAGGCAGAATTCGAACCTGCGACCGTAGCGGTCGCGCGGTTCCAGACTGAAGCGCCTAGAACCTCTCGGCCACTCTGGCCGGCTCATTTTCTTCCTTCACAGTCTCTCTGCACAGTCCCACTGGAATGCAACGTGTGCAAATGCTAGCATAGGTTTTAAGGCCCCCGTAAACGATCAATCGTGTTCCGCAAAATCGCTCTTACCTCGCCACGGATTTGCCAAGCGAGCCCGTACATGTTCAAGCAACCAATGTTTGTCAGTTAAACCTGTACATCTACATCTGCATCTACATCCATACTCCGCAAACCACCTGACGGTGTGTGGCGGAGGGTACCTTGAGTACCTCTATCGGTTCTCCCTCCTATTCCAGTCTCGTATTGTTCGTGGACAGGATTGTCGGTATGCCTCTGTGTGGGCTCTAATCTCTCTGATTTTATCCTCATGGTCTCTTCGCGTGATATACATAGGAGGGAGCAATATACTGACTGCTTGACTCCTCAGTGAAGGTATGTTCTCGAAACCTCAACAAAAGCCCGTACCGAGCTGCAGAGCGTCTCTCCTGCAGAGTCTTCCACTGGAGTTCATCTATCTTCTCCGTAACACTTTCGCGATTACTAAATGATCCTGTGATGAAGCGCGCTGCTCTCCGTTGGATCTTCTCTATCTCTTCTATCAACCCTATCTGGTACGGATCCCACACTGGTGAGCAGTATTCAAGCAGTGGGCGAACAAGTGTACTGTAACCTACTTCCCTTGTTTTCGGATTGCATTGCCTAAGGATTCTTCCAGTGAATCTCAGTCTGGCATCTGCTTTACCGACCTCACTTTGAAGTGGACGCTATTCGTGTTTGTGTGTATTTTCAGAGTAGTGAGTACGGCCACAAATGCAGACAATGCAGTCCTGCAATGATTTTGACACTGTGTTTAAAGAAGAAGAAGAAAACAAGACTCTGGTCCAAAGAATGGCTTAAAATGAGAGATTTAACCATGAAAATATGCTAAAAGAAATATTACTATCATAACCCGATGATTACATCAGCTTTCTTCGAAAGGACAATGAAACTTTTTAAAACTTACTAAGTCCCTCCTAAAAGAGCAAACCTGCCTGTCAAGTTCACTCTTGTGTAGCCACGGAAGTGTCAAACAAGCCTGTACACGTACTAAGGAAAGTTTGTCAGTTTAACCTTAGTTTTGAAGCAGACACTTTTCGTGTATGCTGTATTTTGGCACTAGTGAGAATGGCTACAAATGCAGATAAAGCATTTCTAACATTGCCTCTGCCACCGTGTTTAAAGAAAAAGATTACAAGACGCTGGTCAAGGGAATGGTTTAAAATCAGAAAGATGCACCTGCAAACCTGATAAAATGGAAATGTTTCGCTCAGAACCTGATGATAACAACAACTTTCTGCGGATGAACATTGATACGTTTAATAACTTGTTTAGCGTTGCTTCTCCCTCACATTGAAGAAGAAGACACAAGCATGCGAAAATTTATTCTCTTCCAATTGGTCCTCTAATGACAGGTCATTAAAATACTGCAACGTTCGTGGAGGAACCGGAACACTTAGATTTCTTTTATTTCCTTCCACTCCCTTTTATGTGAGTGTATGCGTAAAATACTGATTTTGTTCATAACCTCTTCATGCGTAATATACGGCTGGGAAAGATGTGGTACGTCTGCTATTTAGGTAACTGTCAGTGCTGTTTTGTTTCTGCACTTGATTGTAGTTTTCATAGTAGTGGAAACTCACGATACAGTGAGATAAATCGTAATAAAACAATTTTTCACTAAACATGTGCGAAACGTCAACACAAACAACGTCCGCCATATTGTCACACTTTCTGTCAATCAAAATTTCTCTCAAACACGTCAAACACGACCTACACTTGATAGACACCTCAAACTGCACTGGACGCGGTCAAATATTTGGAAAGCATATATAAGTTTGACAAAATGTTTGATCATTTACGGGGGCCTTTAGTTTATCGTCTCTTCCAAAAAATGCAGAAACAGAATACAGTGGATTCATCCAATTAATCTAAAAAGGGAACTAATGTGGGCGTTTAGTGCCCTACGTCAAGGGCTCCGTGGCGATCCCGAGAAGTTCTTCACATACGTTCGAATGAGAATACTAATATCCGACGAAGCACATGGGCGACTGATAGGTTCGTTACGGCGCAAGAACACGCTCGCCAGAGAATCTATTCAACCTACGCAAATGTTGACTGTCGCCATCGCGTAAATGAAATAAAAGTACTATTTAGGAATATGGCAAGGTAACAATTTGCATTCGGCATATCATAATACATTGGGCAATTAACTATTCCAGGAACGGCAGGAATAAAGAAATATATTAAATTTTCTCCCATACCATCGCTGCGGCTGATACAGCAACCAGTGTAAGACCTGCCCCTGAAATCTGAAAATAAATATCTCCGCAACCACGACTGTACTTACCTTAGAAATTTATTACTCTAAAGTTTCAAGACCAAATTCTTCACTTACTTATATTATCATTATTATGTACACTCCTGGAAATGGAAAAAAGAACACATTGACACCGGTGTGTCAGACCCACCATACTTGCTCCGGACACTGCGAGAGGGCTGTACAAGCAATGATCACACGCACGGCACAGCGGACACACCAGGAACCGCGGTGTTGGCCGTCGAATGGCGCTAGCTGCGCAGCATTTGTGCACCGCCGCCGTCAGTGTCAGCCAGTTTGCCGTGGCATACGGAGCTCCATCGCAGTCTTTAACACTGGTAGCATGCCGGGACAGCGTGGACGTGAACCGTATGTGCAGTTGACGGACTTTGAGCGAGAGCGTATAGTGGGCATGCGGGAGGCCGGGTGGACGTACCGCCGAATTGCTCAACACGTGGGGCGTGAGGTCTCCACAGTACATCGATGTTGTCGCCAGTGGTCGGCGGAAGGTGCAAGTGCCCGTCGACCTGGGACCGGACCGCAGCGACGCACGGATGCACGCCAAGACCGTAGGATCCTACGCAGTGCCGTAGGGGACCGCACCGCCACTTCCCAGCAAATTAGGGACACTGTTGCTCCTGGGGTATCGGCGAGGACCATTCGCAACCGTCTCCATGAAGCTGGGCTACGGTCCCGCACACCGTTAGGCCGTCTTCCGCTCACACCCCAACATCGTGCAGCCCGCCTCCAGTGGTGTCGCGACAGGCGTGAATGGAGGGACGAATGGAGACGTGTCGTCTTCAGCGATGAGAGTCGCTTCTGCCTCGGTACCAATGATGGTCGTATGCGTGTTTGGCGCCGTGCAGGTGAGCGCCACAATCAGGACTGCATACGACCGAGGCACACAGGGCCAACACCCGGCATCATGGTGTGGGGAGCGATCTCCTACACTGGCCGTACACCACTGGTGATCGTCGAGGGGACACTGAATAGTGCACGGTACATCCAAACCGTCATCGAACCCATCGTTCTACCATTCCTAGACCGGCAAGGGAACTTGCTGTTCCAACAGGACAATGCACGTCCGCATGTATCCCGTGCCACCCAACGTGCTCTAGAAGGTGTAAGTCAACTACCCTGGCCAGCAAGATCTCCGGATCTGTCCCCCATTGAGCATGTTTGGGACTGGATGAAGCGTCGTCTCACGCGGTCTGCACGTCCAGCACGAACGCTGGTCCAACTGAGGCGCCAGGTGGAAATGGCATGGCAAGCCGTTCCACAGGACTACATCCAGCATCTCTACGATCGTCTCCATGGGAGAATAGCAGCCTGCATTGCTGCGAAAGGTGGATATACACTGTACTAGTGCCGACATTGTGCATGCTCTGTTGCCTGTGTCTATGTGCCTGTGGTTCTGTCAGTGTGATCATGTGATGTATCTGACCCCAGGAATGTGTCAATAAAGTTTCCCCTTCCTGGGACAATGAATTCACGGTGTTATTATTTCAATTTCCAGGAGTGTATTATTTCTCAAGTCAGCGTCCGTTTTTCTCAACACATACTAATCGCACAGAAAAGATTTTTTAACCGGCTTCTGACATTGCATATCGATTTTACGCGAAAACTTAGTATTTGCAGAAAACTTTAACATAAAGAGACTTCTAACTACCATATGCAAAAGGGCATCATGAATGTCCAGCTACATACCTACATTTTACGAAGTTAACTTATGTTTTAATTGAATAATTTGTATACAGTATTATTATAGATAATAACTGTGACCACTGCATGAGTCCATTATCTCTTCCCGTCGCACAAGCTGACTTTTCTGAACGAATGCACTTTCCGAAAAGGCAAATCTATTTGTCTGTGCGTGCGTACTGTCTCTGACAATGTTTGTCGAGTCAAAGTTATAGGCTATGTGGTTCTACTGAAAGTCCCTGATCTCTCTCCGTCGTACTAGCTGGGAGAAACATTTCCAATCCAAGGGAATGTATATACAAAGATGTATCATAAATTCACAATTATTATTTCACGTCGTTCGGTTCATTTTTAAAGATGTTTTCTCTTCCCACACTAACCTTTTCCAACGACTACACTTATTCCAAATACTGTTATTATTTTAAACTATAATAGTGCGACATTTTTGCGCGGGTCCTCTGGTATTTAATACTGATCAGCAAATCGAGATTCTTTCAAACATCGTTCAAATTGACCATGATTTTTCCGTAGATACCGTAAAAAGCCTGTGTCGTTTTGCATAACTTTGTGCGCGACAAGCCGGCTTTGAAACGGAAGACACATTATCTATAATTGAATTTCACCGGCTAGGCAGGTAGGTGGCAGAATTTCTGTAATCGAGCAGTTTTCTAAAATATATCTTTTGGGAAGAGTGTTACTATTCCGTTCAAAGTAAATACATTTTTGAAAATAATACAGTAAAACCTCTTTAAGCTGTTGAAAAACTTACCACTTTCGTTTTTTCCCTTGTCGTTAATGTTTCTAAATGATCCATTCAGTCCCTTGAATACTTCGATCCACGTATTTTTAGTATGAACGATGTCCTTTAATTTTCTGTAGTTTTATTAAAAAGAAAAACACTTCCTAATGTTCTGGAAAATTATATTTATTTGATCACGAACCGGCTTTCGGCTTCTCAGGCCATCTTCAAGTGACAACTGAATGTCACAAACATAGATAAACATGACGTGCGACGTACACAGATATTATTTGTACGAAAGATACAAAAATGACGGTGTTTGCAAAGAAAAACATTACTATATATTTTTTTATTCGTGGTAAGGTCTTATGGGACCAAACTGCGGGCCGCCCGCACCAATACAATATTTATATCAACTAAAAAAGGGATAACCAAAGTTTTAAGTGGGGTATATTTAACACATGATGAGAAATAAGATGAGTTTACATTTTTAATCTAGTATATGTAACGAAAGCTTGATTTAACAAAGGCGAAAATGGAAACGGAATCTGATTATTAATACTAGGCTGGTATTCTGTGTTACGTGTTTTTCGATTTCGAGTAGTTCCACTAGGCTCATCTTTCTGCTTTTCTTGACACACTGTAAAATTTCACGTTCCACATCATATAAATGGTTTTCGGCTAAAAGATGATCCGGCAAAGGTCGAGTCTTTCTTCCTTAACGCCAGCTTTTCTCATATTCACGTAGCTTGAGTGCCACAGCTCTGAACATCTTGCTTAGGCGGTGGTCAACAGCATGTACAAATTTTAAAAAATGCGCAACACTGTGGTGTCTGTGATAATGCTATTTATTCTGGTACCGGTTTCGGTTTTAAACCATCATTAAGGGCAGAAAAATTATCGCAGATGTATCACATGTGATACATGCTTTGCCATAGGTTACCACTGAAAAATTGTGATAAAACGAAAAATGAAAAACTGTGACTAGACTGAAAAACGGTGGCACATGGAATGTGGAGTCAAACGCTGCCATCAGCATCCCCACAAATAATGGCACATGGAATGTGTCATCATTTTTCAATCTAGTCATAATTTTTCATTTTTATTGGCAGTTACGGTTCTCGGAGGTAATGTATGTCAAAGTATGTGTGACACGTGATACATCTGCGATAATTTTTCTGCCGTTGACGCTGGTTTAAAACCTAAACGGGTAGCACAATAAATAACATTATCACAGACAGCACAGTGTTATGCATTTTGTAAAACTGCCACAGCTGTGCCTAACTGATCCATACACACTTTTTCAGACTGCTTGCAAGTGATTTGGTATACACCCCTCTGCGCCAAGGGTTACAAAATGGTTCAAATGGCTCTGAGCACTATGGGACTTAACATCTGAGGTCATCAGTCCCCTAGAACTTAGAACTACTAAAACCTAACTAATCTTAGGGCATCACACACATCCATGCCCGAGGCAGGATTCGAACCTGCGACCGTAGCGGCAGCGTGGTTCCAGACTGAAGCGCCTAGAACCGCTCGGCCACTCCGGCCGGCGCCAAGGGTTACATTTTGTCTTTACTAATGAATAAAAATGTTGATACGTTATTGGAGTTATAAAATGCAGGTCTGTAGTTGCGAGACGTTAACTTTTTTGCAAGGTTGTCTGAAATATTGCCAATATATGGATTTTTTCCACAGTAACTACTCAGTAACTGCTGTTGGCCGGAGTACAGAATTGTTGTAATTTTGCTCATTTCCTGTTTTCGTAGAATACTGTCAGTCAGGGCGGAGCTACTGCTATTGATGGATATGATTTATTTGATGGTTTGTAATTTTGTTTGAAAGGCTGATTTGGATAGCGGAACCTGAGAAGCCTAAAGACGGCTCGTGACCAACTAAGTGCAGAACGTTGGGAAGTGTTTTTCTTTTTAATATTATTATCATGCTCTGCCAAACACCAAGGGAAAATTCATTCATTGTTCTAGAATTTTATTCCATAAAACTGTCCGTTCTGCCACTAAAGAAATTAATCGCTCAGTGTCAGTTTCCCATTGCACATGTAGGCCTACCGAAAGAAGTTACGAAATCAACAAGAAAGGCAAATAACCTTAGAAGGAATTTGGGGGTAAAATTTGTAGAGGGAGAACCAGAGCTTGAGCACAGTGACGAAGTTCAAGTGACTGTACCTTGCAGTATTTATGCAGAGATAAAGATCATTTCAGAAGTTAGAATAGAATGATGCTTGTAATGGTTTCTCTAGGGCTGACTAATTTTTTGTCCAGTGATCTTATCATAAACACTGCAATATTTCGCAAAAATCGCATCGAATGAATGGGTGAAAGTGGAGGCCATAAGAGAAGTTCCTTATAACTGTCTCCACCACAACAAATCCATCTGCTTTTGCTATCCCGTGCTGCGTCTAGTATTCACGAACCTCGCGATGTGTAGGTGGGGGGGGGGGGGGGGGGTAGTGTTACGAAATATAGTTATACCCTTGGTCCTTCGCTTCCAAATGAGCCAATTCTGCATTATGAATTAAACACACACAAACCTGGTGTAATATTCTACAATATTTGTAATTTGTTCCACGAACCGGTCTTCGACTGTTAACGCCATCAGCAGGTACAAAAATAGGTATGTGGTGCAGTGAACTTTTGTTGTATCAAAGATGTTAAACTAGTGTATGTACAGAGTATCTCCATTTCCAGAGATGAAAAATGTTAATTTGAGAATAGGAATAAAACAAGCGAGGTTATTTCAGTGTAAATGCGATGTAAGACTATTTAACTTAAATAAAATATTTGACACATTAACACATGAACTATAGACAAATTACAACAGTTGTACACAGAAGGACACAGTCGAACAATAAGCTTTGGTGACACATTCCAAAGATGTGGCTGAACAAAATAATCTTCTCTTAAATAGATCACAAATTACAAACAGATAACATATAGTAGTGATACTAAGCAGGTGAGTGAAGCAGCTGTGATTATACAAAGTAAAATTTTTTATCACAAAGACAGAAATTATAGTAACTGAAATAAAGGAAAGGGGGCATAGAAGTGGGAGGGGTAATTTACAACATTGCCTGGATTGGATTATGAGTAGTATCTGCAGTTAGAAGTGTTGAATAAGGGAACTGTGTCTGGTCATTCAGTACTAAGTTTGGTTTGATGGACATGTTTTTATTAATTTCCATTATTTCAAGATAGTTCATCGTCCTTCTTTTGTGTATATGATGTAATACTTCATGTTTCGCCTGGTAAATATGGCATTCTTTAAGCAAGTCGTCTGCAAAAGTAGAGTCTCCTATTCTAAGTTTCCAACTTCTGTGGTGTTCCTTCCACATTTGCAAGTAATTTTTCATATTCCAGTCTTTCCCAAAGCTGGAGTGCTGTCTTTACCATTGGGAAAAAAGTGTCCAACAGTAGTATGCACATAAAATGACGTTTTTACATTCCTGGATTTAAGCTTTATCGCTATATCCAGTGAGACTTTTCCTAAATATGAAATTGTGCACCGTTTATTGCATTCTTGAGGTAGTGGGTTAAGGACAGGGTAAAGAAGGAAGTACGCCTGTTGTTTCAGTTTTTGTGCATAATGAAGTCCACTAAGGTAGGAGCATCGCCATTGTTTGATGCTATTTGTTCGATGGCATTTAATTCCATTTGAAAGGGGTCTTCACTCATGGGGATGGATATCAGGCGATGTACCGTAGAATAAAAGGCAGGATGTTTACGAGTCACTGCCTGTAAAATATTACACCAGTGTCGTGTGTGTTTCATTCATAATGTATAAAATATTCTACCAAGAACCGATGGAACAGTCAGTCAATAAGCGCATCAATTGCGTCTCCTGTAATGATGCGTTCCGGAACGAGAAAGAAGAAATGAATTATAACTTGCCAGATCCCACAGAACAAACTAACTTTTGATCAGTTTTGAGGGATCTGTATAATAGTATGCGAATTGCCTGTGACCCATCTTCGGCCATCCCGCTGTTCGCGGCCCGTTAAGGTGCCTCCTACGATCCGTCTATTCCACAGTTAAAACAACTACACTGTTTGAAATCGTTGATCACTTTCTGATTCGAAGTTAAACTATGTTTGCAGATGCTTTCTTATCGATAATTCGATGGCATGTGCGCACGAAGGAGCCTATCTTCCTTCAGTAATAAATTTTAATTAATGATTTGCGTAATGTTAGCGTAGTCGATATTCTGTAACCATAGAAACCAGAGAAGAAACAACACTGGTTCACAGCAACTAGCGTCACTCTCTGTCTGCAAATCAGTTAGTCTCATATAGATTCAGCTTGTAAATTACAATTAAACTTTCTCTCTCTATTACTTTTCAAAATACTAAATGCTACATTTTTTAAAATGATATTACTTATAGCTAGCTTCCTTCCTGCCATAAAATGTCAGATAATCTGTCGTAATTTTACTTCATCGGGAATACCAATACCCATTATTAGCGTTTTATTTTCCTCCGTGGTATTTTCAGTAGAATTCATTATTCTCACCAAGTTTTTTTTCCCAAAATAGGCAATTTACATTTAATATTCTTGATATCACAAACGGAAATAAATATTCTGAATGCTATCTACTTTCAGAAATACAAGCACTGTGAATACTTTTATCATCACAGAAAACTTCATGCCAATTTATTTCGCCACAGGATACATGGCGTGCCACGTATTGAAACATTAAGTTCAGTATCAACATACATGAATAAGCAAGCATGGCTCAAGCAGGAACTGAATACAGACTCGTAATGAACATTTCTCACTATATTTTCATTTTTTTTTACATTATTTCATAATGGATACAGAAACGGAGTGCAGGCTTGGGCTTCTTCTCGAGACGCAGCTGTCAACTCAGTGAAGGTTTCGTTCAGTGACGTAAAATTCCCGTGCCACCTAAATGATCGCTGTCAGCACCCACTTTACCTCTTCATAGTTCATGGAACAAAGAAACATATAACAAACACTTCTTAGTTTTTTCATATTAAATCACTACTACTTTAAAAACTGTTATGATACAGAAAATGAATTATAACTGTATCTTGCCATATATTTTAGATGCAATTAGACTGCTGAGTGGTACATCCTCTTGCGATGTATCACTACACCATTTGCAGAAAATGTTATTTCATCACCACATATATGTTTCTTAGGAAAGTTGACCTGTGCCATGTTACTGCATTCATGTAGCAAACTGGAAGAGACTAATTGCGTTCTCGAGTGTCAGAGGTTGTGGTAAATGCAGTTGCTAAAGTTTCTGCTTCACTTGCTCTTGTAGTTTTTTTTTTTAATTTAATTCATCAGATTCCGGGGAACCATGTGAGCCGCAACAACTAGCTCATTATTTAGAGACAGCAGACAATAAAATTTAAAAACTGGAGGCTTTAAAATTAAAGAAAAATAGAAAAAAGATTCTCAGTGGTACTATATACGCAACGAATAATACACTGAAGAGCCAAAGAAACTGGTACACCTGCCTAATATCGTGTAGGGGCCCCGCAAAACGACGTGGCATGGGCTCGACTAATGTCTGAAGTAGTGTTGGAGGCAACTGGTACCACGAATCCTGCAGGGCTGTCGATAAATTCGTAAGAGTACGAGGGGGGTGGAGATTTCATCCGAACAGCATGTTGCAAGGTATCCCAGATATGCTCAATAATGTTCATGTATGGGGAGTTTCGTGGCCAGCGGAAGCGTTTAAACTCATAAAAGTGTTCCTGAAGCCACTCTGTAGCAATTATGGAGGTATGAGATGTCGCATTGTCCTGCTGGAATTGCCCAAGTCCGTCGGAATGCACAATGGACATGAATGGATACAGGTGATCAGGCAGGATGCTTACGTGTCACCTATTAGAGTCGTGCCTAGTCGTATCGGGGGTCCATATCACTCCAACTCCACACGCCGCGCACCATTACAGAGCCTCCACCTGCTTGAACAGTCCCTTGCTGACATGCAGGGTCCATGGGTTCATGAGGTTGTCTCCGTACCTGTACACGTCCATCCACTCGATACAACTTTAAACGAGACCCGTCCGACCAGGCAACATGTTTCCAGTCATCAACAGTCCAATGTCGGTGTTGACTGGCCCAGACGATGCTTAAAGCTTCGTCTCCTGCAGTCGTCAAGGTTTCACGAGTGGGCCTTCAACTCTGAAAGCCCATATCGATGATGTTTCGTTGAATGGTTCGCACGCTGGCACTTGCTGATGGTCCAGCATTGTGATTTGCAGCAATTTACGGAAGGGTTGCACTTCAGTCACGTTGAACGATTCACTTCACTCCCGTCGTTCTCCAGCGGCAGCGATGTCGGAGATTTGATGTTTTGCCGGATTCCTGATATTGGCGGTACACCCGTGAAACGGTCGTACGAGAAAATCCCCACTTCATCGCTACCTCGGAGATGCTGTGTCCCATCGCTCGAGCGCCGACTATAACACCACGTTCAAACTCACTTAAATCTTGATAACCTGCCATTGTAGCGGCAGTAACCGATCTAACACCTGCGCCAGACACGTGTCGTGTTGTATGGGCGTTCTCGCGAGTGAACCACTGTACATAAAACAAGGAGCTTGCTGCAAGGAAGCCTTTGTTTGTGACCGTTTTACCCCGATTGTCCCGTAGTTGACATAAAACCAGAGTTAAAAAGACAAATAAAATTTGAGTAGTGAATTGAAATGTGTTTCAGCACCAGTGGTTGTCAGTACTTACCTAATGTAGATTACATTTTCATATTGAATTGCATGTTCACCTAAGTAACGAGACCCCTCTGAAAACATATTGCACTATTAGGATATAATAGACGGCAGGGGGACCGCCCCAGGGGAATTCATGAAAAGGACTCGCCGCCAAGTTTGGGGATCAATGTCATGTGGTCAGACTGGCCCACGCGTTGAAGAGCCACTATGGGCGCCAGACACTAAAAATCCCAATGCAGATAGTATCTCAATTGGTGCCAGGACATGGTAGTCTGTTTTTAACGAGCTTTATGTGGTAGGTGGGAATCTACCATTTTTGGCGTCGGACTAATGCTTTTGTGAAGAGTACGGTAAATACACAGACTGTTATAGGTATCGTCTGAGAGTGGAGTAAGAAGGAGGAAAATTAAAGCACCTTTGAAGCCATGTGACGACGCGAGTGACCGCCAGCACTGCAAAACAAAACGCTTAACACAAAGTGAAAACCCACAATTGGGTACATAAACAATTTAGAAGTGGCAGAGAGAAACACTGATATACTAAAAAGGTCCAACCTCATTGGCCACAGACAGAGACAGAGCAGGGCACAGTTTTCATTGCCAAAGTTTAGGTAGTTCGTTATTGGTTAACGACCTGAAATAAGAGTAAGGGAAGGGCACAGTTTTCATTGCCAAAGTTTAGGTAGTTCGTTATTGGTTAACGACCTGAAATAAGGGTAAGGGAAGGAGACCGGAGCCTTTTAAGAAAATTTTCACTGGTCGGCACTCGTAACATCTATTGACCAGCTAGTCAAAGTGATATGACGATCGGAAAACATAGAGACACCACCGTCTGGGGAACCTCCAGACAGGTCTTCACTGGTCATCTGGCCTCAGTTCAAAGCAGGACTCATCACTGAAGACAAGTGTACTCCAATAAATGAGATTCCAGGCCAAAGAGAAGACGTGTCGGGAGATGCCCTGAACAGCTGTCGGATACCAACCTGAAGGTTGCCCAAATTGTGGCCCGACAACCAGGATTCTTTTCATAGCTGGATCTCTTTGGTTGTCATCCACAGGACCCTTACGGCACAGCGGCACGTTGATGATATTCTACGCCCCGTTTTGTTGCCCTTCATGCCAAGCCATACTGGGCTTATAATTCAGCAAGATTATACCCGGCCACGTACTGTAAGAGTTTCTACTGCTTGTCTTTGTGCTTGCTAAACCCTACATTCGCCAACAAGATCACCGGATCTTTCCCCAACTGAGAACGTTTGGAGCATTATAGGCAAGGCCTTGAAAGCAGCTCAAGATTTTGACGATGTGACTCGCCGATTAGACAGAATTTGGCACGATATCACTCAGGAGTACCTCCGATGACTCTATCAATTGATGCCAACTTGAAAAACTGCTCGCATAAGGGCCTAGGGTAGGCCAACACATTATTCACTTGCTGAATTTGTGAAGCTCCTTCTCTGGAATAAATCATCAAGCTTTTCTCAACTTGTCATCATTTGTTCGTCTTTACATGTTCATCACATTCACCGATATCCGACCCATTCTGATAATTCCTTCGTGATGTGCCTTTTCTATTTTTATTTTTTTCCCGCCTAAACATGGACCTTGCATTGGTGAGGAGGCTTGCGTGCCTCAGCATTACAGATAGCCGTACCGTAGGTCCAACCACTACGGAGGGGTACCTGTTGAGAGGCCAGACATACGTGTGGTTCCTGAAGAGGGGCAGCAGCCTTTTCAGTAGTTGCAGGGGCAACGGTCTTGATGATTGACTGATCTGCTGTGCTGGTACTGCGAACAGCTGAAAGCAAGGGGAAACTACAGCTGTAATTTTTCCCGAGGGCATGCAGTATGGTTAAATGATGATTGCGTCCTCTTGGGTAAAATATTCCGGAGTAAAATAGTCGCCCATTCGGACCTCTGGACGTGGACTACTCAGCAGGATGTCGTTTTCAGGAGAAACAAAACGGGCGTTCTACGGATCGGAGCGTAGAATGTCAGATCCCTTAATCGGACAGGTAGGTTAGAAAGTTTAAAAAGGGAAATGGACAGGTTAGATATAGTGGGAATTAGTGAAGTTCGGAGGCAGGAGGAGCAAGATATCTGGTCAGATGAATACAGGGTTATAAATACAAAATCAAATAGGGGTAATGTAGGAGTAGGTTTGATAATCAATTAAAAAAAACCGAGTGCGGGTAAGTGAACGCATTATTGTAATCAAGATAGACACGAAGCCCATGCCTACCAAGGTAGTGCAAGTTTATATGTCAACTAGCTCCTCAGACGATGAAGAGATTGAAGAAATGTATTATGCTATAAAAGAAATTATTCGGATAGTGAAGGCAGACGAAAATTTAATAGTCATGGGGGACTGGAATTCGATAGTAAGAAAAGGAAGAGAAGGAAAAGTAGTAGGTGAATATGGAATGGGAGTAAGGAATGAAAGGGGAAGCCGCCTGGTAGAGCTTTGCAGACAGCATAACTTAATCATAGCTAACACTTGGTTTAACAATCATGAAAGAAGGTTGTATACGCGGAAGAAGCCTAGACACTGGCAGGTTTCAGAGAAATTATATAATGGTAAGACATAGATTAAGGAACCAAGTTTTAAATTGTAAGACATTTCCAGCGGCAGATGTCGAATCTGTGCACAATTTATTGGTTATGAACCGTAGATTAAAACTGAAGAAACTGCAAAAAGGTGGGAGTTTAAGGAGATGGGATTAGGATAAACTGGAAGAACCAGAGGTTGTAGAGAGTTTCAGAGAAGCATTAGGCAAAAATCGACAAGAACTGGGGAAAGAAATACAGTAAATGAAGAATGGTTAGCTTTGAGAGATGAAATAGTGAAGGCAGCAGAGGATAAAGTAGGTAAAAAGACGAGGACTAGTAGAAATCCTTGGGTAACAGAAGAGATATTGAATTTAATTGATGAAAGGATAAAACATAAAAACGCAGTAAATGAAGCAGGCGGAAAGGAATACAAAGGACTCAAAAATGAGATCGACAGGAAGTGCAAAATGGCTAAGCAGGGATGGCTAGAGGACAAATATAAGGATGTAGAAGCATGTATCACTAGGGGTAAGACAGATATTGTCTACAGGAAAATTAAAGGCATTGCAGAAAAGAGAACCACCTGTATGAATATCAAGAGCTCCGACAGAAAACCAGTTCTAAGCAAAAAAGCAAAATAGGAAAGGTGGAAGGAAAATATAGAGGGTCTGTACAAGGGCGATGTACTTGAGGGCAATATTATGCAAATGGAAGAGGACGTAGATGAAGATGAAATGGGAGATATGGTACTGCGTGAAGAATTTGACAGAGCACTGAAAGATCTAAGTCGAAACAAGGCCCCGGGAGTAGACAACATTCCTTTAGAACTACTGATAGCCTTGGGAGAGGCAGTCACAACAAAACTGTACCATCTGGTGAGCAAGATGTATGAGACAGGCGAAATATCCTCAGACTTCAAGAAGAATATAATAATTTCAATCTCAAAGAAAGCAGGTGTTGACAGGTGTGAAAATTACTGAACTATCAGTTTAATAAATAACGGCTGCAAAATACTAACACGAATTCTTCACAGACGAATGGAGAAACTGGTGGCAGCAGACCTCGGGGAAGATGAGTTAGGATTCCGTAGAAATGTTGGAACACGCGAGGCTGTACTGACCCTACGACTTATCTTAGAAGAAAGATTAAGGAAAGGAAAACCTACGTTTCTAGCATCTGTAGACTTAGAGAAAGCTTTTGACAATGTTGACTGGAATACTCTTTCAAATTCTGAAGGTGGCAGGGGTAAAATACAGGGAGCGAAAGGCTATTTACAATTTGTACAGAAACTAGATGGCAGTTATAAGAGTCGAGGGGCACGAAAGGGAAGCAGTGGTTGGGAAGGGAGTGAGACAGGGTTGTAGCCTCTCCCCGATGTTATTCAATCCGTATATTGAGCAAGCAGTAGAGGAAACAAAAGAAAAATTTGGAGTATGAATTAAAATCCATGGTGAGGAGATGGTTCAAATGGCTCTGACTACTATGGGACTCAACATCTTAGGTCATAAGTCCCCTAGAACTTAGAACTACTTAAACCTAACTAACCTAAGGACATCACACACACCCATGCCCGAGGCAGGATTCGAACCTGCGACCGTAGCAGTCCCGCGGTTCCGGACTGCAGCGCCAGAACCGCTAGACCACCGCGGCCGGCTGGTGAGGAGATAAAAAGGTTTGCCGATGACATTGTAATTCTGTCATATACAGCAAAGTACCTGGAAGAGAAGTTGAACGGAATGGACAGTGTCTTGAAAGAAGGATATAAGATGAGCATCAACAAAACCAAAACGAGGATAATGGAATGTAGTCGAATTAAATCAGGTGATGCTGAGGAAATTATATTAAGAAATGAGACACTTAAGGTAGTAAATGAGTTTTGCTATTTGGGGAGCAAAATGACTGATGATGGTCGAAGTAGAGGATGTAAAATTTAGACTGGCTATGTCAAGGAAAGCGTTTCTGAAGAAGAGAAATTTGTTAACATCGAGTACAGATTTAAGTGTCAGGAAGTCTATTCTGAAAGTATTTGTATGGAGTGTAGCCATGTATGGATGTGAAACATGGACGATAAATAGTTTGGATAAGAAGAGAATAGAAGCTTTCGAAACGTGGTGCTACTGAAGAATGCTGAAGATTAGATGGGTCGATCACGTAACTGATGAAGAGGTAGTGAATAGAATTGGGGAGAAGAGGAATTTGAGGCACAGTTTGACTGGAAGCAGTGATCGGTTGGCAGGACATGTTCTGAGGCATCAAGGGATCACCAATTTAATATTGGAGGGAAACGTGGAGGGTAAAAATCGGAGAGGGAAACCAAGGGATGAATACAGTAAGCAGATTCAGAAGGATGTACGTTGCAGTAAGTAGTCGGAGATGAAGAAGCTTGCACAGGATAGAATAGCATGGAGAGCTGCATCAAACCAGTCTCTGGACTGAGGACCGCAACAATAATTTATTTTTTTGTCTTAGATTATATGACCGTTTACTTAAAATTACAGGTATGTATTTCAAAGCTTTACATAAACGGCCGACGGATGGCACTACAGACATATCAACTCGCGTATAATCACCGCTAACGCAGAGAACATAGTTTGAAAAAACATGAAAAAATAAAATGCTATCTGCTTGCATAGCTGTAATAGTACACGAGTTTCTGTCTAGTGACGGTACACGGCAATAAAACGTTGAAGATCACCTCAGCGGTGGCATAAAAAGAACTGTAGACCGGATGCGGTCGTAATAGCGAGTTACCAACTTAACTGCCACGTATCTAATTGTAATGACTAGCTTGCAACAAGATTACAAACTGTTTTTCTCGACAAAAATATCAGCCGTTACAGAACCTCCGAGGTCATAGGCTCTCAGCTTAACTAGCAGCTACTGCAACATGGAGCCTAAGCCGTGGGTCCACGTAGTGTGGAGGATGACTACACTGACGCAGAAGACGCGCGTTGCCTGCAGATTAAGCAGCAAAAAAATGGCTGCTGCTAGCTTAGGGTGCTATTTAAAACCTCAAGGAAAACAGTCTGCTGTCCAAGCACGGTGCTGCTTTTTACAGCCAGCCCATCTGAGTTCCTTTTCACTGGCTTGGGAAAGCTGCTCAGACCCCAGACACCGACGTCTTCGACTGCTGTAAGCCGCCTATCTGATTGGTACATCCATGAGTGTCGCACTTAATTTTAACGGAAAATGCCGTCTTAGCAAAAAAAAAAAAAAAAAAAAAACTACAAACTTGCTGATGAAATGGAATAACAATCCGCCAAAATTATGGAAAACATTTCTACGTACCTTCACCAGCTGTTTAGTATCTCTCGTCTGCTCTCGCGCTATACATAAAATTAATAATAAAAACTAAGTATTGATTAATAAATTCATATTTTTGTGTCACTGCTGGTCTCAGAAGCGTCCTATGCTTTAGTTATCCCAGTTATTTATTGAACTCCGCCAATCCTACATAGCCAGGTATCAAAATAGGCGCTGCCAACGTAATGCAACACGCAATCTGATCCAGGTTCAAAATGGTTCAAATGGCTCTGAGCACTATGGGACTTAACTGCCGAGGTCATCAGTCCCCTATAACTTAGAACTACTTAAACCTAACTAACCTAAGAACATCACACACATCCATGCCCGAGGCAGGATTCGAACCTGCGACCTTAGCGGTCTCGCAGTTCCACACTGTAGCGCCTAGAACCGCTCAGCCGGCCTGATGCAGGTGGCTCACTGTGTTGTATAGGTTTCAATGTTCTTCAACAATATGTAATTATTGGTTTATATAACTCAGAACCAAAGAAGTGTTTTGTGGTATAGGCACTGGTCGACACAGCAGGCATTTTGATGGAACTCAGTCAACAGTTTGTACTGTAATAATCGAATATTTATGGTACCGTTACGTGCCATTGTCGATTTTTTGCATTATTTTTATTTACATATATCCACAGACGAATTCGCATCTTTTTTCGCGCCTGAGAGTCGCGTTATCGTTCCTCAGTTTCGTTTGACATATTTTGATATTCTTTGACGATGAGAAGTAACGCTCGTTGAAGGAATACTCTCTTCTTATTTCAAAACTGTTTTTGACCGAGAAGTATTTTTTCACAGTTCAATTTACTTTCATCAGAAACCCCGGAGGCATTCCGAGGTTCACCTGACCGCCGGGGCACCCAGCTGGCTTCTTTGCTGTTGCGTAGTATGTTTCCTTTTATTTACCGGTATTACATTTCTTTGGTGTTTGGTAATATGCCAATGGAAATGCTGAAAAATCTTAACGGGCAAACATTCGAAGAAATACGCCGCATATCTTCCTAGAACCTGTTTAGAAAACTCCGACAGACGTCTTTCAGAGACAAAACTGTGAGTATTCTTCCCATTCTGTGTATCTACCCCGTAGACATCACGCAAACAGAACTACACAAATCACAGCTCCCCGCACAGCCGTTCTGTCCACTGGAAGACACATTAGTGTGTGGTACAGCGACAAGTGTCGTTTGTCGCGAACATTGCTGTGATGTCAGAGTACCTACATGCAGCTTACGGGAATCCAGGCGGGTAACGTCCTCCACAACCGCGATAGTTCAAGTGAACATCCCATCATTTTCCAGCACAAGAGAAATGAGAGATGGCTGTGGACGACAGCTTAAATCCTCGAAAGTCGGCGTTACGACCACCAGGAAAACCAAAAGACGACCCAAGCAGAAAGAGAACACACACCTAGAAACTCGCCACAGCACCACCAAAGATGACCAATGGGTTGGCGTTATCGACAGTGAAATAGTAACCAATAGTGCGGGAACAAGTAGCGTTAATTGTTATACTGACATAAATTTTTGTGCTGCAGCATTAAAGAACTGGCCGCCTGTGCAAAACACGGTAAAGTACACCAAACGGTATATTGCATGTTAATTTTAATGAAATTTTTGATAATTGTTTGAACGAAAACAACAAAGAGTTTTCCTCTGTTTTCCTTTGTTGTATGAACGTCGCGGAGATCTGGCGTGCGGAAACGGCTCTTCTTGGCGCGGCGCGGAAAATTCGCGTCGCCGGATTCCACTTTCACGTGGTTGACGGCCGTCTGCCGGGAGGAGAAACCGAAGCTGCGCTAAACTCCTGCGGCGATTATTCATAGAATGCAAATAAATGAAAATCGTAAAAAAGGTGCCGATGCTGCTACCAGTTCTCGTTCTTCCCCCCAATAAAGTCAACGTGTGTATTGTTACTTGAAGTCTTCAGAACGTGATATTGCAATGCTTTTTTTAGTGTTGAATAACCAAATAATAGTGGTTTTGAAGGAAATTAGTAATAATTGAGATACGTATTTCCTGAAATGTTCGTAAATAAATTTATCTTCAATTGTGTCTTGGTGGAGGTTTGAATCAAATGCTCTCCTACATCGAAAGGAGTGTCTAAAATAAAGGCAGTGGGAGAAGTATGAATGATATCTTTGGTTTGAAATAGGTCGCCAAGATATATTTCTGGTATTGACGAGACAGTGTGGTCTGTTGTTTGAATGTGAATGAAAGATATTTAGCTCTTGTTGGCTGAAAATAACCGCAAAGTTCATTAAAGGAGAAAATATTTAGTGTCAGATTCGAGTGCTAGCATACAAACCAGAGATTGAGTGAATTCAGTGGAGCGGATTCTTAAGAAATGTCATTGGTTACCTAAGCAACGCGGACAATCAACAACTGATTACGACTTCAGATAGTTATTTTAACGAGAAGTATTAATTTTTCTCCCTATTCTAAGTCAAAAGAGACGATATTGCAACTATCTATGGAAACTATCTAGCCGGCCGAAGTGGCCGAGCGGTTCTAGGCGCTACAGTCTGGAACCGCGCGACCGCTACGGTCGCAGGTTCGAATCCTGCCTCGGGCATGGATGTGTGTGATATCCTTAGGTTAGTTCGGTTTAAGTAGTTCTAAGTTCTAGGGGACTGATGACCACAGCAGTTAAGTCCCATAGTGCTCAGAGCCATTTGAACCATTTGAAACTATCTATGGAAATGATTCTGTATGCAATGCACGGTCAAATACATTAATACATTACGGAATGGTAACATGCAACTTTCGCTACGTGCGTAAGCGTTACATTCTGACTTCTTGTTGCTTTTATTTGCCGAGGACAATACGCGGCTGAATTACCGTAAGCTATTTGAACGTTCGATAAGCCGGGAGAAGCTCAAGATTTTTATCTACAGGAACATCTATGCTCTGTAAGGCACCTTACGATGGGCACTTTGTTCACTACGCCACCTCCTCCCTTTCCAGTTCCAGTCGCGAATCACACTTGGGAAAACGATTGTTGGTAAGTCTCCGCGTTGAGTTAGAATTTATGTATTTGACCTTCGTGGTCGTGTAGTGGGGCTACGAGAAGCTGGATGTTCCTTCTGCGATAGTGTAGAAGAACTTGGCAGAAATGTAGCCACTTAGCCACTGTACATGGCTGCTGGCAGCACTGGTCGTATGAACGTACGGTCGCAATAAAGACCTTGTAAAAAATAACTAGACTCACTGATGGCGCTGCAGTCGCGGGATAATTTGAACCTTCGGCTGGACGCTATTATAGTGGTTGTAGTCTGATGTGTTGTGTAGTACTGTTGTTTATGAAGACTCTGATTCAGCGTTGTATATTTGTTGGGACGTACATACAGTATTTGTTACTCGTAACTCTACTGTCTGTACGTTCCAATCAAAAGAAGTACAATGTGAAGAGTCGTGCATCGATTAATTGTACAAATAAATTCGAGAAAGGAACGAATATTACATTTCACAGGTAAGTGAATATTTTAAGTTGTTTTGTATGTCAGTGCACTTGCTTAATAAATGTTTTTGTAACACGGTATTAGCATAATGTCTGTGCATCTATTTGCAGGTTTCCTTTCTCAAAACCACAGCTGTTACAAAAATGGTTACACGCTGTCAGTAGGCAACATTTCCGACCGACAGAAAACCATTTTATATGTTCTGATCATTTTGAAGAAAGTTGGCTGATCGGTAGTGTTTTCATGGTCTAGGTTAGGTTGAAACTTGATAATTTGGTCGTGAGTTGCCAAAGCACTATGCCATATATAACGCACTTCTCGTCATAAAATCTAAAGAAAGGTAGAGTCAGAAAATATCTATTAATATAGTGGGCAAATCTTGGAGTATTTTGATGCATTTTGCGTACATCTATCGTAAATGAACTACGAAAAATGCTAAGGGTCCAGTACATAACTTTTAGCTACGGCAGCTTCCATGTATTACGTAAGATAAAATCATAAACAGTGACTATTTGCTGTTTGTTCATAAATTAAAAAGTATATTGTAGTAACGTATTTAAATGAGGCATTATGTTTGTGACCTAACTCAAGGGAAGGCATTTTATAACCAAAAGCGATGTATAAACATTCGAACTCCGCGCGTTAGTTTACCACTCTAATGGCCGCCGGCCAGCTATTCAATTTGTCCGCTCTTCACAGTCGACCACTCGTGCGGTTGTGGGGGCCTGGGTCGCAATGAGACCGGACTTCACACAGCCACGTGCCACTAGCGAGAGGATAGACCGTCGTGTTCGAGGTATGACTCTAGCGCCTCGTACTGCATCTGCAGCAGCAATCTCAGCAGAAGTTGGCAGGCACCACAGTGACACAACGAACTGTTACAAATCGGTACTTCAAGGACAGCTCCGACACAGACGCCCTGTAATTTCGTACTTTCCCGGCGTAATAACTTCTGATATTCTTCACGGGTTTGCAGCCGGATCATGTCGTCGTCCTGACACGATATTTCGGCGGACCAGCTGGCCGCCATCTTCAGGTTCGAACTATTCAGGACCGGTGCGTGGAACATCATCGGCACACTCGTTTGTTCCAGCCTGAGAAGTCGGCAGGGGCGGAACATTGCCTAAAAGAGGGACACAGGATGATGTATGACAAGACACAATTGATCTCTACTGCGTCTACATCTACATCTACATTTATACTCCGCAAGCCACCCAACGGTGTGTGGCGGAGGGCACTTTACGTGCCAATGTCGTTACCTTCCTTTCCTGTTCCAGTCGCGTATGGTTCGCGGGAAGAACGACTGTCTGAAAGCCTCCGTGCGCGCTCTAATCTCTCTAATTTTACATTCGTGATCTCCTCGGGAGGTATAAGTAGGGGGAAGCAATATATTCGATACCTCATCCAGAAACGCACCCTCTCGAAACCTGGCGAGCAAGCTACACCGCGATGCAGAGCGCCTCTCTTGCAGAGTCTGCCCACTTGAGTTTGTTAAACATCTCCGTAACGCTATCACGGTTACCAAATAACCCTGTGACGAAACGCGCCGCTCTTCTTTGGATCTTCTCTATTTCCTCCGTCAACCCGATCTGGTACGGATCCCACACTGATGAGCAATACTCAAGTATAGGTCGAACGAGTGTTTTGTAAGCCACCTCCTTTGTTGATGGACTACATTTTCTAAGGACTCTCCTAATGAATCTCAATCTGGTACCCGCCTTACCAACAATTAATTTTATATGATCATTCCACTTCAAATCGTTCCGCACGCATACTCCCAGATATTTTACAGAAGTAACTGCTACCAGTGTTTGTTCCGCTATCATATAATCATACAATAAAGGATCCTTCTTTCTATGTATTCGCAATACATTACATTTGTCTATGTTAAGGGTCAGTTGACACTCCCTGCACCAAGTGCCTATCCGCTGCAGATCTTCCTGCATTTCGCTACAATTTCCTAATGCTGCAACTTCTCTGTATACTACAGCATCATCCGCGAAAAGCCGCATGGAACTTCCGACACTATCTACTAGGTCATTTATATATATTGTGAAAACCAATGGTCCCATAACACATCCCTGTGGCACGCCAGAGGTTACTTTAACGTCTGTAGACGTCTCCCCGTTGATAACAACATGCTGTATTCTGTTTGCTAAAAACTCTTCAATTCAGCCACACAGCTGGTCTGATATTCCGTAGGCTCTTACTTTGTTTATCAGGCGACAGTGCGGAACCGTATCGAATGCCTTCCGGAAGTCAAGAAAAATAGCATCTACCTGGGAGCCTGTATCTAATATTTTCTGGGTCTCATGAACAAATAAAGCGAGTTGGGTCTCACACGATCGCTGTTTCCGGAATCCATGTTGATTCCTACATGTAGATTCTGAGTTACCAAAAACGACATGATACTCGAGCAAAAAACATGTTCTAAAATTCTACAACAGATCGACGTCAGAGATATAGGTCTATAGTTTTGCGCATCTGCTCGACGACCCTTCTTGAAGACTGGGACTACCTGTGCTCTTTTCCAATCATTTGGAACCTTCCGTTCCTCTAGAGACATGCGGTACACGGCTGTTAGAAGGGGGGCAAGTTCTTTCGCGTACTCTGTGCAGAATCGAATTGGTATCCCGTCAGGTCCAGTGGACTTTCCTCTGTTGAGTGATTCCAGTTGCTTTTCTATTCCTTGGACACTTATTTCGATGTCAGCCATTTTTTCGTTTGTGCGAGGATTTAGAGAAGGAACTGCAGTGCGGTCTTCCTCTGTGGAACAGCTTTGGAAAACGGTGTTTAGTATTTCAGCTTTACGCTTGTCATCCTCTGTTTCAATGCCATCATCATCCCGGAGTGTCTGGACGTGCTGTTTCGAGCCACTTACAGATTTAACGTAAGACCAGAACTTCCTAGGATTTTCTCGCTATTGGGAATGTGTTCTTAAAGAACCCATTGAAATTAGATTGTCCAGTAATATTATTAACAGGGATAAAGGTTTTCCTCTAAGTAAGATATGGAATCCGATTTTGTCCGACATTGAACAACAACGGACTTCTTTTCGATCATTGGATTCTTCCAACTAGTGCAGTTGCGATTTATCGTTTCTGCCGTCTTCTCCCACCGGCGCGCTGCGTGTCTCCTTGCCGCCTGGAGGCGCTGCCCATCATGTCACGCACGCGCGGCCCTCTGTCCGTGGTGTGTAAAGGTTTCCGTCGTTGTGGCTGAAGTGTGCGCAAGCACACGACACACGTGACTGCAAGAAGCAGAAGGACGCCCCCTGCACCTGCGCCAACTGCGGTGGCGCACACGCGGCCAACAACCGTTCCTGCGCCTACAGAAGAAATTGGCGCGGACCGGAGAAGAAGACGCAGAAGCAAGTGACCACCACACACGAAGAGGTGGTCACTTGCACAGAAGACGTCGTCACCAGGCGCCTTAACGACGCCGTACAAGAAGACATGTCCGCCTTCAAATCCGCCATGGCGGAAGAGAGGGCGGCCATGCTGGCGGAACTGGGCGAGGCTCGGCGTCAGATTGCTGTGCTGACACAGGAGCTTCGCTCAGCCAAAGAAGTTTCCGCCACAACAGAGGACACCACCACTCAGACGACTCCTCCACGTGAGAAGGAGTTCGCGACGGTGGCCACGCAGACAGACGAGCCTGCCGAAGGGGAGGCGACACAGCACAAGGAGGACACCGAAGCAGCAGCGCAAGAAGAGGAGTGGGAAGAAGTCCCATTCCTACCGCTTCCAGACATGTACAGCGCAAGCGCTGTAACGCAGAAGATCGCTGCATCGCTTCGCGATGGTACGTACCCCCACCATGACAACCCATATCCTTTCGTTCCACCTAACCAACCTAAACCCCAACTCCCACATCGCCCAGTTGGGTATCCAGAAGGCCTTCTTGGTCTTTCTAGGGAGGAATTCAATCTGATTGATTCCTACCCTATCTCCACACAGCTGCAAATGCGCTGCATCATCATCTCTCTGGTAAACGGAGAGTATGATAAAGCAGGAATCCTTATGCACGGTATCCCAACCGAGGAAGAGCCCTCAGCAACAGCCAAGAAGAAGAAGAAAAATCGTCACACCGACAAGTACAGGAAATAGGTCATCGGCACTCCTTGCCAGTCCAGAAATACCTACCAGTACAGAAAGAAGATTCGACAAGATTCCCAGGGGAGTAAAGGCCAAACGGCCAGAAACTTCCAACAGAACATCCTCACAGTGAGGAAGTCACAAAAGGAGCAGCAGCGTGTGGCTGGAATTCAGTTCCGGCCAGGCAGTGCACTAGCATTAACTCACCTGAAGATGGCGGCCAGCTGGTCCGCCGAAATATTGTGTCAGGACGACGACATGATCCGGCTGCAAACCCGAGAAGAATACCAGACGCTCTGTAGCTTGCATTCCACTGACCCCAAATTATCGCCATCTGTGACGGCGGTGGTGTCAAGCGAGAGCTCACTGGAGGGCAGGGTGCAGGTCTTTTGTGTTTTCTAATGAAAGCTGCTTCTGCCTCACTGCCGATGATGGCCGGGTGCTGGTTAGGAGGGCAGTTGAGGAACTGCATACTAGACACACACTGGACCTATGGTCTGGGGTGCAACTTCGTATGACATCAGGTGCACTCTCGCGGTCACCCACTCACCCTGACTGTCAGTCTGGTGATTCGACCTGTTGTGGTGCCATTTATGAACAGCATTCCAGGTTTTTTTTTTCCCAACAGGATAACGCTCGTCCACGTACCGTTGATGTAACCCAACATGTCTACAGAGTGTCGACAGGTTGCCTTGGCCTGCTCGATCACCAGATCTACCTCCCATCAAGCACATATGGGACATCATCGGACGACAACTACAGCGTCATCCACAAACAGCATTAACATCTACATCTACATCCATACTCCGCAAGCCACCTGACGGTGCGTGGCGGAGGGTACCTTGAGTACCTCTATCGGTTCTCCCTTCTGTTCCAGTCTCGTATTGTTCGTGGAAAGAAGGATTGTCGGTGGGCTCTAATCTCTCTGATTTTATCCTCATGGTCTCTTCGCAAGATATACGTAGGAGGGAGCAATATACTGCTTGACTCCTCGGTGAAGGTATGTTCTCGAAACTTCAACAAAAGCCCGTACCGAGCTACTAAGCGTCTCTCCTGCAGAGTCTTCCACTGGAGTTTATCTATCATCTCCGTAACACTTTCACGATTACTAAATGATCCTGTAACGAAGCGCGCTGCTCTCCGTTGGATCTTCTCCAACTCTTCTGTCAACCCTATCTGGTACGGGTCCCACACTGCTGAGGGGTATTCAAGCAGTGGGCGAACAAGCGTACTGTAACCTACTTCCTTTGTTTTCGGATTGCATTTCCTTAGGATTCTTCCAATGAATCTCAGTCTGGCATCTGCTTTACCGACGATCAACTTTATATGATCCTGTCAACAATATTCCTTAACAAAGAGTTAGCCAACTTGAACGATGGGATTTTAGTATTTTAGATGAGAGCATTGCTACAGCTAGAATTAAATTTGCTTGCATTTTACTTAATTCAGTAGTATATGTGCTCCTAACTCAATAAATTTTGCCCTGCAGCTCAGACTTTGACAAACCATCTGTGTTTCGACCGCACACGGCGGTCTCAGTGGCAGCAATGTATTGCTTATTTTTGTAATCAGCATCACTGAAATCCCACAAACACCCATGCAAAGCATAGATATGCAAAAAGCGAATATTATTCTCCGTTCCCCATTTCATATTTCTGTTTGTCTACACACTACGAACACACACAATCTCAAAACTCGTGCAACTAGTGTCACTAAAGTTGGAGCATGCCGAAAGTGTTTAGTTTCACCAACAAGTTGTCAAAATGTGGGGCGCGCATGGGCAGTGGCCGGTAACGCAGTTGCCTGCAACCTGGTGTCGTCGTGTAAACTAGGCGTAAGGCTGTTGGAAGCCAGCTATGGCACTCCAAGATAGGAAATCAGGGGCGCGCGTGTTGGTGTTTATGTCATCAGAGGAAAACCGTAACATTGGAGGCCTGCAAATTGCAGATGGTCCGCGCAGCTGTTCCAGGAGAGAAGTTACACTTCAGAAAATTAACTGATGGCTCCATCCGTGACCTAGTAACTGTTACAAGGCAAAACAGGAGAAGACAATCACAAAAAGACATGTCTTAGCAGATGCAGCAAGCTCGAGACTTGCCCCAGAGAATGGTGATGTCAGTGGGTTACACAGCTTAGAGTGCTACAACAGCAGTCTCTCTCTCCCTCCCCCTCCCCCCTCCCCCTCTCCCTCTCTCCATGTATTAACCGACCAAGTGCAAAAAGCGCGGAACACCATCCCACAAACTGACATCCACGTATGCAAACTTGCATTTAACATTCTGGCGGTTACACCGGTTATTAATGTACCAGCATTTCATATTTGCAGCGGCTTTAACTCGCTCCTACATTAACCTGTGAGCTTGCAATGTTAATCACTTACATATGTTGCCTACACAAATTTATTCCCGAAATTTCATGAACCTACATTAATTGTTTTTTGATGTTGCGATTTTTTTTCCATCAGTGTGTATATGTAGAAGGGTATTATGGCGGAAAATGGCGGCTTATCAAACAAAAATAGAAAAAAATAGGTTGTCCTCTGTAATGGTTCTTTATTTGCGAAACCATTACCACCCACCAACCCTATTTTTCGATACCGTAGCTTAACGAATATTTTTCTACGTAATGTCTCATATTTTTCACTCTATTCAAATTTAGTTTCATTTTTATATGTATGTACGTCGATATTGTTGAAATCGATATCATATCTAGTGTGAATATCTTTGTCCTTATTGTTATCTTTGATGCTGACTTGTGACTTTTGGCGCGGAAGCGTACAGAGTAGTCAAGTTTTTGTGTTGAAAATGAACAGTCTTGACTTTGTGTTGGAAATGAAAAGATGAGTCTTGAGTTGTGGACAATAAAAAAATGTTGTGAGTTTTATTAAGAGCAGTAACGGCTGCGAAATTGTATGATGAAGTAATGTTTTGAACATGCGAAAGTATAAAAAGTTTAATAAATGTGAATTTTTGTGAAAAGTGAGTGTCAAGAATTATTTTCAAGTGATCATTGTTTAAAAAAGTATGAAGCACATTGCAATGAAAAACATAAATCATCAAATTAATCCTGAAAGATTGTCTTCGTAAGTTCTTCAAGTCGGCGTAATTAACACCCGAGTGTCTTTCGCACCAACAGCGATAGTTATGCTACCTAGACAACATTTTTAATTACGAGCCAAAGCCAGAGCGAGATCGTCGTTGGATTGCAAATACAAGATAAGTGATACTATTGTTAATTTTCTTCAGTGATTGTAGTCAATTGATGTAACAATACCTGTAACATTAAAGACCTTTTAGTTGCGCAATAAAAAGATCATACTTTGAATGCGCGACGTGATAATTTTTGAACTAATTAACTGTTAGTGGAGGTATTGTTATACCTCTTATGCTACTGTAATCATACCGGTGTGTCTTGTGCGTTTCTTATGGCCCATCTGCCGGACATTTGGTGCAGACCGTAAGATAGGTTTTATTGTGTCTCGGGTATGGGATCTATAAATTTTCTGGACAGTGTTCCGCGAAAAGAAGATCGTCACTGTTGTAAAGATTTCCTTGCGAGGTAGCTGAGCACTCTCAAGTCTTGCGACAAGACACGTCACGTGCTGGCCGTAGCCGCAGGTCTGTACGTACCGCCCGGACGGCCGTCGTCGTTCCCGCGTCCGCTGCCTGGCGCTCAAGGCCAGTGGCTCGCCGCTCCCCCCCCCTCCCGCCCCCCCTCACAACGCGTCCACATGTCTCGCCCAGACGGCCTCAGCTAACCCTCCTCCTGAGCGGCCGTCGCTAACGAAGACAGCGGCCGTAGCCGGTTTCAATCCTGTTGGCCGAAGGAATCTGGTCAGCCGTAGTTCACCCAACAAGGTGACTTACGAAAAGTGGAGTTGGAAAAATCGATAGAAGCCAACACGGGGAAAGATCCGAACATGCGAGGCAATACTGACCGTAGTCGTTCCTTAGACTGACGAAAGGCAACCTCACGACTGTAGCATCTGCAGATAAGATCAAGCTTTGGACATAGTTTAGTGCAACACACTTTTTGCAATTTTCAAGATAGGAGGCATAAAGTACGGGGAACGTAAGGCTATTCACAACTTGTACAGAAACTAGACAGATTAGATTAGATTTACTTTCATTCCAATTGATCCGTAGTGAGGAGGTCCTCCAGGATGTGGAACATGTCAGAAAAACAACAATACATGACAAATATTTACAACTAAAACAAATAAGCTAATGTACCATTCCACAGGTCCCAAGTGGAATGGTCGTCATTTTTTAATGAACACTAAGAGTCATTTTACAAATACTAATGCACTGAATTTTAAATAAAAAAGTTTTTTATTTATTTATAAGGTAATAAACATGTAATACAACTACTGTAATACTTATTTACAATGAACACATTACTGCACTGAAATGGTGCAGAAGTTAGATTATACTTACACACTTACACACACACACACACACACACAAATTTTCAGTGAACACATTACTGCACTGAAATTGTGCAGAAGTTATGTTGTACTTATATACAAATCAGTTGGTTTTACTAAGAAATTCATCAATGGAGTAGAAGGAGTTGGCCACCAATAAATCCTTTAGGCTTCTCTTAAACTGAATTTCATTGGTTGTTAAGCTTTTTATGGCTGCTGGCAAGTTATTGAAAATGTGTGTTCCTGAATAATGCACACCTTTTTGTACAAGACTAAGTGACTTTAAATCCTTGTGAAGATTATTCTTATTTCTAGTATTGATTCCACGAATTGAGCTGTTGGTTTGAAAAAGTGATATATTTTTAATGACAAATTTCATTAAGGAATAAATATATTGGGAAGCTGTAGTTAGTATCCCTAGTTCCCTAAACAGGCTTCTGCAGGATGTTCTTAAGTTCACACCACATATAATTCTTACTGCACGTTTTTGTGCCCGGAAAACTTTAGCTTGGCTTGATGAATTACCCCAAAAAATAGTCCCATATTACATTATGGAATGAAAGTAAGCATAGTATGCCAGCTTTTTCATTTTTATATCCCCTATGTCTGACAAAATTCGCATTGCAAACAGAGATTTGTTAAGACGCTTCAGCAGTTCTGTGGTGTGCTCCTCCCAGTTGAATTTATTATCAAGCTGTAATCCCAGCAGTGTTTAGAGCCAAAGGACATCAAGCGGTAGCAATAGTCGAGAAGGTTTCGGGTCGTTGTTGTAGCCTGGAGAAATTGTTATCTTCAGATAAGGCGGAGACCTCTTCCATCTCATCCACGAGTGCGTCTACTCCTCGCGACGTTGCAGATGCAGAATCCGCACTGATGCATTTATTGCCTCCAGAATTAAAAAGAGAATCAGAAGAACCAGGGCCATCCCAGCAATGTCAGACATCGTCTGGATCAATATTCTGGTACATCTCTTCATGCAAAAACGGCCAGGTAGGGGACAAGTTTGGATTAGAGGCTCCTATAAAAGACTATCTGGTCGGCTTGCAATTATACAGTGGCAAGATTTCATCACAAGATCCGTCGATGTACTGGAACGGGAAGACATTGGACCTAATGATCAGTCCAGAGCGGAATTCACCGGCGATGGAGGCCGTAAATGGCCTCATACAAAGCGCCTACCTTTTACTACGGGAAAAGGGTGCAACCCTGGAACGATCGCGAAAAAGGTTTTATCCTTACTAATGTCATACAACTGTATTCAGCCTGAGAGTATAACTAATGTAATTCCGGCGGCGCATTCATATTTTATTAATTTAACTGATCCGAAATTCAAAAGATTTTATGATATGGGATTGGAACTATATAAAAAGACTGTGAATGGTCTAGATTTAAGAGGATTAGAAAACCTATTAGGATCTGGTTCCGAGGACAATGTGTTTTATGCTTATAGTAACGATGTATGGGAATATTATTACACTCTTCAAGATTCATTAAGTTGGTTAAACAAATTATTATTGTATCATATAATGATGATACTGACAAAGCTACAGAATTCCTCACAAATTTAGTTTCATGGTTTAATAAAAATGGCTTATATGTTTGGCAAAATGATAATTATGTACCTTCCAAAAAGTTAAATACACTGTGTGTAATAGGTCCTCCAAATAGTGGTCAAAATTGGTTTTTCGACTGTTTAATATCGTTAGCTTTAAATGTAGGCCATATTGGTCGTTGCAAAAATAAAAGAAATCAGTTTGCTCTTCAAGATGCTGTAAACAGAAGGAGTAAAAGAACCCAAGCAGAAATTTCGCAAAAGAACTAAATTTTAGGGAGAAGAAATAAAAACGTTTCGATTTTGTAATGACATTGTAATCAAGTAACAGGTGGCTGCTCAACGGAATGGATAGTGTCTTGACAGAAGATTATAAGATAGGTAATGGGATGTAGTCGAATTAAATTAGGCAATGTTGATGGAATTAGAAAATGAGACACAAAAAGTAATAGATGAGTTTTACTATTTGCGCAGCAGAATAAGTGACAAGATAATATAAAATCCTGACTGGCAATAGGATCATTCCACGTCAAGGAGACCAGCCCCCCCCCCCCCACCCCACTCGACCATCTCCAAATCTAATGAAATTTGATGTGAAGGTTCTATATGGTCTTGGATGGTTATATACCATATTTCAGACCAATAACGTCAGTGGTTGAAATTCTAGGCGCTTTTAAAAAGAATCTACTTATGTTCGCATCACATAAGAAGGTGCAAATATGCCAAGTTTGCTAGCCATTTTTTAGAAGTTATAGAAAACATTTCGTCATTTTCTTTAAACTATATAGACACTTTTTTATGCTGAATCACATAATGGCAAAAACTAGTGATTTAGCCACACCGATGTATAGATAAAAGCCTCTTAAAGTGGCTAAAAAATTCTTCGCGCTATTCTGAGAGCCAAGGTTTGACCGACGACCGCTAATTTTCATGTGAACCAATTGTAATGTCTCTTGCAGCAGTCTCTCAGCGATATTTTCAGAAATTTTATAAATTATATAACTCAGTACATATCTCGAAATATCTCTTCTTATCTTACCGATTCCTAAACTTTAATATACGATGATTATCAATGCAAAGTAGTTTCAAGCCCTATTATTCCTTGGAGCGTCCATTTACTCCGTGGAATAGCTTCTCTGCTATCTATGTTTTCTCTTATGAAAAGAATGAAGGAGATCTTGCCGATTAGCCGTGAAAGAAGGAGGATGTATATGTATGTATTGTTGAGCTAGTCGCCATCTTGATGAGATTCTGTATGAGAAGGAATTTAATACATGAACTAAACTAAAGTAAGTGTGTTCGCGTATTATTCAACTGATTATTATTGACAGTGTCTGCTTACTACGCTGTGTTGCACGGGATCAGTGGGGAACGTCTGATTTACACTGGACGAACCTGCCGTTTTGTATGCTCAAGATATCCAGTTGATTATTTCAAATAAATAGGTTAATACGGTCTTACCAGCAGATCTCCGGTCTTCCCCATGTGATCACCGAAAGTTAATAGTTATTACAAATGTTTTCAGGAGATCGATTGACAATTTTCGTCGCACCGAGACTTCGAAATTGCTTCACTGCCTTATGGAATTTAAGTTAAGCTCAATTTAATCAGGATAGAACAGTATTGAACTGTGTGAATGTGATAAGCCTGCTTTGTGGATGAAAATTCCCTTAACATTCGCATGTTTTTACTATTCTGATCAGTGAAGCTAAATCAGGCCGCTGTGAGAGATGTTTTTTAAATTTTAGATCCCACAAAAAAATTAAACAATCACACCTAAACTTCAGAGGGTTGTTCCTATCTATGATGTCTATATGTGCATACATCTAATTAACACTGTATGCCTAGATGAAAAGATATGCATCTGCAAGGTTGGACAAAATTTTCTACATGCAAGTTTTAGGGTACTTTTGGGGGGCAGTATCTCAACTGTTTCTTGCTGAATCCTTTTTTTTTCTTGCCACAGCTGGAAAGAGCATGCTTTAAACTTTCAAAGCTATATTGTTTAATTTCTGGTTCTTGCATTTTGATGAGTAAGAATAGGCTTCAAAATTCATTATTTTAGCACTTCGAATAGATTGAAAAGTGAAATATTTTGCTCATTAAGTCCCATTCCAATAGATAAATCATTTTCAAATATTAATTTAACGCTTGGAATAAAAACAAGTATAATACACAATGCAGCAAATTTGCAAAACAAAAATACTGAAGAGTCAGTTAGATTTTTGATTAAATAGGTCTATAATTTTGTCAAGGACAGATTGTGGATTCCTGATGATGATGTTTATAGTGCTTCTAATGTTTTGAAAATATGTTGAACAGGAATACAGCTGGTATCTTTAGCAGTTGGCCAGTGGAAGTAACGAGCAGAACAGTGTGGATGCATAAGGCTGATAAGGACATCTTGTTGTTCATATGAAACTTCACACACATTTCCAACCCACCTAAAATTGTCGTACATACATGCAACATATTGTCCTGGTTGTAATCTTGAAATTGAGATTGCTGGAATTTCTTCGTCTTCTTCGAAGGCATTAACTATGAATACTGTAGCTTCATTAGAAACTCTGCTTTCTCTGAGCTGATTACAATTAATTGGCTTAAATTGATGATTTTCTCTTGTTCCAGATATTGTATGTCCCATGTTAAACCTTGTTTCTTGATCAGGCCGAATTTTTTCAATTTGCTCTTTTGGTACATGAAAAAACTTTATGCCTGGAATGCTATCATCACAGAATTTGAACAAATCATGTGCAATCAATATTCAGTTATTTAAAGGCCTCTGGAGACTAGCACAGCTGGTAGATTTTCTTCTGTTCCCTCAATGCCATGACAAAGAGATTTACCATGGCTTGTTCCAAAAACATTACATTCGGCAGTGATGCCAAAATCCTTTTCGTGTAGACATAAATTGAGGAAATTAAGAAATTCTTACAGTGAGTAGCTGAAACATCACTAAAGTAATAAATGTTCTTAATATTTTCAATCTTTGTCTTTAAATATGCTATTAACTTTATTTTAAAGGCATTTACAGCAATGGTATCATGATGCAGACAGTTGCCAATCATACAACTGCTAGTACTCTGACATTCTTTGCCACCAGAATATACAACAAATGGATTTAATGTGGCCTGACTATTCTCCCAATGAAATCCTTGCACACCATCTTGAACAACACATGAATAATTCTCAGCCAAGTCCATCAATATCATTAATTCATTTTCTCCAAGATTTCTTTTTAGCTGCTTAAGGTATAAACTTTGGTGTTTTGACATAAAGTGATGGCTTCTTCACCCAGTAATTTTCTAAGTCAGCACCTCCGTGAAACTTTCAACAGTACTCTGACATGTCTCTAACACGTGTCTGTCAGTATGAACCCATTGTTTGTATTCCATTGTTTATCCAGGGTCATAGTCTCTAAAGCACCTTCAAGAAAAGCCTCTACTTGCATTTTTCCCAGACATTTCTCACAACGTTTGCAGCATACAATCTTTTGATACCAAACTGCATACAGTTTTTTTTCCATTAAATCCTTGTAGTCATCTTTGATGGATGTTACTGAAGCCAACATTAATTTGACATTTTGATGAATTGCACATACACATACTGAAGGTGATCCGGAAGCACCAACTGTAGTACACTATATTGGCCTGAGCTCACAAAATGTTGAGCAGTTCAGTTGATTTTCATATTGCTTACAATAAGCAATGAACATTTCCCCTTCAGGTTACAAAGGAGCAGGCGTTTCTGCTTGTGAATCTCTTCCCCATTTATTCTTACTGCAACACAGTCCTTTCGCCAGGACATAAACGAGAAAATTCATCATCTTTCAAACAAGCGTAGATATTTTGTTTTGCTTCATCATTGAGTTTTTCCCCTTTTCAGTTTGCAGGTGTTGCCAAAATTACTACAACCACATGCGGCGACACAGAGATAAAGCCGGTATTACACTATCAAATTACTTTGTCAAAGATTTGATCAAAGATGTGATCCAATATTCCGTCCAATATATTTGACAGAGATCTTTGACGTAGCGCTAGAAGGGGTATTACACTGTCATCAAATTTTTCGTCAAAGTTCAAGATGGCTGACAACAACTTGTTATTAACCGCAGCAGTTGTACGTACCCCAATTGCATTGTGTGCACATGCGGATAAGAAGTGGGGGAAAAATGGAACCATACATACGAGGTTGACAGTCTTAAAGTCCTGGGATTACAACTTGATAATAAATTCAGTTGGGAGGAGCACACCACAGAACTGCAGAAAGGCCTTAACAAATCTGTATTTGCAATTCGAGTGTTAGCAGACATAGGCAACATAAAAATGAAAAAGCTTACATACTTTGCCTACTTTCATTCCACAATGTCATATGGAATATTATTTTGGGGTAAATCTTGAAGTCAAACAAAAGTTTTCAGAGTCCAAAAGCGTGTAATACGTATTATTTGTGGAGTAAATTCACGGACGTCCTACAGAAACCTCTTCAAAGAACTGGATATACTAACTACTGCCTCTCAGTATATTTACTTCTTAATGAAATTTGTCGTAAATAATATATCTCTTTTTCCAACAAACAACTCAGGTCAAACATGATCTGCACAAGGACTTAAAAGCACTTACTATAGTTCAAAAAGGGGTCCACTACTCAGGAACACTCATCTTCAATAATTTGCCAGGAAACATAAAAAATTAGTTAGAAATAAAGATCAGTTTAAAAGGAGCCTGAAAAACTTACTACTAGCCAACTCCTTCTACTCCATTGGCGAAATTTTTAATAGAAACAAATGGTGTATTGTATTTATTCATACTATTAGTATTGTTATTTCAGCTTAAAAAAAATCGACATGTTCCACATCCACGAGGATCTCCTCAGCACGGATCTATGGAATGAAAAACTAATCTAATCTGGGTGAAGCCGTGGGTTTTACGACAACACGATAAAATCATTCAACAAAACTTGTTACGTGAGCTTACAGTGGAAGACGTCAAGTCGTACATCAATTACTTAAGAATGGATGAGCATACATTTCTGTATGTGCTCAATGAAGTGTATCCTCATATCACAAAGCACAATATTCACTTAAGAACTGCTACATCTTCAGAAGTCAGGCTCGCTGTAACACTCGGATTCCTTGCTACAGGAGAGGGTTATGTTATGTTAGGTTAGGTTAGGTTAGGTAGGTCAGGTCAGGTCTCCAATCTTCTTAATCTATTTTTGTATTCAGGGTGCCTCACGTTGTAAAGCGCCTCATCAGCTTCAGACATCTTTATTAATTTAGTAGTCGTCGGCACACACCAATTGTTTTTACCGGCAATGGTTATAAAAACACTACAGACGACAGAACGCTGCAGCGATGCTAGCGCTCCATATGGTAACATGTCACATTACAGTAAACAGAAGACAAGCGGTTTCTTTGATCAAATATACAGCGAGGCCCTAGATTTGATCAAATATTGGACGACATTTGACAAAGTCCCTATTACACTATCAAAAATCTTTGACAAAGATATTGGACAAAGATATTGGACAAAGAAATTTGATAGTGTAATACCGGTCTAACTGGCACTCTATGAAAGCAAAACGACCTTGACTCTGAGAGGAACTAGCGCCCTGTTGCAACATAATTCTTATTTCAGGCGAATTAGCCCCGCTGTACGTTATTTACACATTTACGAGTAGTATACAAGAGAAACTGGAAAATCACGCTATAAACTGTTATTAATTTTTGAGGTAAGTAAACCAAGTATTCTATAAACCATAGAGAAGACTTTTAAATGTAAAAAGACTTTAAAATGTTGTGTGATCTCCTCGCTTTGCCTGTGACTTGCGCTGGTGACTCAAAACGTTACCACCACTACCCGCAGAGCGAGTTAGCATCCACTCGTTCGCGTTCCGGGCAAGTGACTCAGTAGGGAAAAACGCAAACGGGGCAGAAACGAACGGGAAATCATTCTACGGCACGCAGATGGGAAAGTCCATTGACATAAGCGACAGTGACAAATGACAAAGTGTTACGGTCCGACGCCTGTGCCAGTTATCTCGGAAACGGGAAACCTTGTCGGCTGTTGGCGGGCTGCATTCGCGAACACCTGTGGAAAGTGGTTAAGGACTGTGAAACGACGAATAGGAGACAAGGAGGTTGGATGTCCAACGCTCATCACGTAATTGGAGGTCGAAGGTTCGCCCACAAGCACGATGGCTGGCGACCTGTGGGTTCAAATGGCTCTGAACACTATCGTACTTAACATCTGAGGTCATCAATCCCCTAGAACCTAGAACTACTTACACCTCAGAGTACGACGCTGTGGCAGGCTTGGCCGTTATGGCTGAAACAACTGGTTTTCGGTTCTACCTGTTTTTTTTCCACGACACTTTAACGTGACGGTTAAAATCGCTCAAAACAATCGGTTTCTGAAGTAACCGATTTTCGGTTTTTTATTCCGATTATTTCTCGTAATAAACGTAGAAATCGAAGCAAGACAGAAAAAAAAGTTGACTTCCTCAGTTCCACGATACAGAGAATCAAAATATTAAATTATATAGACGAATAAAAGAAAACTTAGTCCGTCCACCGTTCGCTGCTTTTCTTGAAAAGTGGTGGGTGATTGAATCCTACAAAAAATCGGCGGTATTCTGATACTGATTCTAACGTTTGTGAACTGTGCTACAAAATCATTTACTTGGGGATCATACTAATAATTTGCTAAAAAGGGTGGAAACTGAGATTGAAGAACTCTGCTTTTCGTGTTAATTAGTCCGTTCTCGAGGGCTGCAAACAGGTAAAGGCATATTGTGTAGACACAGGCAGTAGATCAGGTACTTTCTATTTTTATTATACACTGTAAACGAATTGTTGTTGAGTTTTTTAATTTATTACTGTTACCAAAATTTTCTTCCTCTTTTATTATTTCATAGAAACGGCAGACAAATCTTTAATATTTTAAAACAAATAAATCATTGCATTTAATTGCTACGTAACTTCGTAAAATATTTCCACACTAGGGTTGGTGCCTCTGTAATACGACGGCAGGGAGAAACAACCGTATAGACCAGATGGGCACACGCATTGCACGCTTCACTTACACGCGTGCCTTAAGCCACAGCCGGCCGGAATGACCGAGCGGTTCTAGGCGCTACAGTTTGGAACCGAGCGACCGCTGCGGTCGCAGGTTCGAATCCTGCCTCGGGCATGGATGTGTGTGATGTTCTTACGTTAGTTAGGTTTAAGTAGTTCTAAGTTCTAGGGGACTGATGAACTCCGAAGTTAAGTCCCACAGCGCTCAGAGCAATTTGAAGCATTTTGAACCTTAAGCCATTACACACGTCAATAGGGACATTATTGTCGCTAGCATTGCTGTACCAACTCTTATGCCATGTGTTTGTTGCTCATTGCTGTCTGCATTGCTATTAAAATAGTACTGTTCGCTTTTCCCGTTTCCTCTAGTAACGCAATGTTTCAAATCAATGCAAATTTTAGGAATAAAAATTACATCTCTTTTTTTTAAATATTTATTCAAAAAGAAATTTTTTAGAGCTGCTGCTATGGCTAACTGATATTTCGGTTTTCTTACCCGGTTATTAGTAAAAAAGACAGTTGTTATAGCTGAGACCAAACAAGAACCGAAAAATGCCAGTTATTTAGAATCAAAATACCGATTTCAACCAGTTTGTTTTTCCTATCCGTACGCTGTGGTAGGCACCAATGTTTCGGAGCAAATCGTTAAGGGCACATTTTAGAACATGGGGCTCTACAGGAGACGTCGGCTGTGTGTTTGCATGTTGATCGAATGACATTGTTAATTTACGGTTGCAGAGGGCATGGAACGTGGATCGGTGAAAATATGGCACCCGGTCGGATGATTGAACTTTCTTGTCACACCGAATCAACGATAGTGTCCGGATACGCCGTCATCGACGCGAGCAGCTGCTTGAAAAATGCACTGTCCCACGGACATGGGCAGGTGGAACCAGTATTATGCTATGGGAGACATTCTCTTAGGCTTCCGTGGGACTTGCGGTGATAATCGTAGGCACCGTGACAGCTGTCGATTACGTGAACTACGGACCATTTCATCCCTTCATGACTGATGTTTTCCTTGACGGCGATAGCATATTCCAGATTCACAAGAACAGAATCGTATTAGAACAGGGTGATAGTTAACTCATATTAATGTCTAGGCCAGGAAATTCGTCTCGCCTGAACTGGATGGAACGCCTCCGGGGAGCTACAAGCAGTCAGTTCCGCGCTCTTAAACCTCCGGCGTGTATCTCACGAGAACTTCGTAACGTGTGCTTACACACCGGGTGCCTCATGTCTTCTGGAAACCTACAAAGGACTTGTGGAACTTTAACGCTACGCAGAATCGCAACTGTACTGCGTTGCGAAGGTTGTTCAACACGCTATTAGGGTGGTGGTTATTATGTTTCAGTTCATCAGTCTAATACAAGCAGTCTCAGAAGGAAAAAAGGACAGTGTAGGATGCAAAAATATCGCAGGCTTCTTTGATGCGTTTCGCCTTTTTGAGGCATCTTTAGATATTGTACAGGAACTGTCGGTAACGTAAGTAGTCGAAATTATGGTGTGCACCACAACTATTTTTGTCAAGCTTGACTGCAAATCCGTGCGTCACTCTGCTGATTCGACCTGATTAGATTAGATTAGATTAGATTAATACTAGTTCCATGGATCATGAATACGATATTTCGTAATGATGTGGAACGAGTCAAATTTTCCAATGCATGACATAATTATGTTAATTTAACAACATACTTAAGTTAATATAACAACTTTTTCATTTTTGTGTTTATTTATTTATTTTATTTTTTTAAAATTTATATCTAAAAATTCCTCTATGGAGTAGAAGGAGTTGTCATTCAGAAATTCTTTTAATTTTTTCTTAAATACTTGTAGGTTATCTGTCAGACTTTTGACACTATTTTGTAAGTGACCAAAGACTTTAGTGCCAGTATAATTCACCCCTTTCTGTGCCAAAGTTAGATTTAATCTTGAATAGTGAAGATCATTCTTTCTCCTAGTATTGTAGTTATGCACACTGCTATTACTTTTGAATTGGGTTTGGTTGTTAATAACAAATTTCATAAGAGAGTATATATACTGAGAAGCTACTGTGAATATCCCTAGATCCTTAAATAAATGTCTGCAGGATGATCTTGGGTGGACTCCAGCTATTATTCTGATTACACGCTTTTGTGCAATAAATACTTTATTCCTCAGTGATGAATTACCCCAAAATATGATGCCATATGAAAGCAACGAGTGAAAATAGGCGTAGTAAGCTAATTTACTAAGATGTTTATCACCAAAATTTGCAATGACCCTTATTGCATAAGTAGCTGAACTCAAACGTTTCAGCAGATCATCAATGTGTTTCTTCCAATTTAATCTCTCATTGTGCTGCCGTTCATGAGCAGCATTCCAGAAGGTGTTTCCCAACACGATAACGCTCGTCCACATTCCGCTGTTGTAACCCAACATGCTCTACAAAGTGTCGACATGTTGCCTTGGACTGCTCGATCACCAGATCTGTCTGCAGTCGAACACATATGGGACGTCATCGGATGACAACTCCAGCGTCATCCATAAGCAGCATTAATCGTCCCTGTGTTGACTGACCAAATGCAACAGGGACATAACTCCATCCCTCACACTGGCATCCGGCACCTGTCTACACAATGCATGCACGTTCGCATGCTTGCATTCACCATGCTGGAGTTTAGACCGGTTATTGATGTAGCAGCATTTCACATTTGTATCGGCATATATCGCCTGTGAGCTTGCCGTGTTATTCTACATTTTTGTCGTGTTACAGTTTTTTCCATCAGTATAGATATATTATTATTTCGAGTATTCTCTTTTAAGAGAGCGATTGAACGTAATTCTTTCTTCTTCGTTCGTTCTTCCCAAATTCTCTTCACACGCTCGCTGTGCTCTCTCTTGTGTTCTTTCGACCATTTATTTCTCGTTCTTTTCTCGGTGTGTTTTTGCTTAGATGTATGTTTCTTTATGATGTTCCTGAATTGTTCTCGATTGTTTATGATGTTTTGTGTGATTTCCTGTTTCTTAATGTCCTCTCCTGTTACAGTGATCCACTTTGTTTTGTTCTTGCTCGTGTTTGCTGTGTCAAAGATTTGTCTTGTGAGCCTGTTCTTGTTTATCCTGCTGATATGTACATAAAAATTCAGCCTTCTCTTTGTAAAGGCGCCCGTCCTCGTTTCTATGTCTTTGTAGATCTCTCTTGTTGGCCTCTTCATCCAAATTGCTTCACGAAACGCCGGTCCATATGTTTTCCTCAGAATTTTTATTTCTCGTTTGTCCATCTCTCTGATTTTGGTGTGACCATGAATCAATGTAGTTCCTGCAACGCAGAATGCTTCTGGTAGAACCATTGTGTTGTAATGCGTTAGTTTTGCATTGACAGAACTTTTTATTGTAGTGGTTCCAAATGAGCTCATATGCTTTCTGTAATTTGGAGTTACTTTCTTGGTTGGCTGTGGAGTTACGTCCTGATGGTTGGATCCTCTCCTAGATATCTGAAGTGCACAACTCGTGCCTCTTTCCCTGTACTGAGTTCTAATGGGGAGATAATCTGCTGCCTTGTTTTCCATCTAGTGAGTGTTCTCGTAGGAGATTTGTAGGCCAATTTTCTGTGAGATTTCGTGGAGCTTTTTCTCTATTGTTGGTTAGATTAGCAAGATTCTCTGCTATTTTTTTAATCCAGAGTTGAATTCCCTTTATTTCCTATTCCATGTCCACACAATTTTTTCTATGGCCGTGTTAAACAGAAGGGGGGAGACAGAGAAGTTGCTGTCCAAGCATCAGCACGGCTTTAGAAAGCATCGCTGCTGCGAAACGCAACTTGCCCTTTTTTCACATGATGTCTTCCGAACCATTGATGAAGGGTATCAGACGGATGCCATATTCCTTGACTTCCGGAAAGCGTTTGACTCGGTGCCCCACTGCAGACTCCTAACTAAGGTACGAGCATATGGGATTGGTTCCCAAGTATGTGAGTGGCTCGAAGACTTCTTAAGTAATAGAACCCTGTACGTTGTCCTCGATGGTGAGTGTTAATCGGAGGTGAGGGTATCATCTGGAGTGCCCCAGGGAAGTGTGGTAGGTCCGCTGTTGTTTTCTATCTACATAAATGAAATTTTGGATAGTGTGGATAGCAATGTGCGGCTGTTTGCTGATGATGCTGTGGTGTACTGGAAGGTGTCGTCGTTGAGTGACTGTAGGAGGATACAAGATGACTTGGACAGGATTTGTGATTGGTGTAAAGAAAGGCAGCTAACTTTAAATGTAGATAAATGTAAATTAATGCAGATGAATAGGAAAAAGAATCCCGTAATGTTTGAATACTCCATTAGTAGTTTAGCACTGCAGTCACGTCGATTAAATATCTGGGCGTAACATTGCAGAGCGATATGAAGTGGGACAAGCACGTAATGGCAGTTGTGGGGAAGGCGGATAGTCGTCTTCGGTTCATTGGTAGAATTTTGGGAAGATGTGGTTCATCTGTAAAGGAGACCGCTTATAAAACACTAATACGACCTATTCTTGAGTACTGCTCGAGCGTTTGGGATCCCTATCAGGTCGGATTGAGGAAGAACGTAGAAGCAATTCAGAGGCGGGCTGCTAGGTTTGATCATCACGCGAGTGTTACGGAAATGCTTCAGGAACTCGGGTGGGAGTCTCTAGAGGAAAGGAGGTGTTCCTTTCGTGAATCGCTACTGAGGAAATTTAGAGAAACAGCATTTGAGGCTGACTGCAGTACAATTTTACTGCCGCCAACTTATATTTCGCGGGAAGACCACAAAGATAAGACAAGGGAGATTAGGGCTCGTACAGAGGCATATGGGCAGTCATTTTTCCCTGGTTCTGTTTGGGAGAAAAGATGCTAGTTGTGGTACGAGGTACCCTCCGCCACGCACCGTATGGCGGATTGCGGAGTACGTATGTGGATGTAGATGTAGATATACATATAGTTTTGACCGTCGAGCTACGTCAGCATGATAACAAAGCAGGCCGCGCAAACGATGGAAGCTAGCAGTAAGTAATGAGGGATTTTGTCGCCACGGAGGCTCCGCGACTTTGTGGCAGCGCTGGCTGCGAGCCGCAGTCGCGGCAGTGTTTGTACATCGATCTGAGCCGGATGAGAGCGGTCGGCGAGTGGCTGGGGGAGGGGGAGGGGGAGGGGGAGGGGGTGCAGCCCGGGGGGTGGCCGGTGGGAGGGGTGCAGGTGGCCCGCGGGCCGCGGGTCGCCCCCAGCTGCTGCCGGCGCAGCTGCCGCCAGGCCCAGGGACTGCGCGGCGGCCCTCAGCTGCCCCACACCGTGTCGTCCACGCAGGGTGTGAAAAAAACATGGCCACCGTCAACGGCGCTGCGCTCGGAGGATGCTAACTTCACCGGACTTGGATACGATGTGACGTCATTATGACGTATCACGCTACATCGAAAACGATAGAAACCGTATATCGACTATTCGACTTCTGTGGACTTTCGAGAGGTTGTGACAGGGTAGCGCTGTGCTCTGCGCCATTCGTTTAAATGTGTTTTGCGTTCCTTGCGTTTAAATCGTGTATTGTACTCTGTGTGTGTACTGTGCGTTGTTTTCCGTTGCTCGTCTCTAATTATGTGTTCAGCATTCGAGAGACTAACGAGAGAAAAGCTGAAAAGAGTTCAGCATCGATGACGACGGGCAAGTGCGTGGTTATTGTGAATCTCAAGCAGGAATTGATGTACTTCTGACCCAGCTGAAGTGCGTCGGTTATTCTTACTGGGTGAGAAGAAGCACTCAGCAGCCAAAATCTTTAGATGCGTCAAGACACTAACCTTTCGTTAAGATTACATTGAGAAATCCACTTCCCCTCGTATTTCATCTCCGGTCGACGATTTTTCTTCAACAATGCCTCATATTTTTCTTTTTAAGTTCGAAATTCAATCATTCTACACACCAGTCATTACTGGACACTAAGGTACCTGTCTCTGCGGTCCGAGTGTAAAATTACTTGGAATTATGGTTGATAAAAGACTATCTTGGGATGGACATATAAATTACTTAACTAACAAACTTGCACGAGTTCTCTTTCAGCTATATAAATTAAGAAAAAAAAGTCAGCAAGAGTATGCTGCTACAATCTAATATGTACTGACAAGACCAATTCGATGAAACCATACTAAAACATTGGTAATAAATAAATATTATTTTCGGCGTAAGCATTTAATACAACAATCACACAATCTAATCTGGTCTGGACATAAGAAGACTTCAGTTTTTTACGAAACGTGTTGTCCGTGGTGTTTTCAAGGCCACGGTCAGGAATATTTCTATTAATATCCAGCACTTTTATTTTGGCGAAATACATATACGCAGCCACACTGAGCTGTTATCAGAATCGAACGTGTCAAAACAAACCACTAGCTGACGACAGTTTAGAATCTCGAACGTTCGTAAAAGTCGATAGGTGTCTTAATCGACTAAAGCGTAAATACGTCATAATGACGTCACATCAAATCCAGAATGGGTGAACTTAGCATCTTCCGCTGCGCTCGCACTTGCGTCGGAAAAATACGAGGAATTTCAGGCGGAAGAGGTGACGGAGTCGAGGATTCTGGCCGGGAAAAGTTGTTTGTATGAGAACGTAGTTCCTCGCAGGGACATTCGTGGACAAAGGTTTCTCATATACACTACTGGCCATTAAAATTGCTACACCACGCAGATGACCTGCTACAGACGCGAAATTTAACTGACAGGAAGATGATGCTGTGATATGCAAATGATTAGCTTTTCAGAGCATTCACACAAGGTTGGCGCCGGTGGCGACACCTACAACGTGCTCACATGAGGAAAGTTTCCAACCGATTTCTCATACGCTAACAGCAGTTGACCGGCGTTGCCTGGTGAAACGGTGTTGTGATGCCTCGTGTAAGGAGGAGAAATGCGTACCATCACGTTTCCGACTTTGATAAAGGTCGGATTGTAGACTACCGCGATTGCGGATTATCGTATGGCGACGCTGCTGCTCGCGTTGGTCGAGATCCAATGACTGTTAGCAGATTATGGAATCGGTGGGATCAGGAGGGTAATACGGAACGCCGTGCTGGATGCCAACAACCTCGTATGACTAGCAGTCGAGATGACAGGCATCTTATCCGCATTGCTGTAACGGATCGTGCAGCCACGTCTCGATCCCTGAGTCAACAGATGCGGACGTTTGCAAGACAACAACCATCTGCACGAACAGTTTGACGACGTTTGCAGCAGCATGGACTATCAGCTCAAAGACCGTGGCTGCGGTTACGCTTGACGCTGCATCACAGAAAGGAGCGCCTGCGACGGTGTACTCAACGATGAACCTGGGTGCACGAATGGCAAAACGTCATTTTCTCGGATGAATCCAGGTGATCTTTACAGCATCATGATGGTCGCATTCGTGTTTGGCGACATCGCGGTGAACGCACATTGGAAGCGTGTATTCGTCATCGCCATACTGGCGTATCACCCGGCGTGGTGGTAAGGGATGCCGTTGGTTACACGTCTCGGGCACCTCTTGTTCGCATTGACGGCACTTTGAACAGTGGACGTTACATTTCAGATTTGTTATGACCCGTGGCTCTACCCTTCATTCGATCCCTGCGAAACCCTACATTTCGGCAGGATAATGCACGACCGCATGTTGCAGGTCCTGCTCGGGCCTTTCTGGATACAGAAAACGTTCGATTGCTTCCCTGGCCAGCACGTTCTCCAGATCTCTCACCACTTGAAAACCCCTGCTCAATGGTGGCCGAGCAACTGGCTCGTCACAATACGACTGTCACTACTCTTGATGAACTGTGGTATCGTGTTGAAACTGCACGAGCAGCTGTACCTGTACACGCCATCCCAGCTCTGTTTCACTCAATGCCCAGGCGTATCAAGGCCGTTATTACGGCGAGAGGTGGTTCTTCCGGGTACTGATTTCTCAGGATCTATGCACCCAAATTGCGTGAAAATGTAATCACATGTCAATTCTAGTATAATATATTTCTCCAATGAATACCTGTTTATCATCTGCATTTCTTCTTGGTGTAGCAAAATTAATAGTCAGTAGTGTAGTTATCATCAGTGTTAAAAACAGTACAAAGGACAAATAACCAGTAAAGTAAATCTAATATCCTGCCCGCTTGTCTAATATAGGGTGGCTAGGAAGCTGTTTTCTCGGATCGCTAGACAAAAATTCAAGCAAATCGTATTATATTACAGTAAATTAAATTGACAATACTTAACTTTGCTTTATCACAAAGAGGTGTCGCAAGCAAATAGCGAAATGCAAATAATCAATGTTCTTCGATATATACAAGTTCAATGCAAGCAAAACACAACTTTACAAATCTTTGACATATTGCAGCGTGTCAGCAACTGTGAAATGTACAGCAAATAAACAATGTTTTCAGCCTTCAGTTGCAAGGTAATTTTACTCGTTTACCTAGGTTTCGATTCCAGTAATGGAATCTTCTTCAGAACCTATAAATTAAACCACATATGGACATATATTACTCACTAAAATGCATTATCAGTCTAATGATTGAATAATGAAGAAATTGTGATACTTACAACAATGAAATTATTTTGTGAGCCAAACACTGGCCATGTCACAGATTAAAAATTAAAACATTACAGACGCATAATCATAAGATTATGTCAGTCAAAATTAAAACCATTAGGGCGAACGTAGACGGAGCTGCGCCGGCCATAAATCAGGACCACACGTAAGCGGCTCGAAAACTAGGCGTCGTGAGCCGTTACGCGGCGAGGCTCGGCCGCGGCCAAGCGCATGCGCAAGCGCAAGCGCAGGGGCGAGAGACAAACTGTCTCAAAATTACTTAGAGCAAATATACATATAAACAAAATGTAACTGAACGCTGTCTTACAATTGGACATACCTATCTATTGGTATAGCAACATTAAACAATTTACCTGAGAACAAACTACAAAGCCAAGGTATAATTTTTTTTTTAAATATTATAGTAAGAGGGGGTAGCCCCGCTACAGTAACTAACAATTAGTGTCAAAACCATGCGTGCTGAGCATAAAATGTCTTTAACATAAAAAGGCCTTAGCAACTATGTGTCATTACCAAGCATATAAGGAAGTACAAAGACACACATGTACAATCACATTATAATAAAGGGACAAAGCATATAGGGAAACAGCATCGGCCATTCGAGGCGGACTGTGGGTCAACTTCACTGAAGTAAAGGTTGAAATCCTTCGAAATAACTTCTATTTTTTAATTGCAGCTGATCATTAAGTAAGTTGTCCCTATCAATACTAAGATGTTTAAAAATTTGCAATTCTTCGAGGGTGTCTAGCCTGCATCCCTTTACTTCATTATGCAAAAGCTCTGCGTCTTTTAGAGGCTTAGGAGCATGCGCCTTTTGGACCAGATGTTCAGCAAATGTAGATCCTCGAGTTCCATCACCGCTTTTTGTCGGCAGGTGCTCTTTAAACCTAACAGACAGGGCCCTTCCTGTCTGGCCAATGTAATAAGAAGGACATTCAGCACACGTGATTTTATATACACCTGACAGCGATGATTTATCATTACCTTTATCCAGAGAATGAACTAGGTTCTTTTTGAGGTTGTTAGTGGTCGAGTATGAAACTTTACACCCTAGGTTTTTTAAGAAACGACCTACCTTATAGGATATGTCACCTATAAACGGAACTGATATGTATTTCGTTGCCTGGTGTTGATTGTGAGTATCTGAACTGGAAAGGGTGGTAGTTTTTTTTCGTGTTTTTTTATTGAACAACTGTCTCACTATACTGGGATTATATCCATTATTCTGAGCGATGTTTTCGAGGACTTTTAATTCGTTTTGTAAGTTGATTGGCGAAAGCGGAATGGAAAGAGCTCGATGGATACTCGAGTGAAAAAAGGCCATTTTTTGGGCCTGAGGATTTGTGGAATCAGCTGGGATGATGATGTCGGAATAGGTTGCTTTCCGAAAAATTTTGAAATCTATTTTGTTGCCAATAATGGATAGCGTCAGATAGAGATAGTCTAAGGTCCTATCAGCTGTCTGATGTTCTTGTGTGAAACTGATTTTTTCATGTAGGTTATTGAAAGTGGTAAATAACAGTTCTAGCTCTTCATGGGAACCTTCAAACACAAACAGCAAGTCATCTACATATCTCGCATAGAATATTATATTATTTGCCAAATCTGGATAATTCCGAAAAAACATCTGCTCTATTGAGTTTATAAAAATATCTGACATGATACCAGCTAACGGGCTGCCCATAGCTAGACCACAGGGTTGCGAATATATTTTATTATTGAAAGAGAAATAATTGTACTTGAGGGTGGTGCGTAACAGAACCATTAGTTCATCGATCTCAGGGGCCGATAATTTTTTATGGTATCGCAAATTGGTTTCTATAATGTCCATCGTCTGTTCAACAGGCACATTGGTGTATAAATTTTTAATATCAAATGATACGAGTTTTGTGATGTCAGAACAGGCTAAAGTTTTAAGTTTGTTGGCCACGTCTACCGAATTTTTGACGGAGAAATTTTTTTTTCAAACACAAAATTCTCTTTCAATTTACGGTGCAGGAACCTAGCTAGTTTGTGGTATGCACTTTTGGTACTGTCAACGATCGGCCGGATGGGATGGGAAATTTTATGAACCTTAAACTGGCTTCTCAAAATAGGTGGTATCGGATTCATGTTTATAAGGCATTTTTTATAAAACTCGCCGATTAACTTTTTTGTACCGCTAAGAGCCGACCTTATCTCTTTTTGGATCACGGGTGTGGGGTCCACCTCGATTGGCACGATGCCATTTTCCTCAAAAAACATTTCCGTTTTACGGATGTATTCGCTTTTGTGGGCGATAATTAGGGAATTGCCTTTATCGGCCTTAGTTATCAGTGCTTCATTATTTTTAAGCTTAAGATTAATGCTCTTCAACGTTTGATGTACAGTAGAAACAGGATTTTGAACAGAGTAATCTTTTTGGACAATTTTACAGGCGTCATAAGCTATTCTTGTTTGCGCATTTTTTGCTATTTTAGAACAATCAAGCCCAACTTTGAGGTCGACAATTAAATTTTCTACACTTTGAGAAGTACATTTAGGTTGTACATTAAACTTGAAACCTTTACATAAAAGCTCGTTCTCAGCTTTGGAGAAACAAATATTAGTCTTATTCACTACGCGTTCGTAAAATTGGGTTAGGGCGGCCGCCCCTTTACATGTGTTTTGAACGCCAGAAATCTCAACACATTTTAATAATTTGGCTAGCTTTCTTTCATGTCTAACATTAATTTCGGTTTTACGGTTTGCTAACCATAAACTAATATGCATCCAAAACGAATCAATTTGAAAATTATAGGTAGTCTTAAAAATTTTTGAAAATTTATAGGTTCTGAAGAAGATTCCATTACTGGAATCGAAACCTAGGTAAACGAGTAAAATTACCTTGCAACTGAAGGCTGAAAACATTGTTTATTTGCTGTACAAAACACAACTGTTCATAAGTCAGTGCTATAGCCTTTGTATGATCGCTCGTCTTCCACTCTGCGACTAGGTGCAGCGGCGGTTAATATTCTCTTGGGCTGGATGCCGCTCCTGTCTTGGTGTCGTACTACTGGCTGACGTCGTCTTCCGTTATTCATCGTCGTGCCGGCGCTTGTCGTCACGCCGGAACAGTAACAATGCTTACAAACAGTGTCACACAGCCATACAGTGTAAGCATTGTTACTTTACTGAGTCTTTGCCTTGGTTCTGTATTAACACTGATGATGACTAGATGAAATTCAGACTCTTCACAGCTGATCGCGTTCTGAAAAATTTCTCTCATGTCTAGCCACGTCAAATTTTTTTTTGCATATTTTAGATTCAACGACTTCCTCTATCGTCTACTGCAGGAGAATATTATACTACAAACAGCCGAATGACTGCCCGAACGGTATTTTGGAGACTTTACAGTTACGAAACAACCGAAAGTTCTTTTTTTTGTGATATGTTACAATACAGCATCACCGGTCTATTGCGGTCTAACTGTGTTGGTGAGGCAGTAAATTTATCCACAGGGCAGTGACTGCGTCACTGTAATTCACTTTGGAGGTGTGGCGGTGGGACTTGTAGTCCCGTACCACCCTCTGACGGTAACAGTACTACATGAGTCAGGCAGAAAAATTTAGCCTAACGTGGGCAGGTGTGATTGGAAAGTATTGGACGTAGAATGGGGGCTAGTCATCCTCTGACGGTAACAGTACTACATGAGTCAGGCAGAAAAATTTAGCCTAACGTGGGCAGGTGTGATTGGAAAGTATTGGACGTAGAATGGGGGCTAGTCCCGCCAAATGATGCGTCCGTGGTGGGCGTGCCAGACCTATCGTTAGCCATAGTCGGAATCCGATTCCTCTAGGATGGTTGGGGGAGCCGGATGTCGATGCCAGCGGCGTGGAAGTGTGGTCCCAGCGTGGTGTAGCGCATGGACAGTGTCCCGCAAGGCATCCACTATCTCATAGAGCCGCCGCGCGTTATTGCGTATGGTCGTCTTTAGGGGGAGCGATATCAGCTTCCTCGCGGAGAGGGACAATTCTCGTGAGAGGTGGGGCGTGCAGACTCCACCTGAGCACCTTGTTCTGTTCGTTGATCATTTGAATATTATGCGCAATAATATGCAGTCCCGTAACACCCTCTGACGGTGACAGTACTACATGAGTCAGGCAGAAGAAATTAGCCTAACGTGGGCGGGTATGATTGGAAAGTATTGGACGTAGAATGGGGGCTAGTCCCGCCAAATGATGCGTCCGTGGTGGGCGTGCCAGACCTATCGTTAGCCATAGTCGGAATCCGATTCCTCTAGGATGGTTGGGGGAGCCGGATGTCGATGCCAGCGGCGTGGAAGTGTGGTCCCAGCGTGGTGTAGCGCATGGACAGTGTCCCGCAAGGCATCCACTATCTCATAGAGCCGCCGCGCGTTATTGCGTATGGTCGTCTTTAGGGGGAGCGATATCAGCTTCCTCGCGGAGAGGGACAATTCTCGTGAGAGGTGGGGCGTGCAGACTCCACCTGAGCACCTTGTTCTGTTCGTTGATCATTTGAATATTATGCGCACTAATATGCAGTCCCGTACCACCCTCTGACGGTGACAGTACTACATGAGTCAGGCAGAAAAATTTAGCCTAACGTGGGCGGGTATGATTGGAAAGTATTGGACGTAGAATGGGGGCTAGTCCCGCCAAATGATGCGTCCGTGGTGGGCGTGCCAGACCTATCGTCAGCCATAGTCGGAATCCGATTCCTCTAGGATGGTTGGGGGAGCCGGATGTCGATGCCAGCGGCGTGGAAGTGTGGTCCCAGCGTGGTGTAGCGCATGGACAGTGTCCCGCAAGGCATCCACTATCTCATAGAGCCGCCGCGCGTTATTGCGTATGGTCGTCTTTAGGGGGAGCGATATCAGCTTCCTCGCGGAGAGGGACAATTCTCGTGAGAGGTGGGGCGTGCAGACTCCACCTGAGCACCTTGTTCTGTTCGTTGATCATTTGAATATTATGCGCACTAATATGCAGTCCCGTACCACCCTCTGACGGTGACAGTACTACATGAGTCAGGCAGAAAAATTTAGCCTAACGTGGGCGGGTATGATTGGAAAGTATTGGACGTAGAATGGGGGCTAGTCCCGCCAAATGATGCGTCCGTGGTGGGCGTGCCAGACCTATCGTCAGCCATAGTCGGAATCCGATTCCTCTAGGATGGTTGGGGGAGCCGGATGTCGATGCCAGCGGCGTGGAAGTGTGGTCCCAGCGTGGTGTAGCGCATGGACAGTGTCCCGCAAGGCATCCACTATCTCATAGAGCCGCCGCGCGTTATTGCGTATGGTCGTCTTTAGGGGGAGCGATATCAGCTTCCTCGCGGAGAGGGACAATTCTCGTGAGAGGTGGGGCGTGCAGACTCCACCTGAGCACCTTGTTCTGTTCGTTGATCATTTGAATATTATGCGCACTAATATGCAGTCCCGTACCACCCTCTGACGGTGACAGTACTACATGAGTCAGGCAGAAAAATTTAGCCTAACGTGGGCAGGTGTGATTGCAAAGTATTGGACGTAGAATGGGGGCTAGTCCCGCCAAATGATGCGTCCGTGGTGGGCGTGCCAGACCTATCGTCAGCCATAGTCGGAATCCGATTCCTCTAGGATGGTTGGGGGAGCCGGATGTCGATGCCAGCGGCGTGGAAGTGTGGTCCCAGCGTGGTGTAGCGCATGGACAGTGTCCCGCAAGGCATCCACTATCTCATAGAGCCGCCGCGCGTTATTGCGTATGGTCGTCTTTAGGGGGAGCGATATCAGCTTCCTCGCGGAGAGGGACAATTCTCGTGAGAGGTGGGGCGTGCAGACTCCACCTGAGCACCTTGTTCTGTTCGTTGATCATTTGAATATTATGCGCACTAATATGCAGTCCCGTACCACCCTCTGACGGTGACAGTACTACATGAGTCAGGCAGAAGAAATTAGCCTAACGTGGGCGGGTATGATTGGAAAGTATTGGACGTAGAATGGGGGCTAGTCCCGCCAAATGATGCGTCCGTGGTGGGCGTGCCAGACCTATCGTCAGCCATAGTCGGAATCCGATTCCTCTAGGATGGTTGGGGGAGCCGGATGTCGATGCCAGCGGCGTGGAAGTGTGGTCCCAGCGTGGTGTAGCGCATGGACAGTGTCCCGCAAGGCATCCACTATCTCATAGAGCCGCCGCGCGTTATTGCGTATGGTCGTCTTTAGGGGGAGCGATATCAGCTTCCTCGCGGAGAGGGACAATTCTCGTGAGAGGTGGGGCGTGCAGACTCCACCTGAGCACCTTGTTCTGTTCGTTGATCATTTGAATATTATGCGCACTAATATGCAGTCCCGTACCACCCTCTGACGGTGACAGTACTACATGAGTCAGGCAGAAGAAATTAGCCTAACGTGGGCGGGTATGATTGGAAAGTATTGGACGTAGAATGGGGGCTAGTCCCGCCAAATGATGCGTCCGTGGTGGGCGTGCCAGACCTATCGTCAGCCATAGTCGGAATCCGATTCCTCTAGGATGGTTGGGGGAGCCGGATGTCGATGCCAGCGGCGTGGAAGTGTGGTCCCAGCGTGGTGTAGCGCATGGACAGTGTCCCGCAAGGCATCCACTATCTCATAGAGCCGCCGCGCGTTATTGCGTATGGTCGTCTTTAGGGGGAGCGATATCAGCTTCCTCGCGGAGAGGGACAATTCTCGTGAGAGGTGGGGCGTGCAGACTCCACCTGAGCACCTTGTTCTGTTCGTTGATCATTTGAATATTATGCGCACTAATATGCAGTCCCGTACCACCCTCTGACGGTGACAGTATTACATGAGTCAGGCAGAAGAAATTAGCCTAACGTGGGCGGGTATGATTGGAAAGTATTGGACGTAGAATGGGGGCTAGTCCCGCCAAATGATGCGTCCGTGGTGGGCGTGCCAGACCTATCGTCAGCCATAGTCGGAATCCGATTCCTCTAGGATGGTTGGGGGAGCCGGATGTCGATGCCAGCGGCGTGGAAGTGTGGTCCCAGCGTGGTGTAGCGCATGGACAGTGTCCCGCAAGGCATCCACTATCTCATAGAGCCGCCGCGCGTTATTGCGTATGGTCGTCTTTAGGGGGAGCGATATCAGCTTCCTCGCGGAGAGGGACAATTCTCGTGAGAGGTGGGGCGTGCAGACTCCACCTGAGCACCTTGTTCTGTTCGTTGATCATTTGAATATTATGCGCACTAATATGCAGTCCCGTACCACCCTCTGACGGTGACAGTACTACATGAGTCAGGCAGAAGAAATTAGCCTAACGTGGGCGGGTATGATTGGAAAGTATTGGACGTAGAATGGGGGCTAGTCCCGCCAAATGATGCGTCCGTGGTGGGCGTGCCAGACCTATCGTTAGCCATAGTCGGAATCCGATTCCTCTAGGATGGTTGGGGGAGCCGGATGTCGATGCCAGCGGCGTGGAAGTGTGGTCCCAGCGTGGTGTAGCGCATGGACAGTGTCCCGCAAGGCATCCACTATCTCATAGAGCCGCCGCGCGTTATTGCGTATGGTCGTCTTTAGGGGGAGCGATATCAGCTTCCTCGCGGAGAGGGACAATTCTCGTGAGAGGTGGGGCGTGCAGACTCCACCTGAGCACCTTGTTCTGTTCGTTGATCATTTGAATATTATGCGCACTAATATGCAGTCCCGTACCACCCTCTGACGGTGACAGTACTACATGAGTCAGGCAGAAGAAATTAGCCTAACGTGGGCGGGTATGATTGGAAAGTATTGGACGTAGAATGGGGGCTAGTCCCGCCAAATGATGCGTCCGTGGTGGGCGTGCCAGACCTATCGTTAGCCATAGTCGGAATCCGATTCCTCTAGGATGGTTGGGGGAGCCGGATGTCGATGCCAGCGGCGTGGAAGTGTGGTCCCAGCGTGGTGTAGCGCATGGACAGTGTCCCGCAAGGCATCCACTATCTCATAGAGCCGCCGCGCGTTATTGCGTATGGTCGTCTTTAGGGGGAGCGATATCAGCTTCCTCGCGGAGAGGGACAATTCTCGTGAGAGGTGGGGCGTGCAGACTCCACCTGAGCACCTTGTTCTGTTCGTTGATCATTTGAATATTATGCGCACTAATATGCAGTCCCGTACCACCCTCTGACGGTGACAGTACTACATGAGTCAGGCAGAAGAAATTAGCCTAACGTGGGCGGGTATGATTGGAAAGTATTGGACGTAGAATGGGGGCTAGTCCCGCCAAATGATGCGTCCGTGGTGGGCGTGCCAGACCTATCGTTAGCCATAGTCGGAATCCGATTCCTCTAGGATGGTTGGGGGAGCCGGATGTCGATGCCAGCGGCGTGGAAGTGTGGTCCCAGCGTGGTGTAGCGCATGGACAGTGTCCCGCAAGGCATCCACTATCTCATAGAGCCGCCGCGCGTTATTGCGTATGGTCGTCTTTAGGGGGAGCGATATCAGCTTCCTCGCGGAGAGGGACAATTCTCGTGAGAGGTGGGGCGTGCAGACTCCACCTGAGCACCTTGTTCTGTTCGTTGATCATTTGAATATTATGCGCACTAATATGCAGTCCCGTACCACCCTCTGACGGTGACAGTACTACATGAGTCAGGCAGAAGAAATTAGCCGAACGTGGGCGGGTATGATTGGAAAGTATTGGACGTAGAATGGGGGCTAGTCCCGCCAAATGATGCGTCCGTGGTGGGCGTGCCAGACCTATCGTTAGCCATAGTCGGAATCCGATTCCTCTAGGATGGTTGGGGGAGCCGGATGTCGATGCCAGCGGCGTGGAAGTGTGGTCCCAGCGTGGTGTAGCGCATGGACAGTGTCCCGCAAGGCATCCACTATCTCATAGAGCCGCCGCGCGTTATTGCGTATGGTCGTCTTTAGGGGGAGCGATATCAGCTTCCTCGCGGAGAGGGACAATTCTCGTGAGAGGTGGGGCGTGCAGACTCCACCTGAGCACCTTGTTCTGTTCGTTGATCATTTGAATATTATGCGCACTAATATGCAGTCCCGTACCACCCTCTGACGGTGACAGTACTACATGAGTCAGGCAGAAGAAAGTAGCCTAACGTGGGCGGGTATGATTGGAAAGTATTGGACGTAGAATGGGGGCTAGTCCCGCCAAATGATGCGTCCGTGGTGGGCGTGCCAGACCTATCGTTAGCCATAGTCGGAATCCGATTCCTCTAGGATGGTTGGGGGAGCCGGATGTCGATGCCAGCGGCGTGGAAGTGTGGTCCCAGCGTGGTGTAGCGCATGGACAGTGTCCCGCAAGGCATCCACTATCTCATAGAGCCGCCGCGCGTTATTGCGTATGGTCGTCTTTAGGGGGAGCGATATCAGCTTCCTCGCGGAGAGGGACAATTCTCGTGAGAGGTGGGGCGTGCAGACCCCACCTGAGCACCTTGTTCTGTTCGTTGATCATTTGAATATTATGCGCACTAATATGCAGTCCCGTACCACCCTCTGACGGTGACAGTACTACATGAGTCAGGCAGAAGAAATTAGCCTAACGTGGGCGGGTATGATTGGAAAGTATTGGACGTAGAATGGGGGCTAGTCCCGCCAAATGATGCGTCCGTGGTGGGCGTGCCAGACCTATCGTTAGCCATAGTCGGAATCCGATTCCTCTAGGATGGTTGGGGGAGCCGGATGTCGATGCCAGCGGCGTGGAAGTGTGGTCCCAGCGTGGTGTAGCGCATGGACAGTGTCCCGCAAGGCATCCACTATCTCATAGAGCCGCCGCGCGTTATTGCGTATGGTCGTCTTTAGGGGGAGCGATATCAGCTTCCTCGCGGAGAGGGACAATTCTCGTGAGAGGTGGGGCGTGCAGACTCCACCTGAGCACCTTGTTCTGTTCGTTGATCATTTGAATATTATGCGCACTAATATGCAGTCCCGTACCACCCTCTGACGGTGACAGTACTACATGAGTCAGGCAGAAGAAATTAGCCTAACGTGGGCGGGTATGATTGGAAAGTATTGGACGTAGAATGGGGGCTAGTCCCGCCAAATGATGCGTCCGTGGTGGGCGTGCCAGACCTATCGTTAGCCATAGTCGGAATCCGATTCCTCTAGGATGGTTGGGGGAGCCGGATGTCGATGCCAGCGGCGTGGAAGTGTGGTCCCAGCGTGGTGTAGCGCATGGACAGTGTCCCGCAAGGCATCCACTATCTCATAGAGCCGCCGCGCGTTATTGCGTATGGTCGTCTTTAGGGGGAGCGATATCAGCTTCCTCGCGGAGAGGGACAATTCTCGTGAGAGGTGGGGCGTGCAGACTCCACCTGAGCACCTTGTTCTGTTCGTTGATCATTTGAATATTATGCGCACTAATATGCAGTCCCGTACCACCCTCTGACGGTGACAGTACTACATGAGTCAGGCAGAAGAAATTAGCCTAACGTGGGCGGGTATGATTGGAAAGTATTGGACGTAGAATGGGGGCTAGTCCCGCCAAATGATGCGTCCGTGGTGGGCGTGCCAGACCTATCGTCAGCCATAGTCGGAATCCGATTCCTCTAGGATGGTTGGGGGAGCCGGATGTCGATGCCAGCGGCGTGGAAGTGTGGTCCCAGCGTGGTGTAGCGCATGGACAGTGTCCCGCAAGGCATCCACTATCTCATAGAGCCGCCGCGCGTTATTGCGTATGGTCGTCTTTAGGGGGAGCGATATCAGCTTCCTCGCGGAGAGGGACAATTCTCGTGAGAGGTGGGGCGTGCAGACTCCACCTGAGCACCTTGTTCTGTTCGTTGATCATTTGAATATTATGCGCACTAATATGCAGTCCCGTACCACCCTCTGACGGTGACAGTACTACATGAGTCAGGCAGAAGAAATTAGCCTAACGTGGGCGGGTATGATTGGAAAGTATTGGACGTAGAATGGGGGCTAGTCCCGCCAAATGATGCGTCCGTGGTGGGCGTGCCAGACCTATCGTCAGCCATAGTCGGAATCCGATTCCTCTAGGATGGTTGGGGGAGCCGGATGTCGATGCCAGCGGCGTGGAAGTGTGGTCCCAGCGTGGTGTAGCGCATGGACAGTGTCCCGCAAGGCATCCACTATCTCATAGAGCCGCCGCGCGTTATTGCGTATGGTCGTCTTTAGGGGGAGCGATATCAGCTTCCTCGCGGAGAGGGACAATTCTCGTGAGAGGTGGGGCGTGCAGACTCCACCTGAGCACCTTGTTCTGTTCGTTGATCATTTGAATATTATGCGCACTAATATGCAGTCCCGTACCACCCTCTGACGGTGACAGTACTACATGAGTCAGGCAGAAAAATTTAGCCTAACGTGGGCAGGTGTGATTGGAAAGTATTGGACGTAGAATGGGGGCTAGTCCCGCCAAATGATGCGTCCGTGGTGGGCGTGCCAGACCTATCGTCAGCCATAGTCGGAATCCGATTCCTCTAGGATGGTTGGGGGAGCCGGATGTCGATGCCAGCGGCGTGGAAGTGTGGTCCCAGCGTGGTGTAGCGCATGGACAGTGTCCCGCAAGGCATCCACTATCTCATAGAGCCGCCGCGCGTTATTGCGTATGGTCGTCTTTAGGGGGAGCGATATCAGCTTCCTCGCGGAGAGGGACAATTCTCGTGAGAGGTGGGGCGTGCAGACTCCACCTGAGCACCTTGTTCTGTTCGTTGATCATTTGAATATTATGCGCACTAATATGCAGTCCCGTACCACCCTCTGACGGTGACAGTACTACATGAGTCAGGCAGAAGAAATTAGCCTAACGTGGGCGGGTATGATTGGAAAGTATTGGACGTAGAATGGGGGCTAGTCCCGCCAAATGATGCGTCCGTGGTGGGCGTGCCAGACCTATCGTCAGCCATAGTCGGAATCCGATTCCTCTAGGATGGTTGGGGGAGCCGGATGTCGATGCCAGCGGCGTGGAAGTGTGGTCCCAGCGTGGTGTAGCGCATGGACAGTGTCCCGCAAGGCATCCACTATCTCATAGAGCCGCCGCGCGTTATTGCGTATGGTCGTCTTTAGGGGGAGCGATATCAGCTTCCTCGCGGAGAGGGACAATTCTCGTGAGAGGTGGGGCGTGCAGACTCCACCTGAGCACCTTGTTCTGTTCGTTGATCATTTGAATATTATGCGCACTAATATGCAGTCCCGTACCACCCTCTGACGGTGACAGTACTACATGAGTCAGGCAGAAGAAATTAGCCTAACGTGGGCGGGTATGATTGGAAAGTATTGGACGTAGAATGGGGGCTAGTCCCGCCAAATGATGCGTCCGTGGTGGGCGTGCCAGACCTATCGTTAGCCATAGTCGGAATCCGATTCCTCTAGGATGGTTGGGGGAGCCGGATGTCGATGCCAGCGGCGTGGAAGTGTGGTCCCAGCGTGGTGTAGCGCATGGACAGTGTCCCGCAAGGCATCCACTATCTCATAGAGCCGCCGCGCGTTATTGCGTATGGTCGTCTTTAGGGGGAGCGATATCAGCTTCCTCGCGGAGAGGGACAATTCTCGTGAGAGGTGGGGCGTGCAGACTCCACCTGAGCACCTTGTTCTGTTCGTTGATCATTTGAATATTATGCGCACTAATATGCAGTCCCGTACCACCCTCTGACGGTGACAGTACTACATGAGTCAGGCAGAAAAATTTAGCCTAACGTGGGCAGGTGTGATTGGAAAGTATTGGACGTAGAATGGGGGCTAGTCCCGCCAAATGATGCGTCCGTGGTGGGCGTGCCAGACCTATCGTCAGCCATAGTCGGAATCCGATTCCTCTAGGATGGTTGGGGGAGCCGGATGTCGATGCCAGCGGCGTGGAAGTGTGGTCCCAGCGTGGTGTAGCGCATGGACAGTGTCCCGCAAGGCATCCACTATCTCATAGAGCCGCCGCGCGTTATTGCGTATGGTCGTCTTTAGGGGGAGCGATATCAGCTTCCTCGCGGAGAGGGACAATTCTCGTGAGAGGTGGGGCGTGCAGACTCCACCTGAGCACCTTGTTCTGTTCGTTGATCATTTGAATATTATGCGCACTAATATGCAGTCCCGTACCACCCTCTGACGGTGACAGTACTACATGAGTCAGGCAGAAAAATTTAGCCTAACGTGGGCAGGTGTGATTGCAAAGTATTGGACGTAGAATGGGGGCTAGTCCCGCCAAATGATGCGTCCGTGGTGGGCGTGCCAGACCTATCGTCAGCCATAGTCGGAATCCGATTCCTCTAGGATGGTTGGGGGAGCCGGATGTCGATGCCAGCGGCGTGGAAGTGTGGTCCCAGCGTGGTGTAGCGCATGGACAGTGTCCCGCAAGGCATCCACTATCTCATAGAGCCGCCGCGCGTTATTGCGTATGGTCGTCTTTAGGGGGAGCGATATCAGCTTCCTCGCGGAGAGGGACAATTCTCGTGAGAGGTGGGGCGTGCAGACTCCACCTGAGCACCTTGTTCTGTTCGTTGATCATTTGAATATTATGCGCACTAATATGCAGTCCCGTACCACCCTCTGACGGTGACAGTACTACATGAGTCAGGCAGAAGAAATTAGCCTAACGTGGGCGGGTATGATTGGAAAGTATTGGACGTAGAATGGGGGCTAGTCCCGCCAAATGATGCGTCTGAGGTGGGCGTGCCAGACCTATCGTCAGCCATAGTCGGAATCCGATTCCTCTAGGATGGTTGGGGGAGCCGGATGTCGATGCCAGCGGCGTGGAAGTGTGGTCCCAGCGTGGTGTAGCGCATGGACAGTGTCCCGCAAGGCATCCACTATCTCATAGAGCCGCCGCGCGTTATTGCGTATGGTCGTCTTTAGGGGGAGCGATATCAGCTTCCTCGCGGAGAGGGACAATTCTCGTGAGAGGTGGGGCGTGCAGACTCCACCTGAGCACCTTGTTCTGTTCGTTGATCATTTGAATATTATGCGCACTAATATGCAGTCCCGTACCACCCTCTGACGGTGACAGTACTACATGAGTCAGGCAGAAGAAATTAGCCTAACGTGGGCGGGTATGATTGGAAAGTATTGGACGTAGAATGGGGGCTAGTCCCGCCAAATGATGCGTCCGTGGTGGGCGTGCCAGACCTATCGTTAGCCATAGTCGGAATCCGATTCCTCTAGGATGGTTGGGGGAGCCGGATGTCGATGCCAGCGGCGTGGAAGTGTGGTCCCAGCGTGGTGTAGCGCATGGACAGTGTCCCGCAAGGCATCCACTATCTCATAGAGCCGCCGCGCGTTATTGCGTATGGTCGTCTTTAGGGGGAGCGATATCAGCTTCCTCGCGGAGAGGGACAATTCTCGTGAGAGGTGGGGCGTGCAGACTCCACCTGAGCACCTTGTTCTGTTCGTTGATCATTTGAATATTATGCGCACTAATATGCAGTCCCGTACCACCCTCTGACGGTGACAGTACTACATGAGTCAGGCAGAAGAAATTAGCCTAACGTGGGCGGGTATGATTGGAAAGTATTGGACGTAGAATGGGGGCTAGTCCCGCCAAATGATGCGTCCGTGGTGGGCGTGCCAGACCTATCGTTAGCCATAGTCGGAATCCGATTCCTCTAGGATGGTTGGGGGAGCCGGATGTCGATGCCAGCGGCGTGGAAGTGTGGTCCCAGCGTGGTGTAGCGCATGGACAGTGTCCCGCAAGGCATCCACTATCTCATAGAGCCGCCGCGCGTTATTGCGTATGGTCGTCTTTAGGGGGAGCGATATCAGCTTCCTCGCGGAGAGGGACAATTCTCGTGAGAGGTGGGGCGTGCAGACTCCACCTGAGCACCTTGTTCTGTTCGTTGATCATTTGAATATTATGCGCACTAATATGCAGTCCCGTACCACCCTCTGACGGTGACAGTACTACATGAGTCAGGCAGAAGAAATTAGCCTAACGTGGGCGGGTATGATTGGAAAGTATTGGACGTAGAATGGGGGCTAGTCCCGCCAAATGATGCGTCCGTGGTGGGCGTGCCCGACCTATCGTTAGCCATAGTCGGAATCCGATTCCTCTAGGATGGTTGGGGGAGCCGGATGTCGATGCCAGCGGCGTGGAAGTGTGGTCCCAGCGTGGTGTAGCGCATGGACAGTGTCCCGCAAGGCATCCACTATCTCATAGAGTCGCCGCGCGTTATTGCGTATGGTCGTCTTTAGGGGGAGCGATATCAGCTTCCTCGCGGAGAGGGACAATTCTCGTGAGAGGTGGGGCGTGCAGACTCTACCAGCTGAGCACATTTTTTTTTTTTTTTTTTTTTTTTTTATTTAAAAGGGACTTGTATTCCGAGGTGATGTGACTTTGTCACTGCAATTCACTTTGGAGGTGTGGCGGTGGGACTTGTAGTCCCGTACCACCCTCTTACGGTGATAGTACTACATGAGTTAGGCAGAATTTCGTTGATCATTTGAATATTATGCGCACTAATATGCATTTCACCTGCGAGATAGACAGAGAAGAAAAATTATAATTTTTAGACGTTTTACGGAACGAAAATCAGATACCCTGTTCGGCCACTTTGTTCTACCGCAAACCATCGCAGATTGACTTCCATCTCCGTGTGCAACGCTTTCGTCAGCAAACCCAAAAGAGAGTAGTTTTCATAAGGCTAACACTTAGAGAGAGGCAAGACTGCGAAAAAGACCTCCCGGATTCCGAGATCAGGTATTGAAAAAGGTGTTCCGGAAGAAAGGCTATAGTGAACGAGATATTATGAAAGACATTTCTAAGAAACGGAAACATGGAGATAACAACCGACGGTCATCATCTTACTGCTCTCCTTCCTTTCTTCGGGGCTACATCAAATAAAATACACCTAACTTTAAAATGAGACCCGCCACAGCCAAAATTCTGCCTGTTGAATAAAAAGTCTTCCACTCAGGCGATCTGCACACTGGAGGAATAACATATTTACTGATCGGAATCACCGAGCGAGGTGGCGCAGTGGTTAGCACACTGGACTCGCATTCGGGAGGACGACGGTTCAATCCCGTCTCCGGCCATCCTGATTTAGGTTTTCCGTGATTTCCCTAAATCGTTTCAGGCAAATGCCGGGAGGGTTCCTTTGAAAGGGCACGGCCGATTTCCTTCCCAATCCTTCCTTAACCCGAGCTTGCGCTCCGTCTCTAATGACCTCGTTGTCGACGGGACGTTAAACACTAACCACCACCACCACCTGATCGGAATCACCAATTTTTTTTCTTAAATTTAAAAACAGTTTTGGAAATAAGTGATCACAGTCACACAAAGACGCTAAGGATAGCATACTGACATATTTTTAATCATTTTTGCATACAGGAAAAGTACTAAAGCTAAGTTCTATTTTTCAAGGCCAAAGCAATAAAAATAAGTAACTTGCTGTAAAGCGGTAGTAGGGACCCAGTCATTGGACTGCCGTTTTACAGCGAGTTACTTATTTTATTGCTTCGGCTTTGAGCAATAGAACTTAGTTATGACTTTTTTTGCTGCATGCTACAGTGCCTTGAAAGATAATGTAAGAATACTATTCTTAGCGGCCATAAGTGACTATGAACGCTTTTCAGAAATGTGTTTACATTTTTTCTTTTAAAAAGATGGTTATTTCGAAGACTAAATATGTTATTCCTTCAGTGTACAGAGCACCTGATAATGCATTTTGAGAATGAGAAACTGGTCGTGACCTCCGAATAAAGGAGTCTAATAGTCTGAGTGGAAGACTGTTTATTCAACAAGTCAAATAAAATAGAGCCCTGGGCAAACAAGATATTCGATCAGTTTTTCAACCACTCAAGAAAAATGGAGGGATGCTACGACCAATAAAAGAAGTCCTTTGTCAGAGTGTTCCCAGAATTTGTCAAATTTCTTGTGAATGCGGTAGCATTTTCAACCGTCAGTCTGCATGCACGATTTCAGAACTCTACTCAGGGCCGTAACGCCACATTCAATATCTCGAATTTGACAAATCTGCTGTTAGCGAACGTAGCTCCGCAAACAACGATTATATTCGATGGAGGAAAATCTCACCACATGCGCCTACTTACGGGGATTCTGTCATCAAAGAAGCCGCTCATATCAGAATGTGCAACAACAGCCTTAACCGGGACAGCAACGGTACCCTTACTAGTGCGTGGTAACAGGCACTCGGTGTTGAAATACTATGGAGAAACAAGCTGTTACCTAACGTCTAACGGAATCAGCATCGCTATTAATGTTGTCCCATCAAGAACATCGACATAATCCCTGGTGGCATAAGGAAGTTCCGTGACTTTGTGACGTCTCCGTGTCGTATTCCGACCTACATATGAAAGTACCAGACGCTCTGTTAGTTCAATATTTAATTTCTGAGGATGAAGGCAAAGAAATCTGACACGGAAAGAAAACCTATTTGAAACTAATTGTAGAGCAGCAAAAATAAAAAGCTTTAGCAGCTTGTACCGTTTTTTGACAACAAAATGTCTTTCACGAAAGATTTGTAACACAATCTTCATTTTTCAAAACCGAGAAACATTTATCCAAAAGTTATTTTTGTTAAGTCTTCACGTGGAAGGTTCGTTTGACCAGTTCTCCGCAGTCTTTGGACAGTTTTGTATATTCCTTTTGTATGCACGGTTTATCGTGCGCCCTTAACATTCGTATTAAGCTACACTCCTGAAAAACACTTCCAGAAAAGACTTTCGTAACAGTTAATTTTAACATTAACCGAATTTTCCGTCGGTGCTTGGCAGAACATGAAAAGCAAAATGTATTTTCTTTTTAGTATAGGTTAATTTTGTATTTAAAATTCACGTGGTTCACTTTTTCAGATATGACTTTCTTTCAACTGCCTTTCGTAACTTCTTCACTTCTATCGCCGTCATTACTTCGCTGTCCACACAGGAACGATAGTCTGTAACTTCCGGCGTCTCATTTACTAATCTAATTCCCACAGCCTTATTTAGACTACACTTCATTGCCCTTCTTTTACTTTTATTAATATCCGTTTTATAACCTCTTTTCAAGGGATCACCCATTTCGTTCAAGTAGGGTAAATCAGGATGATATGGTGAACAAAAAATTTGGGCCCGTAGAAGACAAGAAATTGTTTATTTAAACAAAATAAAAACACTCTCCTTTCACAAAATACATAAGTAACACATTAAGAGTACCACATCCTCTTTAAGGCACTACAGAAGTTAAAAGAGAAACAATACCTATTTTATCAATTTCACCATTTCACCCATGTATATGATCCAATGATCCAATCCACACCCTTTTTAGTGCAACTGTACAGTTCACCGCACCCTACACAACAACACTCTTCATCATCCGCGTCGTCATCATCGTCTTGCAATTGGATATCCAGCGACGAGTCGGATTCGGTGTCAATGGTAGACGCTTTTCGTTTCTTAGGCTGCTTCTTTTTGATAATTAATTTGGTAGTCTCTTTGGTTACGGTTTTTCCTTTGGTTATGGTTTTTCCTTTGCTTACGGTTTCTCCTTTGGTCCTCTTTTTAGCATTTGATCTACTCTTCACTGACTCATTTTGTCGTTTTCTGTTTCGCAGGTTGTCGATCTTTTCTGGAGAAGTAAAAACCTCTGCTAAAGCTCTGGACGTCTTCCTTGCAGATGCAACTTTATCTAGGATCGTTATCGGCGAAATATGGTCCAAGAATTTGCCAGGGGTTATTTGAGATTCTTCTGTTGCCACTGTCGAGGTCATATCTGTTGCTTCTGATGAAGACTGCATGTTTTCCTGTGGATTTTCCGCCCGTTGCGAACAGCCCAGCTGTGGTGAAGTGCCTGATCGTTATCTACGTCTGCAGTTGCTTCTTCCGAGGGATTAGGTATCTCCTGCCAGTGCGACCAACTTGGTCGAGGTGAAGTAGGTCTGTTTTCATGACGCTCGTTGTTTTCCTGATGTTGATCTGAAGCTGATGTTAAAAACGTGTATTCAGGGATGACATCACGATTAAACGGGATGATTCCTGTGCTTCTGAACCCCGATATTGCATTCTCTGTCGTACCTGCTTGTACCCACGCCTTTGTAAGCAGTCCTCCGAACACTAGTATGGAAATTTTTCTATTTGGAATCATTTTAATGTACGAATTGCAAGCATTGTAATAATTGGATTTCAGAGCTTCAAAAAATGCTCTGTCTAGCGGCTGCAGATAGTGTGTGGTGTGGCTGGGTAGAGACAGCAAAATTATGTTTTTTTTTCTTCTGCAAACTCTAATGTATCCATGCTGCTGCAATGAGAGCTGTGTCCATCCAAAATAAGCACGACTGTTCCCTCAGGTTTCCTCGGTGCAAAATGGTTCCTTAGCCACAGAAGAAAAATATCAGTTGCTACGTACGCCGACTTTTGTGACATGAAAATCGTGGAACCCGGAGGCATACCGTCCTTGTACTCAGCCTTTTCATTTTTTCCCTTCAAAACACAACCTGGGGGTAAAAGCATGCCCTCTCCATTGCAGCAAGCGATTGTAATGTTGTTGCTTTAATTTGCTATGAAAGCGGTGCTGATAAACAATAAAAGCGGGTTAAAAGCTGTGAGCTACCTGAGGAAGTTAACCTTGCATTGCTGTGCAACTGTTTCACCAGGTATCCAGTCTAGCTTACCAAATTCCCAACCAGACTAACATTAATTATAATCTTTTAATAGTCATACGACAACCGGTGATATATATATATATATATATATATATATATATATATATATATATATATATAAAAGAGAATTTAAATAAAAAGAAATAAATCAGTTTATATTTGGAAATTTATTTTAACATTGATCATTGAAATTTCAGCATATTAAACTTGAGTCGTAACTAAGCTGGTGCCTTATTTAGGATTGTGAAAATGTGAGATTGTAATCTTACGGAACACATCAAATATGGAGCCAAGATTGGGAGACTGCATACAACACTGCGTTCATAAAATAACACACGAAGAACGTTGAAACATATGCAAGAGGAAATTAACCACAACCAACCGATTCAATTTTCACCCAAAGAAGTTACGTTCGTAGCACAATCCTGTCAGTCATGTAATTACCACACACTGGTATACTAAATTCATACTAACTCTCTGTGAAATCTTCCCGAAAAGAATAGCTAAGGGCTACTTTGATGATTACACATGCCTCACGTGGTCAACTTGGTTTACACAAAGCGTGTAACTCCACAATAATTTTGATAATTAAAATAAATTAGATCTAAAAGCAATTTACAAAAGAAAAAACCTCGAACTGGTTACTATCGTCTTACTATTAACCTGATGGGTCAAACAATTGTATAAGCACGTGGTACTGGTCTCACAAAGTACAGCCCACGTGGGTTGAACATAAAGAAAAGTTGCTATATTGAAAAATATTGTCAAGACGAGACGTTATAATGTCACGCACATTCGCATTGAAGATTGATAATGCTAGTTGGAGTTACTGATCAACACGTGGTTCCACTTTACTCATAAAGTAGTGACAAAGCAACTACCGGAATATATTCTGAACTTCACACTCGAATTACACTGCGTTGCAATTTAAGATAACAGTAGATATTTTAGAGCTAAACATGAAATAAAGGTGATTAAATTTTCAGTTAGGCTGAACTTGAGAAATCCATTGTCCTACGGACTTAGCAGAGACGCGCTTAGCCGGAGATCTTACCACGTCAGACGCTCGCCACGGACAGACTGCCGTGGTCCCTTCCTGAGGGACTTCACAAATACCAACGGAAGTGACCAGAGAGGCAGCTTCCTATACCAACATGACAAGGGACGAACAGGACCATACTAAGAATAGAAACCTCTCTGCTTTTATAAAGCGTAGCTACCTGTTCCGGCGTTGGTCCTACTGTTCTCTAGCAGACAGGCTTGTCTGCTACCCTCAAGCATGCAACTAGAAATACATTTGCTCATTCATCCTCTCACACAGAAGGGAAGGGGGATGACAGTATCTCATCATGTACCGTATATAAAAGAAAGCGGATGTAGGTTCCGTATGAGACTGTGTTACATGAATTACATATAAACTGTGTTTTAAAGTGTAGTAGTGTGACAGATCGTTCTTGTTTATGTGTAAAAGTAACACGTTCCACTGCTCAGTCTCCTCCCAGATAGTCATAAACACCACAGTAAATTTAGAAGAGGAATGTATGCCGTAAATGACAACATATTTAAGAAATTAACATGAAAGGAATGCAACAGAGACCTTTCACGATTACAGATATGGTTTCACCCTTTTCACCGGATGTTATCGCTGGAACGCTGTTAGACCCCTTTGCTGCCAACACGTAACCTGGTCTATTATTCCGCTGAAGTCCGGACTCATCTACGCTGAATATATTTCTCGGCTTATCAAGGAGGTTATGCTCTACCAAGATGTTCTGCAGCAATGAAAAATAGTCTGAAACGTTTTTCGTACTTAAACCCCTTGACCGTGCTTGTGAAACTCCTTCCGACTTGCGGATTGAGAGTTCCGGATTTCTTTTTAAGAATAAATGTAGCCAGTCCATTCCAGCAATTTCCCTCTCTCAGTTAAATTTGTGATGTTTGTTATATTTCTCAGCTAGTTTATATGCCATGGTACGTACTTCTGTCCTCGTCGGTGCAAATCCGAAGTTTTGTAATTTTATGATATGTTTTACCAACTTTTTCTCACATTATTGTGTTAGTACAGGCGACCCACCCAAAGGTTTTTTCGTAAAGCACATGTTTGCTAATCGTCTCTTCAGCGTTGACCATGGAACGTGAAACTCCTTTGAGGCTTTATTCAGGCTCATTCCATTTTGCACCGCTTTTACGGCATCGTTAAGTTGCTCCTCTGTCCAGTCAGCACGGCTGGATCCTTTTTGTCTTTTGTAAAATGTAGACATCTTTGCCTGAAACAATGGCGATAGTTGGAACATTTACTTTTTTAATCACTGGCAATATATATGCGAGTACAGTTTGGTTTGTCAGTGATTAAAAAAGTAAATGTTCCAACTATCGCCATTGTTTCAGGCAAAGATGTCTACATTTTACAAAAGACAAAAAGGATCCAGCCGTGCTGACTGGACAGAGGAGCAACTTAACGATGCCGTAAAAGCGGTGCAAAATGGAATGAGCCTGAATAAAGCCTCAAAGGAGTTTCACGTTCCATGGTCAACGCTGAAGAGACGATTAGCAAACATGTGCTTTACGAAAAAACCTTTGGGTGGGTCGCCTGTACGATTGTATTCAGACGTCGAATAAAAGAGAATATAACTCTCGCATGGGATAGGGAACACTAACATTTCATAACTTGTCAAAACCCTGGTTGGGATGTACCTAAATAAAAGCTTTACACTTTACACATACGAAAAGTCCTTCACCGTATCACCCCTGCCCGAGTTCACCATTTCTCCCATTTGCTGTGGGTGAAACGGTGAATAAGAGGTGCATTCAAGTTCTGAGGCCTCCGATTTTTTTTCTAATTAACTACTCAGCCGAAATCGATGAAACTGGCGTTACTTCTCGTCGTAATCGCCCTGCAGACGTACACATTTTTCACAACGCTGACGCCATGATTCCATGGCAGCGGCGAAGGCTTCTTTAGGAGTCTGCTTTGACCACTGGAAAATCGCTGAGGCAATAGCAGCGCGGCTGGTGAATGTGCGGCCACGGAGAGTGTCTTTCATTGTTGGAAAAAGCTAAAAGTCACTAGGAGCCAGGTCAGGTGAGTAGGGAGCATGAGGAATCACTTCAAAGTTGTTATTACGAAGAAACTGTTGTGTAACGTTAGCTCGATGTGTAGGTGCGTTGTCTTGGTGAAACAGCACACGCGCAGCCCTTCCCGGACGTTTTTGTTGCAGTGCAGGAAGGAATTTGTTCTTCAAAACATTTTCGTAGGATGCACCTGTTACCGTAGCGCCCTTTGGAAAGCAATGGGTAAGGATTACGCCCTCGCTGTCCCAGAACATGGAAACCATCATTTTTTCAGCACTGGCGGTTACCCGAAATTTTTTTGGTGGCGGTGAATCTGTGTGCATCCATTGAGCTGACTGGCGCTTTGTTTCTGGATTGAAAAATGGCAACCACATCTCATCCATTGTCACAACCGACGAAAAGAAAGTCCCATTCATGCTGTCGTTGCGTGTCAACATTGCTTGGCAACATGCCACATGGGCAGCCATGTGGTCGTCCGTCAGCATTCGTGGCACCCACCTGGATGACACTTTTCGCATTTTCAGGTCGTCATGCAGGATTGTGTACACAGAACCCACAGAAATGCCAACTCTGGAGGCGATCTGTTCAACAGTCATTCGGCGATCCCCCAAAACAATTCTCTCCACTTTCTCGGTCATGTCGTCAGACCGGCTTGTGCGAGCCCGAGGTTGTTTCGGTTTGTTGTCACACGATGTTCTGCCTTCATTAAACTGTCACACCCACGAACGCACTTTCGACACATCTGGAACTCCATCACCACATGTCTCCTTCAACTGTGGATGAATTTCAATTGGTTTCACACCACGCAAATTCAGAAAACGAATGATTGCATGCTGTTCAAGTAAGGAAAACGTCGCCATTTTAAGTATTTAAAACAGTTCTCATTCTCGCCGCTGGCGGTAAAATTCCATCTGCCGTACGGTGCTGCCATCTCTGGGACGTATTGACAATGAACGCGGCCTCATTTTAAAACAATGCGCATGTTTCTATCTCTTTCTAGCCTGGAGAAAAAAAAATCGGAGGCCTTAGAACTTGAATGCACCTCGTAGCACGGCAAGAAGTTCAAAACACTAGACGGAACGACTTCTAGGTTATGCAGTACATAAGCAGTATAAGAAGGTAGAATATATCAATAAATACCCCACGGACTACGCTACCTGAAGTTAACATCTACAAATGCATGCAGCACATAAAATTATTTAGCATCGAAAACAGTTTTGTACAAAGTACTTACGGTTTTTAAAAACGGAGCTGGTTTTCAACACGTGCACACTGCACAGATGATCAGAGACTGTCGGCATGCAGACATACAGAGACATCTGTTTAACCAGTAAAAAATTTAAGCAATTTACCATTTCACCCGATTCACCATATCACCCTGACTTACCCTAATCTTCCAAGAAACACACAATACCTAGTATCTGCATTCTCAATTGTTTTTGAGGAGTCCTTATTGAACTCTCAGTGCATGCTGTCCTTGCAGGTGAGCGTAAATTAGTGGATCACTTTTTACCTGTGAACGATGCTCTTTAACCAAGACAGATTTTCGTGGGTGGTACAATTACCTATGAGCAAATTCTATCTTCTAAATTTGCAGCAGTACCCAGTTAGCTCTCGGCAAAAAAGAAGTCGGGTCCATCAGTCGTGACATCTAGTGATCAACTCCGCATTACGTAGGCGTGCCGGATACTTTTGATCAGATGCCGGCCGGAGTGGCCGTGCGGTTCTAGGCGCTACAGTCTGGAACCGCGTGACCGCTACGGTCGCAGGTTCGAATCCTGCCTCGGGCATGGATGTGTGTGATGTCCTTAGGTTAGTTAGGTTTAAGTAGTTCTAAGTTCTAGGGGACTGATGACCACAGCAGTTAAGTCCCATAGTGCTCAGAACCATTTGAACCATTATTTTGATCAGATAATGTGTATGGTTAAATGATGATGGCGTCCTCTTGGGTAAAATATTCCGGACGTAAAATAGTCCCCCATTCGGATCTCCGGGCGGGGACTACTCAGGAGGACGTTGTTATCAGGAGAAACAAAACGGGCATTCTACGGATCGGAGCGTGGAATGTCAGATCCCTTAATCGGGCAGGTAGGTTAGAAAATTTAAAAAGGGAAACGGATACGTTAAAGTTAGATATAGTGGGAATTAGTGAAGTTAGATGGCAGGAGGAATAGGACTTCTGGTCAGGTGAATACAGGGCTATAAATAAAAAATGAAATAGGGGCAATGCAGGAGTAGGTTTAATAATGAATAAAAGAAATTGGAACGCGGATAAGCTGCTACGAACAGCATAGTGAACGCATTATTGTAGCCAACACAGACACGAAGCCCACGCCTGCCACAGTAGTACCAATTTATGTACCAACTAGCCCTGCAAATGATGAAGGGACTCAAGAAACGTATGATGAGGTAAAAAAAAAATTATTCAAATAGCTAACGGAGACGATAATTTATTACTCATGGGGGACTGGAATTCGATAGTAAGAAAAGAAAGAGAAGAAAACTAGTAGGTGAATATGGACTGGGGGTAAGGAATGCAAGAGAATTTTGGTAGACTTTTGCACAGGGCATAATTATCGCTAACACTTATTTTAAGAATCATGAAACAAGGTGACACTGGAGACACTGGAATTTCAGATTAATCAATCTGAATGGCAAACAGAGATTTAGGAACGAGATTTTGAATTGTACGACATTTCCAGGGGAAGATGTGGACTCTGGCTACAACGTATTGGTTATGTAAAAAGGTAGGAATTTAAGGAGATAAGACCTGGATAAACTGAAAGAACAAAAGGTTGCAGAGGGTTTCAGAGGAAACATTAAGGAACGATTTACAAAAACAGGGGAAAGAATTACAGTAGAAAAAGAATGGATAGCTCTGAGAGATGAAATAGTGGAGGCAGCAGTGGATCAAATAGAAATCCTGGGGTAACAAGAGAAATATTGAATTTAATTCGTGAAAGGAGAAAATATAAAAATGCAGCAAATGAAGTAGGCGGAAAGGAATGCAAACGTCTGAAAAATCAAATTGATAGGAAGTGCAAAACGTTAAAGCAGGAATAGCAAGAGGACAAATGTAAGGATCTAGAAGCATATATCACTAGGGGTAAGATAGATGCCGTCTACAGAAAAATTAAAGAGACCTTTGGAGCACAGAGAACCACCTGTATGAATATCAGTAGCTCATATGCTAAACCAGTCTAAACCAAAGAAAGGAAAGCAGAAAGGTGGAAGGAGTATATAGAGGAACTACACAATGGCGATGTACTTGAGGGCAATATTATCGAAATGGAGGAGGACGTAGGTGAGGATGAGATGGGAGATATGAAACTGCGTGAAGAATTTGACAGAGTACTGAAAGACCTATGTAGAAACAAGGCACCGACATTCCGTTAGAACTACTGATAGCCTTGGGAGAGCAAACCATGACCAAACTCTTCCATCTGGTGGGCAAGATGTATGAGACAGGCGAAATAACCTCGGACTTCAAGAAGAATATAATAATTCCAATTCCCAAAGAAAACAGGTGCTGACAAGTGTGGCAATTACCGAACTATCAGTTAAATAAGTCAGGTCACAAAATGCTAAAACGAATTCTTCACAGAAGAATGGAAAAACTGGTAAAAGAAGATCAGTTTGGATTCCATAGAAATGTAGGCACATGCGAGGCAGTACTGACTCAACAAATTCTCTTTGAAGATAGGTTAAGGAAAGGCAGACCTACGTTTATAGCATTTGTAAACTTAGAGAAAGCTTTTGACAGTGTTGAGTAGAATACTCTCTTTCAAATTCAGAAGGTGGCAGGGGTAAAATACAGGGAACGAAACACTTTATAAATTGTACAGAAACCAGAAGGCAGTTCTAAGAGTCAAGGGGCACGAAAGGAAAGCAATGATTGAGAAGGAAGCGACACACGGTTATAGCCTATCCCCGGTGTTATTCAGTCAGTAAAGGAAACCAAGGAAAAATGTGGAGTAGGAATTAAAATAGAGGGAGAAGAAATAAAAATTTTGAGGTTTGCCGATGACAGTATAATTCTGTCAGAGTCAGCAAAGGACTTGAAGAACAGTTGAACGGAATGCACAGTGTCTTGAAAGAAGGATATAAAATGAACATCATCAAAAGCAAAACGAGGATAATGGAACGTAGTCGAATTAAATCAGGCGATGCTGAGGGAATTAGATTATTAAATGAGACACTTAAAGTAGTAAATTAATTTCGCTATTTGGGCACAAAATAACTAAGGATGGTTGAAGTAGAGAGGATATAAAACGTAGACTGGCGATGGCAAGGAAAGCGTTTCTGAAGAGGAGACATTTGTTAACATCGAGTATACATTTAAGTGTGAGGAAGTTTTTTCTGAAAGTATCTGTATCGAATATAGCCATGTACGTATGTGAAACATGGACGATAAACAGTTTAGACAAGAAGAGAATAGAAGGTTTTGAAATGTGCTGCTGCGGGAGAATGCTGAAGATTAGATGGGTAGACCACGTAACTAATGAGGAGGTACTGAACAGAATTGGGGATAAGAGGAACTTGTGGCACAACTTGCCTAGAAGAAGGGGTCGGTTGGCAGGACACGTTCTGAGGCATCAAGGGATCACCAGTTTATACTGGAGGGAAGTGTGGAGGGTAAAAATCGTAGACGGAGACAAAGAGATGAATACACTAAGCAGATTTAGAAGGATGTAGGTTGCAGCAGTTACTCGGAGATGAAGAGGTTTGCACAGGATAGAGTAGCATGGAGAGCTGAATCAAACCAGTCTGTAGACTGAAGACGACAACATCAGTGCATAATATGATATAATTAAAAAGTATCTTCTGCCATGCGTTTCAAAGTGATTCGCAGAGTAGAGACATAGATGTAGAACCCCATCAATTACAAGTTCTAATGGACAAGTGGAGGCGATGTGTGCATTCGTATGGCCAGTAGGGCAAATTCCTCAAATTCCTAGCAGTACAGCACTTGCAACCTAAAATCGCAGTAAAAGGAGCCCACAAGAAATTTCCATTCTATCAGAACTTAATTTAGATGGCACTCGAAGCAATTTGTGTATCAGCTTCGGGTTATTAGGTTTTTGGCTTAGCTGTGAGAGAGCCAGTCTTCAATTACAACCGAAATTCTTTGCCAAATATCATCGACAGGGTTGTCCCATTTGCAGGTATGCCGCGTTAGGCACACGGATGTGGCAGCTAGATGTTACCTATGACGAGAGTGTAGACGCAATACCTGGACAGTTTGTTACATGGCAGTTTGAACATGGCAGCAAACCGAGCGTTAAACGATCCTGAATGTGGAGTGACAATCGGTGCAAAGCTCATCGGACACAGCGTGTTGGGGATGACCCACAAAATTCGATTGCCGAGGTCCATAGTACCGTAACACAGATAAAGTGTTGCCACATGTGCGAATTGCCACACAGATCAGTCACAAGTGTTTGACAAACGGACGTCACGTCGGTGCAGCTGAGCCTTACAGGGTGATCGACTATCTACAGCTATGAGAGCCCGCCTGCAGTTAATCCTTGGTGGTTTACCGGAGGTATGTTGCACCAGACGTCCACCAACAGCTCACTCATTTCCCATAAGTTACAGGCCGAAGATTTGTAGCTGTGGAGCCGGCGCCCGATACTGACCCAGACGTGTTCTATAGGGTTCATATCAGGCTAATTTGGTGGCCGAAACGTCGTGAGTTGCTCCTCAAACTACTGTAGCGCTATCCTGTTGGAAGATACCATCACCTTCAGGGAAGACATCAAGCACAAAGGTATCAAGTGGTCCACAGTATTGTTGATATAGTAGACAGCTGTAACGGTGCCTTCGATTACTGTCACAGGTCCCGTGGAAGGCCAGGTGAATGTACGCACCTAGGATAACAGCGACGCCTCTGGGCTGTCTCTGTGGCGCGGACCGTGTTCACCTGGCTGACGGCGTATCTAGACACGACCATCGATGTGTTGCAACAAGAAACGTGATTCATTCTGTCAGGTGACACGTTTCCACTGATTCACGGTTCAGTCTGATGATGCCGTGCGCACTACATTCGTAATTCATCATGTCGTTGGGTCAACACGGCAACACGTACAGGGTGTTTCAAAAATGACCGGTATATTTGAAACGGCAATAAAAACTAAACGAGCAGCGATAGAAATACACCGTTTGTTGCAATATGCTTGGGACAACAGTACATTTACAGGCAGACAAACTTTCGAAATTACAGTAGTTACAATTGTCAACAACAGATGGCGCTGCGGTCTGGGAAACTCTATAGTACGATATTTTCCACATATCCACCATGCTTAGCAATAATATGGCGTAGTCTCTGAATGAAATTACCCTAAGCCTTTGACAACGTGTCTGGCGGAATGGCTTCACATGCAGATGAGATGTACTGCTTCAGCTGTTCAATTGTTTCTGGATTCTGGCGGTACACCTGGTCTTTCACGTGTCACCACAGAAAGAAGTCACAGGGGTTCATGTCTGGCGAATAGGGAGGCCAATCCACGCCGCCTCCTGTATGTTTCGGATAGCCCAAAGCAATCACACGATCATCGAAATATTCATTCACGAAATTAAAGACGTCGGCCGTGCGGTGTGGCCGGGCACCATCTTGCATAAACCACGAGGTGTTCGCAGTGTCGTCTAAGGCAGTTTGTACCGCCACAAATTCACGAAGAATGTCCAGATAGCGTGATGCAGTAATCGTTTCGGATCTGAAAAATGGGCCAATGATTCCTTTGGAAGAAATGGCGGCCCAGACCAGTACTTTTTGAGGATGCAGGGACGATGGGACTGCAACGTGGGGCTTTTCGGTTCCCCATATGCGCCAGTTCTGTTTATTGACGAAGCCGTCCAGGTAAAAATAAGCTTCGTCAGTAAACCAAATGCTGCCCACATGCATATCGCCGTCATCAATCCTGTGCACTATATCGTTAGCGAATGTCTCTCGTGCAGCAATGGTAGCGGCGCTGAGGGGTTGCCGCGTTTGAATTTTGTACGGATAGAGGTGTAAACTCTGGCGCACGAGACGATACGTGGACGTTGGCGTCATTTGGACCGCAGCTGCAACACGGCGAACGGAAACCCGAGGCCGCTGTCGGATCACCTGCTGCACTAGCTGTGCGTTGCCCTCTGTGGTTGCCGTATGCAGTCGCCCTACCTTTCCAGCACGTTCATCCGTCACGTTCCCAGTCCGTTGAAACTTTTCAAACATATCCTTTATTGTATCGCTTTTCGGTCCTTTGGTTACATTAAACCTCCGTTGAAAACTTCGTCTTGTTGCAACAACACTGTGTTCTAGGCGGTGGAATTCCAACACCAGAAAAATCCTCTGTTCTAAGGAATAAACCATGTTGTCTACAGCACACTTGCACGTTGTGAACAGCACACGCTTACAGCAGAAAGACGACGTACAGAATGGCGCACCCACAGACTGCGTTGTCTTCTATATCTTTCACATCACTTGCAGCGCCATCTGTTGTTGAAAATTGTAACTACTGTAATTTCGAAAGTTTGTCCGCCTGAAAATGTACTGTTGTCCCAAGCATATTGCAACAAACGGTGTATTTCTATCGCTGCTCGTTTAGTTGTTATTGCCGTTTCAAATATACCGGTCATTTTTGAAACACCCTGTATAAAGCGGAATTTTGCGTGGCCATTCCATAGAGTGGTTCCAGAGTATTCTAGTGAGATATCTGTTTCATCGATGTGAATTAACAGGGGCAGTAACATTCGGATAACTCCAGCGGGGACGGCATTGCCCTGGCGTACGCTGACTGCAACTGCCAAGCATACAACGCTGCTGGGTCGGTGCTGGATTGCTGTTTACTTTTTGTGTTTTACTGTCACTGTAACTCGTACACATCGATAAAGCAAACACCGCACTCGGCTAACCTGAGACCGATCTATCAAATGGGCACGTAAAATTCCGCTTTATAAATCATTTTGTTAGTAACGGGGAAACAAACCGACACTTCCCGCCGACTGGACGGCTATGGTAAACCAACCGTGCTGTGCAATGTACATGACCGTACAAGATGGCTTTCAATAGTTGTGGCACTGTTAGGTGAGCCCATCAACCACGGCAAGGTCATACTGAGGCGTAGCGCCGTATTTCGATCCTGCCTTGGAGGCGGTTAAGTGGGAGGTGTGTCTCAGAGCTGGATAGTGACAGATGATGAAGCGAGACTCGACGCGCACGTAGTTTATGTATCAGCCGATAAAGGACAGTATTGGATAGGGGACTGTGATTTAGTTTCGATTGTGCCCACTAGAGTGCACTAAAGTAATAGAATGTTTTTCATAAACTGTTCTAGTATTTTCATAAATTGTCATTATGTCTCTTTGTGTATGTAAAATGTTATCAATGTGTTTTAGCAGTATGAATGATGCGTGAGTGTGGTTTAAGATTAATATCAAGATAATTGTTTAACGAGTTATGTAATGGGATTTAGTGTGGGAACATTTCGAAGAAGTATGGATGTGGAAAAGGGGATTTTTGTAGAATAGATCTGTAAAGTAAGATTATGGTAAAGGGAAAGTTAATTCAGGTATAAATAACAATAGTAAATAACTTCATGCATAAGCAAAACTTCAGCATATTAGATAATTACGTCGGGAAAAAGTGCAGTCGTTAAGTTCACTATTTTGCGATTAGTTATTGATGAAAAGCGCGGACTGACGCGGGAGAATGTTGTTTTGCTATTGGCTGTTGAGTAAACTGACCAATGGTAAAGCAATATTCTTCGAGCGCCTTTATCTGCTGGTAGAGAAGACCGAGTATTCTAGAGAGGAGTCGGAGCCTAGCCATGGAACAGTTCGGACGTGTGTAGTAGTAGTTCCGATGGAAATGAGAAGTTGCCAGATCTAGTAGTGTTCCATACATCAAAAGTATTGTAAAGTGACCGCATAATCATTCCGACGAGTGTGTAAAAATTTCGACATTTTTAAGTGAATTTTGTGACGAGAAAAGACATAAATTCCGCGTGGCTTATTGAGCAGGTCGGTGGCTAAAAACTGTGACTGCATTTGGTACCGACAGACTTAATATCTGGCGAGCATTGTCGATCTAAAACAATCAGTATTTTTGTAGCTATTACGTTTTCGGGAAATGCAACACCATAAACTTACTAACGTGAGTGAAAGGGATTGTGAGTGACTGTGTTAAGACTAGCAAGGGCTTGGCAGTGATACTTGTTCACCTAAGTTTCAGAATATTTTAATTAAGGACAAAATTTCCAACCTTTCATTTCGTGTGAAAACTTTCTCCCGAAACGTAGATTAGTGACTTTAATTGCAGCCTGGTTCACTCGAGGTATCGTAGGTTTCGCTCGACTTCCCTACTGTTGATTTGCTGAGACAATGTTCACAGGTAGGTGCAGGTTCGTCGTAAAGGGACGGAAGGAACCGCGCCGCCGCAAAACAACATCTGATGGGAAAAATCAGTTTTTTAAGTGTCCCGAGATATAAAAAAAACCGCATAAGAAGCAACAATTAAATCGGTTTTTAACTGTCGCGAGACTGGCGCAAGACGTGTTGAAAGTTGGCCGTCTGTGACTCTGCTGTGTGCATACACAAACTCTTGAGTCCGAGATACTATTAACGCAAGTAGTAGTGAGCGAACAGTTGTCGAGGGGTGTCGGAAGTGGTCGGACGCAGTGTCCGGTGGAGAGAAGCCAAGCGACGTGAGAGGTCGCAGCCTGCCGTCGTCGTGCTAGTAGTGCCGGAGGAGACTTCGGTATTAATTGAGGATTTTTTGGTAATTTGCCTTTTCGGCGCACGTAGTTGTTGGTTGCTTGTGTACTGGTATGGTTTTATCGGATTTGACTATGTACACACTCAGACTAATATTCGTACCTTTGTTGTGGCCAGAAAGGCGTTTATCGAGTGTAGACACTGTGAAAGAATTAAAGGTCTGTGTGAAGTCTGTCAGCACTTAAGGGGCTCCGGAAAGGCTCAAAATCATGAAAAGTTCAATTTTTACTTTTCTGCGTTTTCTGAATCTGCAGACTATTACCTTTTAATAGATATATAATTTATTCAGTTCCGAAGACTACAACTATTTTTAAATTTTTTTTGAAATGTGTTCTACATGGGCGTGACCCACTGTGGCGCTGTGCGATATGTTAATTACCTTGGTGACGGTGATTTTAAAAGTTTCAAACATGTTCAAGGACTGAAGCCTTATGGTGATGATGTTGTAGTCCAAAAATATGAGTGTATTGGACACGTACAGAAGCGAATGGGAACAAGACTTCGGCGACTGAAAGCTTCGTACAAAAAACAAAAACTCAGTGATGGTAAAGGGTTGGATGGGAAGGGAAGGTTAACTGACAGTGTAATTGACAAAATACAGAACTATTATGGAATGGCTATTAGGCAAAATACACAAAGTGTCGACGAAATTAAGAAGGCTGTTTGGGCTCTTTTTTTTCATACTTCTTCAACCGATGAAAATCCCCAACATAGCTTGTGTCCCAAAGAAGAAGACAGTTGGTGTAAATATAACAAAGGATTGCTAACTGGTGAAGTGTACACTCATAAGCATAGTCTGCCTCATGCAATAATGGAGGTGATAAAACCTATTTTCAGAGACTTAGCAGCACCTGAATTGTTGAAAAAGTGTATTCACGGAAAAACTCAAAACCCCAATGAAAGTGTAAATAGTGTTATATGGTCGAGAATCCCCAAGACTGTATTTGTTGGAATAGAAACACTTCACTTTGGTGTGTATGATGCTGTTGCGACTTTCAATGATGGCAACATTGTAAGGTGCAAGGTATTTAGAAATATGGGAATGAAGATAGGTATGAGCGATGCTTGCTTTAGACAAGGAACGCCTTCGGGCTGCAGACAGGGCTGTAAAGAGTCTAGAAATACAAGCAAGAGTAAACAGGAGGAGGGACAAGAGGAAGCTGGAGGAGGAGTTTGCAGAGGATGAAGATAATCCATCCTATGGACCTGGAATGCACTAAAAAGTTTATCCAATCTTTGTCGCTCGATTCCCAAAACTTTTATTTTCTCATACTAATTACATGTTTTCTAAGGATCTTCCAAACATATTTGTTTCAAACTTTCAGTAAATGTTACACAGTATAATTTAACACAACCTTTTTCCAAAAAACTGTATATTTTTGAATATATAAATAAAAAATTGCAAAAACATGTTGTGAATTTTCATTACAATTGAAAAAAAATCATCTTTAATAACTGAACTAAAATTTTGTAAAATCCCTGTGTTAAGTTGTAGCCCATATTCCAATAAATAATCTGTAAAAAGTTCAACTTCCTACCTCAAATACTTTGTGAGGGAAGATGTAATTTATAAGCGTTATTTTAACATTGCAAGTATAGGGCGTTCCGGAGCCCCTTAAATCATCAATTTTCTGAATATAGTAAATTAAAATTTTTTTATTGGGTTTTTTCTTCTTTTATTGGTTCCTTTCTTACATCGTTTAAGATTAGTTGACCAAACCCCTCCTGATCATTCAGTTTCTACGTATAAAAGTATGACAGTAATTGGTGCAGTTCATGCATTGCACTCTGCATGGATCGCAGTATTGCTTTCTGAAATATTTTAGCATGTTGCTGATCACGCAGTTGCAGCGACAAGACGAGGTAAGTTGTCTGTTGCATACAGGAGGATTGCAGCTAGGGTTGCCGTAATCCAAGGACGAAAATCAAGGACAAAATTCGGTGATTATAAAGATGTGGTTGAAACACGGACCGGTATGTTGTGCAAGTGACCACTGGTTTGCATTTCAGTTGAATCTTCATCATTACTTTACGGTGGTAATCATGAAGATGTGGTTGAAACCTGGAATCACACAATGTCCTTTCACCTTTCTGCAAGTCAGCCAAATCTTCATAATTACCATAATTCAAACAGTAATTCTGTCAGCAAAGAAGCTGTAATTAACAAGGAAAATTAATCCAAGCATTAATGGTGTCTATAAAGGAGTGGTCAATGATGAAGAAAATTAATTGCAATTGACATTAAATGACTTTTTAATTAAAGCACTGCACACAAATTTTCGTGGACATTTTCCTCTTTTCGTCCAGGACACCAGTCTTCGAGCGTAAAAACGCAGACTGTCCGCGAAATCCGCGACGTATGGCAACCCTAATTGCAGAACAGTTGGTAGGACATCTTAGAGGATATTTTAAAACTCGCAGTCAGATGGTTGAGAATTGATTTCTTTATAATTCGTGGGGGAATACAAATTTTTCTGTTCAAATTTCTGTTCTCAGCCGGAATGCTATTATTGTCAGAGATTTTAGTACATTTGTTAAAATAATTTATCCAAAAGAGTTTCAATGTTCAGTATGCTGTCCACCGTTTTCTGCAACAAGTTGAAATCGAGAAACAGCATGTTCCAACGAGTGTCTCAGGGCTCACTTTCAGAATCCGTTGTGCAATGCGTGCTTTCAATTCAGCTACGTTTGTAATCGGAGCACTGGACACAGCATCTTCGATATAGCGCCACAGCCAGGTATCACGTGGAGTAAGATCGGCTGATCTGGAAGGCCACGCTGAATGGAAACGACGGCTGATAATTACTAGCATTTCCGAAATGCCTCTACGGCAGCCACTTCACTAACCGTACAATGTGTGGAAGAGCACCGCTTGAATAAAAATGATCCTACCCACATACCCATGCCGTTGAAGGGTAGTAATGATGTTGGTCCAGAAAAAGATTCTGAAATCGTTAAAGGGTAACAAAACCCGCAGTACCAACCTCCTCGAAAAAACACGAGCCTACGATAAAAGATGCCGTCAACCCGTACCACCCAGTCATCTCTGAAGAATGGAGCGGTACTATTGACGTGCGAGCGGACTTTCCGTTGCCCATATTCTGCAACTGTGTGTATTGGCATGTCCGTCGATATGGAAATGGGCCACAGAATGTTCCATGGGCATTCACTGTCCGCTTCCATGGTTGCAAGAAATTCTAGAGAAAACTTTGTCTTACTGGCAGGTCAGTACGAAGCAAATACTGAACTTGGGTAACTCTGTATGAATAGGAATACAAGGGATGATCCGTAGAATTTTATGCACCGTATTGGAAGGCACGTACAACATTCGAGCAATTCCTCTTCCAGATCTTGAGGTCTAAGGCGTCTTGTCACGGTCCTTGCGGCTTCCCCCGTCGGAGGTTCGAGTCCTCCCTCGGGCATGGGTGTGTGTGTTGTCCTTAGAGTAAGTTTGTTTAAGTTAGATTAAGTAGTGTGTAGGCTTAGGGACCCACGACCTCAGCAGTTTGGTCGCATAAGACCTTAACACAAATTTCCAAAAATTTAATTCCTCGTGCACTGCATATTTGCCTACCACCTGTAATGTCCCCACAGAATAATACCCTCTACCACGCAACAATTAATCATTGTCAATCAAATCATCCACATTTATTCACTTTGGAAAAGTATCTGATCAGATTTTCTAGGAATATATGCGCCGACAGCTCGTCGTCGCCGAAGTATTTTCTAGTACGTTTATTCTTTGGAATAACAGAGATACATGTATGTATTCTCCATGGTTGTTAGACTGGAAACTAGGACAGCTTCGGAAGTATCTGTTGAAAGATTGACGGGTTTCTAAAAGAGACATATTTGCTTTTCTTCTCGCTAAAGCGAGCTATTAACATTTGTGCCACTAGCGGGTTGTTTGAAGAGAAAGAAACTGTAACGGAAAATAATTAAGACTTGGAACCAACAGAGATCTGGACATGTAATGGAGATGGATTGAATATACAATTTCCTTCATAAATAAGGTTTGTGACCCCTTTTATTCTGGAGTGAATGAACGAATGAGTTCTTTGTCTGAATCATTGATGATCGCGTTGGCCCTGTAATTAGTGGGGAAGTTTCAGCTGTGTCGAAGAGAGCCTGCAATCACCGAGTCTTTGTTAAATCGTCCAAAAAGGCTTCGTACACATCTGGAATTCGAAATCTTTCGTAAAAGGAACGAATTGTTCAAACGATTGATTTTCCCAACTGAATGCAGCGCTTAACAATACTAATAAATGTAAAGATCTCTTACAGCAAGCCAGCCGCTGAATACTAAGACGAAGGGCTCCACCAGAGATTCTAGTTGGCTGATTTCACGTAATGAAATATTATATCAAAAACTGTACATAGATAAAGGAGAGAGAGAGAGAGAGAGCGAATGAAAAATTAGAGAAAATACTAATAATCCTCCATTAGTCTAATTTTTCGCCTGTCTTATCACGGATCAGCCTAAAGACAAAACGGGAGGCCCTTACTTTACTGTATAGATTTATGTGTGAAAGTGAAGGGATCTTAAAGGCGACAGATACACGTCTATACAGACAAGACATTACACAAAGTTAGCGGCAAGCTGCATGCATTCATCATTCAGCATCTATTCTTCTTACATAATACATTATACACCGCTCGACTCCTGCAATGCTGTGGCCACATCTTCTACTGACGTCGGATCAACTATTTCACTCCCTCTGCCGCACTGCACTTCAAAAGAACCTGACTTTTTGAATTTCGCAGTCATATTCTGTAGACCCTTACGAGACGTCGGACCAACGGCTTTTTTCGTACCCTCGAATGTTCGGAATTTCTGCAGAACTACTGGCTCACAGCCACCGTTCTTGTGAAACAGCTTTACCAGCAAGCGCGCTATCCTTCATGGAGACAGCCGTGTTGGCGTCACTGACGCAAAACGAGGAACAGCCGTCTGCCCCTTGTCTTTTATTTCGCATATTCTGCCGCTTACTGCGCCATCTAGTGGTAAAATTACCATTTAATTCTTTTTTGTTTCCGTAACGTTTGCCCTTTCTTCGATAGCATTACGTTGAAATTTGACGTAATTCTGAGCAGCGTTGTGACACTAGAATTTTATTTATGGACACCCTGCACTTTCCTTACCGCGCCACCTGTCGATAAAAGAATCAGGCGGCATTGAGTCTCGCGGTTGGCAGTAGTCATAATCACTTAGTTAGTTAGTTTCCATTTTCGTGTTGTAGACGTTTAAATTTAGCGGAATTGAATTGCTCTACCTGTCACTGTTCCCTCTACAATCAGATTAAATTGACCTCACGTGGCAATCTTCAGCTCCATGGACCGCGGACATATCGGATCTCTTCTTTTACCGTAGAGGATTCGATTACGGAGATAAAAAAATAAAATCATTAATGAGTGGAACAGTGGGACAATACATACCAGTAAAAGACGGACAACTGTAATTAAATCTGATATATTCGCTAAGGTGACAAGGGTAAAATGCAGGGAGCGAAGGGCTATTTACAATTTGTACAGAAAGCAGATGGCGGTTATAAGAGTCAAGGGACATGAAAGGTAAGCAGTGGTTGGGAAGGCAATGAGACAGGGTTGTAGCATATCCCCGACGTTATTCAATCTGTATATTGAGCAAGCAGTAAAGGAAATAAAAGAAAAATTCGGAGTAGGAATTAAAATCCATGGAGAAGAAATAAAAACTTTGAGGTTTGCCGATGACATTGTAATTCTGACAGAGACAGCAAAGGACCTGGAAGAGCAGCTGAACGGAATGGACAGTGTCTTGAAAGGAGGATATAAGATGGACAAAATCAAAAGCAAAACGAGGATAATGGAATGTAGTCGAATTAAATCGGGTGATGCTGAGAGAATTAGATTAGGAAATGAAACGCTTAAAGTGTTAAAAAATGAGTTTTGCTATTTGGGGAGCAAAATAACTGATGATTGTCGAAGTAGAGAGGATATAAAATATAGACTGGCAATGGCAAGGAAAGCTTTTCTGAAGAAGAGAAATTTGTGAACATTGAGTATGATTTAAGTGTAAGGACGTCGTTTCTGAAAGTATTTGTATGGAGTGTAGCCATGTATGGAAGTGAAACGTGGACGATAAATAGTTTAGACAAGAAGAGAATAGAAGCTTTCGAAATGTGGTGCTACAGAAGACTGCTGAAGATTACATGGGTAGATCACATAACTAATGAGGAGGTATTGAATAAAATTGGAGAGAAGAGAAATTTGTGGCACAACTTGATTAGAAGGAGGGATGGGTTGGTAGGGCATATTCTGAGGCATCAAGGGATCACCGGTTTAGTATTGGAGGGCAGCCTGGAGGGTAAAAATCGTAGAGTGAGACCGAGAGATGAATACACTAAACAGATTCAGAAGGATGTAGGTTGCAGTAGGTACTGGGAGGTGAAGAAGCTTGCACAGGATAGAGTAGCATGGAGAGCAGGATCAAACCAGTCTCTGGACTGAAGACCACAACAACATATTCGCTAACATGAAGTAGGAATTTTCCAGCTCGTAATTTTGCAATATGTGGCGATCCGGAGGCCTGCTGTGGGTCAAGCCAAATGTAATCGAAAAGACAGAGGGATACCCTAGAAATAATGGTAACTTGTCAGATAATGAGAGAAGAATCCTGACAATTTGGGATCAAGAACGAAAGTACTGAGCCAGGAGTTTCACGAAATGCGGGTATGGAAATAGGGCAGCGAGACAAAATTTACCGCTATAACGCTGAAGGTTTTCACCAGTTGATCCAGAATTGTATCCGAGGTTGTTTGTGAGTTTGCCAGTAATTTTAGAGTCCCCTTGCTGCGTTAAGAGCACTGCGCAGGTTACTGGTAAGTCGCGTGATGGGGCTGCCACCTCTAGGTATCGCGACACGGCTGATCTTTGCCGGCCTTAGTGGCCGAGCGGTTCTAGGTGCTACAGTCTAGAACCGCGTGACCGCTACGGTGGCAGGTTCGAATCCTGCCTCGGGCATGGATGTGAGTGATGTCCTTAGGTTAGTTAGGTTTAAGTAGTTCTAAGTTTTAGGGGACTGATGACCTCAGAAGTTAAGTCCAATAGTGCTCAGAGCCATTTGAACCATCTGAACGGCTGATCTTTCTGTCGGCGTTGTCTCCCTTAAGGAAGCTGGCTTCACTGCATCTCTAGAGCCCTCTTTGCCCTGTGTTGTGGGACACACTTCGCCTGGCTTCTCAGTGGAGACCACTCCAGAAAGCTAGGGTGACCCTGCCAGTAGCTACGCTACCACTGGCACAGTTCTCCTGTGAGCTCGGAAAAGGCAACAGCCGTGTCCTTGAAAGGATGATGATGATGATGGTGAACACTGAAGGTACGTAATTTCTCCCAGTGCAAATTGCATATTTGCCGCTTTATTACTGACGCATTTACTACGAACATTCTATCACGAATGTCTTGACTAAAGCTGAACGTGAATGGGCGTGGTTGCGCCTCCATGGACTTGGAAAGGAACACATGCATCATACAGAAGACAGCAACTACCGCACAAGCACCAAGCCACTAAACGATGCTTGCCAAGAACGGCAACGAACTGTGAAGGTCCCCAGACGCTGGACAGCAGTGTACTTACCTGGGGGACGAAGGGCAGACGCTTGATACGGCTTTCTACTGGGGGCATTTCGGCCTGGCCAGGGTGCAGATTGGTGGCTCTGGCTAGACGCCTGTCCACAGACCGCGTGACGGATCAGTGACTCTACTGGAGCCGTTGCCTTGGCTTCAGTTTGAAGTTAACCACCCCTGAAACATCTGCTGATTTACGCCATTGTGTCTGCTTTATAAATCAAGTGACCGGTGGTAATGAAAATTAATATGCCTCCTCGCATCGATAGTTGTCTGTTTAGGCGCGCGGTCGGTAGGTGTATGAAGAAGAAAATTAATTTCATTGACTTTTTAAACAAATTCGTTCACAGGCCCGCGCCTCCTACCATTTAACTCGTAATTGCACAAGCAGTACGAATTTGTGACTAGAAACGCGGTTAACTCTCCCTGTCTTTCTTTCGGATCTGAACAGGAGAGCTGCAGATACTTCGCCACATGCTCTAAATATCTCCGAAAAGTCTCCTGGTTACGCTGTATGTGTGTAATTAATTTGTCAGTATACGCCTGCATCTGCAACTACATCCGTACTGCGCACTCCACCTTTCGGCATGTGGCAGATGGTACTTTCTACGTCACTGTCACTTCCCTCCTTTCCTGTTCCAGACGTGATTGGTTCGCGACAAGAATGACTGCTGGTAAGCCTCCGTGCGGTCTCGAATCTCTCTGATTTCATCTTCATGATCTTTTCGCGAGATATACGCAGGAGCAAGCCAAATATTTGTTGACTCTTCTGGGAACGTTCGCTCTGAGAACTTAAAACAGTAAGCCGCAGCGTGATGCCAAACGGCTGTCTTGCAGCATGTGCACTGGAGTCGGTTGAGCATCTCTGTGATGCTTTCGAGCTTACTAAATTAAACTATAACGAATCGTGCTGCTCTTCTTTGGATCTTCTCTATCCGTTGAAACACGTATATTGTGTGTCGCCAAGTGTAACCTCCCCGCAAAAATGTTAGAGAAATATAAGACAATAGTATAACCTCCCAGAGAAACTTTCTTATAATGACAATAATCTGAAATGACAATTGTAATCGTGCTAAGTGTAACCTCCCCAAAAAAATGAAAGTCAGTTTAATAAGAAATGAATGAAATCTCATTGACAATGAAAACGCAAATACACCGAAATGTCGATCTTTAGGCCCTGATTAAACTCAGATTCTTACCTCAATAAAACTCCATCTGCTCTTATTTTTCGCCATAGCTTGGAGGAAATGCTTCGTAAAAATTCTTTGAAATTAAGTAAAAACTTTTCTTTAAGGAAATCCAAGGGAAATGTTATTTCAAAAAAAGGATTCTTTGTTAAAAATGGTTGGTTTCAAAACGAAATTATTATTGGGGCGATTCTTGAACAAATTAATTACACTTAAGATCCATTACAATACATTATTAGCTGAGCGCAAAGCTGCTTCATTACCTTATTTGAATGAAATCTCAATGACAATGAAAACACAAATAGACCGAAATGTCGATCTTTAGGCCCTGATTAAACTCAAATTCTTACCCGACTCCTCACACACAACACCAACTGTCATACGTATTTCACCGTCTTATCTGGTACGGATCCCAGACTGACGAGAAATACTCAAGTACTGATCGAACTAGTGTTTTGTAAGCTTGAGAGGTGGCATGAGCCCCCTCTCATATTTCTATCTTACGATTCTCCTCTCTAATTGCATGCGGTGGAAAGTTGCTATTCCTTCACACGCGGACTTCCCATGCAGCGTCTCTCGTCACCCGGATGGTCCAGTGACAGGCGGGCTCTGCTGACTTTGAAAGGGTAAGCCGACAGGTGTGAGGGAGTCGAGTGAATGCTTTCCAGACGCCGACATTGTCAAGAGGCACGCCCGTTACTTCGCAGAAACTTAGCGAAAACACTTTCTGGCAGGCTACCAGCGAGGCGTGGGAATGACTTGTGTACCCAGGCAATTGTGGCAGGCAAATTCCCGCGCTTTCTGCAAAATCGTAACTGTGATTGGCTTGCTCAGGGCATAGCTCCGTGACGTAGCAAAATCGGCGCAGAAATTGGCGCCAAGAATCTCCATTGGTGGAATGGTAGTGTTCCGGCAATGGAGTGGAATTTTCCGCCGGTTTTCGAGTTGCTGATTGGAACGTTTAACCACGGTCACTGTCGTGGGGGCGGGAATGTTGTGTGTTCGGCCTGTACAGGTGCTCTAGGTAGGCGGCTCTCGCCTTTCGGTCGAGGACATCGAAGCAACCGGCCATCGCCTCCGGTACGCCAGATCGTGTTCTGGCAGTTAAGAACACAGTTTCGTAATGTATGTCCGCAGCACCGGTAGATAGGGATTTTCCTAGGTGATAATCAGAGCTCAGCAGAGCGCGCCTGTTCGTCTTTTTCTAACTTTGTTCTGTCTTGAGTAGCAGCAATTAATGATGGGTTAGCTGTGTGTCTCTCTTAAGATTTGAGTGGCAAGGAATTGGCTCCACATACCACTTCGTCTTAAACCTCACAATCTAGTTTAGGGACAACTTCACATTCACAGCGGTTGTTTGAGTATCCAATTTGAGCCAATTTGATGTATTGTAAATGTTTCATGTGTTTTTGTTTATTATTTTGTGTTTAGTCTTAATAAATCATATTGTTATTTTGGACAGAACTTTCATTCTGTTAATCGGTAGAGCAACCCTATCATTCCTCACTATGTTCATGAAACCTTCGTTTATTTAACTTATTTATCAAATTAAATTATTGCAGGTGCCAAACTCTCTTCTACTCCACTGGCAGGGTTGATTAGAGTCAGTTCGCGTATTTTTTTTATCCTTGTGCAACAGCAAAAGTCGGAGTTAGAATAGGGGGGGCTTAGAGCATCATTTACATATGTAGATTCTAGAAGAATTTAGTGTTAAATACACTGCTAGCCCCGGCACCTCGCAAGCTAATTCTGTAGCTGATGGACTACATATCCTCAGGATTCTTCGAATGGATCTCAGTCTGGCATCCGCCTTATTCGTCATTAATTTTATGTGGTCATTCCACTTCAAATCGCTCCGTACACATACTGCTATTTATTTCGTGGCACTAACTGCTACCACTGATTGTTCTGCAACTTTGTAATCGTAGAATAAAGGGTCTTTCTGTCTGCGTATTGGCAGTACATTACATTTGTTTATCCTGAGGGTCAACTGCCGCTCCGTGCATCGAGCATCAACTCTCTGCAGATCTTACCGCTTTTCATTACAGTTTTCAAGCGGTGAGAATTCTCTCTATACAGCAACAGCATCCGCGAAAATCTTTATAGAACGTCCTAGTTATCTGCTAGGTCGTCTGCACATATTGTGAAAGGTAATGTTCCTATAGCAGTCCCTGTAATACGTCCGAAGTTACTTTTACGTCTCAGTTCAGAAATCAGACATTCTGTTTTTTCTGCGGTGCTTTAAACGAGGTATTACGGTGCGACCTTCCTCTGTGAAATAGATTTGGGAAAAGACGTTTAGTATTTCGGCTTTTTGTGTGTCATTCTCGGTTTCGATGCCATTATAGTTGCAGAGTGTCTGGACACATGGCTCCAGTCTGTTTACTGATTTAACACATTCAACACTGCTCTCTCTCTCCTCTTCGACTGTGTAAGTGAACGGGAGATTTTCTAGCAAATTTAAAGAATAGTTACACAATAGTGAAGCATCATACAGGCACACGTCTAGCGTCATTTTAAACCCCATACATTACATATTAGGAAATAGACCTGCTTGTATACATATTCGAATCAGTACTGGTGTATTAGCGTTGCCAAGAACATGAAAAAAAATCCCTCCACCGTCGAAAAACGTTGTACATTTTCTCGCAAATAAAAACCAAAAAATAACTTCACAGTTCATACATATTTCATATTTTATGACCAAAACCGATTACATGTAATTTATACGTAATTTTCTTCCAGACGGTAGCCTTGTAAACACTGTGGCACACACAGTCCAACATGTCTTCGTACCCCCATCTGTTTTCTTTCCTTCTCCGCTTGCCAGCCTCTTCCTTTGCTTTGTCAGACCAAACCTTACAGTAGCACGTTGCGTTGACTTTGTTGGCAATGCACGAATAGTGACCTCTATCTCAGCTACTGAATGGTGTTGGTTCCAATGATCGAATGTCTTCACCTGCAGCTTCTATGGACTGCTAACGTTTCTTTATAAATTCCACTAAAGATTTACGAAGAAACAAATTCAGAGTCATTCTTCAGTTTCTCCTGGCGTATTTGTTGCTTGAACAATCCACAGGTATACTGTCGGTTCATAGTGTCCAACGGGCACAATATTGCGGCGATTAGACATCTCGCCATCGTCAGGTGACATGTCTGATTGCCGAAATAGTGTGCCATTTGGGCACTATGAACTGGCAGTATACCCGTGGACTGTTCGAGGAAATTCACAGTAGATATTAGCGAAACTTGAAAGAAAAGTTTTTCCAACCAGTTAATTGTTTTTCTTGGGAGTGTATGGTAGATGAGTAGTAAGTGGGTACATTCAGCACACTAGGAGATAATTTAATGATAAAACCCACCCAAGCATAAAAATAAAACACAAAAAATTAAATCAATTGAAATTTACTCACACAATTAACTCCAGATCGTGAAATTCGTTACCATTATTTTTAGTCCTCTTCATTCCTTTCTACTATAGCTTAATATTACCATCTTCAACAAATTGAAAGTCCAAGTTATTATTTTATTAAACCTGTCTGGTAAAAAAATTTTAAATTTACTATGAAGCTCAATACAATTTTTCTCTCCATATCTAGTTTTTAAATATTCACACCCTGTAATATAATGCATTTCATTAACTCCTCAAACACTAATCTTTTTAAACAAATTAGAATTGCTTCCATTATTAAGCTTCCTCAGTAGAGTTTCCATTTGTATAGAATAAAATTTAATAATATTAAAATTTTTTATTCAATATAAATATGACTAATGTGTGGGATGAATTTAAAATTGACATTTTTGTTGATAGGAATAATGAACCAAGATATTTGCAAAGAATATTTTAATCCATTTTTAATTATAGAACATTTGAGAAGTGAGGCCCATATAGAAAGTATTAATGTATTAAAGGAAATTTATGAAGAAGAATACAAAATGAGTTTTAATAGTTATGATAAAGCTGATATAGAAATACGGGAGGAAATAGAAAACTCAGATTCGCTCTTTTTATGAGTGCAAAAAAAGTAGCGAATTATAATCTACTAGTAAATAATTTACTAAAACTAATATAAAAATATATTAAATCCTATTCTTAATTTTTAGTAGTTTCTCACTCAGTAATTAGAGATTTAGAAGATAGCTGAGCAATGACTGTAAAACAGCCAACTAAATGTTAAACAAATGTTATCAAACATTAGATGTCAAAATTTATGTTAATTATATTAATACTAATGTTTATGTTCAGTTTTTAAGTTGATTAGTTTTGTCTGTATTCCAATAAGAGAAATTTATCATTAATCAGTTTATCTTCAATTTGAGTTTAATTTTTGGTGGTAGATTCTTCTGCCCACTGCAGTGCATGTTGAATTTTTGTGTGTGTAGCGAAATGGATTAGTCTTATATTTTTTCTTTGGAAAGTTGTTATGGATATCCAGAGATTAAAAATTTAATAATTACAGATTTCAAAGAAACAAAACAACAAATAAAAATTAAATTCTTCTTTGGTAAATTCGACCACCATTGTTCTCTTTTACAGCTTCTTCTTGTGGAAAACCACCTTCATAATATTTATAACTATCTATTTTGCTTTCTTCGCTAGAATCCAAATCGTTTTCTTCCCAATTACACTTATTAATTGCCTTAAGAATCTTTTTCATATATTTATTTCAAGAACATTTATTTAAATCTTTCAATTGTACAAAAGCTTCCTTTTCTTTATCATGAACTGTAATTTTTGCACAATTTTTAACTGATATTAAATCCAAACATTCTATTTGGTTTTCTTCATTCTCTCAAATCTTGGTAATGCTTTTTATTCATGAAAAACAGGTCTCTAATTTTAGTGGTTCTGTCTTCTTCCATTTATTACTACAGATTTTTAGTAAGTTGTAAACAAATTTAATGAGATTAAATGAAAAAACTAATTTTCCCAAAGAAATTGCACCTAGGGAAGCAGATGAATTCATTTACATAACTAAGGAAATTATAGAAAAGAAATGGTTTCTGTTATTATTTAGTTATTTAGCATATAATGTTTACACATTTATTCTGCAGAAGATGGGAATTTAATTTGTCCATGTTACATTTTTGGAGACTATTATATTTGTAAATATATAGCAAGTTTAGTTGGATTTAATTATGAATATCCACCATTAGTGTTACGTTTTGTTGTCAGAATAATTTAGTCATTCCAGAGAAATTCGAAACAATTAAAACAGATATATAAAAAAATAAACAACAACAAACACTAATCTTTCTCGGCGTGTATTTGGCGTTGTTTTAGTTTTATCATATTTAACTTTAATCTTGTAATTTAAATCTACATTTTTATTTCTAAATTATTCTTCCAGCCTATAAATGGAACAATAATCTGGTATATTTTCGAATTTAAAAATATATCTATCTTTTACATGATAATTTTAATGTTGGAAATAATTAGTTTTAATCCTTCTCCTAGATCTTCTAGTCATTTACAGTTTTTAATTTTTCTATTTCCTAATTTTTGTCCCATTTCTGTGTTTTTGCTTATTTATTTATCTTCTTCTTTATGCAATAAACTCTCTTTGGCTTCGAAAATCATTATTCTATTTAAATAAATTATTTTAGGGAAAGAGTGTCCATTAAAACTGAAAAAACATCTGTTTTTATTTCCAAAAATGGCTCTTCTTTAGGATACTAAAAATATCTTATTCTTGTTGAAGACTACTATATGGTATACAAACAAATCCTTCTGTTTTAAACTTACTCTACCTTCAGTTTTGCTTATAAATTTATTTTTATTGGGGCCTTTACCAATGCCATCACATTTTTCACCGTTTTGTTCACCCAATACACCTATATATGAAAACTTATTTTTATCATTTACCACAAAAGATAACTTTTAGACTCCTCTTGTAGGAAAAGCTATCCATTGTCATTTAAAACAATTTTTTATTTCTTCTTCTGTTTCTCTTATTTTTTGTTCCTTATCTAAACTATTTTTGTATTCATCTTTAAAAGATGTAGTACTATCCAAACATTCTAGTTTTCTTTAATGTATACATGCATTTTCTAATTCTTGTTTGTGTTTATTAGTGTATTCTAAATATACCTTATTAACTGGTTCAGTTTCCTTAACTGTATATGGATAAAGTTTGCTGTGGTTATTAGTTCTTTTTCTACACACAGCTGGACTAATATTATTTGTTTTTGTTAGTCCCTATTCTCCATTATTTATTTCTTTTGGTATTGTAGAAAATAAGGTATTGGATTTAGAAAAGTATGTATCTCCAGATTTTATAAAGCATGTTTGTCTTTCAGAAATTACATTCTCTAACTCTTTGAAGATTTTTATATAGTTAATAGGTAATAAGTTAAAAGTAAAGACAGATAAAAGAAATTTAATTAACTTTTCTATTTCTTCTTTATTATCTGTTTTAATTTTTATTTCTATTCCAATTAATTTTTTAGTATTTTGTTACTCCAGTAGCTATATTGTATGAGATTGTAAATCAGACAGCAACTGTTTTGTAGAGTATCTCTTAATTTTTGCCACCTTTTAGATAGTGGAACAGTATATAAAGGAGCTTTCTCGAAATATTTGCTATTATTTGTTATTAGTTTTAAACAATCTGTTAATGGATCGAATTCCTGTTCTCTTTGGAAATTTGGATTACTGTAATTAAAAATTATTGCTTCCAGTCTTGTGATTCCGTTTTCTGTAGCTGATTTAGAAGCAAAATTTCTTTGAGTCTTTTATTTGGGCAGTTTAAAAATCTATAATACGATTACCTAAGTTTTTATTTACTACTGGACTTGTTATTTGGAAAACAAATTTATTGTATATTTTCTCTCTAGAATTAGAATTAATCTATGTTAAACAGTATTTTCCAACAGAATTATTATTGTTAACTATTACATCTTCTTTATATCCTCCTTGCATCTGAAAATTAAAATTATTTATTAAATATTTGCGCATTTCTTCTTTGTTAAAAATTCCTGCAAAATCGTGTGTTATGTCTAAATCCAATAAATAATAGAGTTCTTTTTTATGTTCTTGCAATATTTGTGGTAATTCTTTTAATACTGTATCAATCTTGGCATCTGCTAATTCTTGTAAGGAATAATAACTGGATTTCTATATTTACTCCTTATTACACCCATATCTACATTAATAGCTTGTTTAGCTCCTTCACATGTTGTTGTATTCAGATCTAAAAAAAGAGGTAACTTAGCTTTAATAGCATGTTTTGTAGAACAAACTGTAATAAATAATCCTTGCAAGAAACTATTAAATGATCCACATATTTACTTCTTAACTGAAAATTGTTTTTTTGCCTGCATCTCTTGTACAATGTATTAATCTGTAATTTTAACTGCCATAATACTATCACAGAATGATTCTGTAATTGGTTTAAATTGTTCTAATTTTTCTTCTCCATTTGTGTAGGTAATATCTCCAATATTTGTCACAATATTATTATTATTTAAATTTTCTGTAGCTAACTATAAGCCAAATCTCTCACTACTTTGTTTTGTTTTATTTCCAAGTAACTCCATTATAGAATATTCCCGTTCGTTTTTAGCACTCATTTTGTTTTCAGTGTCCATTTATAGAGACAAAAAACATAACATTTGTGAAAAAGTATCTAGGATTTAACAAAGGTAAAAAATAGAAAAATAAAAAGTAGGTGAAACTGAGTAGCTGAAAGCATAGCAATGTGATTTTTTTTACCTATATGAGTCAAACAGAATATGTAACACATTTATAGCAATTTATGGTCATTTAGATAATATAGATATAAATTTTCTTAATGGCAATATGGTTCAGATGAAGTACAATTATTATACAGAAAATAATACAGCTACAAAATTTTTTGTAGCTGCAGTCACTACATCCAATGCAAGGCTAAGGTTGTATGATAAATCATATAAACTAGAAGAATCTGTTATATATTTTGATACAGATAGTATAGTATATATTGATAATGGTGTAAATACTGTGGAAACAGGTTCTATGTTAGGTGAATGGACTGATGAATTAGGAAATAACTGGATTACTTTTGGGCCTCAACTGGTGCAAAAAGTAACTATTATGAGAAAAATTATAAAAAAAAACAGATGAAAGTAAAGGGATTCATGTTAAATTATAAGAATATTCAAAAGCTGAATAGCAAATCCATGATAGGATTAATCAATACTGAAGTAAAGGAAAAGCTACAATTAGAATACAGTCAGAAGTAGTTTGCCTTGAAGTGAAATTGAAGTGGATAGTACCTGCAAAACAGTATAGCTAGAGATTATACCTGAAAATCGGACTAAACTATCAATTGGATCGTTTTATCAACCCCCAACTTAGAAGATATAGTTGTTGAACAGTTCAAAGAAAATTTTAGTCTCTCTTCTAATAGGTACCCCATTCATACAATTATAGTCAGTGATGACTTCAACCTACCCTTGATATGCTGAAAAAAATATACAAAACAGCCAGTGGCAGGCATAAAACGTCATCCAAAACTGTACTGAATGCTTTCTCAGAAAATAATTCTGAACAATTAGTTCATGTGCCCACTTGAAGTCTAAATGGCTGTGAAAGCATACTTGACCTCTTAGCAACAAATAATCCTGGACAAATAGTGAGTATCATGACGAATATAGGGATTAGCGACCACAAGGCAGTTGCTGCTAGGCTGAATGCCGAAACACCTACAACCATCAAAAAGAAACGCAAAGTATTTCTATTTAAAGAAGCTGATAAAAATGCTCTTGACGCCGTTTTAAGAGACAGTCTTCACTCCTTCTGATCTGATCACGTAAGTGTAGGAAAGCTGTGGAACTATTTCAAAGAGATAGTATCGACAGCAATTGAGAGAAAAATTAATAAATTAATAAGTGATGGTTCTGATCCCCCATGGTATACAAAAGTGTCAGATCGCTGCTGCAGAAACAACGAAACAAGTATGACAAATTAGAATAACGCAAAATCCCCAAAATTGGCAAAGTTTTGCTAAAGTTAGAAGTATAGCGCGTACTTCAGTGCGAGATGCTTTTAATAATTTCCACAACGAAACTCTGTCTCGAAATCTGGCAGAAAACCCAAAGAGATTCTGGTCATACATAAAGCACAACAGTGGCAAGACAATATCAATACATTCACTGCGCGATGACAATGGCGAAGTCACTGATGACAGTGCTACTAAAGCAGAATTGTTAAACATGGTTTTCCGAAACTCCTTCACCAAAGAAGACGAAGTACATGTTCATGAATTCCATCAAGAACTACTGCGAGGATGAGGAACATAGAGGTAGATATCCTCGGTGTCGCAAAGGTGCTTAAATCACTTAATAGAGGCAAGGCTTCTGGTCCAGATAGTATACCAGTCAGATTCCTTTCAGAGTATGCTGATACAATAGCTCCATATTTAGCAATTATAAATAACTGCTCGCTTACAGAAAGATCCGTGCCTAAAGACCGGAAAATTGCTCAAGTCACACTAATACCCAAAAATGGAAGTAGAAGTAATCCGTTGAATTACAGGCCTATATCACTAATGTCGATTTGCAGTAGGGTTTTGTAACATATACTGTATTCGAACATTATGTAGTACCTCGAAGAAAACGATTTATTGCCGCGGATTCAGAAAATATGGTTCTTGCGAAACGCAACTAGTTCTTTATACTCATGAATTAATGAGTGCTATCGACAGGGGATGTCAAATTGATTCCATTTTTTTAGATTCCCAGAAGGATTGGGTTCCGCACAAGTGTCTTCTAAGCAAACTGAGTGTCTATGGAATATCGCCTCTGTTGTGCGACTGGATTCGTGATTTCCTGTCACAAAGGTCACAGTTCGTAGCAACAGATGGAAAGCATTGAGTAAAACGGAAGTAATATCCGGTGTTCCCCAAGGAAGTGTTATAGGCCCTCTATTGTTCCTGATCTATATTAACAATATAGGAGACAATCTTAGTAGGTGTCTTAGATTGTTTGCAGATGATGTTGTCATTTACCTTCCTGTAAAGTCATCAGATGACCAAAACGAATTACAAAATGATTTAGATAAGATATCTGTGTGGTGCGAAAAGTTCCCATTGACCCTGAATAAAGAAAAGTGTGAAGTTATTCACATGAGTACTAAAAAAAAGCCACTAAATTTCGATTACACCATAAGTCACACAAATCTGAAGGCTGTAAATTCAAATAAATACTTGGGGATTACAATTACAAATAACCTAAATTGGAACGATCATATAGATAATGTTGTGGGTACAGCAAACCAAAGACTGCGATTCATTGGCAAAACACTTAGAAGATGCAACAGGTGTACTAAAGAGACTGCTTACACCACGTTTGTCCTCCCTATTCTGGAGTATTGCTGTGCAGTGTGGGATCCGCATCAGGTGGGACTGAAGGATGACATCGAAAAAGTACAAAGAAATCCGGTTCGTTTTGTATTATCGTGGAAAAGGGGAGATAGTGCCACAGACATGATACGTGAATTAGAGTGGCAATCAATAAAACAAAGGCGTTTTTCGTTGCAATGTGATCTTCTCATGAAATTTCAAACACCAGTTTTCTCATGCGATTGCGAATACATTGTGTTGGCACCTACCTACATAAGGATATATGATAATCACGATAAAATAAGAGAAATAAGGGCTCCCATAGAAAAATTTAAGTGCTCGCTTTTCCTGCGCGCCATTCGAGAGACAGCTTGAAGGTGGTTCATTGAACATTCTGCAGTGTGCGATTTGCAGGGGGGGGGGGGGGGGATGGGGGAGATTTCCCCCCCTCTGCATCAGACCATCTCCTCCTCTGGTTTTAGTTTATGCATCCCAACCTGGGATGTTTATTTCCCATGCACTGGAGTAAAACTTTACATATAATTTAAATTTGTGGAGCCGAACACTGAAAGTTTTTAATACAGTCTTACTATTAATATCTTTGCTTATTAATTTTGAAAGAGTGTTATGTAGTAGTTAAGCATTTCAAAACATTTAGAACTAAATCATCATTCTCATGTTGTCATTGTTGCTTTCGTCTAAGGTGCGTCATCCGCTTATTTGGGAGGGAAGTAGTGTGGCAGTCATACCGCAGCAGTCGTACCGCAGAGTTGGGTGATCTGGGGGCTGAAATTCCCGCCCTGGGCCCTGACGCAGGGTGGTGACCGGCCCGGTATCTGTACGAACATTTACCGTTAGGCCACCTTTTGGCAACGGTATGGCGCGGACTAACGCGCCTGGGACGACAAAAGAAAGTAGTGCCAAGTGATCAACGTTACCTACCAGGCGGGATCGGACAGTCTGACTTCGCTAACCGCGAACCACGTGGGTGGAGCTTAACACAGGCCTCCCAGCATCGCGTACTTCAAATTAATTGGTGCCGTTCGGTTCGTTGCCTCGCGTCTGCCAAACACACGGCGATCTTCACACGTTCCCGCTTCAGCAGCTTCATTAGTGAATTGAGTGCGTCTGGGCCTGTAAGAACTACGGAATTTCAGGATCTCATTCAAACAAAGCAAAATTTCTGGTTTCCTTAAGAGCAGATTCGAGGTGCTGGAACATCCACCATACAGCCCAGACCTGGCTCCAAACGATTTTCACATGTTTGGACCCTTAACGGAAGCACTAGAGGCAAGAAGATTTGAATGTGATGGAGATGTCATTGCTGCGGTGCAAAATTGGCTACAGATGCAACCTAAAAACGTATTTTCTGATGAAATAAAAAAACTCCTAAAACGTCGGAAAAACTGCATTGAAGTCCAGGGAGGTTACGTAGAAAAATAACGCATGTTTCAGTTTTCTATCATCAGCGTAAGTACAGCTTTCCACAAATGTGCCTTTACTTTTTGAATTCCCCTCGTATACCTGTATGTAGATGATTTTGTAAATAAGCTTTACCTATAATTTACTTTTAAAGATATAAGAAGGGATGGCTTTTCTGATAGTGCATACGCGTGAATAATGAGTTTCGGCATTAAAATCTATTTATAAATAACTGTTTAACCCTGGGTAACGCCACGGTCCAAGCCAGTAACATATACAGTTATACGAACCCCCTAAGACACCCCCCCCCCCACTTGGTAAAAGCTCAAATCGCACACTGACCTTCTGCCAGGCACTTGATTGTGAATAGAGGAGTAATCATGTAGGTGTAGATGTAGATGTAGACACTCAAATCACTAGAGATGTTGATACTAAAAATCTCGTTCATAAACAAGATAAGAAAGAATTCTCATTTCAGTGTGGGTTTGATCATTAAATTATCTCCTATTGCGCTGAATGTACCCACTTACTACTTAAATTGTGAGGTAATGGGCGAATTGTGGCGCCCTGAAAATACTCTAATTTCGGTGTTTACGTGGCCGCATGGGCCGCTCGGCCAGCCGTGGCCCAGCAGAAAACACGTGGTGGCGAACGTTAGCCGGACGAGAGGGGTAGCCCCAGCACGTGGTCCAGCCACGTGGCTGGGAATTCCGCTGTGACGCTGTGTCGATGAGGGAGACACGCTGGGAGTGCCAAAGGTGGAGGACTTTGTGAAACCCTAATGGCAGACATTTCACATTACGTATAGAAATTAATAGTACCCAGATGAATTGTGATACCTCAAAAAGAAACATGTACATTACCATTATCTGCACGATGATTCTGATGGTGTAATCAGATTTTGAATATATTTATTAGTTTAAAGTTTAGTATATGACCATAAATTACACAAGTAACACCCAGCATCGAATTTCCTAAATTTAAACGGTTTATCCGATTTCGTCGATCTACATGTCTTTAGAAAACTATTAGTGTAAACCTAAATTAGTACGAATTACAGGTATGTAACTTAAATAGTACATGAGTTATTGGAGGTCAAAGTGGCCGATTACTGTCGATCACGTCAGGCCATAAGTACTCCACAGTTACACGAAGAAACGGTAGCAGCATGCTTATAAATATATTTATTCATCTATGTCTTTGTTTATTTCCGTTATATACTATTCATGAAGAAATTGGTTAAATATTTACTGTGTCTTAGAAATCACAGAGACATTAGGCTACTGGCCTACCTTTTGTTGCTATTCCTTTTATATATGTTTATTTAATTTGTTTATGTATTCAACAATGTGTGTTAGAGCGTGTTTATGCTCCAGCCGTAGGAATATTTATTTAATTTCAAGTTATTTAAATGTAAATACAGTATTTCGTATGTGTTTCAATATGTTTGTGAGTGCACGTTGGCTTGGAGACATGGAGGCTCTAGCCAATCACAGCGCTCGTTACTAAGAGAGACGTATGGAGGTTGCGGAGGAGCATCGTTTCCGGAGAGGAGACGAGGGAGTTCTGGGGGGGGGGGGGGGTACGGCACAGGACACGGCAGGTGCTGGACGTGACGGACGGACAGTCGGCGGAAAGAGTTGGACAGTGGAGCAGTTTGCGCGCGGTCGCGGAGGATAGAAATATTTCGGAGTACCGACCTCTGCTCTTGTGTGATTTCCGTGCCTTCTGCAGTGAAGACGTAGTATGCGTTCAGAACTGAATATCTCGCGAACTATGTTGTTGTTCATAACTAATTACGTGAAGTAGGAATCTATTGTTTCCCTGTTATTCAACTTATATTTTATTTAATTGCTGGGCCATCGACACCAATAAGTGTTACGCAAAAATATACCACATTCTCAAAAGTACTTGTACTATTGTACTCACCATTTAATGTCGTTAAGATAGTACCTGCAGATTTTATTTAATTACAATCTTTCATTTATGAATACATTAATAATTCGCAATTGCCGAGTGATAGAAACCTTCGACCATTCGATTCATGTGAGTATTCTTATCGTATACTGTAGACTCAGCAGTATTGGGCCTGTAATGCGGCGACTACGTATCCCAGCTCCTAGACAACGAAACCAGCCGAAACTTTTAATATTTAAACTCTGAGTCTGAGGGTGCGTAGTTGAGGGCCACCACCTCACATCCTTTCATAATTTTATTTCAAAGTCCGCAAGATGTAGGCCTGATTGTCACACTGTACACAAGTCTTGCTCATATTAGATTATTATAATGTTTGCTTCATTGTTCTTATAAAATCTCGTTTTGTACATACAGAAACATCTTTGGTGGTTACTTAATATTTTGTGGAGAAGCAATATACATCACATTTATTTGCCTTTTGATCTTCAGAATAGGACCCTTCCTCAATAAAAACCATTTTATTTAGCTTTGGCTTCCTTGTTTTGAAACTCGTTGGTAGTCCATTTTTGATCTTCATTACAGTTTCGATAGCTAGTGTCTTCTAATGTTTGTACAAGAAGTTTAGTAAAGAATCACTTGTAAATCGACTCTTGCTGCATCTATCATACAAAACTGCTACCGCTATCCTACAGCTGACGGTAGTAACACATTTCAGCGAATCGATAATTTGTGCCCAATTCAATTTTACAAAGTTTACTGTACGGCATTCGCGCGTTACTTAGCCAGCACTCATAGCGAATCTCTCGCGTAGCACCTTATACCAATCGACTGGAGAAAAACGCAGGTGACTCCTGGATGTAATAAGAGTAAAAGAACGGAGCCGCAAAATTACAGATCAATATCCTTAATAACGGTTTGCTGCAGAATCAATGAGCACATTCTCAGTTCGAATATAATAAATTTCCTACAGACCGAAAAGACTATGTCTGCGATTCAGCACGATTTAGAAACCATCGCTCGTGCGAAACTCATCTTCCATTTCCCACATGAGATCCTGCGAGCCATGGATGAAGGGCAACAGGAATACTCCATATTCCTAGATTTCCGAAAAGCATTTAACACGTTACTCCATGACAGACTGTTAACGAAGGAACGAGCGTAAGAAATACACTCCTGGAAATGGAAAAAAGAACACATTGACACCGGTGTGTCAGACCCATCATACTTGCTCCGGACACTGCGAGAGGGCTGTACAAGCAATGATCACACGCACGGCACAGCGGACACACCAGGAACCGCGGTGTTGGCCGTCGAATGGCATTTGTGCACCGCCGCCGTCAGTGTCAGCCAGTTTGCCGTGGCATACGGAGCTCCATCGCAGTCTTTAACACTGGTAGCATGCCGCGACAGCGTGGACGTGAACCGTATGTGCAGTTGACGGACTTTGAGCGAGGGCGTATAGTGGGCATGCGGGAGGCCGGGTGGACGTACCGCCGAATTGCTCAACACGGGGGCGTGAGGTCTCCACAGTACATCGATGTTGTCGCCAGTGGTCGGCGGAAGGTGCACGTGCCCGTCGACCTGGGACCGGACCGCAGCGACGCACGGATGCACGCCAAGACCGTAGGATCCTACGCAGTGCCGTAGGGGACCGCACCGCCACTTCCCAGCAAATTAGGGACACTGTTGCTCCTGGGGTATCGGCGAGGACCATTCGCAACCGTCTCCATGAAGCTGGGCTACGGTCCCGCACACCGTTAGGCCGTCTTCCGCTCACGCCCCAACATCGTGTGTAGGTTCCCAGGTATGTGAATGGCTCGAATACTTCTGAGGTAAGGGGACCCACCATGTTGTCCTTCACAGCTTGTGCTCATCAGAGACTAGGATATCATCAGCAGTGTCCCAGGTAAGTGTGGTAGGACAGCTATCACTTTGAGTGTACATAAATTATCCGGTGGACATGGTGGGCAGTAGTCTGAGGTTGTTTGCTGATGATGCTGTGGTGTACGAGAGGGTGTCGAAAATCAGTCACTGTAGGATGAACCAAGATGATTTAGACAAAATTTCTAGTTGGCAAGATGAATTACAGTTTCCTCTAAATGTAGAAAAATGTAAGTTAATGCGGATGAGTAGGAGAAACATTCCCGTAATGTTCGGATACAGTATTAGTGGTGTCGTGCTTGACACACTCACATCGTTTAAATGCACTACTGGCCATTAAAATTGCTACACCAAGAAGAAATGCAGATGATAAACGGGTATTCATTGGAAAAATATATTATACTGGAACTGACACGTGATTACATTTTCACGCAATTTGGGTGCATAGATCCTGAGAAATCAGTACCCACAACAACCACCTCTGGCCGTAATAACGGCCTTGATACGCCTGGGCATTGAGTCAAAACAGAGCTTGGATGGCGTGTAAGGTACAGCTGCCCATGCAGTTTCAACACGATACCACAGTTCATCAAGAGTAGTGACTGGCGTATTGGGACGAGCCAGTTGCTCGGCCACCATTGACCAGACGTTTTCAGTTGGTGAGAGATCTGGAGAATGTGCTGGCCAGAGCAGCAGTCGAACATTTTCTGTATCCAGAAAGGCCCGTGCAGGACCTGCAACATGCGGTCGTGCATTATCCTGCTGAAACGTAGGGTTTCGCAGGGATCGAATGAAGGGTAGAGCCACGGGTCGCAACACATCTGAAATGTAACGCCTACTGTTCAAAGTGCCGTCAGTGCGAACAAGAGGTGACCGAGACGTGTAACCAATGGCACCCCATACCATCACTCCGGGTGATATGCCAGTATGGCGATGACGAATACTCGCTTCCAATGTGCGTTCACCGCGATGTCGCCAAACACGGATGCGACCATCATGATGCTGTAAACAGAACCCAGATTCATCCGAAGAAATGACGTTTTGCCATTCGTGCACCCAGGTTCGTCGTTGAGAACACAATCGCAGGCGCTCCTGTCTGTGATGCAGCGTCGAGGGTAACCGCAGCCATGGTCTCCGAGCTGATAGTCCATGCTGCTGCAAACGTCGTCGTATTGTTCGTGCAGATGGTTGTTGTCTTGCAAACGTCCCCATCTGTTGACTCAGGTTCGAATCCTGCCTCGGGCATGGATGTGTGTGATGTCCTTAGGTTAGTTAGGTTTAAGTAGTTCTAAGTTCTAGGGGACTGATGACCACAGATGTTAAGTCCCATAGTGCTCAGAGCCATTTGTTGACTCTTGGATCGAGACGTGGCTGCACGATCCGTTACAGCCATGCGAATAAGATGCCTGTCATCTCGACTGCTAGTGATACGAGGCCGTTGGGATCCAGCACGGCGTTCCGTATTACCCTCCTGAACCCACCGATTCCATATTCTGCTAAAAGTCATTGGATCTCGACCAACGCGAGCAACAATGTCGCGATACGATAAACCGCAATCGCGATAGGCTGCAGTCCGACCTTTATCAAAGTCGGAAACGTGATGGTAGGCATTTCTCCTCCTTACACGAGGCATCACAACAACGTTTCACCAGGCAACGCCAGTCAACTGCTGTTTGTGTATGAGAAATCGGTTGGGAACTCTCCTCATGTCAGCACGTTGTAGGTGTCGCCACCGGCGCCAACCTTGTGTGAATGCTCTGAAAAGCTAATCATTTGCATATTACAGCATCTTCTTCCCGTCGGTTAAATTTCGCGTCTGTGGCATGTCATCTTCGTGGTGTAGCAATTTTAATGGCCAGTAGTGTATCTGGGTGTAACGTCTCTAAGCGATATGAAATGGAACGAACATGTGAAAACTGTGGTAGGGAAGGCGAATCGCCGACTTCGGGCTGTTGGGAGAATCTGGGAAAGTGTGCTTCATCTGTAAAGAAGTATGCTTGTAGGAAAATAGTGCGACCTGTTCTTGAATACTGCACGATTGTTTGGGATCTTCAGAGGTGATGTACTAGATTTGTTACCGGTAGGTTCGAATAATGCGAACGTATTACAGAGATGCTCCGGAAACTCAAGTGGGAATCTCTGGAGAGAAGGCTACTTTCTTTTCGTTGAACACTATGAGAATATTTAGAGAACCGGCATCTGAAGCTAAATACACGCTTCCAATGTGCGTTCACCGCGATGTCGCCAAACACGGATGCGACCATCATGATGCTGTAAACAGAACCTAGATTCATCCGAAGAAATGACGTTTTGCCATTCGTGCACCCAGGTTCGTCGTTGAGAACACAATCGCAGGCGCTCCTGTCTGTGATGCAGCGTCAAGGGTAACCGCTGCCATGGTCTCTGAATTTATAGTCCATGCTGCTGCAAACGTCGTCATATTGTTCGTGCAGATGGTTGTTGTCTTGCAAACGTCCCCATCTGCCGAACGATCCTACTGTCGCCAACATATTGCGCACAAGGATCAAAGATAAGATGCGCGTAATTACGGCTCGGAGACATACACCAGTCGGCCTTCGGTAGCTACCTGTGGAATTGGAACAGGAAAAAAAGGACTAGAAGTGGTACAGGGTACCCTCCGCCACGCACAGTACGGTGGTTGTGGAGTATATATGTAGGTGCAGATATGGGCCCCGTCCACATGGCCGATACATGCGCACCCATATGGCGTACGGGCGTAGAGGAATTGTCCATTGACGTGTAGCTAGAAAATATATATAGACAGTCCAGATACTTTGTCTCGTGTACACACTTGAAAGCCTAGTTCCTCGATGTTTGCTAAAGGACCTTGTATGGATCTTGGCTTGTGCATTAATAATAATGGATAGTGAAATAAATACACTCCTGGAAATTGAAATAAGAACACCGTGAATTCCTTGTCCCAGGAAGGGGAAACTTTATTGACACATTCCTGGGGTCAGATACATCACATGATCACACTGACAGAACCACAGGCACATAGACACAGGCAACAGAGCATGCACAATGTCGGCGCTAGTACAGTGTATATCCACCCTTCGCAGCAATGCAGGCTGCTATTCTCCCATGGAGACGATCGTAGAGATGCTGGATGTAGTCCTGTGGAACGGCTTGCCATGCCATTTCCACCTGGCGCCTCAGTTGGACCAGCGTTCGTGCTGGACGTGCAGACCGCGTGAGACGACGCTTCATCCAGTCCCAAACATGCTCAATGGGGGACAGATCCGGAGATCTTGCTGGCCAGGGTAGTTGACTTACACCTTCTAGAGCACGTTGGGTGGCACGGGATACATGCGGACGTGCATTGTCCTGTTGGAACAGCAAGTTCCCTTGCCGGTCTAGGAATGGTAGAACGATGGGTTCGATGACGGTTTGGATGTACCGTGCACTATTCAGTGTCCTCTCGACGATCACCAGTGGTGTACGGCCAGTGTAGGAGATCGCTCCCCACACCATGATGCCGGGTGTTGGCCCTGTGTGCCTCGGTCGTATGCAGTCCTGATTGTGGCGCTCACCTGCACGGCGCCAAACACGCATACGACCATCATTGGCACCAAGGCAGAAGCGACTCTCATCGCTGAAGACGACACGTCTCCATTCGTCCCTCCATTCACGCCTGTCGCGACACCACTGGAGGCGGGCTGCACGATGTTGGGGCGTGAGCGGAAGACGGCCTAACGGTGTGCGGGACCGTAGCCCAGCTTCATGGAGACGGTTGCGAATGGTCCTCGCCGATACCCCAGGAGCAGCAGTGTCTCTAATTTGCTGGGAAGTGGCGGTGCGGTCCCCTACGGCACTGCGTAAGATCCTACGGTCTTGGCGTGCATCCGTGCGTCGCTGCGGTCCGGTCCCAGGTCGACGGGCACGTGCACCTTCCGCCGACCACTGGCGACAACATCGATGTACTGTGGAGACCTCACGCCCCACGTGTTGAGCAATTCGGCGGTACGTCCACCCGGCCTCCCGCATGCCCACTATACGCCCTCGCTCAAAGTCCGTCAACTGCACATACGGTTCACGTCCACGCTGTCGCGGCATGCTACCAGTGTTAAAGACTGCGATGGAGCTCCGTATGCCACGGCAAACTGGCTGACACTGACGGCGGCGGTGCACAAATGCTGCGCAGCTAGCGCCATTCGACGGCCAACACCGCGGTTCCTGGTGTGTCCGCTGTGCCGTGCGTGTGATCATTGCTTGTACAGCCCTCTCGCAGTGTCCGGAGCAAGTATGGTGGGTCTGACACACCGGTGTCAATGTGTTCTTTTTTCCATTTCGAGGAGTGTAGAAGCAGGAGACGTTGATGGGGACGTGTACTGTTTGCCTATGGGCCTCATTACGGTTGTAATTTACTTTCGACTTTGAAAGTAGAAGAAGCATGTTTTTTTGAATATCACTCGCTGATACATGAACCATGCCTGGCTCACGTTATGCATTGGATTAAACCTCGATTGCTATTCGGTGTTTAGTCTCCCGTAGTTATCGCAATTATGCTGTTACCCTCTCTCTCCGCGAGTGGCAGCAGCGGTGTGTATCGATATTCGCACCTTGTACTATATTTGGCCTGGTGCTTATAGTTTCCAGCTGTGCCGTGTGCGACCAGTTGGTCGGTTGGCGTGGAACAGCGGGGAAATCTCTGCGGCGCGTAGTTTGGCCGGGGCCGCTGGTGGCGTCTACACGCGGTCGGAGTGTGTCGTGTTGTTCCCATTGCTACGAGGTCCGTGGCTCACCAACCCTGGACGCTAAAGTTGAGTTTTGACTTAATCTACCAGCAAGTCACGACTGTTCACATTGTGTCGTTTGGATTTCGTTGTCGGTTGTTAGGACATTCCCGTAGTCAACAATGTGTGTTTTCAAGTTGGCAAATTTTAGCCACCCTCAAGTGGAGTTCAACTGTACTTGGTTATTTGAATTGAAGTGCACCAGCGGAATCGTCTGCCTTGTGGTCGTTAATGTTCTGGTTACCTGCCCTGGCCGTTGACGTAAATTCAGGCAGTGTATTTTCCTCATCGTGTTGTCGCTGTCCAGCAAGGTGTGTAGTTTGGCAGCTCACTAAAAGGTATCAGATAGATTATATAATGGTAAGACAGAGATTTAGGAACCAGGTTTTAAATTGTAAGACATTTCCAGGGGCAGATGTGGACTCTGATCACAATCTATTGGTTATGACCTGTAGATTAAAACTGAAGAAACTGCAAAAAGGTGGGAACTTAAGGAGATGGGACCTGGATAAACTGAGAGAACCAGAGGTTGTACAGAGTTTCAGGGAGAGCATAAGGGAACAATTGACAGGCATGGGGGAAAGAAATACAGTAGAAGAAGAATGGGTAGCTTTGAGGGATGAAGTAGTGAAGGCAGCAGAGGATCAAGTAGGTAAAAAGACGAGGGCTAGTAGAAATCCTTGGGTAACAGAAGAAATATTGAATTTAATTGATGAAAGGAGAAAGTATAAAAATGCAGTAAATGAAGCAGGCAAAAAGGAATACAAACGTCTCAAAAATGAGATCGGCAGGAAGTGCAAAATGGCTAAGCAGGGATGGCTAGAGGACAAATGTGAGGATGTAGAGGCGTATCTCACTAGGGGTAAGATAGATACTGCCTACAGGAAAATTAAAGAGACTTTTGGAGATAAGAGAACCACTTGTATGAACATCAAGAGCTCAGATGTAAACCCAGTTCTAAGCAAAGAGGGGAAAGCAGAAAGGTGGAAGGAGTATATAGAGGGTCTATACAAGGGCGATGCACTTGAGGACAATATTATGGAAATGGAAGAGGATGTAGATGAAGATGGAATGGGAGATACGATACTGCGTGAAGAGTTTGACAGAGCACTGAAAGACCTGAGTCGAAACAAGGCCCCCGGAGTAGACAACATTCCATTGGAACTACTGACAGCCTTGGGAGAGCCATTCCTGACAAAACTCTACCATCTGGTGAGCAAGATGTATGAAACAGGCGAAATACCCTCAGGCTTCAAGAAGAATATAATAATTCCAATCCCAAAGAAAGCATGTGTTGACAGATGTGAAAATTACCGAACAATCAGTTTAATAAGCCACAGCAGATTTAAATGTCAGGAAGTCATTTCTGAAAGTATTTGTATGGAGTGTAGCCATGTATGAAAGTGAAACATGGACGGTAAACAGTTTGGACAAGAAGAGAATAGAAGCTTTCGAAATGTGGTGCTACAGAAGAATGCTGAAGATTAGATGGGTAGATGACATAACTAATGAGGAAGTATTGAATAGGATTGGGGAGAAGAGAAGTTTGTGGCACAGCTTGACCAGAAGAAGGGACCGGTTGGTAGGACATGTTCTGAGGCATCAAGGGATCACCAATTTAGTACTGGAGGGCAGCGTGGAGGGTAAAAATCGTAGGGGGAGACCAAGAGATGAATACACTAAGCAGATTCAGAAGGATGTAGGTTGCAGTAGGTACTGGGAGATGAAGAAGCTTGCACAGGATAGAGTAGCAAGGAGAGCTGCATCAAACCAGTCTCAGGACTGAAGACCACAACAACAACAACAACAACATGGATAATCGGTTGTGGGCGCCAATACTTTCTACGTTATTCCATTGAACTCCCGATTCTGTGCTGGTCGGGCGGAGCGGAAGTTATCTTGTCGCTGGGTCCGTTGACTGTCGGTCGGTTGGGTTGTCATCAGATCGAGAATGGCTGGGCCGACTGCCTGTCTCACCTAAACGAGCTTTAGTGTTTGAATTCCAGGCTGACCTTGGGAAACTTCTGAGCGCTGTTGGGTGTACTGCCTTTTCTTATTTGTTCTTGTTCTTTGTATTTTTATGGTTTCCAGGCGATTTTTAAATTAAGGTTGTTTTGCCCCTAAGGCGTAAGATTGTGTGGGCTTTCAGCCTAATTTAAAGAATTGTTTTAAGATATGGCCTTTGGCCTTCTAAAAGTTTATTTTGGTATGAATCTTAAGTGATGGGCCTTCAGCTGATTTTGAATTAAAGCTGTTTTGCTCTTAAAGTGTGAAATTGTTTGGGCGTTCAGCCTAATTAAAAAACTGTTCTAAGGTAAGGCCTTTGGCCTTTTAAAAATTTATTTTGGTTTGAGTCTTACGTGATGGGCCTTCATCCGATTTTTAAATTAAAGTTGTTTTGCTCTTAAGGTGTCAGATTTTTTGGGCCTTTAAAAATTCTTATTTTGGTTTGAGTCTTAAGTTATTAGCTTTCAGCCGATTTTAAGTTAAAGTGGTCTTGCCCTTAAGGCATGAGATTGTATGGCGTATCAGCTGGTTATTAAGTTCCAAAAATTAATGCGGTGTGTTTTTTTTTAATTTTCTTGGCTCTTGTAATGATTGGGCAACGGCCTTGCTGCAGTGGATACATTGGTTCCCGTGAGATCACCGAAGTTAAGCGCTGTTGGGCGTGGCCGGCACTTGGATGGGTGACCATCCAGCCGCCATGCGCTGTTGCCATTTTTCGGGGTGTACTCAGCCTCGTGATGCCAATTGAGGAGCTACTCGACCGAATAGTAGCGGCTCCGGTCAAGAATACCATCATAACGACCGGGAGAGCGTTGTGCTGACCCCACGCCCCTCCTATCCACATCCTCCCCTGAGGATGACACGGCGGTCGGATGGTCCCGGTAGGCCACTCGTGGCCTGAAGACGGAGTGTCTTTTTTGCTCGTAATGATTGGTCAAATAAATAAAGTTGTATGTTCGAGTGTAACTGACAGCCGCTTATTTTGGCCCCTTTCCACATTTTAAACTACCTGTCCTGTCCTGTGGGTTTAGCAGCTCTCCAATAACCAGTTTCTTCTTGTTGGTACTTTTATATTCAGAATTATTAACTTCCCACATATATGATGTCACGTTAAAAGTCTTCAGTCAGCCGCAACACTTTCCCGGTTAGTCACATATTGGTAAGTGAGGTTTACTAATAAGGAAAACAAAAATAATAAAAACTCGACGAAGTGTTTCCTCCGCGCATAGAGAGTAAATGGAGGCCATGTCTATCGACATGTCCGCACTATGGAGAGTAGCGCAAGATTTTGTAGGAATTACAATAAATGTATTCGCAGTTGTGAATATGGACAACCATAGCGTGTTGAATGGGATGACAATGAAAGTTTGTGCCGGACCGGGACTCGTATCCGGATTCCACATTTATTGCGAGCGGTCGCTCTACTCCTATTTTTTGTTTGTTTTTAATCTCCTCTTGTTCTATATTGTTCGCTGAAGTCGTTCGGAGCGGACGTTCGATGACACACTGTAACAACAACAACGCTATACTATTGTACATATAATAATTTTTTTCTTCTGATTTTCGATAAATTAGTGTAATCGATGTTCTGATTTCATTTCTTTTTCTTTTCATGTCATTATGTTAAAGAAACTGTAAACAATTTTAGATGTGAATATTAATGTTTATGTCAAATTTCAAGCAATATTATAACAAAATTGAAATGTAAGAAACATTGAAACTGTTGTAAGATGTTAAAATTGTAATTGTGCGCCTGGTCCATACGTAGGCAATGTATTAGGATATGTAGAATGCAAAACCTTTGGTGAATACCCTGTCTGTAGGGGAGCGGTAAAAGGTGGAAGCAGGCGAGCGCGGGAAAATGCACACGGGCGCTGCATGGCATAACGGGCTCAGCAGTAGTAGTCGGAGTTGGGCGTCGGTCTGAGAAAAAAATGGCTCTGAGCAGTATGGGACTTAACTACTGTGGTCATCAGTCCCCTAGGACTTAGAACTACTTAAACCTAACTAACCTAAGGACATCACACACAGCCATGCCCAAGGCAGGATTCGAACCTGCGACCGTAGCAGTCGCGCGGTTCCGGACTGCGCGCCTAGAATCGCGAGACCACCGCGACCGGCTGTCGGTCTGAGAAACACGTTCTGGATCGAGGAGGCTCTCCTGGAAAACGTGATTTCGTTGAGCCTCGGATGTGCCGTTTCCGACGCCTATACAGCATGGCAATACTCCATAGGCACTAAACGGAAAAGTATTGCGACGCCAAGAAGAAGCAAAGTGTCGATACATCAAGAGCCATTGCTGTGATTGTATGTGTGCTCTGTGCCTCGACATCTCGCCGCCCGCCAACCGCCACATCGATACGAACAGGTTGAAACTTTTAGTACTGTATTCGTATGGACCAGTGTTACTTTTGTTCCATACTGTTCAATAACAACTTAAATTTTACCAGAACTGTCCTATCATTTAATTATCCTCACAACTAACCTAGACAGGGTCCTTTCCACATGTTGTGCAATCCGAGCATCCCGAAATGAAGATTTCAAGTTTATGTTAATAATAATTATCTGCAGACCTATCTATGTTAGAGTGATGTTTAAAGAACTTTTTGTTAATGAATATATCGGTAAATAACAAAGGTCTGACCAAGTTGGAAGATAATGTTGAAATAGGTTTAGTAATGAAGTTTAATTAATTTGAAACAAAAATAATGGTAGTTCAATGAGCAGGAAATAAGCTAAAAAAGAGTAGTAACTCATCTATTGGAAATCTTGAGTGCTTAATGATTCCAATAATCAAAATCTTCAATACAGTGATCTTAACAGTTTCAGGGTCTCCCTCCCCCCCTTTTTTTCTTTTCTATTCATTTGAATTCTGAAGTGTACTGAACTGATTTGACCAGCAAAGGTAAAGTCAATATAATACCAAAATTTATCAGTGTTTTACCTGTTTCAAAATTGACATTGTATGTGTGTTTCGAAAGTGCTATTTCTAGGGTAACCTATGCCCGAATTTAATCCGATCAATAGACAGTACAAAGTAAACATTATAGTGTGATGTTGTGTATTTATGGATTGTCCATATTAGTACAGAAAGTGAAATTATTAGTTCAGTAGATTTTCTGGTTCTAAAATTTACCTTATAATGCAGTGTGACTACGTGTTGTTATGCTCGAACGTACATCCACTTGTACAGGGAAGAAACTCAGTTAACGCCTAATTAGGCTGGCGACCGTATTATTAACAATTGGTAGCATCTGCTGTGTTGTTTCTTGTCCGTCCTAACGTGTAGTTACACTTCAGACTTGCTTGACGTATGATTGTTGTTACTGAGTGGGTGTAAGTCTGATTTTGCCTCCATTCAGGTACACGCGGTCAACATATATACCAAAATCCTTTCTCTTAAGGTGAAGCCCGTCAACTTACCATAGTACAGGTTTTAAAGAGTATCGTACGCCCGAGCGTAGTGTTACAACCCTTTCAGGTTCTTTGTTGATCCGTTCATTCACTTTCTCTATTACAGAGGGTAGCTAACCCTCTGACCAAGCACGCTGAGCTACCGTGCCGGCGTCAATTAGACTATGCGAGTGTGACTCACGGCAAGTCCCAAACTTCCATATATCGTCAACCAAGTATCTACAGCCTGTACTCGGTACGTCCATTATGCTTATTCCCGCGTCAAGAGACTTCCAAGCAAAATGTCTCCGCCCTGTACGGGAATATACATAATGGACATACGAGAGCAGGTTGTGTACACCTGAGTCCGGCACCAATTTTCATAGTCGTCACTCCAGTCTACATCTCATGGTTGACCATATTCGCAATTGCGAATGCATTTACTGTATTTCATAACGGCTGTAGTCGCCGAAGTGCATGCATGTCCAAAGGAACATTGCGTCGTAATTCAGAACAACACAGGCACTGCCGTATCGTATTCTTAGAAATTCTCTCGCGTCTCTGATTTCAAAAGGGAATCAAAAGTTTTGCAATTTTGTTGGAAAAGCATGTTTATAGACAAGAAATGTCTCTCAATTGAGCCGGCCGCTGTGGCCGAGGGGTTCTAGGCGCTACAGTCGCTACGGTCGCAGGTTCGAATCCTGCCTCGGGCATGGATGTGTGTGATGTCTTTAGGTTAGTTAGGTTTAAGTAGTTCTAAGTTCTAGGGGACTGATGACCTTAGAAGCTAAGTCCCATAGCGCTCAGAGCCATTTTGAACTATCTCTCAATTGACTATATACAAAACTGCTCGATTGTCTATAGACACTATCTAGATCAGAGGTTGCCAACCTGGAGATAATTACCCCCTGAGGGGTAACAGGTAAACGTTCCATTCTGTTTCAGTCACGAAACTAAATTATATTCAAAGGATCATTACTATTATCACAATTTTGTAAGATTCTAATACCGATTATGTAAGTTACCAACAATTACTTTTTCTCGATCAGTAACATTAATGCAGTAAAGGTTACAGTTTCCGCATATAGTTGACCCACCACACACATACATTGTGCTTTGTCCGGGACGTCGCTGATGATGAAAGTGAGACATTTATGTAACAAATGCTAAATATCTCAAGAAAGTGTGCCGGCCGCGGTGGTCAAGCGGTTCTAGGCGCGCAGTCCGGAACCGCGCGACTGCTACGGTCGCAGGTTCGAATTCTGCCTCGGGCATGGATGTGTATGATGTCCTTAGGTTAGTTAGGTTTAAGTAGTTCTAAGTTCTAGGGGACTGATGACCACAGATGTTAAGTCCCATAGTGCTCAGAGCCATTTGAACCATTTTTTCAAGGAAATGTCTTCTCCAAGTTGTACATAGTACCTACAGTAGTCCAGAAATTGTTTCATTACTCGCTTCATCTAAATCTACATCCATACTCCGCAAGCCACCTGACGGTGTGTGGCGGAGGGTACCTTGAGTACTTCTATCGGTTCTTCTTTCTGTTCCAGACTCGTATAGTTCGTGGAAAGAAGGATTGTCGGCATGCCTCTGTGTGGGCTCTAATCTCCCTGATTTTATCCTCATGGTCTCTTCGCGAGATATACGTAGGAGGGAGCAATATACTGCTTGACTCTTCGGTGAAGGTATGTTCTCGAAACTTTGACAAAAGCCCGTACCGAGCTACTGAGCGTCTCTCCTGCAGAGTCTTCCTCTGGAGTTTATCTATCATGTCCGTAACACTTTCGCGATTACTAAATGATCCTGTAACGAAGCGCGCTGCTCTCCGTTGGATCTTCTCTATCTCTTCTATCAACCCTATCTGGTACGGATCCCACACTGCTGAGCAGTATTCAAGCAGTGGGCGAACAAGCGTACTGTAACCTACTTCCTTTGTTTTCGGATTGCATTTCCTTAGGATTCTTCTTGGAGATTAATTGACAGGACGACGCAGCAGTAACTACGTAAGGGCTGCTATAGTGCCGCACACAGTGTGATTACTATTATTATTATTAGAGTGATTAGACACAATGCATTAACAGCGTGAAGTGTTTCAATTTCTGCCAGTTCGGAAGTAAGGAGTGCAACAATGAAGTGCTTTACAAGCATTAAGTACAGTACACACATCTGAACCTGTTCGATTTTAAGTGGGGTTGCAGCGTGCAGGTCGAGCAAGTGCCGCAAAAGAGAGGGGGTAATGCAAGGTTCAAAAAATGGTTCAGTTGGCTCTGAGCACTATGGGACTTAACATCGGAGGTCATCAGTCCCCTAGAACTTAGAAGTACTTAAACCTAACTAACCTAAGGACATCACACACATCCATGCCCGAGGCAGGATTCGAACCTGCGACTGCAGCGATCGCGCGGTTCCAGACTGGAGCGCCTAGAATCGCTCGGCCACTCCTGCCGGCCGGTAATGCAAGGGAAGTAGGTTTTGTTACGAGTGTCTACCCTCACAATGGATAGTTAACTTTCTTATGTGAGAAGGAGTTGGGAGTAGCACGTGCGATGCACCACGAATTCCTTCGTCATTCATTCTAACACACACACACACACACACACACACACACACACACACACACACACACACACAAACTAAATATCATTTATCTTTGCCAGCCAGTGTGGCCGAGCGGTTGTAGGCGCTTCGGTCTGGAACCGCGCGAGCACTACGGTCGCACGTTCGAATCCTGCATCGGGTATGGATGTGTGTGATGTCCTTACGTTGGTTAGATTTAAGTAGTTCTAAGTTCTAGGTGACTGATGACCTCAGAAGTTAAGTCCCATAGTGCTCAGAGCCATTTGAACCATCATTTATCTTTCATCATTTTAAAAATAATAGTGTTCCAAGAAATGTCTTTCATTCTACAGTTTAGTTAGGTACTAAGGTTGGTGGTAATGTGGGGGAGGGGGACAACAGATGTCGGGGGGGGGGGGCGAGAAGGGGGGCGGGTATTAGCTAATATAGCTCTCGGGGTTAATGATCTAAGAAATGTTGGGAACCAATGGTCTAGACATAAAATCGCTCGATTTTATAGACTAGTGTGTACAAGGCTGTAGGATTTTCTGTCAAGTCGGCAGGTACTTCGGAATTCGTTCGTTTCAGTTACGAATTATGGGACGGATGACGTGTTCAGTATTCGGCGTCGGTGGTGGCGCACGGCGGGCGAGCCCGCAGCCGGTCCGTCTACGGTGGATAGGGGGTGTGGAGGCGGCAGCGGCGGCGGCGCAGGGAGTCGATACGCGGACCGCCGGCCGGCCGGCCGGTAATTCGGCGACGCTCCTTCCCTGTGGCTGCGCTCGGGCCCCGCCGCGCCGCGACCAATCTCGCAGTAGCGCCCCGCACCCCGCCGCCGCCCCCGCCCCCTGTCCTGTACTCGGCGATGTCGGCTGCGCGGCATCGATCCCTCCCCCGCGGTGGCCGGCTGCTCACACACGTGAAACTGGGAGCTGGGCCCCGTGCACTCGGTGCGCGCCTCGCCAATAACGCACTGTCCTCCCCCCCTCCCCCTCCCCCCACCAAACACACATACTACTTTACAGGGGCCGCATTTCTCGCCTAGTCTCGGGAAAAAACGTGCCCAGAAAACAAAGAGGGAGCTAGCTGCCAGTGGGGGATACTTCCAGGCGACCCCTCCTCCGAGGCCCGCGGCTGCTGAATCGTTAATCCGGAGTGCCTGCCTGCAACCGAATATCCGGCGCGCCCAGCCACCTCTACTCTCCTGCCCTGCCATCTACACCACTGGCTATTAAAATTGCTACACCACGAAAATGGCGTGCTACAGACGCGAAATTTAATTGTGTGTTAATTACTACAGGTAGCTTGTCATGTGCAACCAAACGATGTTTATGAGATCTTTTTTTTTTTGCTGGGACTTAACCTATCTTCTAGAAAACAATCTGTTGTTTGAACTAAAAATGCACATTGAAACGTCCCCTTAGAAAAATTATTGAATTACTGTGCTGATAAACCTCTTACATTATTTGATTTTCAAACAGCTGAGCAAAACTGGACGTACTCAGACATTCACTAAAGTGACACACAATAGCGCAACGCAATCTGACTTTTAATAATCCCTACAAAGAATGGCCCTGACTAACATTAACCTATACCTTTCACAAATCACTTACCTCACAAAAATCTTCGTTACTCGAACTACTGCAGTACAGCGAGCGCCACTACTGCCAGCTAAATAAAAGATTCAATCTACTGAAGGCACTAACTACTGATAGGCATAGTTAGCAAATGAAAGATTTTGATAGAGAACAAACAATGTACTTACCTTAATAGTGTTCTAAAGTCATAATGTATATAGCAGTTCATGACATCCATTCTTACAAATGTACTGTTTCTCATGGACACACGTCTAGATCATCCGCTCTCAAAAATCCGCCATCTCACTTCCCCACATCCACCACTGCTGGCGGCTCACCTCCAGCTGCGCAACGCTACGCGCTGTTAACGGCCAACTGCCCAACACTACAATGGCAGACAACAACGCAAATCAGCCACAGACTGCACACAGCACAGCCAGTGATTTTCATACAGAACGCTACGTGGCGTTACCAATATAAAAACCTAAACAGCCTACTTACAACATAATTTTATAATCATTTAACAAAAATGTTCACATTGCAGAACAAATAAGAAGGAAAACCCACTGATGATGGTACAGTGGTGCCGAAACATGTCTGGGTACTGAGAAAAACGGTGTTTTGCATAACTGGCGGACCTCACATCCAAGAATTTTAACTGCAAACACGGCCAATACAAAGAGCTACAAATCAAAATGATGGATGTAACATTTCAGTTGGATCATGTTATGAAATCCTGACACAGCATCTGGGAATGCATGTGCCAAGTTCGTCCGACGGCTTATGAGCCAAGACGAGGAAGATCTTCGCCTCGCAATATGTGAAGAGAACGAGATGCCAACTCCTTCCTCTCAGAATAGCGCTTACAACCTACGTCCTCAGCTGTTTGTAGAATGTATTCCAATCTCTGCCTTCCTCTTCAGTATTTGCCCTCTGCAGCTTCCTCCCTCTATTACCATGCAAGTCATTCCCTGATGTCTTGACGCATGTTCTATCGTCCTGTCCCTCTTCCTTCTCAGTATTTTCCACGTACTCCTTTCCTCTCACATTCTTCGCAAAATCTCCTCATCCCTTACCTTATCAGTCCACCTAAATTTCAACATTAGTCTGTAGCACCACATCTCAAATGCTTCGATTCTCTTATGTTCCGGTTTTCCCACTGTCCATGTATCACTACCATTCAATGCTGTTCTCCAAACGTACATTCTCAGAAATTTCTTCCTCAAGTTAAGACCTATGTTTGATATCGTTAGACTTGTCTTGGCAGAAATGCCCTTTTTACCTGTGCTAGTCTGCTTTTGATGTCCTCCTTGCTCCGTACGTCATTGGTTATTTTGCTGCCTAGGTAGTAGAATTCCTTAACTTCATCTACTTCGTGACCATCCATCCTGACGTTAAGTTTCTCGCTGTTCTCATTTCTGCTACTCCTCATTACTTTCGTCTTCCTTCGATTTAGTCTCAGTCATATTCTGTACTCATTAGACTGTACGTTACATTCAGCAGATCACGTAATTTTTCCTCCTTTCACTCAGGATAGCCATGTCGTCAGCGAATCGTATCATTGATACCCTTTCATCCTGAACTTTAATGCCACTCCTGAACCTTTTTTCTATTCCCATCTTTGCTTCTTCGATGTATAGATTGAAGAGTAGGGGCGAAAGACTACATCCCTGTCTTACACCCTTTTTAACCCTTGCACTTTGTTCTAGCTCATCCACTCTTATTATTACCTCTTGACTCTTGTACATATTGTATATTACATGTCTCTCCCTATAGCTTACCGCTATCTTTCTCAGAATTTCAAACATCTTGCACCATCTGACAATGTCGACTGCTTTTTTCTCCAGATTGGCAAATCCTATGGACGTATATTGATTTTTATTTAGTCTTGCCTTCATTCTCAACTGCAACGTAAAAATTGCGTCCCTGGTACCCTTGCTGTTCCTAAGGCCAACCTGATCGGCATATACGAGGTGCATTCAAGTTCTAAGGCCTCTGATTTTTTTTTCTCCGGACTAGAAAGAGATAGAAACATGCGCATTGTTTTAAAATGAGGCTGCGTTCATTGTCAATACATCCCAGAGATGGCAGCACCGTACGGCAGATGGAATTTTACCGCCAGCAGCGAGAATGAGAACTGTTTTAAATACTTACAATGGCGACGTTTTCCTTACTTGAACAGCGTGCAATCATTCGTTTTCTGAATTTACGTGGTGTGAAACCAATTGAAATTCATCGACAGTTGAAGGAGACATGTGGTGATGGAGTTATGGATGTGTCGAAAGTGCGTTCGTGGGTGCGACGGTTTAATGAAGGCAGAACATCGTGTGACAACAAACCGAAACAACCTCGGGCTCACACAAGCCGGTCTGACGACATGATCGAGAAAGTGGAGAGAATTGTTTTGGGGGATTGCCGAATGACTGCTGAACAGATCGCCTCCAGAGTTGGCATTTCTGTGGGTTCTGTGCACACAATCCTGCATGACGACCTGAAAATGCGAAAAGTGTCATCCAGGTGGGTGTCACGAATGCTGACGGACGACCACATGGCTGCCCGTGTGGCATGTTGCCAAGCAATGTTGACGTGCAACGACAGCACGGATGGGACTTTCTTTTCGTCGGTTGTGACAATGGATAAGACGTGGATGCCATTTTTCAATCCAGAAACAAAGCGCCAGTCAGCTCAATGGAAGCACACAGATTCACCGCCAGCAAAAAAATTTCGGGTAACCGCCAGTGCTGAAAAAATGATGATGTTCTGGGTCAGCGAGGGCGTAATCCTTACCCATTGCGTTCCAAAGGGCACTACAGTAACAGGTGCATCCTACGAAAATGTTTTGAAGAACAAATTCCTTCCTACACTGCAACAAAAACGTCCGGGAAGGGCTGCGCGTGTGCTGTTTCACCAAGACAACGCACTCGCACATCGAGCTAACGTTACGCAACAGTTTCTTCGTGATAACAACTTTGAAGTGATTCCTCACGCTCCCTACTCACCTGACCTGGCTCCTACTGACTTTTGGCTTTTTCCAACAATGAAAGACACTCTCCGTGGCCGCACATTCACCAGCCGTGCTGCTATTGCCTCAGCGATTTTCCAGTGGTCAAAACAGACTCCTAAAGAAGCCTTCGCCACTGCCATGGAATCATGGCGTCAGCGTTGTGAAAAATGTGTACGTCTGCAGGGCGATTACGTCGAGAAGTAACGCCAGTTTTATCGATTTCGGGTGAGTAGTTAATTAGAAAAAAAATCGGAGGCGTTAGAATTTGAATGCACCTCGTAACACAACCTCAATTTCCTTTTCCATTCTTCTGCTTATTATTCTTGTCAGCAACTTGGATGCATGAGCTGTTAAGCTGATTGTGCGATAACTCTAGCACTTGTCAGCTCTTGCAGTGTTCAGAACTGTGTAGATGATATTTTTCCGAGAGTCAGATGGTATGTCGCCAGACTCGTACATTCCACACACCAACGTGAACAGTCGCTTTGTTGCCGCTTACCCCAATGATTTTAGAAATTCTGATACAATGCTATCCGTCCCTTATTTGATCGTAAGTCCTCCAAAGCTCGCTTAAATTCTGATTCTAATACTGGATCCCCTATCTATTCTAAACTGACCTCTGTTTCTTCTTCGATTACATCAGAGAAATCTTCCCCCTCATAGAGGCCTTCAATGTACTCTTTCCACATATCCTCTTTGTCCTCTATACTTAACAGGCGAGTCCCCGTTGCACTCTTAATGTTACAACCTTTGCTTTTAATTTCACCGTATGTCATTCTGAGTTTCCTGCATGCTGAGACAGTCCTTCCGACAATCATTTCTTTTTTCTATTTCTTCATATTTTTCGAGCAGCCATTTCGTCTTAGGTTCCCTACACTTCCTATTTATTTCAGCCCTCAGCGACTTGTATTTCTGTACTTCCGAATTTCCCTGAGCATTTTTGTACTTCCTTATTTCATGGATCACCTGAAGCATTTCTTCATTTACTCATGGTTTCGTCGCATTTATCTTCTTCTACTTGTGTTTTTTTCTTTCCAACTTCTGTGATTGGCCTTTTTAGAGATGACGATTGCTGTTCAACTTTAGTGCGTACTGGGCTATTCCTTATTGCTGTATCTATAGCCTTAGCGAACTTCAAGAATATCTCGTCATTTCTTAATACTTCCGTATCCCATTTCCTTGCGTATTGATTCTTCCTGACTAATTTCTTAAACTTCATCCTACTGTTCATCTCTACTACTTGTTATCTGAGTCAATATCTGCTCCTGGGTACGCCTTACAGTCGAGTATGTGATTTCGAAATCTCTGTCTGATCGTGATGCAACCTGACTGAAATCTTCCCATACCACCCGGCCTTTTCCAAGTATACCTCCTCCTTTTGTGATTCTTGAACAGAATATTCGCTCTTATTAGCTGATATTTATTACAGGACTCAGTTGTCTTTCTTCTCTCTCGTTCCTTGCCCCAAACCCATATTCTCCCGTAAACTTTTCTCCTACTCCTTCCCTCCAACTGCATTCCAGTCCCCCAAGACTATTAGAGTTTCATCTCCCTTTACGCACTGTATTACGCTTTCAATATCTTAATATGATTTCTCTCTCTCTTCATCTTCGGCTTGCGAAGTCGGCATGTACACCTGAACTATCGTTGTCGGTGTTGGTTTGCTGTCGATTCTGATAAGAACAGCCCTATCACTGAACTGTTCACAGTAACACACTCTCTGCCCTGCCTTCTGTTCATAACGACTCCTACTCCCGTTAACCATTTTCTGCTGCTGTTGATATTACCCTATATTCATCGGACCAGAAAATCTTGCCTTCTTTCCATTTGACTTCACTGACCCCTCCAGTAGCTAGATTGAGCCTTTGAATTTCACTTTTCAGACCTGCTAGCTTCCCTACTATGTTCAAGCTTCTGACATTCCACGCCCCGACTCGTAGAACGTTATCCTTTCATTGGTTATTCAATCATTTTCTCATGGTCACCTCCCCTTTGGAAGTCCCCTCCCGGAAATTCGAATGGGGGACTATTGCGGAATCTTTTGCCAATGGAGACATCATCATGATACTTTTTCAATTACAGGCCACATCTTCCGTGACTATACAGGGTGAGCATAAAGTCTTGCCCTGATTATAACAATTTATCACAGAATAACCGTTTGACATAATAATTTACATTTGATGCCGTTACATAAGTTAGTGTTACTAGTTTTTTTAAGACCACTTACGTTAGTAAACCTCAGCGTGTGCTGCGTTGGTAGCTCGGAGAATGTTGAGGCGGTATTCCAGTTCCCGCCAGGTGTTTCGTAACATGTGTTCTGTCACAGTACCCACAGCAGCTTGTATCCTAACCTTCAGTTCGTCGACGTCAGCAACTGGTGTGACGAAGACTCTGTCCTTGATATAGCCCCAGAAAAAAAAGTCAAGGGGCTTAATGTCTGGAGAGCGAGGTGGCCAGGGTGTTGGACCGTCCCATCCAGTCCACTGATCCGGAAATGTTTCATCCAGGAAATCACGCACTACGCACTATCAAATGCCAGTGGGAGGGGGGAGTGCTCCATCTTGCTGGAAAATTATCCATGGTTGATATTCTTCTAACTGTGGGCCAATGAATGTTGCAAAATGTAAATGTTAGCGGTAATGGATTTTTCCGCCAAGAAAAACGGTCCTAAAACCTTGTTATGCATGAAGCCGCACCAAACATTCACTTTTTCGCTGTCTCGCTGTAACTGTACAGTAGCATGTGGAGACTCTGAACCCCATATACGGACATTATGCCTATTTACCATTCCACTGACTTGAAAGGTGGATTCATCGGAAAAGCATAAGCGATTCAAGTAATAGTTAGCGCCATCAATCCTGTTGAGAATCTCAGTTGCAAATTCAGCACGTGTCAGAAAATAATTCGGTTGCAAGGCCTGCACGATTTGCAGTTTGTAAGCATGTAACCTAAGCCTTCCTTGAAGAATCTTCACCACACTTGCCTGCGGTATTTGAAGTTCACGTGATGTTTTACAAGTTGATTTAGACGGACTCGGTTGAAACTTTTGCCGAACACCATCAATAGTTGCATCACTCACACGAGGCCTGCCCCTTCGAGGGCGATCTTCAACGCTGCCTGTTTCGTTAAACTTTGCACACCATCGCTTTATTCATTTAACGTCAGTAGGTCCGCGTCCATGAGAAGCCCGAAATTTACGCTGAACACTGATGGGCGATTTCGTTTCGTGAAACCAAGGCACACCTTGCGCTTTCTTCTGCTTCGACGCTATTTAGCCAGCAACTAACGTGACCTAACAGACCGCGTCGATGCTGTGGAGCACTAGCGCCATCAATTGGTCACAACAACTACGAGGGCGAGTCAAATGAAAACCTTAAATGTTTTTTTAAATATTATTATTGTGCGGAAGTGGTACAAAGCTGTATCACTTTTCAACATAATCTGCCCCACGCTCAACACAAGTCTTCCAGCGCTTACAAAGTGCATAAATTCCTTTAGAAAAAAATTCTTTTGGTAGTCCGCGCAACCACTCATGCACCGCGTGGCGTACCTCTTCATCAGAACGGAACTTCTGTCCTCCCACTGCGTCTTTGAGTGGTCCAAACATATGGAAATCACTTGGGGCGAGGTCTGGTGAGTATGGTGGATGAGGAAGACACTCAAAATGCAGGTCTGTGATTGTTGCAACTGTTGTACGGGCAGTGTGGGGCCTTGCATTGTCATGTTGTAAAAGGACACCTGCTGACAGCAATCCACGTCGCTTCGATTTGACTGCAGGCCGCAATTGATTTTTTAGGAGATCTGTGTATGATGCACTGGTGACAGTGGTCCCTGTAGAAATGTAATGTTCCAAAATGACGCCTTACTCGTCCCAAAAAAGAGTCAGCATAACCTTCCCTGCTGATGGTTCTGTTCGAAACTCCTTTGGTTTTGGTGATGAGGAATGGCGCCATTCGTTGCTCGCTCTCTTCGTTTCCAGTTGGTGGAAGTGAACCCAGGTTTCGTCCCCAGTAACGATTCTTGTAAGGAAGCCATCACCCTCCCGTTCAAAGCGCCGAAGAAGTTCTTCAAAAGTATCAATACGTAGTTCTCTCACTTCAGGAGTCAGCTGCCGTGGCACCCATCTTGCAGACACTTCGTGAAACTGGAGCACATCATGCACAATGTGGTCTGCTTACCCAAGACCAATCTATAAACATGCTGCAATGTCATTCAGTGTCACTCGGCGGTTTTCCTTCACTACGGCTTCGACTGCTGCAATGTTCTGTAGAGTCACATCTCGTTGTGCCTGACCTGGACGAGGAGCATCTTCCATTGAAGTCACATCATTTGCGAACTTCCAACTCCATTCGTAGACTTGCTGCTGTGACAAACATGCATCACCGTGCTGAACCTTCATTCGTCGATGAATTTCAGTAGGTTTCACACATTCACTACGCAAAAACCGAATAACAGGACGCTGTTCTTCCCTGGTGCAAATCGTAAGTGGGGCGGCCATCTTTATACTGATACTGCGACGCTATGTGTGAATCTGCACTATGCTGCCACCTACAGGCCATTCTGCACGCTGTTTGTAGCAGGCTTAACAACTTACAGGATAACGGCGCGAAATTTCGATTTGTTATTACAAATTTAAGGTTTTCATTTGACTCACCCTCGTAGTAACGCTAACCTATGTAACGGCATTAAATGTAACGTATTATGTCAAACGATTATTCTGTTACAGATTTTTATAATCAGGGCAAGACTTTGTGCTCAACCTGTACGTTATGTGTCTTTAATGAGTGGTTTCCATTGCCTTCTGCATCCTCATACCGCTGAACATTGCTCATTCTTCCGCCTTTAGCTACACTAGCGGCAACCGTTAGGTACAGTCGCAGATGAGTTTTTTTTCTCCGGGATATGAATGTAATCCCTTTAGAATTGCAATTGCAATTCTAACACCTTCCAATATTCTGTGATCTAGGTTCCAAATCTATTGAATGATAGGCAGTTTGCGTGGGGCCCCCAATACAAGATTTTGCAACAGTTGCGTGTGTGAGAATCGGTAGCAAAAGTTAGGTGTGGGGTAGGTGAAACTTCAAGAGAGAACAAGAAGGTTACACAGAGGCGCGGTGAGTTCCAAGTCTGCAGCGGCTGGCAGCAGCGTAAGCATTGTGAACGTTACTCGATATGAATATTGTCGGCTTCAGTACGTTTGTCGATTCATTTTGAAAGGCGAGCTCTCGGAATTCTGGGTGTAGCTAACATCCATGGTTCACACCACCTCTCTTGTTACGCCTTCCCCTGCCGTTCACTGCGTAGTTCTCTGCGCCACTGCTACCGTGACGAAACAAATCCGTGAGGAACATCGCAGCCCTTCTCGGAATCTGTTCTACCTCTTCCTCGTATTCAGCTTGGTCAGAGCCCAAGAACGACGGACAATGCCTAAGAACTAGTCGAACTGGGGTCTTTTAAGCGAGCTCTTTTGCGCGTGACTTACAGTCGCAGGATTCTTCCAGTAAATCTGTCTCTGTCATGTGCCTTCCTCGCGTGTGCTCGGTCCACTCCCACATACTTGGAAGTGTGACTAATACCAGGGACGTATCGCCGGTGGCGCAACCAGACGATATCGGAGCTTTTCGTCCGTTTCCCGCGCACTGCGCCTCAATCATTCACGTTTCTTGTCGGCAGCCACTTTCCGTATAAGGGCCTCAGTTAGTCAGTTACAGGTTCCATAAATCATTTGAACGAATTCTCTTACGAAATTATGGAACTAATCATGTGAGTCACGTTAAACGTAACACCCCTTTTAGTTCGTGAACGGTTACATAAATCGAAACGTGGTTTTCCGCAAATGTTACAGCTCCGAGGGGCACGTATATTTTTGTTTGGTTAATGTTTTTAGCGCTGGTATCCACTCAATGAGTTATTGAAGTAAGTAAGTTTTTTTAAATGGAACCGAATACTTTTTATAACAGCTTTCGATAGCTCTTGAAAAGACAATTACAGAACTATAGCGTTTGTTAATGTTGTTGTTGAAACTTGTCGTAAAAAAAATCGAGAAATGTTCTAGAATGAGAGAGCACGGTGGCCGGAAACGGCGTTTGCGGTGCAAACACTGCCGAGCGGGCGTCTCGGACCAGGCTGCGTAGTCGTACACCGTGAACCAACTTACGACCTAGATGCAGGTTCACTACGAATGGTGTATATGGAAATACGACATAACCTAGAATCTTTCGTGTCACAAAGCGCTCAGGAAAACTGTCTCACATTTGTGTATCCTCCCAGATTTACGTGAGACGAAACAGATAAATCAACTGTTCATTCTTCAAAAAATAAAGAGGTCTTATATGCTGGAAAATGCAAGAACTGTATTAAATATCTAAATGTTAGAAACAAGATTTGATCTGCACACATCAAAAAAAGTTTTGCATCACCTCGGTTCCGAGAGTTCCGGAACCTGTACAGAAAATTGGAATTGCTCATGAAAACCACACATTGCATGTTGTACCACCACACAGCGATGTGGTGGTTGTAACGGAACATATTAAAGGCTTTACTTTACCGAAGTATGCGATACCCTCCAAATTCAACCAGTTTAACGAGTATTTATGATTATAGAAAAGTTATTGTGTATGTTAACAATGATTGCATAACATGTCTGCATAAACAGTCAACCCATTAAATTATACTGAATAACTGACACACACAAAAGTTAATGTCACTTGATCACTGATACAGCAAATGTCATCATGTAAAAACACTAAGTTCATCTTAAATAATTAATATGAAGTACGAAAAATAGTGGCCAACTTAGGTATTTTGGGTCTCCTTAAATAAAAATCACCCAGTGAAACCTATTTGTTCACTAGGAGCGGTTTCACTCAGTATTCACGAAATCAATCCTATTTTAGACGAAAACCAATGTAATTCTTAATAATTCATGTTATCTACTTATTTATGCAAATTAGAGAAGTCAATTGACAAACTTCTAAAAAACTGCCTTTTTGTAACAAAGAATTATTCTGTCAAGTCAACAAATCTGTCTGTCATTTTAATAACATGTTAAATTATGCCACTCGATGCAAATTAATAACTTTTCTGCACAAATTATGATAACAGATGTACATGTGACTTATAAACTATATCTCTTTGTAGTAGTTCTTTGATAATGTTATAAATACAAGCAGCAAGAAGGGTCGGGAGGCAGTCGGAATGCCACTTTGGTAAAGTGTGTTTGTGTGTTATTTTTTGAGGTGGATAAACAATGCAAAGAACATGTAAAGGAAGTACTACTTTGTGTTGTGTCATGGTCTTTGGTGGACAGTCGAATTAAGATGGCCACCAGAGTAATAAATATTTGAAGTTTAGATGTTCGTTGGTTTCGCACATAAAAAACACGGGACCTCATGTTTTGAACCCTGGACAACCAGATGTAGAGCCAGCATCAGCATCGAGACACAGCAGCGATCCAGCAAGTAGCAGCGATTACCACAACACAATGCATTTTAATGGCGCCAAACTAACATCAAGTGCTAACAAGCTCCGTAAATGGGAGTGAAATAGTGCGATTATAGCAATTAGCAATATCTACGACTAGGCGACCATTACATGGTCCAGATTGATGTACACACCGGTACCTATAATACACAGTAGTAAGCACTCTTGCACTGATGTATGCCTGTATTCGTCATGGCATACTATCCACAAGTTCATCAAGGCACTGTTGGTCCATGATGTCCCACTCCTCAACGGCGGTTCGGCGTAGATCCCTCAGAGTGGTTGGTGGGTCACGTCGTCCATAAACAGCCCTTTTCAATCTATCCCACGCATGTTCTATAAAGTTCATGTCCGGAGAACATGCTGGCCACTCTAGTCGAGCGATGGGGGCGCGAATTCTCGTCCATGAAGAGGAATTCCTCGCCAATATTCTGCCGGTATGGTTGCACTATCGGTCGGAGGATGGCATTCACGTATCGTACAGCCGTTACGACGCCTTCCATGAACACAAGCGTCTCACGTCGGCCCCACATAATGCCACCCAAAAACAGCAGGGAACCTCCACCTTGCTGCACTCGCTGGGCAGTGTGTCTAAGGCGTTCAACCTGACCGGGGTGCCTCCAAACACGTCTCCGACGATTGTCTGGTTGGAGGTATATGCGACACTCATCGCTGAAGAGAACGTGATGCCAATCCTGAGCGGTCCCTTCGGCATGTTTTGGGCCCATCTATACAGCGCTGCATGGTGCCGTGGTTGCAAAGATGGACCTCGCCATGGGCGTAGGGAGTGAAGTTGCTCGTCATGCAGCCTACTGCCCACAGTTTGAGTCGTAACACGACGTCCTGTGCGTGCACGAAAAGCATTCATCAACATGGTGGCGTTGCTGTCAGGGTTCCTCCGAGCCATAATCTGTAGGTGGCGGTGATACACTACAGTAGTCTCTTGGGCGGCCTGAGCGAAGCATGTCATCGACAGTTCCTGTCTCTCTGTATCTCCTCCACGTCCGAACAACATCGCTTTGGTTCACTCCGAGACCTGGACACTTCCCTTGTTGAGAGCCCTTCCTGGCACAAAGTAAAAATGCGGATGCCATCGAACCGCGGTATTGACCGTCTGGGCATGGATGAACTACAGACAACACGAGCCGTGTACCTCCTTCCTGGTGGAATGACTGGAACTGATCGGCTGTTTGACCCCCTGCGTCTAATAGGCACTGCTCATGCATGTTTGTTTACATCTTCGGGCGGGTTTAGTGACATCTCTGAACAGTCAAAGGGACTGTGTCTGTGATACAATATCCACTGTCAACGTCTATCTTCAGGAGTTCTGGGAACCGGGGTGATGCAAAACTTTTTTTGATGCGTGTATCTTTTCCTTTAAGTGATTGTCTGCTTCTTAGAGGTAAAATACATGCTGCCGGACAACTGTCTTTGTCTACACTGCTCCAAATTATATCATATAGGATACATTCGTTGAACTAAACATTCTATTAAAAAATTCTTTGGTGACAACCTGTACACCGCAATATGAATATTCTTTTTAAAGAAACGTCTTTTCACGCTGGTTCAAATGGTTCTGATCACTGTGGGACTTAACTTCTGAGGTCATCAGTCCCCTAGAACGTAGAACTACGTAAACCTAACTAACCTAAGGACATCACACATGCGGCTGCTCCCGGCGGAGGTTCGAGCCCTCCGTCGGGCATGGGTGTGTGTGTGTTCGTCCTTAGGATAATTTAGGTTAAGTAGTGTGTAAGCTTAGGGACTGATGACCTTAGCAGTTAAGTCCCATAAGATTTCACACACATTTTGACATCACACACATCCATGCCCGAGGCAGGATTCGAACCTGCGACCGTAGCGGTCGCGCGGTTCCAGACTGTAGCACCTAGAAGCGCTCGGCCACTAGCGCGTAGTGACCGTACTGCCAGCTACGTGGAATAGACGCCGCCGACTTATTTGACACTGCAATGCGATTTAGTGCACACATAAACCAAATAAACACTCTATTAATAATGATTTGGTGACCACCCAAATCACAGATCATAATTTTTTCTTAAAAAAAGAAAAAAAATCTATAACCTTTATTTAAGCATGTGCTCAACCTGTTGACCATGGACTGAAAGGCTCATCTGCAGTGACCGTTCGAAAGAACGATAAACAGATGTAAGTATAGTGGATGACATGGTAGAGCATGCACTGGCGATTCGACGAGATATATCGTCTGGCGTAGTTGAGGCCTCGTCTTAGACTCCATCTTTGAGCGCTCCCCAAATAAGGAAATCGAGAGGAGTCAGATAGAGGGACTTCGCAGACCGTTTGACAACGGAATTTCGTCCTATCCAACCACCAGAAAAGTTCTCATTCTGTATTTGCGTTTCCAACACGGGGCGAGTCAGCCGGACAACCGTCGTGTTGCAGCCACGTGCACTGCCGAATATCCAGTGCTGCCCCTTTAAGAAGAACCGGCAGGATGTTCGTCAGAAGGTGTGCGTACGAATGTCCATTTAGAACGCGTGAAAAGAAATAATGTCCCACTATGCAATTTCCTATGATACTGCACCACGCGTTTACGCTCCACGGCCGTCGAAGCGTTTGGATTTTCGGCTGCGCAATAGTGTGTGTTATGCAAATTTACATTAGTGTGGTTAGTAAACGTTCCTTCATCGGTAAAGAGCGCACGTTGGCAAAACGTAAGGTCGTCTCTCAGTTGCTGAAGGTGTAACAACACTAACGTTATCCTACTGTATATGTAATAAATTTTTTTCTTCTGAATTTCAATAAATTAGTATAATCGATGTTCTGATTTCATTTCTTTTTTGTTTCATGTCATTATGTTGAAGAAGCTATAAACAATTTTCGATGTAAATTTTAATATTTATGTCAAATTTCAAGCAATGTTGTAATCGAAGGGAAGTGTACCTAATGTTGAAACTATTGTAAGATGTGAAAGTTGTATATGTACGCCTGGTCCATACGTAGGCAATGTATTAGAATGTGTGGAATGTAAAACCTTTGGTGAATACCCTGTCTGTAGGGGAGCGGTAAAAGGTGGAGGCAGGCGAGCGCGGGAAAATGCACACGGGCGCTGCACGGCATAACGGGCTCAGCAGAGTTAGTCGGAGTTGGGCATCGATCTGAGAAACACGTGCTAGATCGAGGAGGCTCTCCTGGAAAAAGTGGTTTCGTTGAGCCTCGGATGCGCTGTTTCCGACGCCTATACAGCATGGCAATATTCCATAGGCACTAAATGGAAAAGCATTGCGACGCCATGAAGAAGTGAAGTGCCGATATTTCATGGGCCATTGCTGTAATTGCACGTGTGCTTTGTGCCTCGCCGTCTCGCCGCCTGCCGACCGCCTCATCGATACGAACAGGTTGAAACTTTCAGTACTGTATTCGTGTGGACCAGTGTCACTTTTGCTACATACTGTTCGATAATAACTTAAATTTTACCAGAACTGTCCTATCAATTAATTATCCTCACAACTAACCTAGACAGGGTCCTTTCCACATGTTGTGCAATCTGAGTGTCCCAAGATGAAGATTTAAAGTTTATGTTAATAATAATTACCTGCAGACCTATCAATGTTAAAATGATGTTTAAAGATCTTTGTTGTTAATGAATACTGGACGAATAATATAGGTATGACAAAGTTGGAAGATAATGTTGAAATTGGTTTAGTAATGACGTTTATTTAAATTGAGAAAAAAAATAGCGGTAGTTAAATGAGCAGGAAATAAGACAAAAAGAGTGGTAAATCATATTTTGAAAATCTTGAATGCTTAATGCTCTCAATAATCAAACTTTCACTACAGTGATCATAATAGTTTCAGGGTCCCCCCTTTTTTTTCTTTTCTATTCATTTGAATTCTGAAGTGTACTGAACTGATTTGACCAGCAAAGTTAAAGTCAATATAAAACCTAAATTTATCAATTGTATGTGTGTTTCAAAAGTGCTATTTCTAGGGTAACCTATGCCCGATTTCAGTCGGATCAATAGACAAAACGCAGTTTGTAGTAATCATTATAGTGTAATGTTGTGTATTTATAGCTTGTCCAAATCAGTACAAAAAGGCAAAATATTAGTTCAGTAGATTTTTCTGGTTCTAAAATTTACCATATAATGCAGTATTACTGCGTGTTGCTATGCTTGTACGTACATCCACTTGTACAAGGAAAAAACTCACTTAATGCCTAATTAGGCTGGCGACCGTATTATTAACAATTGGTAGCATCTGCTGTGTATGTTTCTTGCCCGTCCTAACGTGTAGTTGCACTTAAGACTTGCTTGACGTATCATTGTTGTTACTGAGTGGGTGTAAGTCTGATATTGCCTCCATTCAGGTACACGCGGTCAACATATTTACTAAAATCCTTTCTTATAAGGTGAAGCCCGTCAACTTACCATAGTACAGGCTTTAAAGAGTTAACGTACGCCCGAGCGTAGACGTTACAAAGGGAAAACCGCCAAAATTTGTGTTTGGCGTTCGAAATCACAATCATTGAGTGCCCGATGTAATGACAGATGATCGGGAAGGAATTTCTGTCGATGCAAGATACGAATGACACTCGCCTGGCTGATTTCACATTCCTAGGCCGTATATTTCGTATCACTGTGCCGATTCAACAGCTTCGTAGCCAGATTTGCTTCTTCGTGTTCTCTGTCAGTTCCAGTCTTCTTTCTGGTCCCCTTTTTGACACAATTCGTGCAACGGCCTGGGGCGTCGGACATTGGCGATTCGAATAGACAGCCCCATACCGCGGTACTTGGTTCAAATGGCTCTGAGCACTATGGGACTTAACAGCTGAGGTCATCAGTCCCCTAGAACTTAGAACTACTTAAACCTAACTAACCTAAGGACATCACACACATGCATGCCCGAGGCAGGATTCGAGCCTGCGACCGTAGCAGCAGCGCGGTTCCGACTGAAGCGCCTAGAACCTCTCGGCCACACCGGCCGGCACCGCGGTATTTTTTTAGGCATTTCCTTTACATTCGCCATATCAAAGTAGCATATCCAAGTCCTCCTCATTAGTGTCATATCTGCGCACAACGAATGTTGAAGCAGAAATGAGCATCCTGCAGTGTAAACAGGCAAATGTGTTGACACTGTGACAGTGTAGCACGAGAGCTCTACTTGGCGGTGTCTTCTGCGCCGCTAATGCCGATTCCGGCCACCGACTCTCAAATTCTAGAACATGTCTGGAATTTTCTTACGACGGGTCTCAACGTCAACATTGACAAAAACTGTATCAATGTAAAAGTCTTCTCAAGAGCAAGCGAATGCTGTTATAAAAAGTATATGGTTCCATTTTAAAAAAAGTACTTACTTCAATATCTCACTTGATACCAGCGCTGAAAACATTAATCAGATAAAAACAAACGTGCGCCGCAACGCTCTAATATTTGCCGAAAACCGTAGTTCGATATGTGTAACCGTTCATATAGATAGTTATATGATCAATTTCAGTGGAAGGCTATGTGCTGGCCATTCACAAATTCCTAAATGGCTCACTTGCTTAAAAGTAGCACTAATGCAGATTTTATCTTTCAGACCTTCTCATGCATCAAACTACATTTATAACTTTATTTTATCTTATTTTATTTTACAGGCTGCCAGTTTTTATATAAAAATTCGCCAGTAGAGCACAAGGAGTTGTCCAGATGAAGTGATTTTAGGTTGAACTTACTTTACGACCTGTTAGACATTTTATGCAACTGGGAAAATGATCCAGCATTTTTGTTTATACATAGTTAAGTCCTTTATGACCCACTGACAGCTTCAATAATGAGTAAGAAAGATCATTTTTCTTCTAGTGTTGTAGGTATGGACATCACTATTCTTTTCAAATTGTAATGATAGGTATCTAGACAGCTATTAGCGGACGATAATATGGGAGTTGTCCACCGTTCACCTTTATAACGTGTTACACTCTGCTGGGGACACTTTCAGTTATGTGTCTGAATGGCGGAATGAAAGGAACCCTGTTTTTCCTCAACAGCCGAAACCGGGAAGATGTTGTTTTTGCCCGCTGGAGCGAAGTCGATTTTTTAGCTCATCCCAAGAATATTCCATTGAGTTAAAAAAAAAGGAAAGAAATTTACAGTTTAACGTCCCGTCGACATGTAGGTCACTGGAGACGGACTGCAAGCTCGGAACGTTGCGGGTATGAGGAGGGAAATCGACCGTGCACTGCCAAAGGAACGACCCGGGTATTGTCTGGGAGCGATTTAGGGAAATCAAGGAAACTTAAATCTGGATAACCGGACGCGGATTTGAACCGTCGTCCTCCCGAATGTGGGTCCAGTGTGTCAACCTTTGTACGCCACCTCGTTCGGCCATTGGGTTCAAGTCGGGACTCTGTGCAAGCCAGTCCATTTCAGTAATGTTATCGCCCACCACAAACAGTTGCATCACAAATAATGTTTATGACTCGGTGCCTTGTCATGGTGATACAAAAAATCATCGTCTCCGAACTGATCCTCTACTGTAAACAGTACACAGAGCTGAAAAATCTGGTTACATCTTCCCCGCATTTAGCATTTTCTTAAACGAAATAAGAGAACCACACCCTAAACACGTAGAACGCCCACATACCACCTCCTCCGTACTCGATTGTTGGCAGTACACGTGATAACAGGTAACGCTCTCCAGGTATCCACGAAACCCAACCCCGTCCATTGGATTCGTGTAGAGAACAGCGTAGCTCTCCACGTCAAATCGCTTGTCAGCAGTCATCCACTCATCCATCCTCTCTACTTCACTTGAACTACCCTTTTATCATTGACTTCACAAATGTGTATTTTACGAGGACCTCCTCGACCAGTGATCCTTGTTCCTTTTAGCTTCAAGCGCACAGTCATTGTGCTAGCTGGAGCACATTAGAACTCACGAATGATTCCTCCCTCTGATTTCATGCGATTTTTTACAACCACTCTCCAGAATGCTCGTCGGTCCATGTCTGTCAATGTATGAGGTCTGGGCAATAATAAGACCAGAATTTAAACACAAAAAACACCACGATACTGTAACAATCGCCTCCTCCATATACCATTGTTGGTACCACACAAGATGGCAGGTAACCTTCTCCAGGCATTTGTCAAACCCAAACCCATGCATGGGATTGACACAGATCACAGAGTGATTCATCACTCCAAGCAGCTCGTTTCCAGCCATCCACTGTCCAGAGGCGTCCCTCTTTACATCACCTCATGCGTCACTTAGCACTGACTACTTGCTTATGAGGAGCTGTTCGATCATTGTACCCAATTCTTTTTAAACCCCTACACATAGTCGTTGTGCTACCTGGTCCGCTGATAGCACTTTGGTACTCGCGAGTGATTCCTTCCATTGATTTATACAGCCACTTCCCAGGACGATCGATGGTACCCACCTACCAATGCATGACCGAGGGAGGTGGCGCAGTGGTTAGCACACTGGACTCGCATTCTGGAGGACGACGGCTCAATCCCGCATCCAGCCATCCTGATTTAGGTTTTCCGTGATTTCTCTAAATCGCTTCAGGCAAATGCTGGGATGCTTCCTTTGAAAGGACATGGCTGATTTCCTTCCCCGTCCTTCCCTAATTCGATGGGGCTGATGATTTCACTGTCTGGTCCTCTTCCACAGATCGGCCAAACAACCAAAGCATGAGGTCTGCCAGTGTTCACACTTCAGTCGCATCACCAGATTTTGAAGGGTGGAAATATCCCTGATAGATTTGTTACTCAGGTGACATCCAATGACTAGTCCACGTTCGAGGTCACTGAGCTCTGCTGACCAACCTATTCCACTGTTATTGACTCTCTACTGATAACACGATATTCCCTCCTGCCTCTATCAATGTTGGGTCCACCTCTTGTGACATCTAGTGGTCAAATTCCGCGTTACATGGTGGTGTCAGATATTTTTGATCAGGGTCGGGATTGTTATTTGCGGATTTGGCATTGTGAATTTTAAGGGATTATCAGATGCTTTTCCTATCGCCAGTCCGTTATTCTCCGAGACGGAATACCTGTACCCCAATTGTCTGCGTGGAGTGTTATTCATGTGAAAATAGGAGAAAGTGCTCTAAATGTTTGCGAAGCGTGTAACTGAGGCTGGACGTGGGTACCAGCCTGGTATTCACCTAGTGGGATGTGGGAAACCGCCTAAAAAGAACATCCAGGCTGCCCAGCACACAGACTCTTTTCTTTAACACGCCGGACGGATTCCATCTGGGTGCCGGCTCATCTCCCCGTGGCGGAAAACGGCGCTTTAAAACGCGCGATTATCCTGGCTGGTAAGATGCTTACATATTTCAGTCACATTTCTTATACGATTCTTCATTGTATTCGGTATGCATGTAACTAGTGTCTGTCGACTGTGACATAACTATCCGTGGGTTACTGTCACACCTGAATAGTAATTAGTGACAATCTTGACATATTAAATTATTGTGTGAATATTTCATTGTAGTCTCATTTGTGTACAAACTGCACACCCTTCGAAGGCTGATATGCTACCTCTACTTGTCGGCGTTTGGTCATGGAGGGCTTTTTCTGTTCGGTACGTACGACCACCCAGGCGACCAGACTGGCCTCATTCTCTGTGGTACAGGAAACAAAATAAACATCATACAGCTTTCTTTTTTTCAACAGAGCGATCTGGAATACAATAACGAATTAAAAAATTTTAATGAATGTTGAAATAAAAGAGTTTTGAAGAATCATTCCACGGCCCATGTACTTTAAACGATGTCATTTTCGCTTGCAACTGTCTATATTTTACGATGTGCCATTGTAATTACGATATGATGTCATTTTAAAGTTCACTGGATTCGACGTATTTTTGATTCCAAACAGATAAACATCTATGGTAGGCAATGAAAACCTCGTAACCCCATCTGTCCGTGAAAACTCGTGATTCCTGTAACTAATAACTCCATAATAAAAGAGAGATTTGAAAGTACATGGATCTCTCCCACCTGCCAGTAACTGGGCTTCTGCTACACATGCAGCAACTTTCTGTATAGCTTTACATTATTTTTTAAGAAACCGGTTTTGCTTCACCTGCACAATTTAGCAAAATGGTGTTAAGAGGTTTTAATTGCCTACCGTCGATGAGGAGTCCCTCCAGGATGACGGCCGATACCGTTCACAGCGACTTCGCTTTTAATGACGTATTGACTGTAACAGCGAAATCTGCTGGTCCCTATTTAAGCACTACTTTTAGAAAATCACTTAGTACGACATGGCTTATTGCGACTTATCGAATAAAACGACGTGTTTTTTATTCCATTTGTGGAGAAACATTTCGGCTGTAACCGCCAATGTTCATATTTATCTATTACGTATTTGGGGGTTGTTAACAACAATGTAACGCTTATTTTCAAACTCGTTTTCTGCAGATTGTTGGTTTCGAATCAGGCATTAAGACGAATGCATCGTCGAATGTAAAATGCGTACGCACATCTTACTGTATATGCAAACAGGAAACAAAGATAACTGGTTACCGTAAGTAGGGCCGTATACTGTAGTATGGTGTTACTGCGTTAAAAATCAATATAACACTGTTCTTTGCTGTGACTGTAGAAAACTAGAAAATTAAATTCCAATACTTTTTTTTATTTAGAGAATAGAAGTAGAATAATAGTGTATTCGTTATTGATGTTTTGTAGTTATGTTTACTGCATATTTTCAGTGTGTTTGGTATAGTACATGGTATTTGCACGACATTTTAAAGAGAAACATCTGAGAACGTGTAGGTTTTCGTGTACTTTATGTGTAGAATACTGTCTTTATATTTTGCCACTGTCGATCAAGTTTTGCAGTATAGTAACTGGAACGAAATTATGTCATTCATAGCTACATGTTTTACAGCATTTATGGTAAGTTTTAAACGTCCTCAACATTTTATCGCATTCATTATCCAGGACTATGTTCGACGTTATTGAACAATTTACCTTGTTGCTACTTGTTTCTTCACCTATTAAAGGTTTTTACATATTGCTGGTGTTTTCTTGCTGTACGTACTGCGTAAACATAAGAAAAATTCCTCTTCAACCCCTGACAAAAAATATTGTATTGTAAATACTGCAGTGTACTGTATTTCTGCTATATTTTGAAGTGTTAACTCTATGGCAGCCTAAAATTTACAGATACCAAATTTTCATCAAAAAACAAAGCAAAAATCCAGCTGTGCAACTATCGGCTCTAACGAAAGTCAACCGTCGGCCCCATCGACGTCGTTGTAACCGGTTTCGACTGTACTCTAATTTACCTTGCACCTCATGGTAGAGATGGCAAAAACCGAGCGGTTAAAGCCAATACCGGTATTTCTGTTATCAATAACCAGTACTTTTCTGTATTTGTTTGGTCTCGGTTATGACAGGTGTTTTTTATTTTTCACTAATAGTCGGTGCTAAAATTTTCCGTTTTCAAATAAACCTTTTTTTTAAAAAATGAGTCATTCTTATTCGCAACAAAATCTGCTGTGGTTTGTAATATTGCGTTATTATACAAAACGGGAAAAGTGGACAGTGCTATTTTAATAAAAATGCCGACAGAAACGAGCAAAAAAAACACACATCGCATATGAATTGGTACATTATTTGCTGAGGCAGTAATGTTCCTTATGCCAATGTGTCGTGGCTTGAGGTACGTGTGTTCGTGCTGTGTGCAGGATTTCAAAAATGGCTCTGAGCACTATGGGACTCAACTGCTAAGGTCATAAGTCCCCTAGAACGTAGAACTACTTAAACCTAACTAACCTGAGGACAACACATACATCCATGCCCGAGGCAGGATTCGAACCTGCGACCGTAGCGGTCGCGCGGTTCCAGACTGTAGCGCCAGAACCGCTCGGCCACCAGCGGCCGGCAGGATTTCACCCACATGGTCTATTTAGGATAGTTTCTCGCTATCCCCGCTGGACGTCCATTGTGTTGCTGAATGGCAGCAACAGTAGCCTGGAAGTATTTTTCGAAGTGACATAGCATTGAAGTATAATTATTAAGTTCCTTTAAAAGATTAGAGATTCATCTGCCTTTTCTATGAAATCGTAAAAGTAAGAAATTATGGTAACAGTAATAAATTAAAAACTTGACAAAATTCATTCACAGTGTACAATAAAAATAGGAATGAGCAGATCTTTTGCCTGTGTCTGCGCAATATGTCTTCATCTGCTTGTGGCCCTTGAAAACCGACAAATTAACACGAAAAACAGACTTCTTAAACCTCTCTTTTCACCCTTTAGTACTGACTTTTCGTAAAGCCCAAATAGTGGTACGATCCTGGATAACATGATTTTTGAGCAGAGATTCAAATAATTAGAATCGATAGGAGAATATTGGTGATTTTTTTTTAGTATTCATCCACTTATCACTTTTCGAGAAAAGCAGCAAGTATCGGTTGTGAATAAATAGTTGCCACTATGTAAGTTCCAACCCTCGTATTAGGGATAGCAGTTGTCACTGAAACGACTGGTTTTCCGTTATATATGTCTTTTTCAAAGCCAGATTAACCTGCGTGTTAAAAAAGCTCAAAATAACCGGTTTCTGTGGTAACAAATTTTCGGTTGTTTGTTCGCACTATTTCCTGTAATAAACGTTGAAATCGAACAAAGATTGAAAAATTTTGGCTTCCTCAGTTTCAAGATACATAGAGTGCTTGAATACAACAAAAAAATCACCTGTATTCTCCAACTGTTTCTATTTTTTCCCAAACTCTGCTCAAAATTGATTCTGTAATCGAGGGTCATACAATTATTTTGGGCATTACAAATGGTCAGTGCAAAAGGGTGAAAACTGAGGTTGAATAACTATATTTTTCATGTTAATTTGTCCGTTTTCAAAAGCTACAAGCAAACAAAGGCATATCACGTAGACACAGGAAACAGATCAGCTGCTTTCTGTTTTTATTGTAAACTGTGGATGAATTGTTAAGTTTTACGTTTTTTCTTTATATGATGTCTCAAGTGTGTTGTGGCTCTTCCCGTTCTGAATCTTTTAAAGCAAACGGGGCATTGTGCTTCATTGTTACCGTACTTCGTAAAACACTTCCAGACTAGGGACGGTGCCTTTCTGTAATACAACTAATCCCCGACACAACAGCGAGAAACTACCACATCGACGAGACGGGGTAAGACTCGTACAGTACGTGTACACACGCACTATCCAGTGGGCTAGTGATGGGGAGCTCGTGAATGAGTCGTTCAAATAAACGCTTCACTCCAGTGAAGTGTGAACTAACCACTCAATTTCAATGAACTGGTACTTCAGACTCTCCACAGATAGCACACTCCACACTTTTTTTCTAGTTCGTTCACTCACTCTCTTCCCCTCTCCCTCTCCCACTACATTCTCCCTTCACTTCAGTCCTCCCTCTACTGCCTGTCGACGAATCGCGCGGTGAAATACACTGACAACAACAGTTGCACTTTGCTTTCCCATCACCTAAATCAGCGAAGAAAACCCAAATTTCACTACTTCTACGTGATCGCGAGTTGCTAGCCATTATATAAGCGTGAACAGACACAAAAATTGCTTTCCGAATAAAATAAAGAGGGATTTTACCTGAAATTGTACCAATGACTACAGGTGACAGTTTACGTTTTGAATTTAGAGGGTTATTATTCTCAACAAAAATAAAATCTACAGGAAAACTTCTGAATAATTACTTAACGTAGGTATATAGACTTTGTGACAGTGGTAAACATACTCATTCTATTTTGGATTAAATTTTAAAAGGAACATAAAATTGGACTGAATTTCGTTAGTAGCCCTAGTTTTCAGTCCATAAATACAACAAATAAGGTTTCACTTGGCAGATGAAGACTCTTTTTGGCGCTTCATGAGAAAATGTCGAGCAAGGTTAAACGTAATACCTTCTTTATATGTGACAGGCTTCTTTGTTTATCTTTCCTTTGTCCTCTTCGACCATGCAGTATTTAAGTTAACTCAGACGCTGAAGACGCAAAACGTTGCGTGGACGTACTTCATAGTTCGGCCATCTGTTGGTAAAATTATAAAGTATTACGAAGCTTTATTGTACGGGCGAGGCGAAGCGAGCGTAGCCACGGCTGAGCGGCGAACTGGACAACTTCGCCAGGCTTCCGTACTTCATGAATGAACTACTTCATTTGAACGCTTCACGGCAAAGAGTGAAATGAATGAAGTACTTCACGGGAATGAACGAGTTCGACCCATCTCTACAGTGGGCCACGCCACTTCTTAATAGTGGCATTATTGCCTCAGCAGTGGTGCACCAATTCTTATGCCATGTGTCTGTTGCTCGTTTCTGTCAGCATTGTTATTAAAAAAAGCACTAAACGCTTTTCCCGGCCGGCCGTTGTGGCCGAGCGGTTCTAGGCGCTTCAGTCCGGAACCGCGCTGCTGCTACGGTCGCAGGTTCGAATCCTGCCTCGGGCAAGGATGTATGTGATGTCCTTAGCTTAGTTAGGTTTAAGTAGTTCTAAGTCTAGGGGACTGGTGACCTCGGATGTCAAGTCCCATAGTGCTCAGAGCCATTTGAACCATTTGAGCTTTTCCCGCTTTCTGTTCTAATAATAACAGAATATTTCAAAGCAATGATAATTTCACGGATAAAAATTACTCTTTTTTTAAAAGAGGTTCATTTAAAAACCAAAAGCTTTAGCACTGCTGCTGTAGCTAATTCATGTCTCGGTTTTTTACCTGGTTATTACTAAAATTTGAAAAAATACCTGTTACCGAGACCAGAGAAATACCGAAAAATACCGGTTATTCAGAAATAAAATACCGGTATCGGTTTTAACTGGTTTTTCCGTCCCTAATTTATACAATGACTTGTGTTATCAATATTCATATTTCTTTGAGCACTTGCGTTAGTCTGATAATAATCGACATGTGAAAGTGAGGAACTAAATTGTAGTACATCTTTTTCCGTGGAGCTGAGAGGGAAAGGAAAGCCGAGACGAATGTTGGACGCAGTAGCGCAGCTGAGCAAGCTGATACATCACGGCGCGTCGGCGCCTGCCTCCCATTTAAGTACTTACGTCACGGAATCTGTTTGTGGGCTGACCGTTATCTAACGCACGCGCAGATACACTATCTCCGTGCGTGTTGACGTGTACATTATCTTATACTTCACAGTGAGCATACACGGATGAAAGTCTTCGAAGTGAGCGAAGGTTTCCAGATAAATCTCTGCCAGAGGCTGGCGTCGTTTGTGTAGCTACATGTGTATGTCTCAGTGCACCGTGCGGTGTGGAGCAGGAAACACACACACACACACACACACACACACACACACACACACACACAATGATGAGTCGCAACATTATGAACACCGAGGATTGCCAGAAAAAAAAGTACACTACTGGCCATTAAGATTGTTACACCAAGAAGAAATGCAGATGATAAACGGGTATTCATTGGACGAATATATTATACTAGAACTAACACGTGAGTACATTTTCACGCAGTTTGGGTGCATAGATCCTGAGAAATCAGTACCCAGATCATCTACCTCTGGCGTGATAACGGTCTTGATACGCCTGGGCATGGAGTCAAACAGAGCTTGGATGGCGTGTACAGGTACAGCTGCCCATACAGGTTGAACACGATAGCACAGTTCATCAAGATTAGTGACTGGCGTATTGTGACGAGCCAGTTGCTCGGCCACCATTGACCAGACGTTTTCAGTTGGTGAGAGATCTGGAGAATGTGCTGGCAAGGGCAGCAGTTGAACGTCCACTGTTCAGACTGCCGTCAATGCGAACAAGAGGTGACCGAGACGTGTAACCAATGGCACCCCACACCATCACGCCGGGTGATACGCCAGTATGGCGATGACGAATACTCGCTTCCAATGTGCGTTCACCGCGATGCCGGCAAACACGGATGCGACCATCATGATGCTGTAAACAGAATCCGGATCCATCCGAAAAAATGATGTTTAGCCATTCGTGCACGCAGGTTCGTCGTTGAGTACACAATTGCAGACGCTCGTGTCCTTGATGCAGCGTCAAGGGTAACTGCAGCCATGGTCTCCGAGCTGATAGTCCATGCTGCTACAAACGTCGTCGAACTGTTCGTGCAGATGGTTGTTGTCTTGCAGACGTGCCCATCTGTTGACTCAGGGATCGAAACGTGGCTGGACGATCCGTTACAGCCATGCGGATAAGATGCCTGTCATCTCGACTGCTAGTGATACGAGGCCGTTCGGACCCACCACGGCGTTCCGTATTACCCTCCTGAACCCACCGATTCCATATTCTGCTAACAGTCACTGGATCTCGACCAACGCGAGCAGCAGTGTCGCGGTACGATAAACCGCAATCGCGATAGGTTACAGTCCGACCTTTATCAAAGTCGGAAACGTGATGGTACGCATTTCTCCTCTTTACACGGGGAATCACAACAACGTTTCACCAGGCAACGCCGGTCAACTGCTCTTTGTGTATGAGAAATCGGTTGGAAACTTTCCTCATGTGAGCACGTTGTAGGTTTCGCCACCGGCGCCAACCTTGTGTGAATGCTCTGAAAAGCTAATCATTTGCATATCACAGCATCTTCTTCCTGTCGGTTAAATTTCGCGTCTGTAGCACGTCATCTTCGTGGTGTAGCAATTTTAATGACCAGTAGTGCAGTACACCCTTTTAGTAGTTTCCAATTCACTTAAGATTTATTATTGCAATGGTGTATATGAAGTACATGAAATGATTACATATACCGATCAGCTGCACAAGCGGCTCTGAGTTACCAGTTACGGACCTATGCTGAAACACCCATATTAGAACGTGTTGTAGCCTCCTTGGGCGTCAATGCAGGTGCTGACTCTGGCATCCAGTGGATAGTGCAGATGGCGAATGCCGTCCTGGAAGACGTTATGCCGCGCCTCCTCGACCTGTTCACGTAGTTCTGTAAGAGTTGTCGGTTGACGAGTTGCAAAAGCCACGTCTCATCCCATCGTGTCCCATACGCGCTCGATTGGAGACAAGTCCGGCATTCGCGCTGTCAAGGGAAGTTGCTGCACGTTCTAACAATACCTCCACTTGCAAAGTAGATTAGAAATCAGATTAATAATGTTACTCATGCAGCATATGTTCGCTTTATCGGGCAACAACAAAACTATTGACTGTGGATAGTATCGTCAGAATCGAAATAATGTGATCACTGTAAATAAGTCATTAATTTGGCACCTATCTTGCATGGATTCCCACGTAGATTTCATCGAAGTCGTTATGGTTCATCTTGTTGATTCTAGGGTGATTCCACTTTGGCTGCTAGAATGTCCGGATCTGTATTTTAGCAATATTTGAAGATCTAACAAATGCGTTTTTCAGGAAATTCTTAATGATCAGTCACAGATCAGAACAATGGCATGGTAGAAATAATTTTTGACTTGGTGTTCACGATCCACATTTGTAATAAACTTATTGTAAATTCACATATATTTCTTAATTATCACATCATCAAGAAAACAGTTTTGTATCAATCTTCACATGTTTAATTTCCACTTTAACCAAACACAAGACTTGACTGTTCTTTTACAAGGCGAAAAAAAATGGTTCAAATGGCTCTGAGCACTATGGGACTTAACTTCTGAGGTCACCAGTCCCCTAGAACTTAGAACTACTTAAACCTAACTAAGGACATCACACACATCCATGCCCGAGGCAGGATTCGAACCTGCGACCGTAGCGGCCGCGCGGTTCCAGACTGTAGCGTACAAGGCGAAAAAACAGCATAACATCTGCAAAGTGAAACAAAGACTACTCTGTGCGCATTCACGCCAAAACGATTACAGAAAAGTCAAAGATTATGACAGTCTCACAGAAATGTGTACACACAAGAACCATATCTCTGTAATATATCGATACATCGGAGTACCTATACATTAATAAAACCAAATGTGAATACTGTCACAAAAATATGTCTGTTACTTCGTAGAAAAGTAGTTCGATATTACTGGTATCGAGAACTGGGGTTGGAGTGCCGTAATGGTCACGTAAATAAAGATCCATTACAACGTCTTGCATCGCATGTTGATTTTCACGGCCTGTGTGTGGGTGAGGATTATCCTGTCGGAGTCCGCCCACGGTAACTGAGTGATCAGCGCGACAGAATGTCAATCCCAAGGGCCCGGGATCGATTCCCGGCTGGGTCGGAAATTTTCTCCGCTCGGGGACTGGGTGTTGTGTTGTCCTAATCATCATCATTTCATCCCCATAGACGCGGAAGTCGCCGAAGTGGCGTCAAATCGAAAGACTTGCACGCGGCAAACGGTCTGCCTGACGGGAGGCGCTAGTCGCACGACACCAGATCCTGTCGGATTAACACATCATCTTCCTGCAGCAAGAATGGCAAAAGAACGGGTCTAAAGACATTTTGCACGTACCGAGCGGTTGTTAGCGCCCCCTCCAGAGACACCAAAGGTGAACGAGAGTTGTAGCCGATCACACTCCAGATCGTAGGGCCGGTGTGGGGCCAGTGTGTCTTGCATGAACGAGACAGCACTTACCAGGTCTATGTCGTACACGCAAACGTGTATCACCTGCGTGCAGGCAGAATCTGCATTCATCGCTAAAGACCACAGCGCGTGTCTTCTAAGTGATGTTCTGACGCCAACTGTCGAGGCGTGTACGTCGATGCTGTGGCGTGAGTGCCCGTAGTCCCGCCGCTGTACTCCGTTCATCAGAAGAATAAACGTGATGTAAACAAAGACAAGCGCGATGATTGGTCAGAAGCCACAGCACACGTATACTGGTGTTGTTAGAAAGTAGTGTGAGCGTGGGGTTGCTATCTATTCTGTTATTCTGTGCAACGGATTAATCTGAGATGTACCTTTTACCCTGTTGCTTCTGCAAGATGTAATCTCCACCCCCACACTACTACAGAAGTCAGACAGACGCTCCTAACGTTCTAAAGAGAAATGCCTGAAAAACTTTCAGCAATAAATATCTTCTGGAGTCGTCCGCTGTAAGGAAAAGACACAAAAATTCACAAAATTTCTTACGTAACTAGTGGGATACTTGGGTACTGGAGTAGTGCTAGTTAGTGTAAGAAAAACACAAAACTAACGAAAATTATTATTTTATTTTTTGAAAAAATTCTGAGAAATCACAATGGCACTTTTAGTTATGAACTTAACACATTATTTCCGGGTTCTTTTCAGAATGTGAAGTTACCTCTTAAGGATAGGATTCGCTAGTGAAATTTCTGTACAAACTTTAAGATTGTTATTGACTTAGCAGAATGGCTGAGATCCGCACCTACTCAACTTGAATAATTATCCGTCAGAATGTGCTAGGTACAGTCGAGGCTGTCGCGAGTGAAATGCAGTGAATTGTAATGTTGTGGAGGAAGTATGGGGCTTGCAAGAGCTGTAGCGCACAATACCGTAAGCTGCGATGACTGCTGTCTGCGCCGCTCGCTGCTGCCAAATAAGATAACTCTCGTTCTGTCTGGATTGACCTTCGCCAATAAAACTCTCCCTATGCGTTGATGAAGTGAAGGACTCCTAGTCTAACTATTGGCGTGGTACACCTGTCAGATAACCAGTCCACCGCGATGCCACTCAAAATTCGCTCGCAGGCGTTTAACTATAACTCTATCCGTTCACACCCCACAATAAGTGTGGCGGCCAACACAGTGAGCAACGGTTAATCGCAAGGACTCAATATATAGTCGCACTTCGATTTGCTCTCGACAGAGGTGCTCTCCCAGTGAAGTACTGAGGAGAGACTTGTTCCTCGCTCTTTGAGTACACGTACGAGCGCGCACGCGCTCGTCGCGTGTTCTCGCTCCAAGAGCGACAATGGAACGGCCCCTCTACACGCCAGACGTGAAGGGGTATATCTTTCGGCCTCTTCCATTACTCCTTCAGCTCAAGGCGTCATAAATATCGTCTGCCAATCAGCATTGCTCTTCTAAAACGGGAAAATGACGTTTCGTTTAAGGCGACCAGTCCGGAAATCTGTAGTATCGGCGTTTGCCGTTTGCTGTCTCCCTGTGAAAATCTCTGAAACTGCGTGCTATATTGTAAAGAATGTGTAGGCTGGCCGCTCCCACACGATGTAGCGGAATTTGCTTTTAAGCCAAACACGGGGTCGTCCTTTCACTCGGGCAAACACTGTCTGCTCTACGGGTGGTCACCAGCCGACGTAGATGGATTGGGACCGGCCTCCTGGCGTGCGGTTGCCTCTCTCGAACTAAAAGCTTCTGTGACCGTCGTGTCTGGAATGTATGTGTGTACGCCAGCTTCGAGTATTTCAACCACGATGCGCACTTGCGATTTATTAATTATTTGTATATCATTTACATGAATTCATACAACATTGATCTTATCGAGTTTGGGTTCGAATGAAGCGTCTTGATGTGCGGAATATGTTTGTGAGGGCGGAATATGTAAGCAATGAAGGTCAGGAGACCACGACGTCTTACAGTAGGTGCTACTTATGTATGAGATATAGTATTACTAAGCTACATTAAATGAAACTTTAAGATATCCCAATGTATTAACAGCCATCAGCGTATTTCTTATTCACACTTTAGCTATGTAGCTTTTGTTTCAAAAATCGCGTACAGTCACAGCTTCTGTACTGTTGTGCTCTGATTGTCGCGCTGCTAACAGGCAGTTTGAAAAGGGCTGAGGCTATTAACTGTTCCATAGTGAAACATGGGTGTGGAAAACGGTTACAAAGTGCCGAGAAATAGTTTGTTCTTGATGTTTCTCATAAGTTTACAGAGATAATCGGCTATGAAGCCTTTTGAGGGACTTTAATAATAATGTCATGTAACTAGGACCTCCCGTCGGGTAGACCGTTCGCTGGTTGCAAGTCTTTCGATCTGAAGCCACTTCGGCGACTAGCACGTCGATGGGGATGAAATGATGATGATTAGGACAACACAACACACATTCCCTGAGCGGAGAAAATCTCCGACCCAGCCGGGAATCGAACCCGGGCCTTTGGGATTGACATTCTGTCACGCTGACCACTTTTTTTACCGCTTTTTTTTACCAACGTTTTTGTCTTATTTATTTATTTATTTTTTAAGTTGCAGGTAAGGAGAAAACAAATAAAAACCTCTTGCATATGAAAATAGAAGACGACATTCTTCATAAAATAACACAATATCCTTTGAAAACGTAAAACATAAAAGGTAGCTACATTTCCGCAACGGCCTTCTTTTATTTATTTATTTATTTATTTATTGTTGCATGTGTAAGGAAAAAAAACTTAGAAGAGGAGGAGAAAAGAGAAGTGAAATAAAATAGGAATACTTTCCGCGCCATACTCCACTCTGGCGCGCCATCAGAACAAAATGCATTCTATCATTGACCATTAAAGGGGAACGTGGGATCGTCCAGTCTTGGCTGGCACAGTTTGTTGAGATTCCAGCTTTGAGGCGGCTTGGTGAAAATACTCTGTAAATAGTTCGCGAAAGTGGCCCGATAGTGTCGATGTCGGCGAAGGGTGTGGTGATGTACTTGGAGGCGTGTCCAGAAGTCCGCCGGATCGACGATGTCGTCCCGGAAGAGGTAGTTGACAGCCATGCCACTGATCCATGTGATGGCGTGCCACTTAGCCGATGGAAAGTAGGTCGAGTCGGGATATATCAGCATGGTAGGAGAAACGTGATGTGGTGGTACTCGGAGGTAGTGAGCCACAATCTTCTGTGCGAGGGTCCAGACAGCTGCTACTGGCCCACACTCAAAACGATGTAGATCTGTATCTTCGACATTGCACTTGAGGCACAGGGGTGAGTCCACCAGTGCGATGCGATGCAGTTTCTGTCGTGTAGTATACTTGCCACTCAGCTACTGGGGGCGGACTTGAGGGACTGTGTTACGTATTTGGAGATTGTAGGGCACTCTCACTGCATATACGGTGTTGTGCTGCTTACTGTTCTTAGGGAAGCTGATTTTTATTACTTGGTTGCTATACTGGATACGATTTGACTTCATTCATATGAGGAAATGGTTGGCAGTAGTTAGCACTGTTGCTTGTGTGCTCTAGTGAAGGAATAGCGGTAAGCTTTACCTGCGTTCAAAGGTAGACTGCAGTGGCAAGCTGCGTGACTGCAGTAAAAGTGTACGGCGGCTGAGTGCCGAGGGGAGCGTTTTCTCTGTGAAACCTGGCTGAAAACGTTGCGGAGTGCCCAGCTCCTCGGTCTCACTGTGCAGCCACGTTCGATGGTGCTGGTCGGTCGGCGACCGCGTCCAGGTAGGCTGACCAGCGCCGAGGAGCCGCCGCTACCATGAGCGGAGCTTTGATGACCGGCAGTGAAGCAGAGGGTGGGCCCTTGTTAGGCAGGAAGCCGATGAGGTGACTGTGAGCTTTTTGCGTAACTCCGTGGCACAGGTCAGTGGCACCCAGACACTGGTACAAAACATATTTGTGAAGGCACGATGCTTTTGGGGAGTTCTTTGGAAAGTTCGAAATGGATGCAACAGAGGTGATAACGATCTTTTTGTGGAGGGCTGTGGTTCCATCCAGGTCAAGCTTTTAGCAAAAGACACGGCGTAAACTTGTGGGAAAGACGCCGTGAAGCTGAACCTTTTTTACTTTTCGCCCGATTAATTCTAAAGTCGCTGATTGGCCAAATCTGGGTATGCAGAGCAAGGGGGCGGTCTCCCAGCTTCGAGTGTCGTGCTCCAGCTGGTGGCTGGCTTGGGCTAAAGTGGGAGCAGTCTAAGATGTAAATGTGCTAGACTATGGAGCTGGCGAGGAAAGCTGAAGGGAAGAGAAGAGGGCACTCTTATACTGGCGCTTTGCTAGTAAAGAGCTGCAGGTCTCTACCTAAACGGTGAGACTTGTGTCCTTTGCTAGTGTGCCACTTTGTAACCTCCCCCTCACTTATCGACCTTAATGACAGTGAAAAATGAAACCGCGTGTACCTAATGGAAATTTGGGAAAAGCAATCGTCACCGAAGTTAATCTGTCGGTAAAGAGGGAGGAAAGGGTTACATCTAAATGAAAGGAAAAATGCTAATGAAATTGGTGAAAATTAATTTAAAAAGGGATAAAGTTAATAAAGAAAGTATATGTGCGGCCGTTACGTTAACAATTAACTAGCGGTAATTAGATATTTGAGATTTGGGGGAAATTACGGTCGCCAGTCCTAAGGACAATTACTATAGTAACTGAAAAAGAAAGGTTATTACACATATAATTAGCACTAGACGCGTGGTAACTGAAGGTTGACACGTGTAGTGTGAAAACTGAAAGTTTGTCAGAAGTTATAAATTTCGCTACACTCTGACTTAATTTAGCAAAAGAATTAATAAAACCGGAAAATCGTAACTTAATTTAGTGACTGAAGTTAATAGTGAGCTTTCTTTCTGAAGCACATCGAAATTCAGCAAAATACGGTTAGTCTTGGACTACCTCAACAATCATTTCAAAAGCTACTTGAATCTACACAATTTAGAAATAAGAGATTTAACTTTGAACTTGAATTAAATGATTCTGAACAATTAACAATAGTAAAATTTAGTACATACCAAGCTGAGCTGCAGTCACAGGTAAGCTAAAATACGGTAACAAAAGTCGCACTCTTAATTTGTGCTTGTGTAATCTAAATATTGTAGCCAGCTATGAATACTTTAACTGAACTTTGAACTTAAAGCAGTGAAATGGAATGATATTACTTTAATGCTGGCGTATGAATTTCAACAACACTCGGGTTCATTTAGGAAAAGGTAGCGACCCTGCTTGGCAGTGCAATTGGGACAATGAGCAACAAAGGTTCATGCTACGTTGCTGTAATTTTGTGATTTGAACAGTTTGAAAAGCTGAGGTCTGCCATACAGTTCTAAGACTTTACGTGCTTCCAGTCATCCTTGTTGGTTGATTGAAGGTTTGAAGCCGTCGATCGAGGAGGTGGCGACAGTCACTCATTGTCGGCCGTCGCTGTTGCAGAAGCTGGATGTTGGCGCGCCTTCTTCTCGACACGGTCACCAGACGAAACGGGCTCTTGATGTGCGCCAGCTAATGCTTCCCGTCCGCGACACCATGTCAGAAACTATCATAGCAAGTCGAGTGCAATTACATGCTGCCAAACCCCGAAAGCGCGGAATCTCGCGGGAGCTTCACACAACACACCTGCTCCACTCGCTACTCCAGGCAGACTCTCCTCTGCTGTGCCCGCACTCCACGCGGCAAAGTTAACACTCCCAAAGATCCTACACACTTTGATTCTTCACACGACCTATCAATGTAATCGTTCGATAGCAGTTTTCCCTAGGCAAGACCCAGCGTAAAAATACAATAATATTTACGAAACAAACCAATTATACATCGACATAAATGCATATATATATATATATATATATATATATATATATATATATATATATATATATATATATATACAAATAGTAAAACAATTACAATATGTAAAGACACAGAAATGTCATATATTCAGGTAACAAAAATAAGGAAAACAAATTTATAGTACAATAGATGGAAATAGGAGGATATGCATTTCCGGCGTTACAACTTAGAGCATGTGGCAGTCACCATCTAAAGCGTCAGTGGTACTGCTTCTAGCACACAACAAGTGATGCGTGGGTGTACTTATTTCTCTTGAGTCAGCCGTCTAAACATTTGACGTATTCCGACATGCACAGTCGTGTCACGGAGTCAAATTGATTTGGCAAGACCTGCAAACGGGTCCACCTGCACACTGCAATCCACCGGGCTTTAAGAGGCTCATAGGGAAGTACCTGCGTTCCGAATTAGCGGAACGCGAGACCGCGTACTTGCGTTTTTTGGGCGTGAGCCATTAATGACAGATGCTGCCGTCCATGACTCCAGTCGCCGAGCGCATTTTGGTGTGCTGCCCCGACCTGCAGAAAGGTCAAGCACTCGCTGCTACTGCATAGGGCTCCAATATACGCTTCTCAGTACCCTGTTCTTTGGAACCATATTTTTCTTTATGGAATAGTAGAGTATAGAGGACCGGGCGTGAGTCGTGCTTCGGTAGCTCAGATGGTCAGCCGGCACGGTAGCTCAGCGTGTTCGGTCAGAGGGTTATCTGCCCTCTGTAATAAAAAACTGAGTTCACGATCAACAACGAACTAGAAAACGGATGTCATACAGCGACCGCCCCGAGCAAATGCAACGAACGAAAGCGAACCAAAAAAAAAAAACTTGAAGAATGAGGTTTTCACTCTGCAGTGGATTGTGCGCTGATATGAAACTTCCTGGCAGATTAAAACTGTGTGCCGGACCGAGACTCGAGCTTGAGACCTTGGTAGAGCACTTCCCCGCGAAAGGCAAGGGTCCCGAGTTCGAGTCTCGGTCGGGCACAAAGTTTTAATCTGCCAGGAAGTTTCATATCAGCGCACACTCCGCTGCAGAGTGAAAGTCTCATTCTGGAAAGTATAGATGCTTGGTAGTAGTGTAGTTTTTGATTCATACCACAGATTCACACGTATGAAGTCAGGTAAAGCGATTAGTTTTGGTTATTGTCGTGTGATGATACCCAGCTGATCACTATGTTCAACATAGACCACAAATTAGTGAAAGCATTTGTCGAGTAAAATTGTTTGTGTGAGGTTGCTTTAGCCATTTTTTTGTCTTGTGACGTAAAGAATGAGTAAATCTATTGTTATTTAGATCACAACTCCTCCCAGTATACTGATTAACATTACCTTCGCCATTTTTATTAAAGTCTTGATTAGAATTGAAATGTAGTGGCAACTTCTACCACCGAAGGTATAAGGATGACCAAATGTAATGGGAAGAGGTAGAAGGCACCATATTAAGATTCGTCCGAGCTTTCCCAGTGATTTATTGTTTCCAACGACAGTGCCTTTGTACACATCGTCTGCGTCACAGGTCCCACAATGCTGAGGAAGCACCCCAGTGGCTCGTGCAATGCCATGCTATGTCGAGGCGGCCTTGGCCAGCCACTGAGTTCCGATGGCGTCAGGATGCGCTGGCTGCCGACTCAGCTGCCCCTATCGTCGTTGCCTCAGTGCTGTTCCGATGAGCCGCCAAGCAGCCCGCTGACAACTTCAAGATGGTCCGCACCCGTGTTCCCTCACCAGTGTGGCTTAGGACGCAGCGACGACAAGTGCCCGCGATCCGACGTCCGAATCTGCGTCCCTCGCCTCGGGATGCCTCCCGCGTGTGTCGGGAGCCAACAAAAAGACTGCCCGTAGTAGTGAGCCGTGGAGTGGCCCGCCGCTGGTTCGCTACAAACCCTGCATTGGCATCAGAGGGTCGAACCAGCAACCCGCCATGGACTGGAACGCTGGTGCCCTATCTGCTGCTGCGTGTAGCTGGTGGTGTGACACGCCCCCCCCCCCCCCTTACCCAGGAGAGCTGCCACACTTGAATGAATCTCGTTAGAAACCCGCACCTATTTATACAGGGTTATTACAAATGATTGAAGCGATTTCACAGCTCTACAATAACTTTATTATTTGAGATATTTTCACAATGCTTTGCACACACAAACAAAAAATCAAAAAGTTTTTTAGGCATTCACAAATGTTCGATATGTGCCCCTTTAGTGATTCGGCAGACATCAAGCCGATAATCAAGTTCCTCCCACACTCGGCGCAGCATGTCCCCATCAATGAGTTCGAAAGCATCGTTGATGCGAGCTCGCAGTTCTGGCACGTTTCTTAAACACTGAATCTTTCACATAACCCCACAGAAAGAAATCGTATGGGGTTAAGTCGGGAGAGCGTGGAGGCCATGACATGAATTGCTGATCATGATCTCCACCACGACCGACATGACTTTGTCATCGGGTGTCAGGGCTTGTAGCAATTGTAAATGGTAAGGCTTCTGCTTTAGCCTTTTCCGTAAGATTTTCCAAACCGTCGGCTGTGGTACGTTTAGCTCCCTGCTTGCTTTATTCGTCGACTTCCGCGGGCTACGCGTGAAACATGCCCGCACGCGTTCAACCGTTTCTTCGCTCGCTGCAGGCCGACCCGTTGATTTCCCCTTACAGAGGCATCCAGAAGCTTTAAACTACGCATACCAGCGCCGAATGGAGTTAGCAGTTGGTGGATCTTTGTTGAACTTCGTCCTGAAGTGTCGTTGCACTGCTTTGACTGACTGCTGTGAGTGCATTTCAAGCACGACATACGCTTTCTCGGCTCCTGTCGCCATTTTTCCTCACTGCGCTCTCGAGCGCTCTGGCGGCAGAAACCTGAAGTGCGGCTTCAGCCGAACAAAACTTTATGAGTTTTTCTACGTATGTGTAGTGTGTCGTGACCGTATGTCAATGAATGGACCTACAGTGAATTTATGAAATCGCGTCAATCATTTGTAATAGCCCTGTAAGTGGCTGTGCATCTCTGCTTTGCCATATGCACCGCTTCGCGCCACGTACTCATAACACGCTAGGTTGGCCAGTGAGACCCTTCTGCCTGTGATTTGCGACATGCAAAACGCTACGTATACTCTTTCCGCAATGTGATGGCCCTGTGATTTCCATTCTACTTCGCAACTGTTGGTATGCATAACTCACTGCAATCTGGCCCGCACCTGGCTGTAACTTGTGCTCAAAATATTGCACAAAGCTAACTTTCCCGATACTAAACGGTGGTGCGCTACAGAAAGTTGGAAGCTTGCAGTATACTCATGTTAAATGTAGAGTGGTATCAGTAGCATTGTAGATTGATGATGTATTGCAGTTTATGATTCGCTGGTTCACGTATTGCCACAGTCAATTCTTTTCTCCTTCAATTTGAAATACCTATGTCTCGTAATTGTAAAATTCATCATCGTTTTTTTATGATTACTGTACATCTTGTTTCTAACTACATATTGCGCACGAAATTCCTGTTTCCATTTCAAATATAAATTATAAATCATCGATATTTTATGAAAGACTGTTAATAAAGGTTGCTTAAATCAATTAAAGAGAACAGTTTGATTTTTAAGGCAAAAATTAAAAACCAAATACTCTTTAGTTGGACTATGTCCACTGTTTTATACCACAGATATAGATGTCGTAGAAACACGGTAAACAGTCATTTTCGTAGCAACGAGCACACCATACAAATGCTATGTTTTTGCATTTGCCATTTAGCATTACCGTATGAAGCCAGGAGAACTGATCTGGAGCCACGTTAAGGGAACTGGCTCGAGAAATAATGCGGCGCCTAGTTGGCTTCGTGTATTCTGTTGCTGATCGACTCGTTATCAGCATAGCAGACAGTGACAATTCCAGAACTGAAATGTATCTCTCGAATTCGGATAAGGATGGAGCTAAGAGATTACCTGACGACTGACTGTTATTAATGCCTTCATTGGCTTCAGTGTTCAACGTACGGTGAAATCCCTGCAATAGGCTTTTGCATCACACATAGCTCACTCAGAAAAATTACCTTGTGTTTAAGTTAGGATTTCCATGACTCTTGTTTGTAATTAGGATACTGTGTAACGTGAAAACGAGAGCATTTCATGGTTTCCGCTAGTCACGTAAGGAGCGCGCGGTAGTGCTGGAGTTTTACGGAATATTATTTCATTTATTTTAAAAATAGAATGACATTCGAAGCTATATTGTTTCTTCGCACGTCTCTTTTTTCATCTCAACTGCAACTGCTCACACCATTGTAGGTCAGTTGGACCGCGGGGTGGCCACTGCCGTCAGAGTTTACTGCGCCTGTAAGACAGCATGAAACGCATCCTTATGAGCGTGTAAAAGGTCCGAGCAGATGTAATTTCGATGTATTGCTCATGCGCTGCCTGTGATATGCAAGGTCTCTGACCAGAGAGCAGTGTTGACTACAGTAGGAACTGTGTAGCTGTAGCGGTAAGTTGTTGCTAGTCTGGAGTCTGCTCTGGTCTGGTCTGGTGTATCGTGTTGGCTGGCCCGGTCGCGGTGCAGCGATGCCGGAGCCTGAGTATTATTGTACAAGGTAAAAAGCAGCCTCGCTCATATGTAGTAATGTTATCTCAAGTCGCATGTAAATGTTATAAACTCTCGTAATAATAATCTTCCTCATAAAAAGTAACTTTTAACAACCATTCATTTCAATTTAAAGAATTTACTAATTTCTCCCACCCATGATCATCCCGATTATTGCAATAGAAAAATCAGTTGCTCCCTTTCATAAATGACAGATAGGTCGGCCAGCATTGCACAGAGCTGTGCCGGAAAAATTTATTGTAAGAGCAGGTATATCCGGCGACTTCATTGAGATAAGAATTTTTCCCTTTTTTTATTCAGAATGATCTTTCAGGGCCATGACGCAGCACTGCTGTCGTCCAAAATTTACCAGGTTAAATTCACAGTGAATTATTGAAAAGTCATATGTGAACGGCATAATTATAATTTTTATTGTTGAGAGGTTTAGGAATTTTTCTGTTGTGAGGTTACACTAAATGTGAATGAATTTTGAGCTTAGATTAAATCAGAAAGAATTTTGTGTGAAAGTTAAATGTGAATGAATTTCTGTAGGGAGGTTATAAATGGGAAGGAATTTTGTGGGAGGTTACACTGTGAAAGAATTTTGTTTTGAGGATACACTGTAAAAGAATTTTGTTTTGAGGTTACACTAAAATTAGAATCTGATTCATATTATTATTTTTTTTTTTAAATTTTTGTGGGGAGGTTACAAGCGTACTTGAAACAACATCCAATGAGATTCAAGCAAACACGGAAGAATACATGGAGTAATGTTTACATCAGGTTTATTCTTATGATGAACACAGTATACTAACCGGTTCGCAACGGTTCGTGTTGACATGACTGAGATCACAAGCCATCTTACCTGTGCTGTGGTAGTTGTATGGTCTGCCTGTGCTGCCCTCACAAGCCGACGATCTCGGCCGGCGTCCGCGCTACGTCTACGTGTGTGACAATGTTCGTGTGACCACCAGCATCGTTGCACAACCGACGCAGCACGTCCAACCTGTGTGGCAGTTCTCCGAAAGGACCATCCCGCCACTCTGAAGGCCTCAGTTCGACCTCTTCCAGTGTCGCTCAGTTGGCTGTAGGAAGCACGAGCGCGTCTCTGTGGCACGGTTGCCTTCTTGATTCACACCTTTGCACCACACTGAGCCTGGTGGTTACGGGCACTACCTATTAAAAAGTAGACACAGATGACGCTCTAGTAGCTGTGTCAGTGCGTTATCTGTTGGCGGACGACGTTGAAATCATCATCAGTACATCTACTATTCTCCAGGTGGCATAAGGCGTCATCAGATCAACATTCTTTCCTTCTGTACTTATTTTCTCCGGCAGTGTGTATAAGCGGAGTAGAGGCGAATGTGGAACCATCTTAGCGACGATAAAGGCTGGATATGTGGCAATCTACTGCCGTAAGCCACTCTGGCGAATTGTTATGGCAGGCGGCAGCGGCAACAAATGTCTTGGAAACGGCGAAGTCAGTCTGCTGTTCGTCGTGCTACTAACGTGAACATCTGTGTTTTACAAAATGTATTAAACTGTGCTGTTTGTGATAATGATATTTTTCTGCTACCGGTGTTGGTCTTAAACCATATTCAACGGAAGAAAAATTATCGCAAACTTATCACATGTCATACGTGCTTTGACATCCATTACTACTACCGAAAACCTTAATTGCCAATGTTGTTGTTGTTGCTGTTGTGGTCTTCAGTACTGAGACAGGTTTGATGCAGCTCTCCATGCTACTCTATCCTGTGCAAGCCTCTTCATCTCCCAGTACCTACTGCAACCTACATCCTTCTGAAGCTGCTTAGTGTATCCATGTCTTAGCCTCCCTCTACGATTTTTACCCTCCACACAGCCCTACAATACTAAATTGGTGATCCCTTGATGCCTCAGAACATGTCCTACCAACGGATCCCTTCTTCTAGTCAAGTTGTGCCACAAAAACCTCTTCTCCCCAGTTCTGTTCAAGACCTCCTCATTAGTTATGTGATCTACCCATCTAATCTTCAGCATTCTTCTGTAGCAGCACGTTTCGAAAGCTTCCATTCTCTTCTTGTCCAAACTATTTACCGTCCAGGTTTCACTTCCATACATGGCTACACTCCATACAAATACTTTCAGAAACGACTTCCTGACACTTAAATCTATACTCTATGTTAACAAATTTCTCTTCTTCGAAAACGCTTTCCTTGCCATTGCCAGTCTACATTTTATATCTTCTCTACTTCGACCATCATCAGTTATTTTGCTCCCCAAATAGCAAAACTCCTTTACTACTTTAAGTGCCTCATTTCCTAATCTCATTCCCTCAGCGTCACCCGACTTAATTCGATTACATTCCATTATCCTCGTTTTTCTTTTGTTGATGTTCATCTTATATCCTCCTTTCAGGACACTGTCCATTCCGTTCAACTGCTCTTCCAAGTCCTTTGCTGCCTCTGACAGAATTACAATGTCAAATTGCCAATATAAATGAAAAATCGTAGCAAGAATACAATGCGATGGCCCACCGATACTTTTTTTGTCAGTTGACCATCGTATTGTAATCTTGTAACCTCCCCACAAAAATCATAATAAAAAATGAAAATGAACAATGAACCAGGTGTAACCTCCCCTCGGAAATAAGAATTAAATGAATTTTAAATATTGTAACCTCGGAACAAAATTGGCTCCCATTTATAATCTTTGTGCAGAAATGCATTCACATTTAATGTTCCCACAAAATTCTTTTCTCATTTAATGTTAAGTTCGAAACAGAAAAATTCCTAGACCCAAAAATAACAAAAAAGGAAAATTCAGCAACCTGGTAAATTTTATGACGACAGCAGCGCTGCGCCATGGCCCTGTATTCTGAATAAAAAAAGCAAAAGTTCTTACCTCAATAAAAACTGCGAATATATCTGCTCTTACCTAAAACATTTTCGGCACAGCTCCGTGCAATGCTGGCCTATGCTTTGTGACTCGTGAAAGGAATTAATTATTCATTGGATAAAATCTTTCAATTGAAATGAATGCTTTTTTTTAAAAAAATTACTTTATATTATAGAAATTATTATTGGGGCATTTTTTGAAAGAAATTGGATGACAGCGAAAGGCTGCTTCTTTACCTTCTACAATAATACCCATCCTCCAGAGTCCCGACCAGAGCAGATTGCCGACACGCGCAGACACGCGCCGACTACAGCCGACTACTGCCAACTCACGCAGACTACTGTCGACTACTGCCGACTAACAACAAATGGCTCTGAGCACTATGGGACTCAACTGCTGAGGTCATTAGTCCCCTAGAACTTAGAACTAGTTAAACCTAACTAACCTAGGGACATCACACACATCCATGCCCGAGGCAGGATTCGAACCTGCGACCGTAGCGGTCTTGCGGTTCCAGACTGCAGCGCCTTTAACCGCACGGCCACTTCGGCCGGCGACTAACTACAACTAACTACATACTACTCTCTGGTCATAGACTCTCCTACGTCTTGCCTGTTGCAGGCAGCGCATACATCGCATACCTCTTACAATCTAGCTACGGTTTTTCATTTATATTGGCAATTAAGGTTTTCAGTAGTAACGGACGTCATAGCATGTATGACGTATGATAAGTCTGAGATAATTTTTCTGCCGTTGAAGATGGTTTAAGACCGAAACCGGTAGCAGAATAAACATCATTATCGCAGAAAACACAGTGTAGTGCATTTAGTAAAATTCGTACATGCTGTTGACCAGTGCCTAAACAAGATGCTCAGTGAACACCTGTGGTTGGAGGACGGTGAAACCAAGCATAGGCGACAAGGTGTTGGAGGTCCACGGCTCACAACGGACGTGGCGGTCGGAGTCTTCTCTGCTCTCTGAAGCAGGATATGCGGCGGCGAACTGTGCCAGACCTGACGACGAGGTACAGCGTCGGTGGAGGCGCGAGTGCTTCCTGGCATACAGTTCAGCTCACGTTGTTGATTACGGGCCCCCGCATGAGACGGACGAGACCCACATGTTCCATTGTCGAGCCAACGACAATGTCAGTTACGATTGCAGTGGGCAAGGGACTAACGAGGCTGGACCGATGATCAATAGCAAAGTATCGCCTGGTCGGATAAATAGCGTTCACTGTCTAATGACCCTCCCTTAGCCACTAGAAACATTGTTAAGTATTCCTGATTGCCGCGCGGGATTAGCCTAGCGGTCTGAGGCACTGCAGTCTGTGCGGCTGGTCCTGTCGGAGGTTCGAGTCCTTCCTCGGGCATGGGTGTGTGTGTTTGTCCTTAGGATAATTTACGTTAAGTAGTGTGTAAGCTTAGGGACTGATCGCCTTAGCAGTTAAGTCCCATAAGATTTCACACACATTTGAACATATTCCTGATAAGAGCAAAAAGAACGAACAGACAGGCACCCTCGAAACTTTCCGCTGCAAAATTGATTGTACCTATTGTTCCCTACTCTTACCAGGTCCTCTTTCCTTCGTAGTATTAAATAATGTAAATAAATCTGTCCTTTGGTGTTATTTTTGGATACGAAAATTGAAACTGACTTTTTCATCAAAAATACAATATTTAGTGCTGCGGATCTTAATTACTGTCGTCTTGGATGAAAAAGAGTAAATTATTAATTTTGCAGTAATGCGTGGTGTCTCCGGAGTTCAGTCGAGCGCACCCAAGCATAAAGTTCTTCTTAGCCGCAGCCAGTGTAAGAAACAGCTTTTCAATGTAATGTAGCTCTGAATAATTCTTGACGCTGTGATTGAAGAGCAAGTCAGACGGATACGATTCTGAACAACTATCATAGTCTGTGTCGGTAGGGCAAGTTCAGCAAATTTTCGCTTTCCACAAAAGAGAATCTGCTCGTTCCAAAAGAGCGTGTTATTAAACAGGGATCGCACAGTACTACCTAGCATTCAAAGTCCTAACTCTTCTGCCGACCGGGGCGGCCGAGCGGTTCTAGGCGCTACAGGCTGGAACCGCGCGACCGCTACGGTCGCAGGTTCGAATCCTGCCTCGGACATGGATGTGTGTGATCTCCTTAGGTTAGTTACGTTTAAGTAGTTCTAAGTTCTAGGGGACTGATGACCTTAGCAGTTAAGTCCCATAGTGCTCAGAGCCTAAGTCTTCTGCTTGCTTGAACTGCGTATCGTAATTACTATGAGAGGAAAGATGAGCATAATATTCACTTCAGAAATGAGAAAAATTTTATCTTTTAAGATAACAATTATTATTTCATAAAAACGTTCTGCTCAGTGCTCAGCTATTACAGTATATATTCAGCTTCTTACAAGTTGTGACAAAAAGTAATATTTTCCGATATCTCGCAGCAATGGTGGCTGTCGTTTCTTTTTTTTTTTTTTTGCGGTATAAGTACTCCTCCTTTGAAAATACGCCCTTCCGTAGTCAAGTATCTTATCAGGAAAAAAAAATCGTTCGTGAAGTCGCGGAATACACAAGTTTGTTAAAATTCACCGAACGCTAACAAGCCAACGATGTTATTTACAATACTGCGCTCTCGCAGGCGAAAGCGATAATCCAAGAGAGTTTTTCTATTGCTTTTGATTCATAATGTTCCACAAAACAATTAAAATATAGTCTTGCTCTATCAAACAGACCCTTTTACATTATTTTACTGATAAATAAATAGAATATTCTTATTGGAAAATGTCTTTCGAGCTGTCGCAGCATCCAGTATTTAGATTTATGTCAGAGTTTGTATTACCCGTTACGAGTTGATACTATAACTCTTACGTAAGACCGATGCCACTAACCAGATAATCCGTCTTCCAGGCGAAAGGCAGTTGAAAAATGTAAAGCGGCCTGACACAAGATGGATGGGGCAGTATTGTGCTATGTGTAAGAAATCAATATTTACGACAACGTAGCTGGGTTGATGGGAGTTTGCCATCACATCTTCTTTTCGGTAATGTTTATTCCGACTTTCGGCTATAAAGTATGAGATTAACGTTTTTCACCTAAATACGCAACACAATGGTCCGTTTACAAAAGTTTATGCTCTTCCAAATTCGTACACAACGTAATAATATTTGTGCATGTTTGCGAGGTGACGGGGTTGAGAGGTGTTTGTACCTCTTTAATTTTAACGAATTTTCCATGAGAACTTGACACGCACTCGACTTTCTCTTTACCTGCCATCTAATTAATTATGCCCACAACAGTAACGAAAGGAATTGATGGTGAACCCTACTAGTTGGTACAATAAGGAGTGCACTATCACAATAATTTAATAAAAACCGTAATCTACTAAGAGAAAAAAAGAGAACTTTATCATAATAAACAAGAGGAAATGGGATTCTGCATCTATCTACAAAATGATATGCGGATTGAATGTTACAATGAGATTTATTATACATCAGAACATAAAGGCACTTGATTGTCGATACAAACAGTAGGCTAAAGGATAGGGTATACTGATCTTATCCTATACTGACCCTATCCTATATTGAACTATTATGAGAATAAGAGTTGGCTCGAGAACAGGGGGATCCTACTCTCTGTGATGCAATAGATTGATGATAATGACTGGAGGTCCTAATGAATCAAATATTACTCCTCCGTCTATAATGCAGTATCGTGATTAGTAATGAGAGCTCAAATGGGATCACATCGATAAACAAACAAGGTGGACTTGTAGCAAAGCGAGCGCGCGTGCTGCTGAGGACTTCAGTATAAAAAATGATAGGTCCTACAATGCCGGAGCCGCAAAATACTTTACCGGTCCTGAAACATGCAACTCGTCGTCGGTAGGCAGTGTTCTGATGATGTAGGAGCCGACTTCTGCCGTGCAGCAACTCGGTGTTTCAACCCGTGGCCTCGAAGGCTGTCCGAGAATTCTAAGTTCTGCTCGCGTGGCCGAAGCAGGGAAACTCCTGGATGCACGAGGATGTATCTCTAGGAAGAGACACAGCAAAACCGCCTAACCTCACCCTGTCAGTACAGGTGCGAAAACGCAGAGTAAGAATCTGGGTCTTGGGTCGCAGAATGAAACTGGAGTATGAGACACGCTCCTCAGCGATTCCGAAAAAGTGCGACTAAGTCGCAAGACGAAGGTCAGATCCCGAATGCTACGCGCCCGCGCAACGCAAGAGCGAAGCCAACGTTACTCAGCTCCCCACTACCCTCGAAAAGCAGCGAATTCGCATTCAGTGCTGATTCCAAAATTCCCCCACACTATCTCGGAACATCACTGGCGCCAATAGTGATCGTTCCCTCCAATTCCTTGCAGGGCTTTATGACGTCAACTGGCCTCAGTTTAAGGCGACCAATCACGCCTCTGCTATTCAGTTGGGGGCACTGAACATGACATTTGACCGGCTACGAAAACAGCAGGCCTAGAACACGGGCTATCCAGCGCCAGACAGTCCCACCAGGCAAGGCACCGTCCACAAGATTTCTCAGAATCATGAAGACAATACAGTCAGTCGGTGGCAGCAGTCTTAGTTCCAGACGCGAGACGCGCGAGAACGGTAAACACATAAACTGCGGCGGCGCGGCAGGTCGTTTCGCCCTGCATACAATAGGCGAAACTCGACCGAGGTCAGTCGCCCCGCCAGGCGCTCAAGCCCACTGATGTACGATCCTCTCCGTATACGCGGAAGTGCAGTCCCCCGCGACAACGCAGTGTGTCACGTCCTCCGGTGCCCGCCTCGCAACAGGCCACCCAGGGAAGTAACAGAAAAAACTAAAAGCAAGACCACATACAGTTCCTAACGTGCATAGCAATCAAGTGAAAAGTAATTTGAGCTCTCAGTACAAATACTCTCATCAGAATAACCTTATTCGGCGCGTTCCTACCATGAAATGAAATGAAACATTAATAAAACTGATGAAAATGAGAGAGGCGACATGCAAAAAAAGGCAAGGAACCTTTCATGTTTCTTTGTGACAATGCCGTGCTACGAAAACTTGTTATCCTACAAATTTCACTGAATAACGTCCTAGATTCAAAATAGAGTAAGTTACTATGTAAAACGTAATCTGCTTTTTATTTTGCCTTTACATCTTTCATAAATAATATGTTTGGATGCTTATTTTCCAAATTTAATTTATCTAATGACAAACAGACCTTCATTGTTCATTAGACTAGGAACCATCATTATATTTCAAGAACACACGTAACTTCTTCAGAAACAAATACGTTGGTGTAAAAACAAAATATTAACAAACCTTGTGAAGTGGCATATCTTGAAAACTATAGAATTTATTTTTTTAACTATCTAAATATTTTTTTTTGCAATTTTGCAGTCATGAAAAATGTAATTTCACTTAAATTTGTACCGTTCCAAAAATTTGAGATTGTGCATCTCAATAATTTGACGCCAGGAATTTCTGGAACATTTTCAAAGCAATATATGCATATATATTAGTAAGAATGAATAAAAATCAAGATACGCTCGTAGGATTTGTCGACCTGGAAGAATACTGTTGCGCGGTGTGGGATCCTTACCACATAGGACTGACTGAGTGCATCGAAAAAGTTCAAAGAAAGGCAGTACGTTTTGTATTATCGCGAAATATGGGAGAGAGTATCACAGAAATGATACAGGATTTGGGAAGGACATCATTAAAAGAAAGGCGTTTTTCGTTGCGACGGAATCTTCTCACGAAATTCCAATCACCAACTTTCTCCTCCGGATACGAAAATATTTTGTTGACACCGATTTACATAGGGAGGAACGATCACAAAGATAAAATAAGGGAAATCAGGGCTCTTACGGAAAGATATAGGTGTTCATTCTTCCCGCGCGCTATACGAGATTGGAATAATAGAGAATTGTGAAGGTGGTTCAAATGGCTCTGAGCACTATTTGAAGGTGGTTCGATGAACCCTCTGCCAGGCACTTAAATGTGATTTGCAAAGTATCCATGTTGATGTAGATGTAGATGCATACAACACTGTAAACTAGCGCAATATTTTCTAAATTCTAAGAAAAATAGGGTAAGCTGTAGGGAAAGATGGGTAACATACAATATGTACAAAACCAACAGGGAACAGTAAGAGTGGAAAACCAAGAACGGATTACAAAGTGTGTAAGACTGGGATGTAGTCTTTCGTCAATACTGTTCAACATATACAACTAAGGAGCAATAATGAAAATAAAGAAAATATTCAAGAGTGTAATTAAAACTCAAGGTGAAAGAGTAACAATGCTAAGATTTGATTATGACATTGCTATCCTCAGTGAAAGTGAAGAATAATTACAGGATCTGTTGAATGGAATGAACAGCCTAATTGGTACATAATGTGGACTGAGAGTAAATCGAAGAAAGATGAAAGTAATGAGAAGTAGCAGAAATGAGAGAAGCGAAACAGTTAAAATCAGGACTGGTGATCACGAAGTAGATGAAGTTAAGGAATTCTGTTACCTAGACAGCAAGATAACCCATGACGGATAGAGCAAGGAGGAGATCAAAACCAGACTGCACTGGATAACAGGGCACACTTGGCCAAGAGAAGTCAGCTAGTATCTAAGATAGGCCTTAATTTGAGAAAGAAATTTCTGAGTATGTACATTTGGAGCACAGCACTGTATGGCAGTGAAACACGGACTGTGCGAAAACCGGAGCAGAAGATAATCAAAGCATTTGAGACGCGGTGCTACAGAAGAATGCTGAAGTCTGATGGACTGATAAGGTAAGGAATGAGGAGGTTTTCCGAAGAATCCACGAGGAAAGTAATGTATGGAAAACACTGACGAGAAGAAGGGACAGGCTCATAGGACATCTGTTAAGAAACCACAAAATAACTTACATGTTACTAGAGGCAACTATAGAGGGTAAAAACTGCAGAGGTAAAACAGAGGGTGGAATACACCCAGCAAACAATTGAGGATGCACTTCTTGTTAGCTCTCAGTGTCGGTCAATCAGGCTGCTGTCTGTAAGAACGTATACTGCGAATATAGAATGTCTTTCATGTTGAAAAAGTGTTACACAAATGTCTCTTCCATGAGTATAAACCATATGTTGTGAGTTTGTGAAGAAAATCTTCATGTAACCAGAACGTTTGATAAGAAATCGTTGAAATAAAATGTCATATTTAAATCAAAAGAAAGCGGTTCAATCTTTTATAACACAAAGTCCGTATGACCCTTAATATGATGAAGATTGTTATCTGTGATTTTCCTCAAGACACTGACGGCGAATGAAAATAAGTACTAATATAATATCTTCCCTTGCAACATTAAACAGTGAATGCAGTATTAATGATACTAAAAGTGCATGCACGAAGTTTTAGTAGCTAACCAAGAGGGGGTGATTATACAGGGTGAATCACATAAAACTTGCACTGCAAATATTGCGGGAATGGAAAGTGCTATAGGTGGGGCTCGTATTGTCAGAAAATCAGCAGACTGTAATAAAACTTAGCGTATTTTTGTGCAGACATTCACCCTTTTAAGTAGAAAAACGCCTACTGATATTAACAAATTAAAAATAGGGTAAATTACAATGTCAGTGACGTTTGTCGCAGGCTGCTAGTGCAAGTCCTTTACGAGATATTCTACTTTGGATAGATCCCACACCGATACTTGTACAATACCTCTGGTATCACTCACTAAAGAACAATACAAGTTCATAGATATTTATGTGGATTCTGACCAGTAATTAGACATCTGACCATCACAAGTTGTGTTCAGAATAGTCACCGGCAGCGGCAACACAAGACTCTAGTCAGATATGGAATGATTGCTGGCCACGTACAAGCATTTCAGCGGACCTGTCCGACCAGGCTGCAGTAATACGTCGTTGCATGTCATCGAGTGTAGCTTACCCCACAGAAAAAATTCTACAGAATACGGGAAATGGGCCGGTCCAGGTACAGGTTCTCTGCGTCCAATACAACGATTTAGAAACAGTCCACGAAGACATGCTATGGTACTTTGTGCACTATGGGCTGGACAGCCATCACTTTGCCTCCCAGCCTTCTAGCATCTGTGGAAGATGGTCTGTTAGGAGGCTGTGATACTTGTGCGCGTCCATTCCTTCTGTGAAAAATGGGGCTATGAGCCGATGGTTCACTATCCCACACCATACACACCATGGATGCCGACATTTCACTTGACGAAGCCAACGGGGATTGTCAACAGACCAATAGTGCATGTTTCGGCAGTTTACCTGGCCATGATTGGTAAATGCGGCTTCATCACTAAACAAGATAGATGATACGTCTTGAGTATCTTGTCTTAATGTCCGTGTACACAAGTTAACACGGTTGTCATAATAGTTTTCATGTAGCTCTTGATGGAGAGAGAAATGATAGGGATGGAACCTATGTCGATGGAGAATGCATACGATACTTGCCTGACTCAGGCCACTTCCTCGTGCGATTGTGCGGGAGCTAACGTGCGAACCAACTGCAACAGCAGCAAGAACATTGAATTCCCTCTCTTCTGTCGTCACTTGTTTCCTTCTATACAATGCCTATAGTGTACTTTGCTTCAGCACAATCGCAGCTGGAAAAAAGGGAAGTTTCTAAAAATGGTTCAAATGGCTCTGAGCACTATGGGACTTAACATCTATGCTCATCAGTCCCCTACAACTTAGAACTACTTAAACCTAACTAACCTAAGGACAGCACACAACACCCAGCCATCACGAGGCAGAGAAAATCCCTGACCCCGCCGGGAATCGAACCCGGGAACCCGGGCGTGGGAAGTGAGAACGCTACCACACGACCACGAGATGCGGGCAGGGAAGTTTCTATAAGCAACTATACTACTGGCCATTAAAATTACTACACCAAAAAGAAATGCAGATGATAAACGGGTATTCATTGGACAAATATATTATACTAGAACTGACATTTGATTACATTTTCACGCAATTTGGGTGCATAGATCCTGAGAAATCAGTATCCAGAACAACCACCTCTGGCCGTAGTAACGGCCTTGATATGCCTGGGCATCGAGTCAAACAGAGCTTGGATGGCGTGTACAGTTACAGCTGTCCATTCAGCTTCAACACGATACACAGTTCATCAAGAGTAGTGACTGGCGTATTGTGACGAGTCAGTTGCTCGGCCACCATTGACCAGACGTTTTCAGTTGGTGAGAGATCTGGAGAATGTGCTGGCCAGGGCAGCAGTCGAACATTTTCTGTATCCAGAAAGGCCCGTACAGGACCTGCAACATGCGGTCGTGCATTCTCCTGCTGAAATGTAGGGTTTCGCAGGGATCGAATGAAGGGTTGAGCCACGGATCGTGACACATCTGAAATGCAACGTCCACTGTTCAAAGTGCCGTCAATGCGAACAATAGGTGACCGAAACGTGTAACCAATGGCACCCCATACCACCACGCCGGGTGATACGCCAGAATGGCGATGACGAATACACGCTTCCAATGTGCGTTCACCGCGATGTCGCCAAACACGGATGCGACCATCATGATGCTGTAAACAGAACCTGGATTCATCCGAAAAAATGACGTTTCGCCATTCGTGCACCCAGGTTCGTCGTTGAATACATCATCGCATGCGCTCCTGTCTGTGATGCAACGTCAAGGGTAACCGGTCTCCGAGCTGATAGTCCATGCTGTTGCAAACGTCGTCGAACTGTTCGTGCAGATGGTTGTTGTCTTGCAAACGTCCCCATCTGTTGACTAAGGGATCGAGACGTGGCTGCACGATCCGTTACAGCCATGCGGATAACATGCCTGTCATCTCGACTGCTAGTGATACGAGGCCGTTGGGATCGAGCACGGCGTTCCGTATTACCCTCCTGAACCCACCGATTGCATATCCTGCTAACAGTTATTGGATCTCGATCAACGCGAGCAGCAATGTCGCGATACGATAAACCGCAATCGCGATAGGCTACAATCCGACCTTTATCAAAGTCGGAAACGTGATGGTACGCTTTTCTCCTCCTTACACGAGGCATCACAACAACGTTTCACCAGGCAACGCCGGTCAACTGCTGTTTGTGTATGAGAAATCGGTTCGAAACTTTCCTCATGTCAGCACGTTGTAGGTGTCGCCACCGGCGCCAACCTTGTGTGAATGCTCTGAAAAGCTAATCATTTGCATATCACAGCATCTTCTTCCTGTCGGTTAAATTTTGCGTCTGTAGCACGTCATCTTCGTGGTGTAGCAATTTTAATGGCCAGTAGTGTATATATAATACACTGATAATTTTAACAGATTAGCATTCATTATGGAAATGATGTGTATCAATTGTATGTGTATCAATTGAGTAATAAAAGTATTTAAGTTGCGGATACAACAAATGTTTAATGGGGAAGACATCTTTTTTTTTTTGGGAAAGAACGAATAATTGGAATTTGAATTACTATTTGGCAGAAGCTCTAACTCCCCTACTAAATCGGAACTGACTGCAAAAATTTTGAGTTTTCGTGATGAAATAAAATGAAACCATTAACATGAGTGTGTAATAAAGATAACTACAGTAATAAAAATAATAAATTTTTATAACAACGGTAAATAAGTATGGAAGGCGATTCGTCTTATCGGCATAATTTTGGGAAAGTATGATTCACCTGAACGGGAGTTCGCATATAGGACGCTGGTGGGACTCGTTCTAGAGTACTGGCCGGGTGTTTGGGATCCTCACCCACATCGAATAAAGGAAGACATCGAAGCCGTTCAAAGGCGGACAGCTAGATTTGTTATCCGTAGGTTCGATCAGCACGCTAGTATTACAGAGATGCTTCGTAAACTCAAATGAGAATCGCCGGAAGGAAGACGTCGTTCTTTTCGCGAAACGCTGTTGAGAAAATTTAGAGAATCGGCAATTGAAGCTGAAAGCAGTACGAATGTACTGCCGGCAATTTACATTTCGCGTAAGAACCACGAAGATACTATAAGAGAAGTTGCGACTCGTTCAGAGGCATGCAGACAATCTAATATTGCAGTACCTATGTCGTTCAGATTTGCGATGACATGTTTTTTCGGATATGCATGCATTTCTGAACGAACAGCCGCTTCGGCGATTACAGCTTTTATTAAACACATAAAATGTATTCACATTTACGAATACGGTCAACCATCACCTGCATAATGGCTCTACAGTGTCGTATTTATTCGCCAACACCGGGCCAGACTTTCAATTAAACTGTATTCCCTTTACGGGTCCCGCGTCCGGCCATCCTGATTTAAGTTTTCCGTGATTTGCCTAAATCGCTCCAGGCAAATGCCAGGATAGTTCCTTTGAAAAGGCACTGCCGACTTCCGTTCCCATCCTTCCCTAATCCGATGAGACCGATGACCTCGCTGTTTGGTCTCTACCGATGTTACTACAAGATGCTTCACTGCATGACAGAATGGCGATGTACTTCCAATGTGATGGATGTCCTGCACATAGCTCGCGTGCGGTTGAAGCGGTATTGAATAGCATATTTCATAAGAGGTGGATTGGCCGTCGAAGAACCATACCATGGCCCGCACGTTCACCGGATCTGACGTCCCCGGATTTCTTTCTGTGGGGAAAGTTAAAGGATATTTGCTATCGTGATCCACCGACAACGCCTGACAACATGCGTCAGCGCATGTGCGAACATTACGGAAGGCGAACTACTCGCTGTTGAGAGGATTGTCGTTACACGTATTGCCAAATGCATTGAGGTTGACGGACATCATTTTGAGCATTGATTGCATTAATGTGGTATTTACAGGTAATCACGCTGTAACAGCATGCGTTCTCAGAAATGATAAGTTCTCAAAGGTACATGTATCACATTGGAACAACCGAAATAAAATGTTCGAACGTACCTACGTTCTTTATTTTAATTTAAAAAACCTACCTGTTACCATCTGTTCGTCTAAAATTGTGAGCCATATGTTTGTGACTATAACAGCGCCATCTGTCACAAAGCAAAAAAAGTGGTCAAACTAAAACATTCATATTTCTTACGTACTACACGAATATGTAATAAAAAATGGAGGTTCCTATTTAAAAAAACGCAGTTGATATCCGTTTGACCTATGGCAGCGCCATCTAGTGGGCCAACCAGAGCGCCATCTCGTTTCCCCCTTCAAGCTAGACGAGTTTCGTTCTTTGTGGTTTTTTCGTTTGATGCTTATTTCGTGAGATATTTGGCCCGGTCACGATCAATGGACCTCCCTGTATATAAGTTTGGGTCTGGCCGTGGAGCACGCTCGCATAGCCTATTTGAAAGGTGACCGTTCGCGATAACCGGGAAATCCAGGTTCGACTCCCGATCCAGTACAAACTTTCATTGTCGTCATTCCATTATACAACTGATGTTGGTGCATATTCGCAACTCCGAATGCATTTCATGTATATAATCGATTTTTTCCCTTCACCTATTTGCGAGCGGAACAGGAAAGAAAATGAGTAATAGCGGTACTAGACACCCTCCGCCATGCTCCAGAGGGCTTGAGGAGTATGTATGTGGATGTAGAATAAGACAACAGTATCAGAAATTAAGACACATTGTATGAAGTATGTACATATGACACCACCAGCACAAAATAACTGATAACGCTATACTACGCAGAATAATAACAATAATAGTAATGAAACTTCCTGGCAGGTTAAAACTGTGTGCCCGACCGAGACTCGAACTCGGGACCTTTGCCTCCCCGTCCCGAGTTCGAGTCTCGGTCGGGCACACAGTTTTAATCTGCCAGGAAGTTTCATATCAGCGCACACTCCGCTGCAGAGTGAAAATCTCATTCTGGGAATAATAGTAATAATAATGAAACTGAACGTAGCACACAATATCTGAAATATGTATGCGTAGAAGGAAAGTAAATGAATTGTATCTCGCAGTGGGATAAATTTTCTCGTTTCTCTTTCCAAGCTCAGAAACTAAGAAGAGCGGTGTTATCACAAGATGAACATCAGGTTTTGTTGCCTGTTTGTAGCTAAAAGAGCCATCAGCGAAGCAAACATAGAACGCTCCTCCCCCCGTCCCATCATTCGTCAGCATAGCTCCCTTTTCATTTTAACACCCCACTGCCTAATCTTTTTGTCCCTCATACCTGCTTGAGAAGTAAGGGGGCGATAGCGATCGTGTTCAGAACTACTGCACAGTACAACTCCGTGATCGGTGGAGGCGACTAGTAGAGCTGGTGCAGTCTTTACATTACTTTGGCTCTCTGCTCTTCGGGCTGTCAGTGCCAAGTCAGACATTTATCGACCGAGACACCCAGCTACTTGGCCGTGCTTTCGCCGTGCAAGGCGCCAGCCAGAATGTCCATGTGATGCAAGTCCACGGGAATCTGACATTTCGTCGAGACGAATGCTTGGCCCTTCTCTTCATTGGAGGATGAAAGCCTGCCATGCCTATTGAAACTAAATCTGAGCACTCTGGCGTAGATTATGAAACGGATGTCTGCTCTGAAATACAGGTTGGTTATAATTAAATTGACGGTGTTCAGAGTGTTGCAGTGCGGGTTGTATACATCGCAGGACGCTGAAACATCGAAGGTGTGTTCCGTAATCGATACACTTGCGCAGTATGCTGAAAAATATAATAGTTCTACTTTCTGCCAATAAGAGAAAATATGACGCTGTAAGTAGAATGTGGTGCGGTTGCAGGAAATGGGGAGGCGCGACCAAACACATGATAATGGTGCTTTTGGCACGTTTATTAGAATATGGTCACAAGTTACAGCATGTGTTCAATATCGTCTTCTGACCCAGCGACTGCATTCGTAACAGGGTATGGTCGACAGCCGCTCGCAGCATATGCGATGTAATCAGAGCGACATGTCTTCGTGTGCTATTCTTCACATCAGGAAGAGCCCGATACATGCCTGATAGACATGATCTTTTAGTCACATCAAATGATTTCGCAAATGCGAATAAGGACTACCACATCTCTAAGGCCACACATCTTAAAATTACCTAGAGATGATGAGATCATTGCCGACGGTTTCTCGAAGCATGTCTTTCACCTGGCTACCTACATGTGGTGTCGCTCCATCTTGCGTGAAAATAGTGGTGTGCAAGCAAAGCGGGAAGCACGTGTTGCGCATGGAGGTTCTTATAATGTGCATGTCTCACTTTACACCTAACAGGCCCGTGATGTGTAATCTCCTCGAAGGAAAATGGACCGAGAATGTAAGATCTTGTGAAGCCACACCACACTGTCACATAAGCTGCGTGTGGTGGATGTTTCTGCACATGTGGTGGTGTAGAACTTGACATGCGACAGCTCTGTGCATTTATGGAACTGTGCGGAGTAAAATGTGCCTCGTCAGTGCAAGAAATATTCACTGTCCGGGTGTCATTCATATCCAATCGTGCCAAAAAACGAGGGGCAATATCTCGGATTTGTAACATATCTTGGAGTCTCATTTGGTGCACATTCTAAATCTCGTAGGGATATCAGTGTAAAATGCGCTGCAAAATCTTTTGAACTGTTGACCAGGGGATAGACAATTCCTGCATTCCTGTGACACAGGTCGAGGTCTGTCTCCAGAATTATTGGCATGTGCCGCACGGTTGACTACTGTTACAGCAACTTCTTCAGCAACTGTCATGGGAATGGACCGCCATTCTCTCTCTGCTGCACCATCTAGTTTAATGCTTCTTCAGATTTCTTGATCATATTCTTCAGCCCATTTTTTGACGTGTGGCCTCTTCGCAGCTGTTGTTGTCAGCAATATTCCCGCAATGTAGCGTTGCTATTGCTGCCGTTCTGGTAAAACAACTTTTTCAGCAGTGCACGGTCTTTCTTCTCAATAACCATTGCGTTTCCTACGGAAAACGGCAACCTGATTAATTCTTTGCTCCAACAGTCACTTCACAAAACAAGTCAACGTGCGTCGCCAAGCGAAAAACAGCATACTGTCGTCGAAACACGAAACATTTCACGTTCTGATTGTTTACAGCGCCATATTTTCACCTGGTGGCAGAAAGTGGAACTGTTACTTTATTCGGCATACTCCACGAGCGCACCGATTAATGGACATACCTGTGATGTTTCAGCATTCTGTGATGTATATATGCCGCACCGCAGCACTTGGAAAACCGTCAGTTTAATTCTAACCATTTGGTATACCCCCGCACACTGAATGTGACCCATTAACGACGCAACCTGACTTGTATTATCAGGTTTTGGAGATGGCAAAACATAAGCAAAGAACAAGGAAAGGAAGATTTACTCAGAAGTACGAGGGCAGTTCAATAAGTAATGCAACACATTTTTTTTCTCGGCCAATTTTGGTTGAAAAAACCGGATATTTCTTGTGGAATATTTTCAAACATTCCCGCTTCGTCTCGTATAGTTTCATTGACTTCCGACAGGTGGCAGCGCTGTACGGAGCTGTTAAAATGGCGTCTGTAACGGATGTGCGTTGCAAACAACGGGCAGTGATCGAGTTTCTTTTGGCGGAAAACCAGGGCATCTCAGATATTCATAGGCGCTTGCAGAATGTCTACGGTGATCTGGCAGTGGACAAAAGCACGGTGAGTCGTTGGGCAAAGCGTGTGTCATCATCGCCGCAAGGTCAAGCAAGACTGTCTGATCTCCCGCGTGCGGGCCGGCCGTGCACAGCTGTGACTCCTGCAATGGCGGAGCGTGCGAACACACTCGTTCGAGATGATCGACGGATCACCATAAAACAACTCAGTGCTCAACTTGACATTTCTGTTGGTAGTGCTGTCACAATTGTTCACCAGTTGGGATATTCAAAGGTTTGTTCCCGCTGGGTCCCTCGTTGTCTAACCGAACACCATAAAGAGCAAAGGAGAACCATCTGTGCGGAATTGCTTGCTCGTCATGTGGCTGAGGGTGACAATTTCTTGTCAAAGATTGTTACAGGCGATGAAACATGGGCTCATCACTTCGAACCTGAAACAAAACGGCAATCAATGGAGTGGCGCCACACCCACTCCCCTACCAAGAAAAAGTTTAAAGCCCTACCCTCAGCCGGTAAAGTCATGGTTACAGTCTTCTGGGACGCTGAAGGGGTTATTCTGTTCGATGTCCTTCCCCATGGTCAAACGATCAACTCTGAAGTGTATTGTGCTACTCTTCAGAAATTGAAGAAACGACTTCAGCGTGTTCGTAGGCACAAAAATCTGAACGAACTTCTCCTTCTTCATGACAACGCAAGACCTCACACAAGTCTTCGCACCCGAGAGGAGCTCACAAAACTTCAGTGGACTGTTCTTCCTCATGCACCCTACAGCCCCGATCTCGCACCGTCGGATTTCCATATGTTTGGCCCAATGAAGGACGCAATCCGTGGGAGGCACTACGCGGATGATGAAGAAGTTATTGATGCAGTACGACGTTGGCTCCGACATCGACCAGTGGAATGGTACCGTGCAGGCATACAGGCCCTCATTTCAAGGTGGCGTAAGGCCGTAGCATTGAATGGAGATTACGTTGAAAAATAGTGTTGTGTAGCTAAAAGATTGGGGAATAACCTGGTGTATTTCAATGCTGAATAAAACAACCCCTGTTTCAGAAAAAAAATGTGTTGCATTACTTATTGAACTGCCCTCGTAACATAAACGAAAATTACATTAGAGCACTGTATTACATTAGAACATCGTATGACACTGCCTCGAACTGTGATATATTGTGCCTCATAAGTTTAATTTGTGCAAGACAAACGTGTTTGTCCTGTGCGATCTACACCCCCTAATAACCAGAAGCACTGTGGGCCTACACTGATGAGCCAAAATAGTTATGACCACCCACTTAATAGTTTGTTTGTCCATCTTTGGAACGAAGTGCATCACTGATTCTGCGTATCAGGAATCTGACAGTTTTTTGGTTCGTTTGAGGAGGTATGTGGTATTATACGTCTATGTAATTCGTGTAAATAACGGGCCGCTAATTTGCGTGCGCGGTGATGCCGACCGATAACGACCCAGAGGGGTTCCATAGGATTTGCATCAGGCTACTATGGTCGCCGAGACATCAACGTGAGTTCACTATAATGCTCCTCACACCATTGTAGCATGTTTCAGACACGGACAATTACACTGCTAAAAGATGACACCGCCGTCGGGGAAGAAATTAAGCATGAAGGGATACGGGTGGTTCGCAAGTGTAAGAGTGTCTTCGATTACTAACACAGGTCCCATGCAAGAGCAGGAGAATGTCTCCCAAGACATAATAGTGCTCCCACTGGCCGGCGTCCGTAGCGCGCTGCACCTTGCGAGCCACCGGTCACCTCAGTGATGGTGTTCGTGGAGCGACCATCGACATAGTGTAGCAAAAATGTGATTCGCTCGAGAAACCGACACGTTTCCATTGATCGATAGTCGAATCCTGATGGCCCCGTCCCGAATGAAATCGTAACTGACGATTTCGTTGTGTCAACATGTGAACACGTAGGGGTCCTCTGCTGTGGAGCTCCATGTTCGACAATGTACCACGAACGGTGTGCTCTGAAACCATTGTGCATGTACCAGAAGATGCGGCACAGATCACCATCTATGCTACTTTACATAGTAGACAAGCCTTCGAAGCCCACGTTCTGTGAAGATACGTGGACGTCAAACCATTTAGCGCCTTGTGGTAGTTTCACTGTCCTTTTACCCGTTTCTATAGATTCTCATGACAGTAGCACGTGAACATTCGACCAGCTTCGCCGTTTTGGATGTAATCGCTCATAGGTTCTGCGTAATAACAATCCCCCTTTGACAAAGTCTGTTAACTCAATGGATTTCCCCACGAGGCGCTCGTATCTTCGCTAGGGTGATCCCTCGTCCGTGTCTGCTTCGCTTACATACATTCATTGCCTCGTCACGTGCTGTCAGCGCCACCAGGGGGCATCCAACGTCGCGTGTTTCTCATTTATATATCGTATCCCGTCAACAGATTGTAATATAAGTGGATATAACACGTTTTTGCGAGGGCGAGTCAAATGAAAATCTTAAATTTGTAATAAAAAATCGAAATTTTGCGCCGTTATCCTGTAAGTTGGTAAGCGTGCTACAAACAGCGTGCAGAATGGCCTGTAGGTGGCAGCATAGTGCAGATGCACACATAGCGTCGCAGTATCAGTATAAAGATGGCCGTCCCACTTGCGACTTGCACCAGGGAAGAACAGAGTTCTGTTATTCGGTTTTTGAATCGTGAAAGTGTGAAACCTATTGAAATTCATCGACGAATGAAGGTTCAGTACGGCGATGCATGTTTGTCACAGCAGCAAGTCTACGAATGGAGTTGGAAGTTCGCAAATGATGTGACTTCAATGGAAGATGCTCCTCGTCCAGGTCAGGCACAACGAGATGTGACTCCACAGAACATTGCAGCAGTTGAAGCCATAGTGAAGGAAAACCGCCGAGTGACACTGAATGACACTGCAGCATGTTTACAGATTAGTCTTGCGTCAGCACACCACATTGTGCATGATGTGCTCCGGTGTCCAGAGTGTCTGCAAAACGGGTGCCAAGGCAACTGACTCCTGAAATGAGAGAACCACGTGTTGATGTTTGTGAAGAACTTCTTCGGCGCTTTGAACGAGAAGGTGATGGAATCCTTGCAAGAATCGTTACTTGGAACGAATCCTGGGTTCATTTCCACCAACCGGAAACGAAGAGAGCGAGCTAGGAATGGCGCCATTACTTATCACCGAAACCAAAGAAGTTTCGAACAGAACTATCAGCAGGGAAGGTTATGCTGACTCTCATTTGGGACCAAAAAGGCGTTATTTTGGAGCATTACGTGCCTAGAGGGACCACTGTCACCAGTGCATCATACACAGATCTCTCAAAAAATTATCTGCGGCCTGCAATTAAAATCAAAGCGACGTGGATCGCTGTCAGCAGGTGTCTTTTTGTAACATGACAATCCAAGACCCCACAATACTTGTACAACAGTTGCAACAATCACAGACCTGCATTTTTAGTGTCTTCCTCATCCGCCATACTCACCAGACCTTGCCCCAAGTGATTTCCACATGTTTGGACCACTCAAAGACGCAATGGGAGGAAAGAAGTTCCGTTCTGATGAAGAGGTACGCCACGCGGTGCATGAGTGATTGCGCGGACTACCAAAAGAATTTTTTTCTAAAGGAATTTATGCACTTTGTAAGCTCTGGACGACTTGCATTGAAAGTGGGGGAGCTTATGTTGAAAAGTGATACAGCTTTGTACCACTTCTGTACAATAAATAATATTTAAAAAAATATTTAAGGTTTTCATTTGACTCACCCTCGTATGAAGCAAAACTTAAGTATTCACACCTGAAGGTATGATGCAAATGATGGAATTCGGGAACAAAGGAAGAGGTCGAACGTAAGACATTCACGAAGACCAGACATATAATAAAAGTAGTGTAACGTTGGAAGAAGCAGTATGCATAACGCTACTAATCATATGACCCGTGCTGCGCTTTGCTATGACCTCGAAAGCGCGATTTAATTTCTCTGCCTCTGCAGCCAAGCTACCCTCTCCTTCGCTTCCCGACGGAGGGACATGCTCGCTCTCCACCGCTTCGACTTACCGGCGTTGTTCATAAGATCGCTCTCAGTCGTTCACCGCCGATAACGGAAGGATGTAGATGTAGATGGCCATCCAAGGACAAGTGCCGTCAGTAATGCGCCACGTGGGCGGTATGAGAATTGTCCGTAGTTGAATTTGACTTTGAGCGGCTGTGTGACACTCTCTACGAGTATTCTTGCGACTTACATGCCCGGTCTAAGGCGCTGCAGTCATGGACTGTGCGACTGGTCCCGGCGTAGGTTCGAGTCCTCCCTGGGGAATGGTTGTGTGTGTTCGTCCTTAGGTTAATTTAGGTTAAGTAGTGTGTAAACTTAGGGACTGATGACCTTAGCAGTTAAGTCCCATAAGATTTCACACACTTACATGTCCGAGAAGCACGTCAGTCGGATGTGGTGGAAGACAGCCTTTAAAATTTGCCTGCTATTTGTTTCTACAGAATTCATAAGCAAAGTGGCAGTACTAAGCTGTAGTCATCAGCGCTTTTTGGACTATTCTGGTGAGCACTGGTGTGCAGGCCAGTGGGTCTCAAGAGGCGAGCCATGGCACAATACTGTGCCGCGAGATTGGCCGAGGTGTGCCCCGATACTTCTGAAGTTTGAAAAGGTACAGCAAAAAATTAAGAAAAATGAATCGCCAGACTCCCAAAATCAGCAATGTTATAGACATTATATTCTCTGTGATGTTCCGTTATGTTTTTATCTGAAAGCCATTGGATTCGTGCGACTTCCTTCTTTTTGTATAGTTGTCTCTTGCCATCTACTCTTTCTGCACGGACAGCAGAAGGTGATGATGTTGTACGATTTAGATTAATTAAATTTATCTAAACCTGAATTAATGTTGATTAATATTACTAATATTAACTGTTTTTAATGTATTTGAGAGAAGTGTGATCGGTGAGCGATATCAGTAATGTTGCTAATACAGTGTTGCTATTGATGGGCAGCCATTGCTGCAGCCTTAAATGTATGCTGCTTGATCAAGAAAAGAACCTGCGTTTTCTTCCAGAATTTGGTTTTCGAAGTACGATCAATTTAAAGAAACATTGCTCTTCCACGCAAATACTAGCGTTCAAATATTTGCATTTCTTCCCACAGTCATGCATCACTATTAGTAGCAGACCAACAGTTACAGATGGTGCAGGGTAATAAATTCGTTTCCGCCATTAAAATATTTCTGTCTCCTTTTTTTGTTTATTATATGGAACAAACAACACTTAATCATTTTAGAAAGAGGTAATGTAGGGTTTATGATACTGTTATGTAACTGAAGTAATTTCACGGAATATTTATTTAAAATAACAGTAGAATATATAGTAATATTCTAGAATTTAAATGTATTTGTAAGTTATCAATCACACACACACAAACACACAGACACACACACACACACACACACGCATACATACATACATACATACATATACACATACACACGGAAGGAGAGGCACACAGCAGCCAGTCGCAATACACACGCATTTCTTGTTCGCGGGAGACACGTCTCTCACGATTCTTGCTTTCCTTTTTATTCTTTTCCGCATTGATTAGTGCCGAAAAGCCCAGATCGCACAAATAGGTGGTGGAAAAATGCAACAGGTTCATAACTGCTTTCATTCCTATTACCGGATATAGGGAAAGGTTGATTGTGGATTATGGTGACGTAGAGTATAAGGGTTGCGCACCCAGTCATATTTGACGACGAATGTTGGAGGGGAAATATTGCACCATGTTATTCTCAAGGACCATGAAGTGATTTAAAATGAGTCACTGTGTAGATCTACCTCGGAAGTTGGAGAAAATATCTTAAGATTTAACTTTCCATATTTTAAGTTTTTTCCACAGTCTAATTTTTTTAATATAAAACTGGCGAGTTTATCACTTGACGGCAGAACATTGTCTTCTTTTCCTTGCTTACTCTCGTTCAGGTAATTTAAGTAGCGAAAAATGTCAGCCGAACAGGCTACCTTTGCACACCAGTCCTCCTCATTAACTAAGTTGCAAAGTCTGGCTTTTCGACGCTAAACATACTTAATAGATCTTTTCTCAGTTTAAAAAGCTTTGCACCACTCTACCTTTCGACAACCAGCGGATCTTAGTATGCGGAACCAAAGTGTCGAGACGAGATCCTGCTTCATGCCACAGTTGTTTGAAGAGTCTTGTCTTAAGAGCCCTGGACTTAACGAATTTTACCATGTTAGTGACTGAATCCAAAACACTTGTAGGTTCTGTTGAAATAGTCTTCACCAACAAAGCCTCACGATGTATGAAGCAAGGTGTTGAACCTACGGTCGAGAAATATTGTTTTAGTCTTACAACAAATCCCTTGGTTCTGCCAGTGATTGCTGGTGCTCTGTCTGTGCAAACAGAAAGACAACTTTTTCACAAGGCCCGTTTTATTTCAAAGTGCTGGATATACGTAGAATTATACAAACCTGAACCAGCTGACGTTGAGGGCAGTTCAGTACACGAAAAGAATGGTTCAGTAATAGAGTCCTCGTCAACAAATCTTATGTAACAAGTTTGTGTGTGCGGCTATCATCCGCTGCAGGAGTACCATAACAACTACACAGGTAATTGGGAAAATATAAGAGAAGACACAAGATGGTAAACAATGACATACAAACACAAGCTCATACATAACATCACCAACATTTTTAAAAGACAGGGTATAAACATAACAAATACAACTGATAATTCTGTCCAGAGATACACCCCAAAACTGACAAAAGACATAGATACAGGCACATACCAGAAAGCAGGTATATATCAACTACAGTGTAACACTTGTGATGGGAGATACTTAAGGTAAAAAGGGAGAACATTTACTTAAGCCAACCTTTAGAGATGAAGATATGAAAGTAATTGCAAACAACAACAAAAAAACACTTCCTGACCCTGTAAGAAAATTACAACATACAAAAAACTACAGCAAAAAGAAAAACCCCTTTGAATGATCACGTACACATGACAAACAACCCACTATTTACACTAATAGATAAAATAATAGGGTAACTGTCCAACAGCGCATATGCTGTTCATTTTTGGAACACAACCTACGACCAGCTTAGAGACAGAAGTGATGACACTTTCTGCAGCACCTGACCATCGTTTTGCAGGACAATGCTCAAGCACATACTGTGCAAGCTGTTACTGATTTGCTTGACTGATGGGGTTGCTAAGTGCTATACCACCTACTGCACTCCCTTGACTTAAGCCCTCGTGAGTTCAAATCGATTTCTAAACTGAAGGAAACACTTTACGGCATTCGGTTGAGAACTGTTACAAATTCGTCGGGCGATAGCCGCGCGGCTCGAACTGTCAAGACAACTGGCACTGTTAAGAGTATCCTACGACTTCCACATCGCTGGCAACGGATTATACACAATGCTGGTGACTACTTGGATGGTCAGTAAAAGGCGAGAACAAGAGCATAACACTTTTTTAGGTAGGTTCGAGAACAAAATTCATCGTGACAAGTACACAATTCTACATAGCCCCAGCGAACGCGTAATATCCAATAACGTGATAATCTACGAAACGTCGCCACAGTACTCGGAAGTTGCTAGTCGACTGCGCCCAGCTCGAAAGTACAAGGCAAGAGTCTAAATCACTTCTGCTCGATGTGCTGCCAGGAGTCAACGTCCTTTGTGCTCGAACGGCACGAGGCGTCCCAGCGGAAAAATTCACACCCAGCACTGTGATTGGACGGCACTGGTCAAAGCTGTCACGTGTCCTTGGGAGATACTTGCCGATTTATGCTGCAGATATGGACCACTCCAGCAGACAGTCGGCTTGTGTCGCATCGTCTTTGAATTGATGAGTGACTTCACACGTGGCGCACGACTGCTCGATTAAGGAAAAGGCTCGCGACACAGCGGCCGTTTTCCAAGGCCAACTTCCATTTTTCCGTCTATGCTTCGCTGGACGTGTCATCGCGACAAATGCTTGGCTCTTGGTGGAAGGTTAAACTCCATTTCGCCGCTCATGCTATCATCCTATAGCAGGTGGTCTGTAGGCAACCCTGCGTGAGTTGGACAATCATAAAGCATGCAAATACTACATTGTCTTCGTATACAGCACAAGCTGGACTTGGAGATAGTTTGGCAGATTCACTGTGTAGAGAGCATACTACAGTGGACGCAGTCTTGTGGGACTCCTGCTTGCACACAGCTCTATGAGTTCATTTTAAAAAAATTTACGTTTTCGTTCTGAGTCTCCCAAATAGCCAGTTTCTTTCTTCTGGCCTTATATCACGCACATGGCTGAGGAACGTAATAAGGAGAAATCGTCTGTCCATAATTTAACGGGTACTTTATTTTAATTCTGTGGTTGGACTTCTTTCGTTTACCTGCAATCGTTATATACCCTAAGGGAGGAAAGTCGAGTGCGCCATTTGTCCGTGAATCCTCTACATGTCATTCTGTAGTGCTGTTATGTGGTGTCTGTGAGGCGTCCCGGGCAATGAAACCACACTCAGTCGAGCATTTGTTACATTTAGAATTGTGGATGAAAATATTTATGGGTCGTGACATCGTGTATATTTCGTACAGTCGTAATAGCGGCCGGCCGCGGTGCTCTAGAGGTTCTGGCGCTGCAGTCCGGAACCGCGGGACTGCTACAGTCGCAGGTTCGAATCCTGCCTCGGGCATGGGTGTGTTTGATGTCCTTAGGTTAGTTAGGTTTAAGTAGTTCTAAGTTCTAGGGGACTTATGACCTAAGATGTTGAGTTCCATAGTGCTCAGAGCCATTTTTATTTGAATCGTAATAGCGGTTAAAATATACACTAACAGTCAACAATTTTGCGACGTAGGCAACTAATTCTGAGTAAAGGTACTAGGTTGGCTTGTAACAATGTACAGGGCTATTACAAATGATTGAAGCGATTTCACAGCTCTACAATAACTTTATTATTTGAGATATTTTCACAATACTTTGCACACACATACAAAAACTCAAAAAGTTTTTTTAGGCATTCACAAATGTTCGATATGTGCCCCTTTAGTTATTCGGCAGACATCAAGCCGATAATCAAGTTCCTCCCACACTCAGCGCAGCATGTCTCCATCAATGAGTTCGAAAGCATCATTGATGCGAGATCGCAGTTCTGGCACGTTTCTTGGTAGAGGAGGTTTAAACACTGAATCTTTCACATAACCCCACAGAAAGAAATCGCATGGGGTTAAGTCAGGAGAGCGCGGAGGCCATGACATGAATTGTTGATCATGATCTCCACCACGACCGATCCATCGGTTTTCCAATCTCCTGTTTAAGAAATGCTAAACATCATTATGGAAGTGCGGTGGAGCACCATCCTGTTGACCGTCGGCTGTGGTGCGTTTAGCTCCCTGCTTGCTTTATTCATCGACTTCCGCAGGCTATGCGTGAAACTTGCCCGCACGCCTTCAACCGTTTCTTCGCTCACTGCAGGCCGATCTGTTGATTTCCCCTTACAGAGGCATCCAGAAGCTTTAAACTGCGCGTACCATCGCCGAATGGAGTTAGCAGTTGGTGGATCTTTGTTGAACTTCGTCCTGAAGTGTTGTTGCACTGTTATGACTGACTGATGTGAGTGCATTTCAAGCACGACATACGCTTTCTCGGCTCCTGTCGCCATTTTGTCTCACTGCGCTCTCGAGCGCTCTGGCGGCAGAAACCTGAAGTGCGGCTTCAGCCGAACAAAACTTTATGAGTTTTTCTACGTATCTGTAGTGTGTCGTGACCATATGTCAATGAATGGAGCTACAGTGAATTTATGAAATCGCTTCAATCATTTGTAATAGCCCTGTACTTATGTTGTCAACACACATGGCTCGCTCAAAACTACCGTGGTTTGTTTAAAACTGTAGTATTTAATGCTCGATAAATAAATATTGTTGCAGAGAGGGAGACACGATGTAATCACCTACATAGCCTCACTATTGTTCTCAATCTTATGTAAATTCTTTGTTAAACACTGACCTTTTAAACTGTTAATTATGATTTGAATAATATTCACGGCAGTGAAAAAAAGATTTTTACCAGTCAACGATTTACTCATAAGCAAGCATGAGCCTCGTGTCATTATTTATTATCTTTGGGTTCTTCGTGTATATCTAAAGAGAAATGTTCTGCAAAAAATGTTTTCTTTTCCTGATAGCAAAAATATTTACAGGATTATTTTCTCTTATCTTGTGGGTGAAGCCTCAAAATCATGTGAATAATTATATTTCATGTAATGGCTGCAAATGCGCTATTATGACAAAAGAATGACAGACGGCCAATGATAAAACTTGAATTCTAGCGATAATTAATTACTTTCACTTAATTATGTTCACATCGAGAGAGAAGTATGGAGTAAGGTACAAGGACAAATACTTTTTATACATGTGTTCTGAAAAAACTCACGTACAATTAGAAAATCGTGCTCCCAGGACCCAGGAGCAACCTCGTACAAAAGCGTCTAGTAGTTACGAGAGCTCACACCAGAGTGATTACATTATTCATACAATTCTTCATCCCACAATCATACAGAAATTCCATGACATGATGTACTCATAGTCTTTGTTATTCTTAGTATTTGTTACACAGGAATATATTTATTATTAATATTTTTATGTTAAAACACGTAAGGGTGGAGAGCTTTTCTCGTTCAAAAATAATATTCCATTATTGATAGCACATACACATACATTAACACGCATAGTTTTGTTCGTTATTGACAGAGTTTGCTTATGGTTGTCGTAACATTTTACTACGGTTTTAGAAGGCTTTCCTGGAGACGGTACGTAAGATGATAGAGTGTACCGCTTTCAGGATACGGGAGATTGGTCCAGAAACGATTGTTAAGTCGGAAGTTATAAGCGAAAATGAGAAATTTCAAATAAGCCATTGATCTACTAAGCATGATAAAAAACAGTTAGAAGCATTAATGTTATCATTTCGTAAGGTCAGGTTTGTTGACAACGTCGACCAGGAGATACGCGATCTGTTTATATTTTTTTAAATTTATGTTGGGGATTGAAAATTCATGAGTCAAGATCGCACATGAAATCTTCTATTTGGATTGATTACCAGTTTCGGCTGACATCAGATCGTAAAACATTCTCGATTAGTGTTGGTGCCACTACGGCTTCACACATCGTTAAAATCTTTCTTAAAATGACAACATCCGTACATGACGTAGTTAAAAACTGGTTTTCAACGTTCGTGGCCAGCGTAATTGAACAATGGTCATAAAACGAAGCCGTTATAACTTTGTAACTGATAGAATCAGTATTGTCATCTTGTAACAGAGATCATCATTCATATGTTGTTATAACATAGTACACGTGAATAGTACATAGCAGCTGATACCTTACTGCAGCGTTCAAAAAACGCAACCCAACGTTGTATACACATGTGTGGCCATTACAGTAGCGAAATAGGGACACGGAATAGTTGATATGGACTGTTGCCAATCGCTGTCTCGAACTTCACCATTATCGTAAGTACAGAAATTTTCAAGAATCAGCTGTTGCGGAGCACAATCTAATAAAGAAACAAAATTATGTTTGAATAGATCCGAGGAGCAGTCGAAATTAGACTGGATGGTAGCAACTTCAGTAGACACCAGGTTATGATATTAGCAATGCATGGAAGCGTGCGCTTGACAAATTAAGGATCACAGAGGAAGACTTTACACAACCCCCGCCTGATATGAGTGTCAGCACTGCAAGAGACGCCGGCTAGCAAAGCACAAACGTAACCTACGGACGCACAGAATGGCACCTCAGCGTAAAACGTGACGTCATCGTGACGTAATCCAGCCAATCACATGCCGTTCTCCAGGTATGAACGTGCGGAGAGCCTCGCCAATTTAACGATAGTCAGACGATGATGGAGGCAGTCGTCGAAAGCTTGGGATTTTAACCTAATTTGGTGCTGCAAGTTAATCTAGAACTTATCTTAATCCGTTAACTACACTTGCTATTTAGACTGACGTTAGTAACTTCATTGCGAAGTTTTCGACTCCAAAAACAAAAACCATCTGAGACCCATTTACTTCTATATTTCCGTAAAGTATTGGTAAAGAATTAATGGCAGCTGTTTATCAAAAATCAGTCTTCACTGAAAAAGGAAATACGATCTTAGCAATACTTAAGGCTCTTACTTTAACAACATCCTCTTAAACAGAAATATGTTTTGAGATCAAGTAATGATTAATTAAATAAACAATGAAGAAAAAAATAACGAATGACTTTCGATGAAAAAAGTCACAGTAGGTACATGAACGAATGAACTAAAACAACGAAAAGTATCCTGCCCTAAATGGCGACATTTATTTTCATTAATCACAGTCGAGATATGCTTTTCTGTCCATGAAAATAGCCAGACTGTCTTACTGTTTCTTGTTTTTCTTTGCGATCACCCTCTACTTCACTGTCTGTTTCACGATCAGATATTTCCGTATGACTGTCGCTAGGCTCGGCTCCGATGAGTGAGTCCTCGCTAATTAACAATAATTCCAAAATTTGATCACTGTTTTAACATAGTTCCATTCTGCCCAAAACAATTTTAAAAAAGTTATGATGACAAATAAGAAAAGTAACATTTATAGCTTCAAGGAGTAATTTCGACCCCGACCGGTACGTAACTACGGAAATAATGGTCGCTGCTTAGCACGAGATTGCACGAAGCGAAAGCACAGCCGGACTAAGAATACATTGAAGCAAAGTGACAAAGTTGCAATCAGAACGGAATTACGTACAAAAGGCACCGAGCGAGGTGGCGCAGTGGTAAGTGCACTGGACTCGCTATTCGGAAGGACGACGGTTCAAAGCCGCGTTCGGCCATCCTGATTTAGGTTTTCCGTGAGGTCCCTAAATCGTTCCGGGCAAAAGCCGCGATGGTTCCTTTGAGAATGCACGGCCGATTTCCTTCCCCAAGCCTGACACAATTCGAGTTTGTGCTCCGTCTCTAATGACCTCGATGTCGACGGGACGTTAATCCCAATCTTGCTTGCTTCATTCCTTCCTTCCGTAGTTTACCGAGCGAGGTGGCGCAGTGGTTAGCACACTGGACTCGCATTCGGGAGGACGACGGTTCAATCCCGTCTCCAGCCATCCTGATTTAGGTTTTCCGTGATTTCCCTAAATCGTTTCAGGCAAATGCCGGGATGGTTCCTTTGAAAGGGCACGGCCGATGTCCTTCCCCATCCTTCCCTAACCCGAGCTTGCGCTCCGTCTCTAATGACTTCGTTGTCGACGGGACGTTAAACAACACAAACCTAACCTAACCTTCCGTAGTTAACCCCTGGAAGAAAAAAATTAGATATTATGTAGCAGTACCTGAGACGCTCAGGAGATGGCAGCACATGTTAGCTGCTCCTACCCTCACCAATTCTCGTAAACAGTTACCCCTCGACTTACTAGAGTCGCAGAGGTATGATGCGAATAAATTCGCGACGTCCGGCTTTAAGGGGTTGAGAGTTAATCTTCGTTCCTTATCTTTCGTCCAACCGTCGATATGGACCAGACAATCCACGTAGCTGCTCTGTTGCACGTCATGAATTAGATGTACACTGATGGCAGCTGCTGTGATCACCGTGGCGCATTTCACGAGAGAAAACAGAGTCTTTCTTCGCGCGGTGTCCTTTCCAAGTTCGCCGAGCACCTGTGCGGCAGTTACGTATGAAACCGACCGGCTATGGCCGTTGCAGAACGCCTCGCAATTCCTTCACGTAGATGCGGGCAGTTGACTGGGACCGGTTTTCCGCGGTTTTCTTTGGATTTCTTTGCAGGTGTGCGTCACCTTTCCAGAGTTGTCCGACCAAACTGAAATCTTCTTTTCGGCCTCGCTGTCAAGTGATTCATGTGTAGTTTCCACTTCACACTACTGCAAATGGTCCTATCGACTACAATGCAGATTTGTTATTTCTCCCCTTAATACTCATTAGCTTCCATTTATTTTCGTATAAGGCGAACTGCAGATTACTTCAGCAATGAAAAAAACTGTGTATATCAAATTAATCTGTCTTACATCACCTAGGGAAGAAACTTCTTTATAGACAACTACACAGTCGACGAATATTTATATCAATAACCAGTCACGTTGTGTCTAGGACTCCTGCATACTAGGTTCGCTAGACAAACAACCAACTCGTATTAATGAGTTTGTGGCGAAATAAATAAAAAAACATTTGAATTTATTGTGTTTTTTAACTTTAGAATTTTTGAAAGGCTTTTTTACGGATTGTGTTGACCGGCTTGAATACGGACAAATACAGTGCTGCGTGAAATATGCCTGTAATATAATTTACCATTCCGATTAATTACATTTTGAATTCTACGTCATTGTTGATTTAATCAGAGTTCTCACCTTAGACGTAGAATTAGTCCTTCTGCCACAATATTAATTCATCAGTCGCCATCGAAGTTCTTCTCTTTGTTGACCGTGTGTATCTTCCTAAGTCGGCATCGGTTCACTTCACGAAGACGGTGGAAACCCAGGAATACAATGCTACGTTGCTTTAAATAATTTTCGTAACACTTCGATACTTCTCACTATTTTTTATTCACAAGACAATAAGACTTGCTCTGCTCGTCGCACAAACCATAATTACTAACAATATGGCTGCCTTTCTGCAGACATCAAAAATTACGTCCATCCTCCACGAGGCAACAATCGAAAGTGTCCGTTAGCTCCTTCTTGGAGTATGAAACAAAAGAGAATCCAATGTGAACATTACAAAGATTATAACCTACATGCCTCTCAATTTAATCTTTGGCGCAGCCTTCAAGGTATTGTATGTCTCTGCGTCGGAATGTGTCATTACAAGTTTTATTATAAAACACAAACACAATTACCTTTTACACATGCCGCAAGCTAAGGGGGACATGGAAAATAATCAGTCCTTTTCAGAATAGAAAAACCAAGTCTGTGCTCATTTAGAGAGTACTAATGAAGAGGCTAACATTGGAGAGGTATCGAGGTTGGCCCTACCATTCGGGCGCAGCGCTGACTTCTTCTCACAGCCTTCTCTTCCCTGTTGTTCCCGATTGGCGTGCCGGCCCTGACTTTACGCCGTAACAAGTCAAGATATCGAAACAAGGTTTTCTGCAGATAATAGTACACACATCACAAAAAGTTTTTCCTCACCCCAGTTCCCAGAACTCCTGAAACTAGACGTTGACTGTGGATACTGAATCACATACACAGTCCCTCTAACTGTACATAGATGTCACTAAACCCGCCCAAAGATGTCAACAAACATGCACGAGCAGTGCCTATTAGACGCAGGGGGCCCGACAGCCGGTCACTTCCAATCATTCCACCAGGAAGGAGTACACGGCTCGTGTTATCTGTAGTTCAACCATGCCTAGACGGCCAATACCGCTGTTAAATCGCGTCCATATTGTTACTTTGTTCCAGGAAGGGCTCTCAACGAGGGAAGTGTCGAGTGGTCTCGAAGTGTACCAAAGCGATGTTGTTCGGACATGAGGGAGATACAGGGAGACAGGAACTGTCCATGACATGCCTCGATCAGGCCACCCAACGGCTACTACTGCAGTGGATGACCGCTACCTACGGATTATGGCTCGGAGGAACCCTGAGAGCAACGCCACCATGTTGAATAATGCTTTTCGTGCAGCCACAAGACGTCGTGTTACGACTTAAACTGGGCATAACAGGCTGCATGATGCGCAGCTTCACTCCCGGCGTCCAGAGCGAGGTCTATCTTTGTAACCACGACACCATGCAGTGCGGTACAGATGGGCACAACAACATGCCGAACAGACCTCTCACGATTGGCATCACGTTCTCTTCATCGATTTGTGTCGCATATGCCTTCAACCAGACAATCGTCGGTGACGTGTATGGAGGCAACCTGGTCAGGCTGAACACCTTGCACACACTGCCCAGCGAGTACAGCAAGGTGGAGGTTCCCTGCTGTTTTGGGATGGGATTATGTGGGGCCGACGTAAGCCGCTGGTGGTCATCGAAGGCTCCGTAACGGCTGTACGATACGTGAATGTCATCCTCCGACCGACGGTGCAACCATATTGGCAGCATATTGGCGAAGCATTCGTCTTCATGGACGACAATTCGCGCCTTCATCGTGCATATTTGTGAATGACTTCCTTCAGGATAACGACATCGCTCAACTACAGTGACCAGCATGTTCTCCAGACATGACCCCTATCGAACATGCCTGGGATAGTTTGAAAAGAGCTGTTTGTGGACGACGGACCCACCAACCACTCTGAGGGATCTACGCCGAATCGCCGTTGAGGAGTGGGACAATCTGGACCAAGAGTGCCTTGATGAACTTGTGGATAGTATGCCACGACGAATACAAGCATGCATCAATGCAAGAGGACGTGTTACTGGGTATTAGAGGTATCGGTGTGTACAGCAATCTGGACCACCATCTGAAGGTCTCGATGTATGGCTTTCACATGCAATGTGTGGCTTTCATGAGCAGTAAAAAGGGCGGAAATGATGTTTATGTTGATCTCTATTTCCATTTTCCGTTCACGTTCCGGAGCTCTCGGAACCGAGGCGATGGAAAACTTTATTTGATGTATGTATATATAAGGGCTACTTCTTCGCTGTAGGTTTAATACCAGCATTTACCCATCGGGATACTGAAGAAACGCTTTTTTCATTACGGAAAGGTAACACAGGGTGTCTCAAATAAAACCGGTAGGCCTCACTTACCGGTTAATCATCTCTAGTCAAATTGCTTGTGAAGTGGCAAAACTGTCTCAAAAGTTGGCTACACTGCATTTTACCGGAAAGTTGAGTGCAGCTGCGTGTTCGTGCGTCAATTGTGAGGGGATCGTATTGTTGAGCTGTTACGAAAATGGGGCAGTTTCCATTAGAACAGTGAATTGATACTGTGGAGTGTTGTATAAAGACAGGTTCCATCAAGGAATGTAAAGGAATGTTTCTAGTGAAGTATCACAGTAGAAAACTCCATATTACCAGCGTTATTCAAGATCTGTACAACAAATAGAGAGCTGTAGGATTCGTTCAGAATGTCAGAGGAATAAGGTACCGAACCTGAAACTACAGACAGAATTCTCACAGATATGACGAGAAGTCCCCGCAAGTCGATAAGGAGGTTATCACAGCTGGTTGGAGTGTCTCGTGTATCGTGTCATTGTGTAGTAAAACGTATGAAATTAACAGCCTGTCGTGTGAATGCGGTGCAAGGGTTGCAATTTGAGGATCAGGGGAAGAGAAAGAGTTCATTATTGTAACTGGCTGTTAACTCAGTTGCTAACGGTTGCTTGGACCCCTTGGTTTACTTCATATCAGATAAAGCCTGGCTTCATTTGTCAGCTTATGTAAACTCCCAGAATTGCAGATACTGGTCGCAGGATAACCCACATATTCTACGAGGTGCATTCAAGTTCTAAGGCCTCCGATTTTTTTCTAATTAACTACTCACCCGAAATCGATGAAACTGGCGTTACTTCTCGACGTAATCGCCCTGCAGACGTACACATTTTTCACAACGCTGACGCCATGATTCCATGGCAGCGGCGAAGGCTTCTTTAGGAGTCTGTTTTGACCACTGGAAAATCGCTGAGGCAATAGCAGCACGGCTGGTGAATGTGCGGCCACGGACAGTGTCTTTCATTGTTGGAAAAAGCCAAAAGTCACTAGGAGCCAGGTCAGGTGAGTAGGGAGCATGAGGAATCACTTCAAAGTTGTTATCACGAATAAACTGTTGCGTAACGTTAGCTCGATGTGCGGGTGCGTTGTCTTGGAGAAACAGCACACGCGCAGCCCTTCCCGGACGTTTTTGTTGCAGTGCAGGAAGGAATTTGTTCTTCAAAACATTTTCGTAGGATGCACCTGTTACCGTAGTCCCCTTTGGAACGCAATGGGTAAGGATTACGCCCAGAATATGGACACCATCATTTTTTCAGCACTGGCGGTTACCCGAAATTTTTTTGGTGGCGGTGAATCTGTGTGCTTCCATTGAGCTGACTGGCGCTTTGTTTCTGGATTGAAAAATGGCATCCACGTCTCATCCATTGTCACAACCGACGAAAAGAAAGTCCCATTCATGCTGTCGTTGCGCATCAACATTGCTTGGCAACATGCCACACGGGCAGCCGTGTGGTCGTCCGTCAGCATTCGTGGCACCGACCTGAATGACACTTTTCGCATTTTCAGGTCGTCATGCAGGAGTGTGTACACAGAACCCACAGAAATGCCAACACTGGAGGCGGTCCGTTCAACAGTCATTCGGCGACCCCCAAAACAATTCTCTCCACTTTCTCGATCATGTCGTCAGACCGGCTTGTGCGAGCCCGAGGTTGTTTCGGTTTGTTGTCACACAATGTTCTGCCTTCATTAAACTGTCGCACCCACGAACGCACTTTCGACACATCCATAACTCCATTACCACATGTCTCCTTCAACTGTCGATGAATTTCAATTGGTTTCACACCACGCAAATTCAGAAAACGAATGATTGCACGCTGTTCTAGCAAGGAAAACGTCGCCATTTTAAGTATTTAAAACAGTTCTCATTCTCGCCGCTGGCGGTAAAATTCCATCTGCCATATGGTGCTGCCATCTCTGGGACGTATTGACAATGAATGCGGCCTCATTTTAAAACAATGCGCATGTTTCTATCTCTTTCCAGTCCGGAAAAAAAAAAATCGGAGGCTTTAGAACTTGAATGCACCTCGTACATGAAGAACCTCTTTACTCAGAGGTGTGTGTCATCCGGCATGTGCATTATTGGTCCCATATTTTTCAATTACACCTTAAACAATGCCAGATACATAACGACCTTTGAGTCATTCTGTGTACAAATGACATATGGAGAGAAGATGTATGCAGTATTTCAAAAACATGGAGCAACCGCTCATATAACCAACTAAAGTATGGCTCACACCACCACCGTGTTCCCTCAAGACAGACTTGTCAGTAGAGGGCTCTGGCCCCCAGCATCCCCGAACTTAACGTCGTGTGATTTTTATTTATAGGAAAGACTAAAAAACAAAGTGTATGTTGACAATACCCGCACAATAGGCGATCTTAAACGGAACACTACTACAGAAATTAACCACATCAAGCCTGCAGAAGGGCATCACTCGAAGGCAGAGATGCTTGGATACCCATGGCCACGACTTCCAGCATCTCTCACAATCAGGTAACTACATGTTTTTAAGTTTGCTAGTATTTATTCTTTTTTAGTTAATTATTTAGTATTTGAATCTCGGCATGAGGTGTGCTGGTTTCACGTGGGACACGCCGTAGCTTTAAAGGTATTTGACAGTCCATAAAAAATGGAGTACAGCGACAAAGCACAACAAGGTGCACAGGGAAACGTGCTGCAAACTTACCCGACAAGCGTGTTCAATGTAAGGTTCAGCTACAAAATGAACTCAAAACTTTTGTAAGCAATTCTGATTGCAGTAGTTATATGGTGATGAAGAGACAAACAAATAGATCAGCGTGCAGAGATGTATTCGTACTGACGAATACAACGTGCGTTCCATAAGTAATGCGACCAAATTCGTAAAAAATCATTTGTTGAATATATTCGTACAAATAATAAAAAATTTTCAAAATAGCACCCTCTTGCGTCGTTACACTTCTGGAGGCGGTGTTTCCATGCCTGGAAGGCATCCTGGAGTGCCTTTTCCGGAATGAGCTGATGTAACATGCGCCTGGATGTTTTCAATTGTATCCCAACGTTTTCCTTTTATGACTCCTTATAACCGAGGAAACAAAAAAAAGTTAGCGGGAGCCAGGTCAGTAATGTAGGGAGGCTGGGGAACCAATGGGGTCTTGGTCCTGGCCAGGAAGTCGTTGACAATGAAGGCGCTGTGACTCGGTGCATTGTCATGGTGAACTTTCCACGTGTCCTTGATGTCGCTTCAGCAGCGCGAGACCCTCCTTTTCAGTCTTTTGAGCACTTCCAAGTAGAACGCTGAGTTCACTGTAGTCCCAGTAGGTACGAATTCGTGGTGGACAATGCCTCTGACGTCAAAAAAGACAATGAGCATGGTTTTGATCCTGGACTTGCTCATGCGTGCCTTCTTGGGACAGGGAGTGTTTATAGCGTGTTTATAGCGATAAGAAGTGCAATAGTATCGAAGGAAATTGACAGAGATCCGAAATGTGAAATAATTTGGGTGAAGGTCACGGTTAAAGCAGGCTCAGACATGGTAATTGGATGTCTCTATAGTCCCCCTGGCTCAGCAGCTGTTGTGGCTGAGCACCTGAGGGATAATTTGGAAAACATTTCGAGTAGATTTCCCCACCATGTTATAGTTGTGGGTGGAGATTTTAATTTTCCGGATATAGACTGGGAGACTCAAACGTTCATAACGGGTGGCAGGGACTAAGAATCCAGTGAAATTTTTTTAAGTGCTTTATCTGAAAACTACCTTGAGCAGTTAAACAGAGAACCGACTCGTGGCGATAACATATTAGACATTCTGGTGACAAACAGACCCGAACTATTTGAAAAAGTTAACGCAGAACAGGGAATCAGCGATCATAAAGCGGTTACGGCATCGATGATTTCAGCCGTAAATAGGAATATTAAAAAAGTAGGAAGATTTTTCTGTCTAGAAAAAGTGACAAAAAGCAGATTTCAGAGTACCTGTTGGCTCAACACAAAAGTTTTGTCTCAAGTACAGATGGTGTTGAGGATCAGTGGACAAAGTTCAAAACCGTCGTACATTATGCGTTAGATGAGTATGTGCCAAGCAAGATCGTTGTTGTTGTTGTTGTGGTCTTCAGTCCTGAGACTGGTTTGATGCAGCTCTCCATGCTACTCTATCCTGTGCAAGCTTCTTCATCTCCCAGTACCTACTGCAAGATCGTAAGAGATGGAAAAGAGCCACCGTGGTACAATAACCGAGTTAGAAAACTGCTGCGGAAGCAAAGGGAACTTCACAGCAAACATAAACATAGCCAAAGCCTTGCAGACAAACAAAAATTACGCGAAGCGAAATGTAGTGTAAGGAGGGCTATGCGAGAGGCGTTCAATGAATTCGAAAGTAAAGTTCTATGTACTGACTTGGCAGAAAATCTTAAGAAATTTTGGTCTTATGTCAAAGCGGTAGGTGGATCAAAACAAAATGTCCAGACACTCTGTGACCAAAATGGCACTGAAACAGAGGATGACAGACTAAATGCCGAAATACTAAATGTCTTTTTCCAAAGCTGTTTCACAGAGGAAGACTGCACTGTAGTTCCTTCTCTAGATTGTCGCACAGATGACAAAATGGTAGATATCGAAATAGACGACAGAGGGATAGAGAAACAATTAAAATCGCTCAAAAGAGGAAAGGCCGCTGGACCTGATGGGATACAAGTTCGAATTTATGTTCGAGTATAATGACTTTTCTGGAGACGAGAAATCTACTCTGTAGGAATCAGCATGGGTTTCGCAAAAGACGGTCGTATGAAACCCAGCTCGCGCTATTCGTCCTCGAGACTCAGAGGGCCATGGACACGGGTTCACAGGTAGATGCCGTGTTTCTTGACTTCCGCAAGGCGTTCGATACAGTTCCCCACAGTCGTTTAATGAACAAAGTAAGAGCATATGAACTATCAGACCAATTGTATGATTGGATTGAAGAGTTCCTAGATAACAGAACGCAGCATGTCATTCTCAATGGAGAGAAGTCTTCCGAAGTAAGAGTGATTTCAGGTGTGCCGCAGGGGAGTGTCATAGGACCGTTGCTATTCACAATATACATAAATGACCTTGCGGATGACATCGGAAGTTCACTGAGGCTTTTTGCAGATGATGCTGTGGTGTATCGAGAGGTTGTAAAAATGGAAAATTGTACTGAAATGCAGGAGGATCTGCAGCGAATTGACGCATGGTGCAGGGAATGGCAACTGAATCTCAATGTAGACAAGTGTAATGTGCTGCGAATACATAGAAAGAAAGATCCCTTATCATTTTGCTACAAAATAGCAGGTCAGCAACTGGAAGCAGTTAATTTCATAAATTATCTGGGAGTACGCATTAGGAGTGATTTAAAATGGAATGATCATATAAAGTTGACCGTCGGTAAAGCAGATGCCAGATTGAGAATCATTGGAAGAATCCTAAGGAAATGCAATCCGAAAACAAAGGAAGTAGGTTACAGTACACTTGTTCGCCCACTGCTTGAATACTGCTCAGCAGTGTGGGATCCATACCAGTAGGGTTGGTAGAAGAGATAGAGAAGATCCAATGGAGAGCAGCGCGCTTCGTTACAGGATCATTTAGTAATCGCGAAAGCGTTACGGAGGTGATGGATAGACTCCAGTGGCAGACTCTGCAGGAGAGACGCTCAGTAGCTCGGTACGGGCTTTTGTTAAAGTTTCGATAACATACCTTCACCCAAGAGTCAAGCAGTATATTGCTCCCTCCTACGTATATCTCGCGAAGAGACCATGAGGATAAAATCAGAGAGATTAGAGCCCACACAGAGGCATACCGACAATCCTTCTTTCCACGAACAATACGAGACTCGAATAGAAGGGGGAACGTTTAGAGGTACTCAAGGTACCTCCGCCACACACCGACAGGTGGCTTGCGGAGTATGGATGTAGATGTAGATGGGGTGTGCCACTCTGAACTCTGCCTTTTTGTCTGAGGATCGTACTCAAAAATCTACTACTCATCACGAGTGATAACTGAGTTTAAAAAATGGGGATCACTTTCACACATTTCCAACATTTCTCGGCACCGAAGCACTCACATGTGCTTGTGTTCGTCGGTCAACACTTTTGGGACGAGTTTGGCACACACCTTTCTCATGTTCAAATATTCGGTCACAATGCTGGAAACAGTTGTTTTTGACATGTTTAGAGTTTGTGCTAGCAATTGAAGGCTCAGCCGTCTGTCAGAGTTCAAACAATCTCTCACACGCGTCGCATTTTCGTCGACTGTTTCGGTTGATGGCCGTCCACTGCCAGGTTCGTCGGTGATCTCCTCTCGGCTCTCCATGAACGACTTGTGCCATCGGAAAACTTGTGATTTGGACCAGGAATCATTCCCAAAGGCATGCGTAAGTAATGGAATCGTTTCGGTGGCAGACTTCCCAAGTTCAACGCAAAATTTGATAGCGTACCGTTGCTCTACAGAATGATCCATTGTGCCGTGTCTCATAAACTCAAAGCGGGGTTGATGGAAACGCACGTCCTGACTCTCCAGCAGCTCGCAGCCGAATGAGACAAAGAGCGTTTTGAAGCTAACAGCCCCCTCCACTTAACCCATCCGATTACAACACGCTGTGGTGTACCGTTGCGTCAGAAAAAAATTGGTCGCATTACTTATGGAACGCACTCTGTATATGGGTTACCTACTGTCCGGAACTCACACAGACGGGGCTTATCAGAAAGTTTAATTATAGCCGACACTTCGCTGCTAAACGAAAGACTCATTCAGGTTCCTACACCGATCACCTTACGTAGACCATAATATTCGTACCGGTGTAAACATTAGCCATAAGCGCCATACCATACATGACTCTTTCGACCCACTAATGTCCCATAATCAGCTTCTACCGGAGTAAACAGCTCCTCAGCAGACCAGCCGATCTCCTTCTGTGCTGAGAGCGACACTGTTCGCCTATTTCTTGTACCCTACGTCGCTCCTTTAGAACTATTCTGCACGTAATAGCGAGGAGGTCTTTCTGTATGAAATGCCTGCACATACTTTCCTCATTACTTCGTCATATTCCGTAGTTTTCAAAAGTGTATGGAAGGAGTTGTGGTGTCTATTAAGAGAGACTAAATGTCATTGTCCATCAGACTGAGTGATTTGCTTCACCGCGTCCAGTCGCTGATAAATAAAATAGCCAGTCAGTCACCATGTCTGACTGTTCACGAAGGCCCGAGCATACAGAACAGGTTAGCAGATACGTGAGTAGCCCAAGCACTTTTTGATAATTGAACCCAGTGCCTAGTCCTGGACACCGAGGTACCGAGAGGAGCGCACCAGTGAAGTGTGGTGGGACCGCTCTTTTTATCTTCATACATTAACGATATGACGGATCGGATCAACAGCAATCTACGAGTCTTTGCCGACGACGCTGTAATATAAAGTGTCGTCGCTGACCGACTGTAGGAACTTAACAGGTTGTGTTGGACAGAACCTCGATTTGGTATAATCAATGACAATTTGAACAAGTTTACAATTTCATATGGCCCATAAAAAATCTTAAGGTGAGATATCCGGCGATAGCGGTCTGATTTTGGGACAGAGGGTCCTCTTCCAATCGAACTCCGAGAGAATCTGTTGTTAAGTTGGTTACAGAGATTACTATGGAAATGAGATGTGCACCGTCGTGCTAAAATCACATCCCCTCGCTTACGACAATAGGTACAGTCTCCAACAATTAAATCACATCTCGAACGAACACAAAGACCTTGTAAAAAATAACTAGACTCACTGATGGCGCTGCAGTCGCGGGATAATTTGAACCTTCGGCTGGACGCCATTATAGTGGTGGTAGTCTGATGTATTGTGTAGCGACTCTAGGGAAGTCATTTTACAACCAAAAGCGATGTATAAACATTCGAAATCCGCGCGTCAGTTTACCGCTTTAATGGCCGCCAGCCAGCTATTCAATTTGTCCGCTCTTCACAGTCGACCACTCGTGCGGTTGATGGTGATGATGTTTGGTTTGTGGGGCGCTCAACTGCGTGGTTATCAGCGCCCGTACAATCACTCAATCTTTGCTCAGTCCAATTTCGCCACTTTTCTGGATGATGATGAAATGATGAGGACAACACAAACACCCATTCATCTCGAGGCAGGTGAAAATCCCTGCCCCGCCGGGAATCGAACCCGGGACCCCGTGCTCGGGAAGCGAGAACGCTACCGCGAGACCACGAGCGGCGGACGCTCGTGCGGTTGTGGGGGCCTGAACGAACATCAGGTAAGGCGCACTGTTTAACGCGGTAGCAATGAAGAAGGGCTCATCAATTAGACTTATGCAAATCCTGCCCATCAGTTGGTAAGGATTTCTTGCTAGTCATCAGAGACACGGATATCGTCAGGAGTACTCCAGGGAGGCGTCATAGGACAGTTATTATTTCCTGTGTACATAAATGATCTGAGGACAGGGTCGGCAGCAATCTGCTGATGATACTGTGGTGCACAGTAAGGTGCCAAGGACAGTGCCTCTAGGATGATAGAAGATGACTTAAACAAAATTTCTAGTTGGTGTGGCGAATTGCACCTGGCTGTAAATATAGAAAAAAATGTAAGTTAATAAGGATTAGGAAGAACAACAACCCTGTAATGACCACAATTTATTGGTTATGACCTGTAGATTAAAACTGAAGAAACTGCAAAAAGGTGGGAATTTAAGGAGATGGGACCTGCATAAACTGAAAGAACCAGAGGTTGTAGAGAGTTTCAGGGAGAGCATAAGGGAACAATTGACAGGAATGGGGGAAAGAAATACAGTAGAAGAAGAATGGGTAGCTTTGAGGGATGAAGTGGTGAAGGCAGCAGAGGATCAAGTAGGTAAAAAGAAGAGGGCTAGTAGAAATCCTTGGGTAACAGAAGAAATATTGAATTTAATTGATGAAAGGAGAAAATATAAAAATGCAGTAAGTGAAGCAGGCAAAAAGGAATACAAACGTCTCAAAAATGAGATCGACAGGAAGTGCAAAATGGCTAAGCAGGGACGGCTAGAGGACAAATGTAAGGACGTGGAGGCTTATCTCACTAGGGGTAAGATAGATACTGCCTACAGGAAAATTAAAGAGACCTTTGGAGATAAGAGAACCACATGTATGAACATCAAGAGCTCCGATGGAAACCCAGTTCTAAGCAAAGAAGGGAAAGCAGAAAGGTGGAAGGAGTATATAGAGGGTCTATACAGGGGCGATGTTGTTGAGGACAATATTATGGAAATGGAAGAGGAGGTAGATGAAGATGAAATGGGAGATACGATGCTGCGTGAAGAGTTTGACAGAGCACTGAAAGACCTGAGTCGAAACAAGGCCCCCGCAGTAGACAACATTCCATTGGAACTACTGACGGCCTTGGGAGAGCTAGTCCTGACAAAACTCTACCATCTGGTGAGCAAGATGTATGAAACAGGCGAAATACCCTCAGACTTCAAGAACAATATAATAATTCCAATCCCAAAGAAAGCAGGTGTGGACAGATGTGAAAATTACCGAACAATCAGTTTAATAAGCCACAGCTGCAAAATACTAACACGAATTCTTTACAGACGAATGGAAAAACTAGAAGAAGCCGACCTCGGGGAAGATCAGTTTGGATTCCGTTGAAATACTGGAACACGTGAGGCAATACTGACCTTATGACTTACCTTAGAAGAAAGATTAAGGAAAGGCAAACCTACGTTCCTAGCATTTGTAGACTTAGAGAAAGCTTTTGACAATGTTGACTGGAATACTCTCTTTCAAATTCTAAAGGTGGCAGGGGTAAAATACAGGGAGCGAAAGTCTATTTACAATTTGTACAGAAACCAGATGGCAGTTATAAGAGTCGAGGGGCATGAAAGGGAAGCAGTGGTTGGGAAGGGAGTGAGACAGGGTTGTAGCCTCTCCCCGATGGTATTCAATCTGTATATTGAGCAAGCAGTAAAGGAAACAAAAGAAAAATTCGGAGTAGGTATTAAAATCCATGGAGAAGAAATAAAAACTTTGAGGTTCGCCGATGACATTGTAATTCTGTCAGAGACAGCAAAGGACTTGGAAGAGCAGTTGAACGGAATGGATAGTGTCTTGAAGGGAGGATATAAGATGAACATCAACAAAAGCAAAACGAGGATAATGGAATGTAGTGGAATTAAGTCGGGTGATGTTGAGGGTATTAGATTAGGAAATGAGACACTTAAAGTAGTAAAGGAGTTTTGCTATTTGGGGAGCAAAATAACTGATGATGGTCGAAGTAGAGAGGATATAAAATGTAGACTGGCAATGGCAAGGAAAGCGTTTCTGAAGAAGAGAAATTTGTTAACATCGAGTATAGATTTAAGTGTCAGGAAGTCATTTCTGCAAGTATTTGTATGGAGTGTAGCCATGTATGGAAGTGAAACATGGACGGTAAATAGTTTGGACAAGAAGAGAATAGAAGCTTTCGAAATGTGGTGCTACAGAAGAATGCTGAAGATTAGATGGGTAGATCACATAACTAATGAGGAAGTATTGAATAGGATTGGGGAGAAGAGAAGTTTGTGGCACAACTTGACCAGAAGAAGGGATCGGTTGGTAGGACATGTTCTGAGGCATCAAGGGATCACCAATTTAGTATTGGAGGGCAGCGTGGAGGGTAAAAATCGTAGGGGGAGACCAAGAGATGAATACACTAAGCAGATTCAGAAAGATGTAGGTTGCAGTAGGTACTGGGAGATGAAGAAGCTTGCACAGGATAGAGTAGCATGGAGAGCTGCATCAAACCAGTCTCAGGACTGAAGACCACAACAACAACAACACCCCAGGGAGGCGTCATAGGACAGTTATTATTTCCTGTGTACGTAAATGATCTGACGGCCAGGGTGGGCAGCAATCTGCTGATGATACTGCGGTGCACAGTAAGGTGCCAAGGACAGTGCCTCTAGGATGCTAGAAGATGACTTAAACAAAATTTCTAGTTGGTGTGGTGAATTGCACCTGGCTGTAAATATAGAAAAAAATGTAAGTTAATAAGGATTATGAAGAAAAACAACCCTGTAATGTTCGGTATGTAGTATGTTGCTTGACACAGCCACGTAGTTTAAATATCTGGGCGTAGCTTTGCAAAGCGATATGCAGTGGAACAAGCACTTGGGGTTTGTGGTACGGAAGACGAATGGTAGACTTCGGTTTATTGGGAGAATTTTAGGAAAGTGTCTGTCATATGTAAAGAAGGCCACATACAGGACGCCAGTGCGACCTGTTCTTGAGTAGTGCTCGTGTGTCTGGGATCCGCACAGGTCGAAATAAAAGAAGACCTCGAAGGAATTCAGAGGCGGGGTGCTGGATTTGTCACTAGTGGTTTCGAATAACACGCAAGTGTTACTGAGGTACTTCGAGAACTCAAATGGGAACCCCTGGAGAGAAAGCGATGTTTCTTTCGAGGAAAGGTATTGAGGAAATTTAAGGAACCGGCTTCTGAAGCTGACTGCGGAACGATCCTACTGCCGCCTACGTACATTTCGCGTAAACATCACGAAGATGGCCGGCCGAGGTCGCCGAGCGGTTCTAGGCGCTGCAGTCTGGAACCGCGCGACCGCTACGGTTGCAGGTTCGAATCCTACCTCGGGCATGGATGTGTGTGATGTCCTTAGGTTAGTTAGGTTTAAGGGGCTCCGGAACGCCCTATACTTGCAATGTTAAAATAACGCTTATAAATTACATCTTTCCTCACAAAGTATTTGCTGTAGGAAGTTGAACTTTTTACAGATTATTTATTGGAATATGGGCTACAACTTAACACAGGGATTTTACAAAATTTTAGTTCAGTTATTAAAGATGATTTTTTTTTCAATTGTAATGAAAATTCACAACATTTTTTTGCAATTTTTTATTTATATATTCAAAAATATACAGTTTTTTGGAAAAAGGCTGTGTTAAATTATGCAGAAGGTACTGTGTAACATTTACGGAAAGTTTGAAACAAATATGTTTGGAAGATCCTTAGAAAACATGTAATTAGTATGAGAAAATAAAAGTTTTGGGAATCGAGCGACAAAGATTGGATTAACTTTTTAGTGCATTCCAGGTCCATAGGATGGATTATCTTCATCCTCTGCAAACTCCTCCTCCAGCTTTCTCTTGTTCCCCCTCCTGTTTACTCTTGCTTGTATTTCTAGACTCTTTACAGCCCTGTCTGCAGCCCGAAGGCGTTCCTTACCTAAAGCAAGCATCGCTCGTACCATGTTAGAATGTTATTATTTACAGTAATAACACATACCTTTGGCTTTCCAACATTTCTCCTTTTCTTAAAAGCCTTCAGAGGATTTCTAATAACTTTACTTTTACTCATTATTATACTTCAACAAAACAGAGACTCAAGAAACAGAATTAATTACGAATATTTTCGAGATAACGACAGAGTAAATAAACATGAAACAATCGACAATCACACCAGCGATATATATTGAACCATCACAGGTTAGCCACAACACATACTTTATCTCACATCACTAAAATGTACCTGATGAACACGGACGTTAATAATAACACCATTTGACAGCAGTTTAACAGCGCCACAGTGGGTCACGCCCATGTAGAACACATTTCAAAAAAAATAATTAAAAATAGTTGTAGTCTTCAGAATTGAATAAATTATATATCTATTAAAAGGTAATAGTCTGCAGATTCAGAAAACGCAAAAAAGTAAAAATTGAACTTTTCATGATTTTGAGCCTTTCCGGAGCCCCTTAAGTAGTTCTAAGTTCTAAGGGACTGATGACCTCAGAAGCTAAGTTCCATACTGCTCAGAGCCATTTGAACCATCTTGGAGGAGGCGAGGCCGGCAGAGAAGCAGCCCGCTGCGTGCAGGCGGTGGCGCTGCGGCGGTCCGCGTTGCCCTAGTCCAGAGCCACGCAGGCCGCGCTGGTCCGGAGACGCCGGCGGAGGCAGCGGGCGCGCGTGTGTGTGTGAGTGGGGGGGGGGGGAGGCACGCGGATCGATGCACTGCCAGCCCCGCCCCCCCCCCCCTTCCCCTCCGCGCCTGCTTTGTCTTTCGCGCGCGACGCCACAGCTCAGCTAACCGCTCTGGTCCAGGTTTCCAGACGTCCCGCTCAACTCGCCAACATCCAGGGGCTGAGCTAGACGCTGCTGGACCCGAGAACACGGCGGCGCATGTTACGTCGCGACTGCCCTGACTTGGCTCGTTTATACAGTCTGGCCCTTTACTAGTGTACGAGATGCGTAGTATCCGACTTCTTTATCCAGCTCGAGCAGTGGGATAGGGTCAGCTGTGTAGTAGCTACCTACTTGTGTATGACTTTACGGCAGAATAATATATTTAATTTGACTGGATTACGAAGCGGTAACAGACATCAAGAAGAATATAACAATTCCAATCCCAAAGAAAGCAGGTGAAGACAGATGTGAAAATTACCGAACTACTATCAGTTCTAAGCAAAGAAGGGAAAGCAGAAAGGTGGAAGGAGTATATAGAGGGTCTATACAGGGGCGATGTTGTTGAGGACAATATTATGGAAATGGAAGAGGAGGTAGATGAAGATGAAATGGGAGATATGACACTGCGTGAAGAGTTTGACAGAGCACTGAAAGACTTAAGTCGAAACAAGGCCCTGGAAGTAGACAACATTCCATTAGAACTACTGACACCCTTGGGAGAGCCAGTCCTGACAAAACTCTACCATATGCTGAGTAAGATGTATGATACAGCCGAAATACCCTCAGGCTTCAAGAAGAATATAATAATTCCAATCCCAAAGAAAGCAGGTGTAGACAGATGTGAAAATTAACTATCAGTTTAATAAGTCACAGCTGCAAAATACTAACGCGAATTCTTTACAGACGAATGGAAAAACTGCTAGAAGCTGACCTCGGGGAAGATCAGTTTGGATTCCGTAGAAATGTTGGAACACGTGAGGCAATACTGACCCTACGACTTATCTTAGAAGAAAGATTAAGGAAAGGCAAACCTACATTTCTAGCATTTGTAGGCTTAGAGAAAGCTTTTGACAATGTTGACTGGAATACTCTCTTTCAAATTATAAAGGTGCCAGGGATAAAATACAGGGAGCGAAAGTCTATTTACAATTTGTACAGAAACCAGATGGCAGTTATAAGAGTCGAGGGGCATGAAAGGGAAGCAGTGGTTGGGAAGGGAGTGAGACAGGGTTGTAGCATCTCCCCGATGCTATTCAGTCTGTATATTGAGCAAGCAGTTAAGGAAACAAAAGAAAAGTTCGGAGTAGGTATTAAAATCCATGGAGAAGGAATAAAAACTTTAAGGTTCGCCGATGTCATTGCAATTCTGTCAGAGACAGCAAAGGACTTGGAAGAGCAGTTGAACGGAATGGACAGTGTCTTGAAACGAGGGTATAAGATGAACATCAACAAAAGCAAAACGAGGATAATGGAATGTAGTCAAATTAAGTCGGGTGATGCTGAGGGAAATAGATTAGGAAATGAGACACTTAAAGTAGTATAGGAGTTTTGCTATTTGGGGAGCAAAATAACTGTTGACGGTCGAAGTAGAGAGGATATAAAATGTAGACTGGCAATGGCGCGGAAAGCGTTTCTGAAGAAGAGAAATTTGTTAACATCGAGTATAGATTTAAATGTCAGGAAATCGTTTCTGAAAGTATTTGTATGGAGTGTAGCCATGTATGGAAGTGAAACATGGACGGTAAATAGTTTGGACAAGAAGAGAATAGAACCTTTCGAAATGTGGTGCTACAGAAGAATGCTGAAGATTAGATGGGTAGATCACATAACTAATGAGGAGGTATTGAATAGGATTGGGGAGACGTTTGTGGCACAACTTGACTAGAAGAAGGGATCGGTTGGTAGGACATGTTCTGAGGCATCAGGCGATCACCAATTTAGTATTGGAGGGCAGCGTGGAGGGTAAAAATCGTAGAGGGAGACCAAGAGATGAATACACTAAGCAGATTCAGATCGATGTTGGTTGCAGTAGGTACTGGGAGATGAAGAAGCTTGCACAGGATATAGTAGCATGGAGAGCTGCACCAAACCAGTCTCAGGACTGAAAACCACAACAACAAGAAGTACTTGTGCACTTTTATCATGGCAGACGAAAGAGATGATACGATTATTTACGATGAATGCGCGGACGTCTTGTCAGACGTTCCGTACGACTTCCCGATTGGGAAGAAGACATAGGATATCAAAAAGTGAAAGTGAAGCAGAATCGTTGGAAGATAGTGAAATACGTCCAAGAAGAATTCGGCGAACGCTGCGGTTGCCAACTGATTCGGATGAATCAGACGAAGAAGACAGACTATGATTTACTGAGGACCAACAAGAAATTTGAAGAATCTCCGGGTCCACACATATTTCCCAAAGATACACGGGTTCACAGGTAGATGCCGTGTTTCTTGACTTCCGCAAGGCGTTTGGTGCAGTTCCCCACAGTCGTTTTATGAACAAAGTAAGAGCACATGGACTATCAGACCAATTGTGTCATTGGATTGAAGAGTACCTAGATAATAGAACGCAGCATGTCATTCTCAATGGAGAGAAGTCTTCCGAAGTAAGAGTGATTTCAGGTGTGCCACAGGGGAGTGTCGTAGGACCGTTGCTATTCACAATATTCATAAATGACCTTGTGAATAACATCAGATGTTCACTGAGGCTTTTTGTGGATGATGCTGTAGTACGTCGAAAGGTTGTAACAATGGAAAATTGTACTGAAATGCAGGACGATCTGCAGCGAATTGACGCAAGGTGCAGGGAATGGCAATTGAATCTCAATGTAGACAAGTGTAATGTGCTGCGAATACATAGAAAGAAAGATCCTTTATCATTTAGCTACAATATAGCAGGTCAGCAACTGGAAGCAGTTAATTCCATAATTATCTGGGAGTAGGCACTAGGAGTGATTGAAAATGGAGTGACCATATAAAATTAATCGTCGGTAAAGCAGATGCCAGACAGATTCATTGGAAGAATCCTAAGGAAATGCAATCCTAAAACAAAGGAAGTAGGTTACAATACATTTTTTCGCCCACTGCTTGAATACTGCTCACCAGTGTGGGATCCGTACCAGATAGGGTTGATAGAAGAGATAGAGAAGATCCTATGAAGAGCAGCGCGTTTCGTTACACAATCATCTACTAATCGCGAAAGCGTTACGGAGATTATAGGTAAACTCCACTGGAAGACTCTGCAGGAGAGACGCTCAGTAGCTCGGTACGGGCATTTGTTGAAGTTTCGAGAACATACCTTCACCGAGGAGTGAAGCAGTATATTGCTCCCTCCTACGTATATCTCGCGAAGAGACCATGAGGATAAAATCAGAGAGATTAGAGCCCACACAGAGGCATACCGACTATCTTTGCTTCCACGAACAATACGAGACTGGAATAGAAGGGAGAACCGATAGAGGTACACAAAGACCTTCCGCCACACACCGTCAGGTGGCTTGCGGATTATGGATGTAGATGTAGATTAGATGTAGCGTCGTGGATATCATAGAATTATATATTGGGAACGATCTATATGAATATATTAGCAACAAAACCAACTAGTATTACAGCCAAAATTGCAATAGAAGAAAAGTGGATTAAGAGAAGCCAAATTTGTCGACGTTACGGGACCCACACTTAGAAAATGGTTTGGGCTTGCTGTCCTTATGGGAACTGTAAAAAAAGCAAGGATTGATGATTGCTGGTCAACGAATCCGTTGATAGACACACCAATATTTCGCAAAACTATGTCTCGCATCCGATTTAGGCAAATATGATCATTTTTACATTTTTCCGACAGCAACAATAAACCGGATAATGCCGACCGGCTTTTCAAAGTGCAATTTGAAATTGATTATTTTTCCAAAAAGCTTAAAGAAACGTTTAATCTAAGCCAAAACGTCTCAACTGATGAAGGAATGGAGCCGTGGCGTGGACAGTTAAATTTTAAAGTTTATCCGTCGAAAATTACCAAATATGGCATACTCATTCGGATGCTGTGTGATTCGCGTACGGGATAAATTTCCTCATTCAAGATATATTCTGGTGCTGGACAACCTTTAGCAAAAACAATAATGGAACTATTGACACCTTCTTATGGTAAGTGGCATCACCTCTACATGGATAATTATTATAACAGTGTAGAACTTGCAGAGAAGTTCCTTGAAAAGAAAATTCGAGTTTGTGGAACGATACGGCAAAATAGAGGATTTCCGGAAAAACTGAAGCGCGCAAAAGTCAATGAGTTTGAAGCTTGTCATCAACAGAAAGGTGACAAGTGGCCGGCGACAAGCCAACTAATCCGAATTCGCGCTGCCGGCGCCAAGCGAATAAATTTGTACGAGACATGCGGACGGCAAAGTGTTAACCTGCAACCGGCGGCCTTGCAGATGATGTGCCGCCCCTAAAAATTACCTCCACCACATGGTGTCCTCTTGCGGCAAGTTGAAAAAGAGAGGGAGACGTGCGTGTGATAAATCCCTTCCCTCGAAAATTTCCCCTCCTTCGTACCTGCTCTGTCTTACCATAGATGATGTATCACTGATAGTCCGCAGCTCGTGGTATAGTGGCTAGAGCTGGTGTCTCTGGATCACGGGGTCCCGGGTTCGATTCCCGACCGGGTTGGGGATTTTCTCTGCCCGGGGGCTGGGTGTTTGTGTTGTCCTCATCATTTCATCATCATTCGTGAACGTCGCGAGACTGGATTGTGGAAAAATTGGGACTTTGTACAGGCGCTGATAAGTGCGCATTTGAGCGCCCCATAAACCAAACATCATCATCATCATCGTGTCAATGATATCATTTGTAATAAGATTGCAGCACACACGAGTTGCCTATTTGCTTCCAGCTCCCTGAGTGGAATGCGTGTTCCAATTAATGTTCACCAACGTTGTAAGTAGGCTGTTTAGGTTTTTGTATTGGTAACGCCACGTAGTGCTCTCTCTATATGAAAATCACTGACTGTACTGTGTGCAGTCTGTGGCTGGTTGGCATTGTTGGAATATTCGCCATTGAAGCGTTGGGCAGTTGGCTGTTAACAGCGCGTTAGCGTTGCGCAGTTGGAGGTGAGCCGCCAGCAGTGGTGGATGTGGGGAGAGAGATGGCGGAGTTTTGAGAACGGATGATCTGGACGTGTGTCCATCAGAGACAGTAAATTTGTAAGACTGGATGTCATGAACTGATATATATATATATGACTTTTGAACACTATTAAGGTAAATACATTGTTTGTTCTCTATCAAAATCTTTCATTTGCTAACTATGCCTATCAGTAGCTAGTGCCTTCAGTAGTTTGAACCTTTTATTTAGCTGGCAGTAGTGGCACTCGCTGTATTGCAGTAGTTCGAGTAATGAAGATTTTTGTGAGGTAAGTGATTCATGAAAGTTATAGCTTATTGTTAGTGAGGCCCATTCTTTTGTAGGGATTATTAAAAGTCAGATTGCGTTGCGCTAAAAATATTGTGTGTCAGTGTAGTGATGATCAGAATAAGTAAAGAGAGAAATGTCCGAGTACGTTCAGTTTTGCTCAGCTGTTTGAAAATCAAATAACGCAAGGGGTTTACAAGCACAGTAATTCACTAAATTTTCTAAGGGGACGTTTCAACGTGCCATCTTCTGTAGTTGGCCCTGCGGAAAAACAGCACGTATGTCGTGAATCCGTTATCTTGAGTCTGCAATAAACTCTTAGCGAGCAACTGATATTGTATGAATAATTAAATTTTCAATCACTTTGTTTATACGGAGTGCCTCTCGCATTTTTACTAGCAGAACACAAGAAACTGTACATTATTATAACCCACTTCATGAATCACAAATAATCTCTGTTCTTCGCACTTTCACAGATAATAAATAAATTAATGAACAGCGTATTTCTGTAGTTACTTCAAATTGTTCTCAATTACATTTCCAAATAACCAGAGATTGTTAGTTAAGTCCTTAACCGATACCGACCTAGGCAAAGAACATGTCCGTGTCCCGAGATTGCGGGCCAGTTCTGATCTTACAGCCGAACCATTTTCCCCGCTATTCAAGTTAGGCGCGACCCGAAGGTATACGAAGTTCTTCGTCTGCCTTTCATTTAGCAACTGTTTACCATTCTGCTGGTAATTAACAATTTTGAAATAATGGAATGATCGTCAGCAATTGAGAGATACGTTTACATCAAATGCAAGTAATACATCCTTCAGTTTTCCTAACATTAATAACAGAAGTTTATTATTTTCGGACGCAAATTACGAACGCAGCAGCTAATCGCGTAGAAGGACCACAATGTAGTACCCGTATTGAGCAAACCATCTTTCATCGGTACCTCAACCACCTTACGTCATCTACACTCCTGGAAATGGAAAAAAGAACACATTGACACCGGTGTGTCAAACCCACCATACTTGCTCCGGACACTGCGAGAGGGCTGTACAAGCAATGATCACACGCACGGTACAGCGGACACACCAGGAACCGCGGTGTTGGCTGTCGAATGGCGCTAGCTGCGCAGCATTTGTGCACCACCGCCGTCAGTGTCAGCCAGTTTGCCATGGCATACGGAGCTCCATCGCAGTCTTTAACACTGGTAGCATGCCGCGACAGCGTGGACGTGAACCGTATGTGCAGTTGACGGACTTTGAGCGAGGGCGTATAGTGGGCATGCGGGAGGCCGGGTGGACGTACCGCCGAATTGCTCAACACGTGGGGCGTAAGGTCTCCACAGTACATCGATGTTGTCGCCAGTGGTCGGCGGAAGGTGCGCGTGCCCGTCGACCTGGGACCGGACCGCAGCGACGCACGGATGCACGCCAAGACCGTAGGGTCCTACGCAGTGCCGTAGGGGACCGCACCGCCACTTCCCAGCAAATTAGGGACACTGTTGCTCCTGGGGTATCGGCGAGGACCATTCGCAACCGTCTCCATGAAGCTGGGCTACGGTCCCGCACACCGTTAGGCCGTCTTCCGCTCACGCCCCAACATCGTGCAGCCCGCCTCCAGTGGTGTCGCGACAGGCGTGAATGGAGGGACGAATGGAGACGTGTCGTCTTCAGCGATGAGAGTCGCTTCTGCCTTGGTGCCAATGATGGTCGTATGCGTGTTTGGCGCCGTGCAGGTGAGCGCCACAATCAGGACTGCATACGACCGAGGCACACAGGGCCAACACCTGGCATCATGGTGCGGGGAGCGATCTCCTACACTGGCCGTACACCACTGGTGATCGTCGAGAGGACACTGAATAGTGCACGGTACATCCAAACCGTCATCGAACCCATCGTTCTACCATTCCTAGACAGGCAAGGGAACTTGCTGTTCCAACAGGACAATGCACGTCCGCATGTATCCCGTGCCACCCAACGTGCTCTAGAAGGTGTAAGTCAACTACCCTGGCCAGCAAGATCTCCGGATCTGTCCCCCATTGAGCATGTTTGGGACTGGATGAAGCGTCGTCTCACGCGGTCTGCACGTCCAGCACGAACGCTGGTCCAACTGAGGCGCCAGGTGGAAATGGCATGGCAAGCCGTTCCACAGGACTACATCCAGCATCTCTACGATCGTCTCCATGGGAGAATAGCAGCCTGCATTGCTGCGAAAGGTGGATATACACTGTACTAGTGCCGACATTGTGCATGCTCTGTTGCCTGTGTCTATGTGCCTGTGGTTCTGTCAGTGTGATCATGTGATGTATCTGACCCCAGGAATGTGTCAATAAAGTTTCCCCTTCCTGGGACAATGAATTCACGGTGTTCTTATTTCAATTTCCAGGAGTGTACTATGCAAATCACATTTAAGTGCCTGGCAGAGGGTTCATCGAACCACCTTCACAATTCTCTATTATTCCAATCTCGTATAGCGCGCGTAAAGAATGAACACCTATATGTTTCTGTACGAGCTCTGATTTCCCTTATTTTATCGTGGTGATCGTTCTACCCTATGTAGGTCGGCGTCAACAAAATATTTTCGCATTCGGAGGAGAAAGACGGTGATTGGAATTTCGTGAGAAGATTCCGTAGCAACGAAAAACGCCTTTCTTTTAACGATATCCAGCCCAAACCCTGTATCATTTCTGTGACACTCTCTCCCATATTTCGCGATAATATAAAACGTGCTGCCGTTCTTTGAACTTTTACGATCTACCCCGTCAGTCCTATCTGGTAAGGATCCCACACAGTGAAAGGTGGCTACACTGAGCCACAGCGCCAAAAATCGCGCCAGAGAGTATGAAAGGTGGCTACACTGGGCCACAGCGCCAAAAAATCGCGCCAGAGAGAGTATTGTTCCGCCGCCTCCACTGGCAGTGCGTGTTGAGAGGTAGCGGCAGGCAGTGCTGGCCGAGAAGTTGTGGTGGACACTGCATGTCGTGAAGTCAGAGTGAGATGTGGTAGTGGAGAGTGTTGTTCCATGTTTTATGCAGTGGTTTGATGGGAGAGATAGCAGATGTTGTTTTAATGGAGATATTGTAATGGTCAGAGTGCATTTCGTCAATATATATGGAGGTATTTTCTTTTATTCTTTTATTATTTGTGTGTCCTGAATAATGTGCCATTACAGGTTCAGTCAACAAAGCATCTGGCTTGTGTTCTTGTATTAGAGTGTAATTCTGCTTTCCTTACGCAATTATAGTATTTCTAATTTCCTTTTATCACGTCAGTATAATTGGTATTTAAAAATTCTTGTTTTGTTGGAGAAGAACCGTGCCAGACGTGCGTTGAGTCACACTACCACATACAGAACAGCTACACTTGTGCTATGTTGGCTTCGTAGGTTTTATAGTTGCTGGGGACTTAATTAATTAATTGTATTAACTGAAAGTTTCATTTCATTCTTTGTTGTCATTCTATGCAGTCAGATAGCGTAACAATTAGTTGTGAGGGCCAGCCGTTTACGAGACTTGCGTAATCGGACATACAGCGACAGAAAATTAAAAAGTATTTGCATTTCATTTTATTAAGCCCCCATGCACGTGGCGACCCTGCCAGGATCGTCCCTTGGAATTATTCTGATTGTAAAAATAGTAGACAGTAGTATTGTTGTAGTAATTAGTAGTTTAATAATTGTAGTCTATATTGCATGTGTAGATTTGGTAATTGTCATTCTTCTTATGGTATTTCATAATTTAATTTGTTGTCTTGTATACGCGTTCGACGATTTAGTGCAATTATTTCAATTGTTCGTCAATCGTGTTTGAAGGAAACATTTCGTGTGAATAATATTGTTGGTGTTAAAGTGTCATTGTGTATAAATTTCATATAGTGACGAGTTTTGTACATTTTGTAAATGATTACGCGGTCGATGAAAAAGGCAAAAATGATGAATAGTGAGAATGACGAAATTGTTGACATGGCGAACTCGCCAACACAGGACAACAGTATGATGAATAATGGAGTTGAAAACAATTTAATAAGTCGGGAAGACAGTCCGGAACCATTTCAAAATTTTTCTCAATCAGAAAATTCACAGAATACGAGATTAACGATAGAGGATTCTGAAATAGTATCGAGCAGAGATAGCCTTACAACTATGCAGAAGGAAGTTAGTTTTGTGGGAAATGTTAGGGGCGAAAAGAATTCGAACAACTTAACACGGAGCAGTTGATGAGTGCAATATTAAATCTGGGATCACAGTTGGAATCTAAATTTAAAACTGAGATGGGAACAATGGCAACTCGGTTAGACTCACAAATGGGAACAATGGAGCAGTTACGATCTGAATTAAAAACAGAGATAGGAACAATTAAAACCGAGATGGGAACTTCGGGATCTGAATTAAAAACTGATATGGGAACACTGGAAACACGGTTAGATTCACGAATAGGGACATGTTTCAAAAATATGAAAGATGAATTAAAGAAAGAAATTCGAGAAGAGGTACAACCGATTTTGAATGCTCACAATAACAGATTAGTTGCAGTAGAGATTAGACAAAGGGAACAGGATAGAGAACAGGAAGAAAGAGATCGCGTGATAGTACAGAAATTTTCAGAGTTAAATTTACAACGTGCAAAAGATAAGGAAGAAATATTTGAGAGAATCGAGGAATCCGTACCAAATGACAGATTAAATAACCTAACACAACAGTATGAACAGTTAAGTACTAAATGCGTCAATACTGAAACGCGAGTCGTGACACTTACGGAAGACGTAAATAAACAGAAAGAACAATTAGGTGACTTATCGGAAAGAGTTGAGGAGATCTCAGACAAATTGACAAATCTTAGTTTACATGGGGACAGAGATTCGGATGATACAGCTCCATTACCATTTGCAGAAACCGAAGAGTACCAGAACATAAATAAACATGTTGAAAATCAAGGAAAATTTAATGAACGCGTTAAAAGGGAAGTTGAGGCATTACGAAAGCAAGTGAAACAAATTGAAGGCGAAATCGTAGGAAAAGACGGCAAAAGAAATTTAGAATCACAGATAGCAGAGGGGTTTGAAGAAAATAATTTGTTTCATTTACGGGATGCAACAAGAGAGCGCCAGGCGCGCGAACTTGACAATAATCGGCATTGGGACTGGGACAGACGCGGTAGGTCTTTGTCGCCACGAGGCGAAAACTTTGACTATAAACACTTTTTGACTGTTCGGAAATTTAAGATCTTCCGCAATTCTAAGAATGACATACATCCATGTTCATGGTTAGATCAATTTATGTACGCACTTCCACCAAATTGGCCACTAAGTCACAAACTGGAATTTATGTGTGGGTATTTAGAAAACGAACCGGCGACGCGGATGCGCGCAATCATTAGAGATTGTAATAGCCTAAATGATTTTTATCATGCATTTCTATCGGCATATTGGTCCGAAAACACCTAAGACAGAGTCAAACACAGTCTTATCATGCAGCGTAATTTCAAACAGTCTGAATTCCGCATGCCAGCGGAATATTTTGAAGACATGATTCGAAAGAATCAGTTCCTTTCCAACCCTTATAGCCCGACTGAATTAATTCGCATTTGTTTAACCAAGCTGCCACAATCCATAAGACAAATTGCTTTAGCCGGAAGATGTAAAGACGACATTGAGACTTTTAAGACTTTGCTACAAGAACTCGAGTACGACAATGACGACGGGACTACCTGTAATTTTTTCAGTAACAGTAATTATGATAGATTTTCAGAGAAAAGGGATAGTGATCGGAACGGACGTTATAGCGGTAATTTTGAGAATGACAGACGAAACAGACAGGACAATAGATACCAGCCTTATGACAATAACAGACGTTCTAACAGAAATTACACAGACAGTTATAATAACGGTAATTCCTACCGGAATGATCAATCATACGGAAACAGTAATCGGTATCACCAAGACAGAAATTATTCATACAGTAATAGAAATTCTTACTACAGAAATAACCAGGGTAGTAGAAACAACAATAATTTCAGAAGTGACAGTCGAAATTACACAAGAAGTAGTTATGCAGACAGACAGGAAAACAGAAATTTTAATAACAGACACAACCAAGAATTTGTATCTAACAGACAGGAGGGACCTAATTGGCATCCTCCACGTGACAGAACTTCCGAGAGACAAGTGCAAATCGTAGAAATGGACCCGCGAAATGACGCGAATAATCAAAGACGTGACGCAAACAATCGACAATGACTAGCAGCTTCGGCTTCTGGCAGCAATATAGACGGTTCAGAAAGTAATGACACTACGGCTTTACACTACGTACGCCTGGAAGACATGAGAGACATTTTGTTAGACGAAAAGGAAAATAATGTAGACGCATTTTTACATCCTGTTATTGAAGTATGTGTGGGTAAGAATAAGTTCACTGCAGTTTTAGATTCTGGGAGCCCATTGAATGTCATTAGTGAATCAGTTTTTCGTATATGTGAAAGAACTATTGCCTGTCCTGTGTTACCTATTTCTAAAACTACAATTCGAGGAGCGATTTCTGGAAAAGGTGTAGAAGTTAAACAACAGACCAACCTAAATTTCAATTGTCAAGGATACGAATTTTCTGCTAATTTTATTATTGTTCCATTACTTAGTACACAAATTATATTAGGTATGGAGTTTCTTAACGCACATAAGGCAATTTTGAACTTTAAAGAAGGAAGTGTGAATTTGACTGTTGCCGGAATGCCGAAATGTTTGAAATTTTTCGAGTGTTTAACAAGATCTGAGTCAGATACAAAATGTTTAAGGTTTCTTACTTCTGATGTTTTCGTTGAGCATTATGACGACAGTGTGTTTATTCATGACAATGACAATAGATACAGAGACGCGATGGATGACATAATTAATAGCGAAGAACTAATTAATGAAAAGGTTAAGAAAGCTGAAGTGCCAGATGACGTTGCAAGAGAAGAGCTGCACCAAATTTTGACTTCACATGCTACAGTGTTTAGTCATCACACAGGAACTATACAAGGCTTACAATATTTATTTAAAGTAAAAGAACACACACCATTTCGCGGGAAAACGTACGCTATTCCTTTGGCTTACAGAGACAAGGTTAAGAATGAACTTCAGTACATGTTAGATCAGGGCATTATTGAGCCTGCAGTCAGTCCTTATACTAGCCCATTACATGTCGTTCTTAAAAAAGATGGGTCGATTCGTTTGGTTCTGGATTCCAGACAGATAAATAATATCATCATTCCTGAAACTGACCGCCCACAAAATTTAGATGAACTTCTTCAACATTTCCATGGAATTAAAGTTTTATCCACGATTGACATGCGCGCAAGTTTTTGGCAAATAGAACTCCACCCTGATTGTAGAAAATATACTGCCTTTTTAGCCTTTGGTAACTGTTACCAGTTTCGGAAATTACCGTTTGGACTTACTGTATCTTCAGCAGCATTCATTCGTAGCTTAAATGAAATTTTACCTGTTTATCTTCGTGACAATATTACTTCATATGTTGACGACATTCTTATTGCTAAACATTCTTGGAGTGAGCACAACAAAATTTTGGATTCATTGTTACGTATTTTTGCAAGAGTTGGCATTACAGTGAACTTAGAAAAATCCGAATTTGGTCGTTCTCAGGTGAAATTTCTCGGTCACATTATTTCTACAGAAGGTATTCTTCCTGATCCAGAAAAACTTGACGCTATTCGTAATTATGCTGTTCCTACCACAAAACGTGATGTTCGTAGTTTCCTTGGTGTCTGTAATTTTCTTAGACGCTTTGTTAGATTGGACGATTTGGCCACACCTCGTTTATGTGAACTATCTGGAAAGAAATCTAATTGGTGTTGGGATGAGGAAGCTCAGTCAGAATTTGAACAACTTCGTGATGCTTTAGTTGGTGCTCCACTTCTTTCACACCCGGATTTATCTAAAGATTTTTGTTTGGCGACGGACTCATCATACAAAGGCCTAGGTGCACATTTATTTCAAGAGATAGAAGAAAACGGCGTTGTAGTACAAAAGACTATTGCATTTGGAAGTCGTGTTCTCTCTAAATCAGAAAAGAATTATTCGATTACGGAACTTGAAGCTTTGGCTGTTGTTTGGGCTTTTACAAAATTTCGCACATTTTTGTTTGGCAGACATACTAAGGTTTACACCGATCATCGAGCTCTGGAATTTCTTATGTCAACAAAATTAACTCACGGCAGATTGTCACGATGGGCGTTGTACCTACAGGAATTTGATTTTAGTATTGTTTACATACAGGGATCTTCAAATATTGTTGCTGATGCTTTATCACGTGCACCTATGGGCTTGAAACAAAGTGCTGAAGAGGACTGCAAGGAAAACAATTATTGTTTGATGTATATTCAAGGTGTTGCGTTTGAGAACTTTATTTCGTCTTCGCTCCAGGACATTGCTAAGGAGCAAAATAAGGATCCAATCTGGAAGGACATTAAGGAGAAGTGGAAGAGAAAGGAAAGCGTAGCGATTAGACAGCATTATTTAGTTCGCAATGACATTCTTTTTAAACGAAAATCGGTCGACAACTCTGTTTGGTTAGTTTGTATTCCTGATGAGTGGGTTAATAAGCTGATTTGGTATACGCATTTCAGTTATGCACACTTGGTCCCAGAAAATGCTTTCATAAATTACGAGAAAATTGCTACTTCAATAATATGGAAAAACGTATTCGATTTGTTCTTGCCAAATGCAAATTATGTCAAAAGGCTAAACCGCCGACAGTTTCTCACAGAGCACCGTTGTTTCCTATCATTCCAGCAAAATTAAAGGACATGGCTGCAGTTGATTTGTTCGGTCCAGTGGTTCGATCTACTAATGGTTTTGCGTACATTTTCGTAGCAGTGGAGTTGACATCAAAATATGTGTGTTTTACACCGTTACGCAAAGCAACAGCTCGTTCAGTATCTAATGCTTTCATCAAACATTTTCTTAAAGAAGTGGGTCATGTTGATAAGGTTATATCAGATAATGGATCACAGTTTCGTTCTAAAATTTGGCTTCGTACTCTACAGCGTCGTAAAATTAAACCAATCTTCATTTCACTTTTTCACCCTCAATCTAACGCTTCAGAGAGATGGATGAAGGAAATCAATAAATTGTGTCGTCTTTATTGTCATCAGAATCACAGAACTTGGGATCAGTATCTTCATATTTTTCAAAACATTCTGAATGAACTTCCTAACGACTCAACTTCTTTACCACCTATACTAATACTAAAAAACAAAGCACCGACAAATCGCATTTCTGAAATCGTTCCTTTTCCGCCTACACGGAAACTGCGGCATTCTGAAGTTGTCAACCTGGCTCTACAAAATATTGCATCTGCGGCTGCTAGAAGAGAGAAATCAGCTAAGCCTCCTGGTCGTTTAAAAATCTTGTCAGTTGGTCAGAAGGTGTTAATTAAGGCTCATCGTTTGTCTCACAAAGGAAAAGGCCTGTGTCGCAAATTTTTTCTGCTTTATAACGGTCCATATAGAGTTCGCAAAATTATACATGATAACACTGTTGAAGTAGAAACTCTTAAATCTCGACGCTCTAAAGGAATACATCATATATCTAACGTTAAAATTTTTGTGGAATGATATACTTTTGAAAAATTTTTGTAGAATGACATACTTTTGAGGAACTAACAGCTACATGTAAACATGCGGAGAGTACAAGGATACCGCGCTGTGTTTTGGCGGCGGCACATACTCAAAGCAACAGTCAAGTCTGCGCGCCGCTAAAGGCAGTCGTTGACCGCAAACAATCACTTCCTACGTCACGCGCCTACAGCTGATCGAGCGCTCAGTGCGAATGCACTGACAGCCGTAAATAAATACACAGTCTAATTTCTCCGACTAAATTCAGTATAAAGCTATAGTGACTTGATAAATTCTGTTATTAACATTCAGTATTTTTCAGGATACGGTTCTCTAAAATATTTAAGAACTTCAGGTAAATTCTGTGCGTGTCCGACGTTAAGACGACTTGCTATCGAGAAAATTTCAGGAAAAATGTCATTTCGAAGAAGAAAGTAATGAACTAAAAAGGTAATTATTAATTGAGTTTATTTTTTCAGGTAACATATTTCCACTTAGGTACGTACTTTAGACGTAATTTGCTGCGCGATTACGTGATTCATACTTTATGCTAATTACATGTTCTATGAATTTGCTTGTGAAGCGACGTGCTTGCGTACGTTAACTGATTTTGACAATGATTATCCATGAATTGAGTTGTAACTTGTGTATATTATGCTTCGCTTGGCTGCACTGCTTTTTCACTGATGTTATATATTTTTTTTAATTATGTGCCTGCTGTGCTTATTTATTTAAATTATAATTGTCACCTGATTAATTGTGCTGATGTGGTTAGGTATGTAAGTTATACTTTGTGATTTATCTGCTTGCGCCTTCATGTTTACTTATTTGCTTGCGCCTTCATGTTTATTTATTAGATTACATATGAACATTTATTTGCTTACGGTTATACGATGCTGATGACCTGTTTATTACGTAAGATATGTTTGCTGCTATGCGTATGGATTGCATATTTATACATTTCTGTTTGTTGTCACAACTACTCTTTAATTTTGTATATAGAAATGCTATTATACAGTGTACAAACATAGAGTTTAGGTTACACTATGGTACTATTTACACATTGTTCGCTTGGCAGAGCCTCGTTGTAAGATTTGTGCTGCATCCACTTGTTGACATTCTGTTCCCCAATGGTATATTTACTCGCTGTTGCTTGTTTTGCTTACGCTCAGTGCTTTATATTTTAAGATAAGAAAATGAACTGCTATAATTCGACGAACGACATTAGTACAAGAAACTTCATAGAAGTCACATGAGCTGGAGGTTTGAGGAAAGCTGTATAAATGTATGGCAATAGGAAGGAAGCTAACGACATGACATACCAACACAGTTATTACACTGCATTTTTCGTGAGCAATTGAAATAGGAAGTGACACTTGACACAAGAAATACTCCACATGTTTGCTTCTGTTTGCCATAATTCTTGAAGTGGTGTACACACTGTGAAATATTATGATCATTCACACTCCGTAATCGTACTTAATTACTGAGAGTTATTCGAACTAAGTCTGTTAGAGGTCATGTATGCATTCTTTGTTTATAATTCATAATGAGTAGAAGATTTTGGTCAGATGGATTACACAGAGGTTGTGTGTTGACAGTGTGTATTCGGATTGTATGGGATGATGAGGTTTGCATTAGGATTTTATCTGTACTTATTCGAGGAGACTGACTTGAGGAAAGAGTTGTTATGGAAGTGAAATGATATTGGTGCTAAGGTTTATATGTCGACGTATTGAAGAGGTATTATGGAGGTATTGAAATTGTATGAAGTTGATTGGAGTATGGGTATAAGAGGTAAAATAAGTGAGGTGCATATTTTTTTTGTTGTTGGTCTATATGGAACAAGGAGGATGAAGATAGCAGACTAGAACACTAAAATGGAAGGAAGATTGTCTACACACAATTTGTTAAATCACTAAGCAGTATGTATTTTTTTTTTTTTTGGAGAGAGTAAGTTGCATATCTTGGCACACTGACAGTTGTTCAGTAACAGTACATTTTGATCTGGCTTGGCAAACATTGGTCTTGACATGATGACTATGACGTTGACTTAACAATTATTGACTGTTATACATTGCTGTCACTACTACTTGATACACATGATGAACATGAAATTTGACAGAAGTGGATTCAGACAGTTAACACTATACAATTACACAGTAGTACTTAATGTGGATGAAAGATGAGTGAGTGTGTTTTGTGTGTTTTCCTTTCCTAATCCTACCCACCTATCTCCTAAATATTATTTTATTTGTTTGTAGTGGCTTGCACTGACACCAATAAATATTATAGGTTTACTGATGTTTATGTACTTGTAATAGTAATATGACAATTATCTGATATCATTTGTGTGTTTGTTATGATTTGTATGTTTAGTGTAAGAGCATTGTAAAAGCATTTGTAAGTGTATTCAAACTATTGTTCATGCTTGAACTGTCTGAGTAGGGATGAAATTATGGACTGTTACTTGTACTGTTTCTACATGATTGGTGCCACTAGGACATGTTTAATTTGTGCTTAGGAACAGTGTAATCAGTGATAGTTGTTTAATGTCATTTGTTGGGGTCTGCATCTACTCCACAATGCTGGGTGCCACTGATGGAACTGCTTCTACTGACATAATGTCACTTGATGGTGTCTGCACCTACTCAACATTCCTGGGTGCCACTGATGGACTGCTTCTACTGAAATGAAGTCACTTCTTGGTGTCTGCACCTGCTCAACATTGCTGGGTGCCACTGATGGACTGCTTCTACTGAAATGGTGTCACTTGTCATTGCTGACGTTATCGATTGAATTGTTTAACCACATGATATTTCTGTAAACTATTATATAAAGTCACATGTATGAAAGAATTTGTATTCCTTAGTGTATTTTATTAGGCTATTGAAAGGTCAGTGCAAAGCCAAAATTTTATCTAGTTATATGATATTTACGTATTAATATTATCTTTTATTTTTGTCTGTATTTTTTTTTGACGAATTTGGTGGTATTTTCACCACCAATGCTGGCAAAAATACCATCAAATTCTAGCCCGTGGAGGAAGGGCATATGAAAGGTGGCTACACTGAGCCACAGCGCCAAAAATCGCGCCAGAGAGTATGAAAGGTGGCTACACTGGGCCACAGCGCCAAAAAATCGCGCCAGAGAGAGTATTGTTCCGCCGCCTCCACTGGCAGTGCGTGTTGAGAGGTAGCGGCAGGCAGTGCTGGCCGAGAAGTTGTGGTGGACACTGCATGTCGTGAAGTCAGAGTGAGATGTGGTAGTGGAGAGTGTTGTTCCATGTTTTATGCAGTGGTTTGATGGGAGAGATAGCAGATGTTGTTTTAATGGAGATATTGTAATGGTCAGAGTGCATTTCGTCAATATATATGGAGGTATTTTCTTTTATTCTTTTATTATTTGTGTGTCCTGAATAATGTGCCATTACAGGTTCAGTCAATAAAGCATCTGGCTTGTGTTCTTGTATTAGAGTGTAATTCTGCTTTCCTTACGCAATTATAGTATTTCTAATTTCCTTTTATCACGTCAGTATAATTGGTATTTAAAAATTCTTGTTTTGTTGGAGAAGAACCGTGCCAGACGTGCGTTGAGTCACACTACCACATACAGAACAGCTACACTTGTGCTATGTTGGCTTCGTAGGTTTTATAGTTGCTGGGGACTTAATTAATTAATTGTATTAACTGAAAGTTTCATTTCATTCTTTGTTGTCATTCTATGCAGTCAGATAGCGTAACAATTAGTTGTGAGGGCCAGCCGTTTACGAGACTTGCGTAATCGGACATACAGCGACAGAAAATTAAAAAGTATTTGCATTTCATTTTATTAAGCCCCCATGCAACAGCGGAACAGTATTCTGAAAGAGGACGGCCGCAGTAGGTCTGTTACATTTTCTAAGTGTCCTGCCAATAAAACGCAGTCTTTGGTTAGCCCTCCCCACAACATTTTCTATGTGTTCCTTCCAATTTAAGTTGTTCGTAATTGTTATACCTAGGTATTTAGTTGAATTTACGGCTTTTAGATTAGCCTGATTTATCGTGTAACCGAAGTTTAACGAGTTCCTTTTAGGATTCATGTGGATGACCTCACACTTTTCGCTATTTAGGGTCAACTGCCACTTTCCGCCTGTGTGCAGGCCCGAAACTGATAACGGAGAAATAAATCACTCGCTGAAAAATGCTGTTGCCAGTTACCGTTTTTCCTCACTGATATTTCCTACGAGGGCTAACCAGGTCTTAAGCCATCAACGATAAAAAAAATTATTTGATTGATCAATACATTAAACCCTGCAAACCATACTAAGAAATCAAGGGGAAAATGTACACAAGAAATAAAACGTCATTCCTGAGGCATGATGAAAAAATAAGTAGAAATAGGAAATGGCAGAAAAACTGAAATCGTGCGGTTCTGCTCGTCGATTAATACAAGGAAGGAATATTGAAAAAAAAAAAAAAACCGTACCGGGTGTCATAATAGCGAGCTGTGTTTAATACAGTGGTGTTTTTCCGAACCGCTAGTGATTCTGTCAGATAAGCTCATTGTGCTGTGGACGATTGTTATCGTGAATGAGAGTAATGCGCTTGGTAGCGTGTAACACCCTTTATGCGGATTGGCCGGTAGGCAAATAACTGCTGTCACGTTATGAGCATTCAGTAAATTGACGACTTCCAGAATTTGAAATGTTGAATCTGTTTCGATTCTGCCCATCTGTAAAAGTACGTCACCAGCGGTACATACACTAATGAAGGTAGAGAACCAGCATCCCGTTGACCTGCACTTGGATACAAATTGCAATACACTGCCGATAACTGCGACGTAGTTTTCCATGTATGAACGGTACAGGCTGTTGCTTCCTCAGTATTTGTGTACAATTTCTCACAACTGTGTGCTCTATTTTTTCTAGGGTTTATGTTTACTGAAGGAAGAAAGTAAGACTAGGGAATTAGTTTTTGACGCTGTTCAACGACGCGGGACATTAGAGACGCAGCTTCAGCACGGATCGGTGAAGAGGAGGGGTGGGAAACTCGCTGTGGCCTTTCACAGGAACCATCCCAGGATTTGCCATGGGAGATGTAGGGAAACCACGTGTAGCCATGGTGTGGATGGCCGGAAGAGAGTCGAAATCTACTCTGCACGAATGCGAATACAGTAGTTCAGCTACTTTGCCACCTCACTCAATAGTATTATTACTTTTTTATTCTATGTAATTGTGAATGATTGACTGTATTCAAGAAACGGGTCACTAACTGCTGATACTGATCTATAGTGAGCGGTTCTAGGCGCTTCAGTCCGGAACCGCGCTACTGCTACGCTCGCAGGTTCGAATCGTGCCTCGGGCATGGACGTGTGTGATGTCCTTAGGTTAGTTAGGTTTAAGTAGTTCTAGGGGACTGATGACGTCAGATGTCTAGTTCCATAGCGCTTAGAGCCATTTGAACCATAGGATTTCACTTCAGTTTGCACCAGTCACATGTAGAATTGCAGTATTGCGGACAAAGTCATTAACCGCCAGGGAAAGAGAATTGATCTGATGGATTTACATTTTTCTTGAGACATATGAGTCTCTACTTTATCTTAAATAATGTAAAATGTAAATGTCGTGTGACTAGGGTCTCCCGTCGGGTAGACCGTTCGCCGGGTGCAAGTCTTTCGATTTGACGCCACTTCGGCGACTTGTACGTCGATGGGGATGAAATGCTGATCATTATGGCAACACAACACCCAGTCCCTGAACGGAGAAAATCTCCGACCCAGCCGGGAATCGAACCCGGGCCCTTAGGATTGACATTCTGTCGCGCGGACCTCTCAGCTACTGGGGGTGGACATCTTAAATAATGATAGAAACTGAAGAAATGGATTAAAATTTGTTCCATATGGGAATTGAGTCTAGGTCTTCTGTTTGCTACTTAGATGTTCCACCCATTACGCCACTGTAGCAGGGTGTTCGAATAGGGTAGTCCGCAGGCTGGTGTTATCAACACTGCTATGATGGTGTAACGATTAGCTTATTTGCCTAGTAAGCAGCAGACCTGAGTTCACGTCCCAGCTGTTACATAAATTTTAATTCATTTCTCCAGCTTCCATCGTTACCGAAGGGAAAGAGAATGTTTCGGAAAAATCTGTTCTCAGAACTAGAAAAAATGACGTACTCATTGTATTGCACACTCTTTTGTGAAGACGATAGTAACAGAGGTGACAGAGACTGTGAAGAAGATACCACTATTTGTCATAGCACGAGTGTGAGATGTGCATGGACGGTGAAGGTACGCGTGGTTTATGTCATGTCGCTGATTGGACCTGGGTGTTACGGCACCAGACGTGGATGCGCCAGTGCTGAAACAACGACGAAGTGTGGCATTCAGGAAATGGTAGTGTTGGTTGGTTGATTTGTGGGAGATGACCAAACAGCAAGATCATCGGTCCCATGAGATTAGGGAAGAACGGGCGAGGTAGTCAGCCGTGCCCTTTCGAAAGAACTATCCCGACATTTGTTTGGAGCGATTTAGGAAAACCACGGAAAATCCAAATGAGGATGGCTGGACGCGGGTTTGAACCGTAGTCCACCTGTGTGTGAGTCCGCGGTGCTAACCACTGCACCACTTCGCTCGATAAATGGTACTTATGTTGCATTTCGTATACAGAGCGTAAGCGACAACTGTTTACAACGTACTAGAGTGGTGCAGGTGAAATTGAGACGAACAATTTGATAAAGGGCACTTGTGGTCTATCAAGCTTGGTAACAGCCTCTAATTGGTCCACAAAAGCCACCTTTCCGCGCGAGATGTTTAATACTCTCTCGCCCTATTATGCTGCCGGCTTTAACATCGGTCTGTTAACCTTTCCTGTGAGGGTACTGAAAGGACAAGCCTTATGAACAAGTTGAGCAGAAAGCACTCACGCCTATAATTCGATCTCAAGTTAAACCCTTTCAAGCATAGTTGTCTCATAGTAACATTGTAGGGTCCTGCTCACTCGTCTCTTATAGCGTGCCTAAAGGATGCTGCGTTCTCGGATAGCTATTCAGCAATTAAGCAAATAACATTAATAGTTTTTATTACACTAAAGAATTATGACAGTTCTTACGTTTGCATTACAAGAACGTGTGCAAGTGATGGGCGACAAGCAAATAATCAGTGTCCTTCTCTATATACTATGTCCATACAAGCAATGGATATGGATCACTAATAACTGACATTGTAGTGCTCTCCTAGGGTCTGTCTTCTGTCCTGGTCTGCTAGTCCCGGTGTAGTACTGTGCGGCAGACGCTGGCAGGACCTGAAGGTTTGGGGAGCAACACCAGTGGACTTGCCCATTGACTAGCTGATATGGGCGCAATAACTCCGTTATCTTGCATTTCTTTAAGTTCAGCAGCGACTTTGTCCCGTAATGCAATGGGAACAGTTCTCGCCCGGCAAAATTTCGGCTGAACATTGTTTTTCAGAGTAATACGTGCAACAAAATCGTTAGCTTTACCTAAGCCTTAAGAAAAGAGCTCTGGGAATTATGTTAGCAATCTAGCTACACTGTCTTTTGCATTGAATACAGACACTGACAACACATTGTCCTGAATATTAAAGCCAAACAAATAAAAAGAATGAAGATCAAAAATGTTCTCACGTTTGTATGATTGCAGCACTGTAAAAGTCACTGAAACTTACTGGCAGATTAAAACTGTGTGTCGGACCGAGACTCGAACTCGGGACCTTTGCCTTTCGCGGGCAAGTGCTGTACCAACTGAGCTACCCAAGCATGACTCACGCCCCGTCCTCACAGCTTTCATTCCGCCAGTACCTCGTCTCCTACCTTCCAAACTTCACAGAAACTCTCCTGTGAACTTGCCTGTAAAAGTCACTGTTTGCGTACGTGAGCGATACACGGCAGGCAAAGTACATTTTCCGAGAACGGGAATGTCGTGTCCATTATAAGCCGTCAGTTGCGTGCTAGTTTTAGACAGGTATGAGGAGCCTAACAGTTGATATGTGTGACAATTGAGCAACGTGACAGAGGCACCCTTGTCCAACCGAAATTTCAAACATTAGCCACAAATTTTAATAAATGAACGAAAAGTTTGTTTGACTGGCGTATCACCGAAGAAACTGCACGCTTGCTAGTTTTGCTAACGCCTGTTCCAGACTTGGAATATACTGCATTAATGACACGGGCCTGGTTAACTATATTTTTGTGAGTGGGCCGAATTCTTATGGTTTATTCCATTGCAAAGATACGTATTGTACATCTCATTTCCTACCACTGAGCTTGTCGGTAAGGGCAGTCTTGGTGTTTGTGCCGTGAGTAACACCTAGGGCAAGACTTAATTCAGATGTTGAAATGTGTGTGAATTCCTGACCAAACTGATGAGGTCATCGATGGTGCCTCTAACCGCGCGGCCACTCCAACCGGCAAGACTTAATTCTGTTCACCTGTGTAGCCGCATGTTTAGCGAACTGCTTATGCAGCGTGGAACGTTCTTTACTCGGCATGGCCAGGGCACGCCGCCGGTGCAGAATGGGGTGACAGCCAGGAAGGGACTCAACCCCGCAAATAGCTATCTGCTCCGATGAATGAGCCGACAAGGCACCGGAATCGTGCTGATCTAGTATTTGCACTACCTGCTGAAATGAGGGATAGGACTCTTTCAAAACTTGTTCTCTCAGATTTACATTGTAAGTAGGCTGTTTAGATTTTTATATGGGTAATGCCACGTAGCACTCTGTATGAAAATCACTGGCTGTGCTGTGTGCAGTCTGTGGCTAGTTTGCATTGTTGTCTGCCATTGTAGAGGGGCAGCTGGATGTGAACAGCGCGTAGCGTTGCGCAGTTGGAGGTGAGCCGCCAGCAGTGGTGGATGTGAGGAGAGAGATGGCGGAGTTTGAAATTTGTAAAAATTGATGTCATGAACTGCTATATATATTATGACTATTAAGGTAAATACATTGTTTGTTCTCTATTAATATCTTTCATTTGCTAACTATCCCTATCAGTAGTTAGTGCCTTCAGTAGTTTGAATCTTCTATTTAGCTGGCAGTAGTGGCACTCGCTGTATTGCAGTAGTTCCAGTAATGAAGATTTTTGTGAGGTAAGTTATTTGTGAAAGGTATAGTTTAATGTTAGTCAGGGCCATTCTTTTGCAGGGATCTTTAATAGTCAGATTGCGTTGCGCTAAAAACATTGTGTGTCAGGTTAAGCACAGTCTTGTATAAATTGTTCTAAGGGGACGTTTCATAAGTGATTCTGATCTTTTAAATATTTTTGTACTCATGTCATCATTCCTGTAACACTGATGTATATGTTTATTTCTATTCTTTTGTAAAGCCTGTACTACAAATGTTATCTGTATTGTTATGTTTTTAATGATGTATTTTGTATCTTTGTAATTGTATTCTCATGTTATAATATTGTAATTGACACCAGTTAATCAAATTAAGTAACTTGTAAGCATTCATTTCACTGCACACATTTCTGTTGGTCATATTATATGGACAATATGTGAGAAGTAGGGACTGTTAGTGTTTGCACGTGTGTTACTAATTCAGCAAGGGACTGGATAACAGCATTGCTGGTTCTAAGGACAATTCCCAAAAACTTTGTGCGTGCACAAGTGGTGGTTTATGGACTTGCTATCTTCTCTGCAAGACTCTTCGATGGTGATTGTGCACCTGCACAGTCGCAGCAGATGGCTGCTGGCCATCTCTACAAGGACTACAGTGGGTCTGCATCTTTGATGGCCCACCAATACCATTATTTCTACAAGGACTACAGTGGGTCTGCACCTCTGGTGACCCACCAATACTGTAATCTCTACCAGGACTACAGTGGGTCTGCTCTGTGACGACCTACCTAACAATCTTCTTCAAAACGTCGAATGACTCTGCTGTGGGTTTGCTTTGTTGTGGCCCATTACCTGTCAGCATGTCAAGAGTCAGCACTGTCTTTGCGTTGGAAGGACAGCACTACTTCTTCAAGACTGCATGGAAATCCACTACTTCCGTGTGCATTGTCTTTTACTGCTCAGACTTTGAGAAAAGAAATGGCAGTTTTACTCTGATGAATGATCAGGACTGTCTTTATTGACTGTGAGAAAATTTTAGCTGTTGACCAACATTGTATTAATAAGTGTGTGCATTTGATATCTTTGTGATTGTAATTATGAAAAAATTTTTCAAATCTGTATTGGCCAGTGCCCAACACCATTTGTAAAAATTTTTTGTGGGGAGCATGGGGGCTATGTAAGTAGGCTGTTTAGATTTTTATATGGGTAATGCCACGTAGCACTCTGTATGAAAATCACTGGCTGTGCTGTGTGCAGTCTGTGGCTAGTTTGCATTGTTGTCTGCCATTGTAGAGGGGCAGCTGGATGTGAACAGCGCGTAGCGTTGCGCAGTTGGAGGTGAGCCGCCAGCAGTGGTGGATGTGAGGAGAGAGATGGCGGAGTTTGAAATTTGTAAAAATTGATGTCATGAACTGCTATATATATTATGACTATTAAGGTAAATACATTGTTTGTTCTCTATTAATATCTTTCATTTGCTAACTATCCCTATCAGTAGTTAGTGCCTTCAGTAGTTTGAATCTTCTATTTAGCTGGCAGTAGTGGCACTCGCTGTATTGCAGTAGTTCCAGTAATGAAGATTTTTGTGAGGTAAGTTATTTGTGAAAGGTATAGTTTAATGTTAGTCAGGGCCATTCTTTTGCAGGGCTCTTTAATAGTCAGATTGCGTTGCGCTAAAAACATTGTGTGTCAGGTTAAGTACAGTCTTGTATAAATTGTTCTAAGGGGACGTTTCAACATCAGGCACATTGTACACGATTTCGTCACAGAACACAATGTCTGAGTATAAAGCACCACAAGCACATTTGAATTTGCGTTTTCTTGTCAAACCCTGCAAATATGTTATCTGTGGTGTCACCGCCAGACACCACACTTGCTAGGTGGTAGCCTTTAAATCGGCCGCGGTCCGTTAGTATACGTCGGACCCGCGTGTCGCCACTATCAGTGATTGCAGACCGAGCGCCGCCACACGGCAGGTCTAGAGACACTTCCTAGCACTCGCCCCAGTTGTACAGCCGACTTTGCTAGCGATGGTTCACTGACAAAATACGCTCTCATTTGCCGAGACGATAGTTAGCATAGCCTTCAGCTACGTCATTTGCTACGACCTAGCAAGGCGCCATTATCATTTGCTATTTATCTTGTGATGCATGTACCGTCAGACCGATGTTCACCAATTATGGATTAAAGTTAAGTATTCCAGAAGATCCGTACTTTTTTACTAGACTCAACTCCTTTAACTGTTCCAGACCTCACGTTAGGCTGCGTGAGCTTTACGCATGCCTTTCGGCTACCAATCATAGTGGCTTGGCTGTCTTGCCAAGTCACAACATTATCTACACGTGATCAGCTTGTTCTGACCGTTTTTTGCAATGAAAGAAATTGTACCTAGCTGCTACCACATTCACTTCTTGCTCATAATAGTTAGTCAGCGAGGAGATAAAACTGTCATACGCAAGTTCACTTGGGATGGCGTTGGGAAAGAGTTTTTGAATTAATGTGAACACTGCCCTTCCTACCGTCGATAACAGATAGCGAAGTTTCACAGTACCTGCAACATTGTGGGCTAGTAGGTGTGCCTCAGATTAGTGCAACCACTCGAGCCATTCTTCTTCTTGTTCACGAAACTGTCGAAAAGGTGCTATAGCAGCTGCAGTAGGCGGTACTTGTTCCGTCTGGCCAGAAATATGCTATTCGATACCGCTTCAACCGCACGCGAGCTATGTGCCGGACATCCATCATGTTGGAAGTACATCGCCATTCTGTCATGCAGTAAAACATCTTGTAGTACCGAGTGGGGTGGCGCAGTGGTTAGACACTGGACTCGCATTCGGGAGGACGACGGTTCAATCCCGCGTCCGGCCATCCTGATTTAGGTTTTCCGTGATTTCCCTAAATCACTCCAGGCAAATGCCGGGGTGGATCCTCTGAAAGGGCACGGCCGACTTCCTTCCCAATCCTTCCCTAATCCGATGAGACCGATGACCACGCTGTCTGGTCTCCTTCCTCAAACCAACCAACCAACCATCTTGTAGTAACATCGGTAGAACATTACGTAGGAAATCAGCGTACATTGCACTATTTAGATTGCCATCGATAAAATGGGTGCCAATTGTCCTTCCTCCCTTAATGCCGCACCATACGTTAACCCGCCAAGGTCGCTTATGTTCCATTTGTCGCAGCCATCTTGGATTTTCCGTTGTCCAATAGTGCATATTATTCCGGTTTACGTTACCACTGTTGGTGAATGACGCTTCCTCGCTAAATAGAACGCGTGCAAAATATCTGTCATCGTCCCGTAATTTCTCTTGTGCCCAGTGGCAGAACTGTACACGACGTTCAAAGTCGTCGCCATGCAATTCCTGGTACATAGAAATAGGGTACGGGTGGAATCGATGTTGATGTAGCATTCTCAACACCGACGTTTTTGAGATTCCCGATTCTCGCGCAATTTGTCTGCTACTGATGTGCGGATTAGCCGCGACAGCAGCTAAAACACCTACTTGGGCATCATCATTTGTTGCAGGTCGTGGTTGACGTTTCACATGTGGCTGAACACTTCCTGTTTCCTTAAATAACGTAACTATCCGGCGAAAGGTCCGTACACTTGGATGACGTCGTCCAGGATACCGAGCAGCATACATAGCACACGCCCATTGGGCATTTTGATCACAATAGCCATACATCAACACGATATCGACCTTTCCCGCAATTGGTAAACGGTCCATTCTGACACGGGTGATGTATCACGAAGTAAATACCGCCCGCACTGGCGGAATGCTACGTGATACCACGTACTTAAACGTTTGTGACTGTTACAGCGCCACCTATCACAAAGCGAGAAAAGTGGTCCAACTAAAACATTCATATTTCTTTACGTACTACACGAGTATGTAATAAAAAAGGGGGTTCCTATTTTTAAAAAAGCTGTTGATATCCGTTTGACCTATGACAAAATGGTTCAAATGGCTCTGAGCACTATGGGACTCAACATCTTAGGTCACAAGTCCCCTAGAACTTAGAACTACTTAAACCTAACTAACCTAAGGACATCACACACACCCATGCCCGAGGCAGGATTCGAACCTGCGACCGTAGCAGTCCCGCGGTTCCAGACTGCAGCGCCAGAACCGCACGGCCACCGCGGCCGGCAGCCTATGACAGCTCCATCTAGCGGGGCAACCATAGCACCATCTGGTTTCCCCCTTCAAGCTGACGAGTTTCGTTCTTTGTAGTTTTTTCGTTTGATGCTTATTTCGTGAGATATTTGGCCCGGTCACTGTCAGTGGACCACCCTGTAGACAGAGTCCAAAGAAGCAATGGATATGGATCACTAATAACTGATATGGTAGCATTCTCAGCTAGTCCGTGCGAATACTGTCCACTAACGTCCGCCCGAGGCTGGCAGGAGTGGCGCTTACATTCACTTCTTGCAGATGTCGCTCCTGTCGTGTGGCGCTGTCCTTGTAAGCGGGCTACTCGCTGACGCCGCCTCACTGCCGTCTCGGGTCTTCAGTTCTCCCTCGTTCCGGCACTTGTGGTTATGCCAGAACAACTGGGAAACGGCTGCCGAGCGGTTCTAGGCGCTTCAGTCCGGAACCGGGCGACTGCTACGGTCGCGGGTTCGAATCCTGCCTCGGGCATGGATGTGTGTGATGCCCTTAGGTTACTTAGGTTTAAGTAGTTCATCTCCATCTACAGCTACATTTATACTCCGCAAGCCACCCAACGGTGTGTGGCGGAGGGCACTTTACGTGCCACTGTCATTACCTCCCTTTCCTGTTCCAGTCGCGTATGGTTCGCCGGAAGAACGACTGTCTGAAAGCCTCCGTGCGCGCTCTAATCTCTCTAATTTTACATTCGTGATCTCCTCGGGAGGTATAAGTAGGGGGAAGCAATATATTCGATACCTCATCCAGAAACGCACCCTCTTGAAACCTGGCGAGCAAGCTACACCGCGATGCAGAGCGCCTCTCTTGCAGAGTCTGCCACTTGAGTTTGTTAAACATCTCCGTAACGCTATCACGGTTACCAAATAACCCTGTGACGAAACGCGCCACTCTTCTTTGGATCTTCTCTATCTCCTCCGTCAACCCGATCTGGTACGAATCCCACACTGATGCGCAATACTCAAGTATAGGTCGAACGAGTATTTTGTAAGCCACCTCCTTTGTTGATGGACTACATTTTCTAATGACTCTCCCAATTAATTTTATATAATCATTCCACTTCAAATCGTTCCTCACGCATACTCCCAGATATTTTACAGAAGTAACTGCTACCAGTGTTTGTTGCGCTATCATATAATCATACAATAAAGGATCCTTCTTTCTATGTATTCGCAATACATTACATTTGTCTATGTTAAGGATCAGTTGCCACTCCCTGCACCAAGTGCCTATCCGCCGCATTTCGCTACAATTTTCTAATGCTGCAACTTCTCTGTAAGCATCATGCGCGAAAAGCCACATGGAACTTCCGACACTATCTACTACGTCATTTATATATATTGTGAAAAGCAATGGTCCCGTAACACTCCCCTGTGGCACGCCAGAGGTTACTTTAACGTCTGTAGACGTCTCTCCGTTGATGACAACATGCTGTGTTCTGTTTGCTAAAAACTCTTCAATCCAGCCACACAGCTGGTCTGATATTCCGTAGGCTCTTACTTTGTTTATCAGGCGACAGTGCGGAACTGTATCGAACGCCTTCCGGAAGTCAAGAAAAATAGCATCTACCTGGGAGCCTGTATCTAAAATTTTCTGGGTCTCATGAACAAATAAAACAAGTTGGGTCTCACATGATCGCTGTTTCCGGAATCCATGTTGATTCCTACGGATTAGATTCGGGGTTTCCGGAAACGACATGATACGTGAGCAAAAAACATGTTCTAAAATTCTACAACAGATCGACGTCAGAGATATAGATCTATAGTTTTGCGCATCTGCTCGACGACCCCTCTTGAAGACTGGGACTACCTGTGCTCTTTTCCAATCATTTGGAACCTTCCGTTCCTCTAGAGACTTGCGGTACACGGCTGTTAGAAGGGGGGCAAGTTCTTTCGCGTACTCTGTGTAGAATCGAATTGGTATCCCGTCAGGTCCAGTGCACTTTCCTCTGTTGAGTGATTCCAGTTGCTTTTCTATTCCTTGGACACTTATTTCGATGTCAGCCATTTTTTCGTTTGTGCGAGGATTTACAGAAGGAACTGCAGTGCGGTCTTCCTCTAGTTCTAAGTTCTAGGGAACTGATGACCTCAGATGTTAAGTTCCATAGCGCTCAGAGCCATTTGGATCATTTATACCTATTACAGGACCAATCGTAGTATGCAAGAGACCCCCCCCCCCCCCATCGTCTCAGTATGAGGAAAACCGATGCGTCTCCGTAAATACACTAAAGTTACGTGATTCATGCAGAGCTCCACTGCAGGCTGCATTCCGACTCACCTTGGCAATACAGAGACCAGCCTTGTCGTCCTACATGATGCAGATGATGTGGCGATTCAGCTTAGAATTACACTACTGACCATTAAAATTGCTACACCGCGAAGATGCCGTGCTACAGGTGCGAAATTTAACCGACAGGAAGAAGATGCTGTGATGTGCAAATGATTAGCTTCTCAGAGCATTCACACAAGATTGGCGCCGGTAGCGACACCTACAACGTGCTGACACGAGGAAAGTTTCCATCCGATTTCTCATACACAAACAGCAGTTGATCGGCGTTGCCTGGTGAAACGTTGTTGTGGTGCCTCGTGTAAGGAGGAGAATTGCGCACCATCCCGTTTCCGACTTTGATAAAGGTTGGATTTGAGCCTATCGCGATTGCTGTTCATCGTATCGCGACATTGCTGCTCGCGTTGGTCGAGAACCAATGACTGTTAGCAGAATATGGAATCGGTAGGTTCAGGAGGGTGACACGGAGCGCCGTGCCGGATCCCAACGGCCTCGTATCACTAGCAGACGGGATGGCAGGCATCTTATCCGCATGGCTGTAACGGATCGTGCAACAACGTCTCGATCCCTGAGTCAACAGATGCGGACGTTTGCAAGACAACAACCATCTGCACGAACAGTTCGACGACGTTTGCAGCAGCATGGACTATCAGTTCGAAGACCATGGTTGCGGTTACCCTTGACGCTGGATCACAGACAGGACCCCCGGCGATAGTGTACTCAACGACGAACCTGGGTGCACGAATGGCAAAACGTTATTTTTTCCGATGCTGTTTACAGCAACATGATGGTCGCAGCCGGCCGAAGTGGCCTGCGGTTCTAGGCGCTGCAGTCTGGAACCGCGAGACCGCTACGGTCGCAGGTTCGAATCCTGCCTCGGGCATGGATGTGTGTGATGTCCTTAGGTTAGTAAGGTTTAACTAGTTCTAAGTTCTAGGGGACTAATGACCTCAGAAGTTGAGTCCTATAGTGCTTTGTTTGGCGACATCGCTGTGAATGCACATTGGAAGCGTGTATTCGTCATCACCATAGTGGCGTTATCACCCGATGTGATAGTATGGGGTGCCACTGGTTACACGTCTCGGTCACCTCTTGTGCGCTTTGACGGCACTTTGAACAGTGCACGTTACATTTCAGATGCGTTACGACCCGTGGCTCTACCCTTCATTCGACCCCTCCGAAACCCTACATTTCAGCAGGATAATGCATGACCACATGTTGCAGGTCCTGTACGGGCCTTTCTGCATACAGAAAATGTTTGACTACTGCCCTGGTCAGCACATTCTTCAGATCTCTCACCAATTGAAAACGTCTGGTCAATGATGGGCGAGCAACTGGCTTGTCACAATACGCCAGTCACTACTCTTGGTGAACTGTGGTATCGTGTTGAAGCTGCATGGGCAGCTGTACCTGTACACGCCATCCAAGCTCTGTTTGACTCAATGCCCAGGCGTATCGAGGCCGTTATTACGGCCAGAGATGTTTCTCAGTATCTGTGCACCCAAATTGCGTGGAAATGTAATCACATGTCAGTTCTAGTATAATAAATTTGTCCAATGAATACCCGTTTACCATCTGCATTTCTTCTTGGTGTAGCAGTTGTATTGGCCAGTAGTGTATATCCGTTAATACCAGCACAGTGACAGTGTCTGTTCATTGGTATGTGGAAGAGAAAACCATGTACAGGAAAGAGAACTCACTCAGTTGATACAGTCGCGAGTGCTGTTATACCCGCAACTTGCTGGGATAGCAAAGAAGTGATAGCTATATACAGGGTGTTTCAAAAATGACCGTTATATTTGAAACGGCAATAAAAACTAAACGAGCAGCGATAGAAATACACCGTTTGTTACAATATGCTTGGGACAACAGTACATTTTCAGGCAGACAAACTTTCGAAATTATAGTAGTTAGAATTTTCAACAACAGATGGCGCTGCGGTCTGGGAAACTCTATAGTACGATATTTTCCTTATATCCACCATGCGTAGCAATAATATGGCGTAGTCTCTGAATGAAATTACCCGAAACCTTTGACAACGTGTCTGGCGGAATGGCTTCACACGCAGATGAGATGTACTGCTTCAGCTGTTCAATTGTTTCTGGATTCTGGCGGTACACCTGGTCTTTCAAGTGTCCCCACAGAAAGAAGTCACAGGGGTTCATGTCTGGCGAATAGGGAGGCCAATCCACGCCGCCTCCTGTATGTTTCGGATAGCCCAAAGCAATCACACGATCATCGAAATATTCATTCAGGAAATTAAAGACGTCGGCCGTGCGATGTGGCCGGGCACCATCTTGCATAAACCACGAGGTGTTCGCAGTGTCGTCTAAGGCAGTTTGTACCGCCACAAATTCACGAAAAAAGTCCAGATAGCGTGATGCAGTAATCGTTTCGGATCTGAAAAATGGGCCAATGATTCCTTTGGAAGAAATGGCGGCCCAGACCAGTACTTTTTGAGGATACAGGGACGATGGGACTGCAACATGGGGCTTTTCGGCTCCCCATATACGCCAGTTCTGTTTATTGACGAAGCCGTCCAGGTAAAAATAAGCTTCGTCACTAAACCAACTGCTGCCCACATGCATATCGCCGTCATCAATCCTGTGCACTATATCGTTAGCGAATGTCTCTCGTGCAGCAATGGTAGCGGCGCTGAGGGGTTGCCGCGTTTGAATTTTGTACGGATAGAGGTGTAAACTCTGGCGCATGAGACGATACGTGGACGTTGGCGTCATTTGGACCGCAGCTGCAACACGGCGAACGGAAACCCGAGGCCGCTGTCGGATCACCTGCTGCACTAGCTGCGCGTTGCCCTCTGTGGTTGCCGTACGCGGTCGCCCTACCTTTCCAGCACGTTCATCCGTCACGTTCCCAGTCCGTTGAAATTTTTCAAACAGATCCTTTATTGTATCGCTTTTCGGTCCTTTGGTTACATTAAACCTCGGTTGAAAACTTCGTCTTGTTGCAACAACACTGTGTTCTAGGCGGTGGAATTCCAACAGCAGAAAAATCCTCTGTTCTAAGGAATAAACCATGTTGTCTACAGCACACTTGCACGTTGTGAACAGCAAACGCTTACAGCAGAAAGACGACGTACAGAATGGCGCACCCACAGACTGCGTTGTCTTCTATATCTTTCACATCACTTGCAGCGCCATCTGTTGTTGAAAATTGTAACTACTGTAATTTCGAAAGTTTGTCCGCCTGAAAATGTACTGTTGTCCCAAGCATATTGCAAGAAACGGTGTATTTCTATCGCTGCTCGTTTAGTTTTTATTGCCGTTTCAAATATACCGGTCATTTTTGAAACACCCTGTATCATTGATTGGCCACTATGGTGGGCAGCGGAACTTGGTGAAACGAGGTCAGGGTGCACGAATACCTCATATCTCCGGCCTGGGTTGCAGAGGAGTGGTGAGGGGTGCCTTTAGACGCCCGATGAGGTGTTGGAGAAACAGCATTGGAAAACTGTTTATTTATTACTCAAAGTACATCCGCCATGTCGCTCCCTGTGATACCTGTGCCCACTGGCCACGAAGAGCGCACGCCCAGCCGATGAAGACGCTGTAGTCAGCAAAGGGCGCGAGGCCACGCCAGCCGCAGGCGAGGGAGAGGTGGCATCACCGCCGGCGACACCCCCAGAAGCCAACGACAGGGCGCTGCATCCCCGGGCGAGAGCAGTTAAGGTGTGCAGGACCGCGCCGGTGACCCCGCATAAGAGGTGCAGTCCACAACAGCAGTATGCCCAGAACAGAGGCCAGCAGCAAGAATTTTACCCGGATATCTGATGACGGACAAAGGACGGGAACCAGAGACCTCCAGACTGGAAGGTGTCAATTGCTCAATCTGGCCCTCCAAATTGCCCATAGGGGGATGATGGCTATGACTGAGACAACTGGTTTTCTGTTACACCAGTGTCTTCAACGCCACTTTAAGCCGCTCAAAATAACCGCTTTCTGAAGTAACCGATTTTGGGTTTGTTGTTCCTATTATTTCCTGTAATAAAAAAAGAATAACAAGTACTGAAAAATTTTGATTTCTTCAGTTTCAAGATAAGTAGAATCAAAATATTAAATTAAATGGGCAAATAAAAAAATAAAAAAACTAAAAAAACTTAGTCCATCCACCGTTTCCTATTTTCTCGAAAAGATAAGTGGTGGATTACTACAAAAATTCACTAGTATTCTCCTGTTGAATCTTGAGAATGTCTTTATTCTACCACACGACTAATTTCGGCAGCACAATACCGCCATCTTCAGCCCCTGTTTACTAAAGAACAATAAGACAAAAAAATGGCTCTGAGCACTATGGGACTCAACATCTTAGGTCATAAGTCCCCTAGAACTTAGAACTACTTAAACCTAACCAACCTAAGGACATCACACACACCCATGCCCGAGGCAGGATTCGAACCTGCGACCGTAGTAGTCCCGCGGTTCCGGACTGCAGCGCCAGAACCGCTAGACCACCGCGGCCGGCAACAATAAGAAAAAAACAATATTTGAAAACTAAACAACTATACCAATAAACACATAAAATTACGGTAGTCTTATGTATTAGTTGAAGTAACCTTAAGGTAATATTCTGCGAAGTACCAATAGAGCACATTTGTCAGTACCTCAATTTTTTTCCTGCTCCATTCCAGGAAATAATAGGAACAACAAATTGAAAATCTGTTACTTCAGAAAACGGTTATTTTGAGCGGTTTTCACAGTCCGGATAAAGTGGCATTGAAAACACCAATGTAATAGAAAACCAGTTGTCTCAGTCATAACCACCATCATTACAGCCATATGTTTTGTGAATGTGGTTCAGCCTTACACATCGTCGTTTTCACACATTCTTCGAGGAATAAAGGACGTAATTACAATAAAAAACCCTTGCATCTTTTATTTATGTTACGTAGTTCTCGAACGATAGTTGGGGTTTGTCACAGCAGGAAGAACTGATACCCCCAGCTACGTCACAGACCAGTGCTATTCTCTCGAAATCTTATCATGTTCCGACAAGACTTTTCCATGGTTAGAAGGCTGTCTAGTCCTCCACTCGTCACTGACTTGGTGGAGAGGTATCACGACGAGATAAATAGCACACTAACTTACAGGAGGAAATCCACAACCATGTGGTGTACATGCAGACTGCACACAGAAATTCAGAAACATAACACCTACAATTCATCGATATCAGATGACGATGTGTAAATATCCCCTTGTGCATGTCCTACTCTCCTTTACCATATTCCTATGATTACCACGCTAGAAATACGACAGTGTTATGGTGTCTGAGGCTTCGTTGACAGCATAGTGTCTCTCTGTCCTCGTTATTGTTTCAAATCAAACGGAGTAAAACTATGAACAATACAAACTTCGCTAACGTCACCTGATACACAACTCAATAAGAATTTACCCCGTCTCTCTCTTCCGATATATCGGAAACAAACGCTGTCTGCGTGTTGACATCGACTGTATGTGGTGACACCATTAAATATGCATGTATTTGTCCACAGGAGCAGGTGGCGAGTGATCAAAATCGCTTCCACAGACCTGTGTAAAGTTTTGTTGTCTGTACTGGAGGAAGACCATATCCCACAGACTATTAATCACAATCGACGGTTCTTATTCTTTTGTTTAATAATCAGTTTGATGCACTGTTTGTGCAGCGTACGACTACATCTGTGTACAGAACCATACATTTTGTTCTTCTACCATGAGTCTGAGGTCTGTATCAGGTACAAAATTGACATTAACACGTTGCGAGGGTCACATACATCCTGAAATGTCGCGAACCCTGCTACACTACCTACATCACATGACACAAATACTACTTCTTAATGTAGGAAACAGCCATCAGCAGAGACCAGGTGCAAAACTACATTTCTTAGCCGGAACACTTTATAAATTCGGTAAGATCTTATACAATTTGGCATCTCCCACTACATGAATGGGAGTCACAAAGTATTCTCACATTCATAGAGAATGTCAGAGATTGAAAGACCTCACCAACAACTTTTATGATTACCACCCCAACAAACGAATCATATCTGTAGCAGCACTCCGCCCTCTATTTCGAGATAAGCTACCCCTTCGGTCTCCAGATTTTACCATTGTTGCTGCGTCACACACGATCTCTCTAGATGCTTGCATGCTGAGAAGTTTTGCCCCCCCATGAACCATGGACCTTGCCGTTGGTGGGGAGGCTTGCGTGCCTCAGCGATACAGATAGCCGTACCGTAGGTACAACCACAACGGAGGGGTATCTGTTGAGAGGCCAGACAAACGTGTGGTTCCTGAAGAGGGGCAGCAGCCTTTTCAGTAGTTGCAAGGGCAACAGTCTGGATGATTGACTGATCTGGCCTTGTAACAATAACCAAAACGGCCTTGCTGTGCTGGTACTGCGAACGGCTGAAAGCAAGGGGAAACTACGGCCGTAATTTTTCCCGAGGGCATGCAGCTTTATTGTATGATTAAATGATGATGGCGTCCTCTTGGGTAAAATATTCCGGAGGTAAAATAGTCCCCCATTCGGATCTCCGGGCGGGGACTACTCAAGAGGATGTCGTTATCAGGAGAAAGAAAACTGGCGTTCTACGGATCGGAGCGTGGAATGTCAGATCCCTTAATCGGGCAAGTAGGTTAGAAAATTTCAAAAGGGAAATGGATAGATTAAAGTTAGATATAGTGGGAATTAGTGAAGTTCGGTGGCAGGAGGAACACGACTTCTGGTCAGGTGACTACAGGGTTATAAACACAAAGTCAAATAGGGATAATGCAGGAGTAGGTTTAATAATGAATAGGAAAATAGGAATGCGGGTAAGCTACTACAAACAGCATAGTGAACGCATTATTGTGGCCAAGATATATACGAAGCCCACACGTACTACAGTAGTACAAGTTTATATGCCAACTAGCTCTGCAGATGACGAAGAAATTGAAGAAATATATGATGAAATAAAAGAAATTATTCAGATTGTGAAGGGAGACGAAAATTTAATAGTCATGGGTGACTGGAATTCGAGTGTAGGAAAAGGGAGAGAAGGAAACGTAGTAGGTGAATATGGATTGGGGCTAAGAAATGAAAGAGGAAGCCGCCTGGTAGAATTTAGCACAGAGCACAACTTAATCATAGCTAACACTTGGTTTAAGAATCATGATAGAAGGTTGTATACATGGAAGAACCCTGGAGATACTAAAAGGTATCAGATATATTATATAATGGTAAGACAGAGATTTAGGAACCAGGTTTTAAATTGTAAGACATTTCCAGGGACAGATGTGGACTCTGACCACAATCTATTGGTGATGACCTGTAGATTAAAACTGAAGAAACTGCAAAAAGGTGGGAATTTAAGGAGATGGGACCTGGATAAACTGAAAGAACCAGAGGTTGTACAGAGTTTCAGGGAGAGCATAAGGGAACAATTGACAGGAATGAGGGAAAGAAGTACAGTAGAAGAGGATTGGGTAGCTCTGAGGGATGAAGTAGTGAAGGCAGCAGAGGATCAAGTAGGTAAAAAGACGAGGGCTGCTAGAAATCCTTGGGTAACAGAAGAAATATTGAACTTAATTGATGAAAGGAGAAAATATAAAAATGCAGTTAATGAAGCAGGCAAAAAGGAATACAACCGTCTCAAAAATGTGATCGACAGGAAGTGCAAAATGGCTAAGCAGGGATGGCTAGAGGACAAATGTAAGGATGTAGAGGCTTATCTCACTAGGGGTAAGATAGATACTGCCTACAGGAAAATTAAAGAGACCTTTGGAGATAAGAGAACCACTTGTATGAACATCAAGAGCTCAGATGGAAACCCAGTTCTAAGCAAAGAAGGGAAAGCAGAAAGGTGGAAGGAGTATATAGAGGGTCTATACAAGGGCGATGTACTTGAGGACAATATTATGGAAATGGAAGAGGATGTAGATGAAGATGAAATGGGAGATACGATACTGCGTGAAGAGTTTGATAGAGCACTGAAAGACCTGAGTCGAAACAAGGCCCCCGGAGTAGAGAACATTCCATTGGAACTACTGACGGCCTTGGGAGAGCCAGTCCTGACAAAACTCTACCATCTGGTGAGCAAGATGTATGAGACAGGTGAAATACCCTCAGACTTCAAGAAGAATATAATAATTCCAATCCCAAAGAAAGCAGATGTTGACACATGTGAAAATTACCGGACAATCAGTTTAATAAGCCACAGCTGCAAAATACTAACACGAATTCTTTACAGACGAATGGAAAAACTAGTAGAAGCCAACCTCGGGGAAGATCAGTTTGGATTCCACAGAAATACTGGAACACGTGAGGCAATACTGACCTTACGACTTATCTTAGAAGAAAGATTAAGGAAAGGCAAACCTACGTTTCTAGCATTTGTAGACTTAGAGAAAGCTTTTGACAATGTTGACTGGAATACTCTCTTTCAAATTCTAAAGGTGGCAGGGGTAAAATACAGGGAGCGAAAGGCTATTTACAATTTGTACAGAAACCAGATGGCAGTTATAAGAGTCGAGGGACATGAAAGGGAAGCAGCGGTGGGGAAGGGAGTAGCCTCTCCCCGATGTTATTCAATCTGTGTATTGAGCAAGCAGTAAAGGAAACAAAAGAAAAATTCGGAGTAGGTATTAAAATCCATGGAGAAGAAATAAAAACTTTGAGGTTCGCCGATGACATTGTAATTCTGTCAGAGACAGCAAAGGACTTGGAAGAGCAGTTGAACGGAATGGATGGTATCTTGAAGGGAGGATATAAGATGAACATCAACAAAAGCAAAACGAGGATAATGGAATGTAGTGGAATTAAGTCGGGTGATGCTGAGGGAATTAGATTAGGAAATGAGATACTTAAAGTAGTAAAGGAGTTCTGCTATTTGGGGAGTAAAAAACTGATGATGGACGAAGTAGAGAGGATATAAAATGTAGACTGGCAATGGCAAGGAAAGCGTTTCTGAAGAAGAGAAATTTGTTAACATCGAGTATAGATTTAAGTGTCAGGAAGTCATTTCTGAAAGTATTTGTATGGAGTGTAGCCATGTATGGAAGTGAAACATGGACAGTAAATAGTTTGGACAAGAAGAGAATAGAAGCTTTCGAAATGTGGTGCTACAGAAGAATGCTGAAGATTAGATGGGTATATCACATAACTAATGAGGAAGTATTGAATAGGATTGGGAGAAGAGAAGTTTGTGGCACAACTTGACCAGAAGAAGGGATCGGTTGGTAGGACATGTTCTGAGGCATCAAGGGATCACCAATTTAGTATTGGAGGGCAGCGTGGAGGGTAAAAATCGTAGGGGGAGACCAAGAGATGAATACACTAAGCAGATTCAGAAGGATGTAGGTTGCAGTAGGTACTGGGAGATGAAGAAGCTTGCACAGGATATAGTAGCATGGAGAGCTGCATCAAACCAGTCTCAGGACTGAAGACCACAACAACAGCATTGGTGTATAGTAGATACGAGCCTGATATATAAGAGAGTGTTCTGGGGATGTAGCAGACGATTAAGAAGAAGAAGAAGAAATTTATGGTTTATGCACGATGCAGCTCCAGGCGGAAGGAGTTTGAAACATTTTATGAAGAAGAAATTTATGGTTTATGCACGATGCAGCTCCAGGCGGAAGTAGTTGAAACATTTTATGTAAATCACTTGTGCTATCAGTTCTGCAGTAATGTTGTAGTGTTTCGATTCCAGATTAAGAAGGTACTGGGAAGAGAGAAATGATCATAGGACATAAACACATACTCCTAAGGCTACACAGTTCTACTGCTGGGTGACAGGTTTGTTCCGTAAACACCTGCACAATATACCAGTCCAAGGGTTCTACTGGATCTGCTCTAGTGTACATAAACAGGGCCGGCAATACAGCTGTAACATAACGGATATGCAGAACGTCCTCTCATTGGTTTCACTAAGCTGATCCTCACATGTTCTTTGTCGATTGCAGTGTTTACTGCAATACACCAACCCATATCGGTGATGTCACCTACAGGAACATAGTTGGTTATCACTTACTGCCGGAAGTCTGTGCTTTACAATACTTGTTTCAGAGAGTCTTGGCGGGATGCAGAACCTACCGTAAGCGCTAATTGAAAATACCTGCAGTTTGTTCTCGAATATTATTAACTGGAAGACCTAAATGTTAAATAATTTCCTAGAATTGGCGAGAATCGAGACGCCTAGCCACTGTGTGTGTGGACATACCATAATTTTTTCGGATGCTATACACATAAAAACGACAATCGCACCGCTTGTCTGATTTGTGTAAGTATTGGGGTGTACAGTTACTGTGGTCAGTATCCCGTCACGTGCAAAGAAAGTGATGTGGGTGAGATTATGTCCGGTCATAAGGGAGGTATAGATTTGACATGGAAAATTGAGATTTCAGTGCGTTGATAGCTGTACGGGACACGAAAGATTTTACATGGGGAATTATAACCAGCCATTAAGATATATACAGAAGCGCCCAAGAAACGTACAGGGATGCGTATACCAACAGCGAGATATGTAACCAGGCACAATGCGGCGCTGCAGTCGGCAACGCCTATATAAGACAACAAGTGTCTGGCGCAGTTATCGAAGCCAAGGCACGCTCCCGCCTCAGTCTCCTCAAGCTCCTCTCCGGCCGTACGTGGGGTCTGGACCCCTCCACCATCCTCCACACCTATAAATCCCTCATCCGCCCTATCCTTTGTTATGCCCATCCGGCTTGGATCTCCGCCCCCCCCCCTCCCTTCTACAAATCCCTCCAAATCCTTGAACGCCATGCTCTCCGCCTCGCGTATCGCATCCGTCTCCCCTCCCCCACGCGAATCCTCTACGATCTCATCCCCTTCCCCCACCTTCTCCTCTTCCTTGAAAGGATACGGATCCTGTACACCTTCCGCAAACTCGATCCTCCTCACCCGCTCGTCTCCCCGCTCCTCTCCCACCCCCGCCCGCTGCCGCGCCTGTATTCCCACGTCCCATCCGGTCTCCATCTCTCCACCCTCCTTACTCTCTCCCGAGGTGGCTTCCGCCAGCTCCCCCTCCCTGATGATGTCCTCCTCCCGTCCATCTACCCCTCCTACCAACTTTGATCCTCCCCCTCACTTCCTGTGTCCTTTCCTTTCGGCACCCTCCCTCCTTTCTCTTCCCTTCCCTTCTCTTTCCTTTTCCCCTGTCTCCTCCCTCCTCCCCTCTTCCCCCGGGCTTCCCCTCCCCTTCCTCCCTTTCACCCGTCTACCCTGCCCTTGGCATCTGCTCTCCCCTCTCCCTCTCTCTCTCCCTCTCCCACCCCCCCTCCTCCTTCCTTGGCAGGTCCCCGGACTCGTACACGGTTAGTGAACATTCGCGCGCCGGAGATCTACGACACGTGTTCTGTGTGTATCGTCGTTTTGTGCTTTAGTGTTTATGTATTATTCGTTTTGTGCACCTCTGTTCACGTGTGATAATCTTCGTCTCTGTCCAAGTGTCTGAACAAATATTATCTTGGACTCTACGCCCGTGACCGGCTCCACGTGTTTTAAATAGTGCTTGTCTCCGTTTCTATGTCCACCATGTTTTTTCTCTCGATGTCTTCCTTTATATCTTATGTGTATATCTGAGGCCAAAGAGCGGCGTAGCATGCTGCTGCTGGCCTGCCTGTACCCAGGTTTGAAAATACCAATAAAGAAAAAAAAATGGCGCAGTTATTAGATCGATTACTGCTGCTACAATGGCAGATTATCAAGATTTAAGTGAGTGATCGGACACACGATCTCCGAGGTAGCGATGAAGTGGGGATTTACCCGTACGGCCATTTCACGAGCGTACCGTGAATATGAGGAATCAGGTAAAACGTTAGATCTCCGACATCGCTGGGACCGGAAAAAGATCCGGCAAGAACGGGACCAACGACGACTGAAGAGAATCGTTCAACGCGACAGAAGTGCAACCGTTCCGCAACTTGCCGCAGATTTCAATGCTGAGCCATCAACAAGTGTCACCGTGTAAACCATTCAATGAAACATCATCGATATGGGCTTTCAAAGCCGAAGGCCCTCTCGTTTGCCCTTGATGACTGCATGACACCAAGTTATATGCCTCACCTGGGTCCGTCAACACCGACATTGAATTGCTGATAAGAATATGTTGCCTGGTCGGACGAGTCTCGTTTCAAATTCTATCAAGCGAATGGACGTGTACGGGTATGGAGACACCCTCATGAATCCGTCGACCCTGCATGTCAGCTGAGGACTGTTCAAGCTGGTGAAGGATCTGTAATGGCGTGAGGTGTGTGCAGTTGGAGTGATTTGGGACCCCTGATAGGTCTAGATACGACTCTGACACGTGACACGTACGATAGCATCCTGTGTGATCACCTGCATCCGTTCATGTCGATTGTGCATTCCGACGGACTTGGGCAGTTCCAGCAGGACAGTGCGATCCCCCACACATCCAGAATTGCTACACAGTGGCTCCAGGAACACTCTTATGAGTCTAAACACTTCCACTGGCCACCAGACTCCCCAGACATGAACATTATTGAGCGTATCTGGGGTGCCTTGCAACGGGCTTTTCATAACAGATCTCCACCCTTTTGTACTCTTAGGGATTTATGGACAGCCCTGCGGATTCGTGGTGTTACTTCCCTCCAGCACTACTTCAGACATTAGTCGAGTCCATGCCACGTCATGTCGTGGCCCTTCCGCCTACTCGTGGGGACCCTACACGATATTGGCCAGGTGTACCAGTTTCTCTTCAATGCAGTTTAACGTTGAAAATTAACATTTCCGGAGCCACAGTCGTCAGGATGAGGTATTTCCAAAACTTTGCTTATTGTCGAATGTCACCATATTGTTGTGCTGCAATAGTTATACACTCCTGGAAATTGAAATAGGAACACCGTGAAATCATTGTCCCAGGAAGGGGAAACTTTATTGACACATTCCTGGGGTCAGATACATCACATGATCACACTGACAGTACCACAGGCACATAGACACAGGCAACAGAGCATGCACAATGTCGGCACTAGTACAGTGTATATCCACCTTTCGCAGCAATGCAGGCTGCTATTCTCCCATGGAGACGATCGTAGAGATGCTGGATGTAGTCCTGTGGAACGGCTTGCCATGCCATTTCCACCTGGCGCCTCAGTTGGACCAGCGTTCGTGCTGGACGTGCAGACCGCGTGAGACGACGCTTCATCCAGTCCCAAACATGCTCAATGGGGGACAGATCCGGAGATCTTGCTGGCCAGGGTAGTTGACTTACACCTTCTAGAGCACGCTGGGTGGCACGGGATACAGGCGGACGTGCATTGTCCTGTTGGAACAGCAAGTTCCCTTGCCGGTCTAGGAATGGTAGAACGATGGGTTCGATGACGGTTTGGATGTACCGTGCACTATTCAGTGTCCCCTCGACGATCACCAGTGGTGTACGGCCAGTGTAGGAGATCGCTCCCCACACCATGATGCCGGGTGTTGGCCCTGTGTGCCTCGGTCGTATGCAGTCCTGATTGTGGCGCTCACCTGCACGGCGCCAAACACGCATACGACCATCATTGGCACCAAGGCAGAAGCGACTCTCATCGCTGAAGACGACACGTCTCCATTCGTCCCTCCATTCACGCCTGTCGCGACACCACTGGAGGCGGGCTGCACGATGTTGGGGCGTGAGCGGAAGACGGCCTAACGGTGTGCGGGACCGTAGCCCAGCTTCATGGAGACGGTTGCGAATGGTCCTCACCGATACCCCAGGAGCAACAGTGTCCCTAATTTGCTGGGAAGTGGCGGTGCGGTCCCCTACGGCACTGCGTAGGATCCTACGGTCTTGGCGTGCATCCGTGCGTCGCTGCGGACCGGTCCCAGGTCGACGGGCACGTGCACCTTCCGCCGACCACTGGCGACAACATCGATGTACTGTGGAGACCTCACGCCCCACGTGTTGAGCAATTCGGCGGTACGTCCACCCGGCCTCCCGCATGCCCACTATACGCCCTCGCTCAAAGTCCGTCAACTGCACATACGGTTCACGTCCACGCTGTCGCGGCATGCTACCAGTGTTAAAGACTGCGATGGAGCTCCGTATGCCACGGCAAACTGGCTGACACTGACGGCGGCGGTGCACAAATGCTGCGCAGCTAGCGCCATTCGACGGCCAACACCGCGGTTCCTGGTGTGTCCGCTGTGCCGTGCGTGTGATCATTGCTTGTACAGCCCTCTCGCAGTGTCCGGAGCAAGTATGGTGGGTCTGACACACTGGTGTCAATGTGTTCTTTTTTCCATTTCCAGGAGTGTATATTTAATTGTAATTAAACTGATAGATATGTGGCTGGCTTCCTAGGACCATACCGCTTTGTGTCTGGGCAAGTGGTGAAGCTAGCTGGTGGCCAGAAGCAATGGAAATTTCTGGCTTAAGGTGTGAGCCACCCCTGAGCTCCTCTGGTCGGCTCACGAGAGGTACGATGATGTGGTCGAACTAACTGTGTCACCCTCTGGGTGGGTGAATAGTGAACTCATACTCAATATGTGTTGGACAGTCTTGGGGTGTGAGCATCTGGGAGACGGGCGTGCAGCTGCCAGCACGGCCAATGCTTGGCAGTGGTGCATGGCGGCCTGTGGAAGTTTCTGTGATCTCCGACATCTATCTGTGATAGCTACTATGGAATGGATCGTGCTTTAGGCGTGTGTTTACGAAATACCCTGTGCATGTGCTGACGGCTGCCGCGTGTGTGATTGAGTGCTTCTCAATACGTCCCAGTGGGCTCTGTGTTCCAGAGGAAAAGTGGACTGGTTTCTACTTAAATAATGGTGGATTTGTTGTTGTTACTATCCTATTACGTGGTATACAGCACCAATTCCACTCATGACGTAACTGATCAATAACATACTTGATCAATTTATTGTTTCTGATAGTGCTACTGTGAGCACACTCCAGTCAAACCCCGGCCCTGTCTCCTGTATACTGTTTAAGGTCATAGTACAATTGAGCTGAAATTCTTACTACCAAGTACCAAGCGGTACTTGTTGGTCACTCTAAGCTCATTAGCCCAAAACATCGGGAATCGGTACCATCTCTTATCCTAAATGGAACAAATATTAACTTCTCTCCCTCAGCAAAGAGTTTGGGAGTAATAATAGATGAAAATCTAAATTGGACAGAGCACGTAACTGCAGTGTGCAAAAAAGCATCAGCATCCCTTCATGTCCTACAAAAATATAAAAAACTCTTCCCTTTCGATCTGAAAAAGAAATTAGTACAAACGCTTATACTCCCAATCATTGACTACAGCGATATTATCCTACAAGGCCTCTCTCAGGAAAATTCCCGACGTCTAGAACTGGTCATGAATGCCTGCTTCCGATATATCTGTGACGTTCGACTTTTTGACCACATTTCAGCAGCATATGCAAAATTGTCCTGACTGCGTGCAGACAAACGCAGAGATTTCCATACACTCTGTCTCATCTACTGCCTTATAAATGTACACTGTCCCTCATATCTCTCCTCGTCCCTAACGCTCATGTCGGAACAACATGACAGAAACACACGTTCCCATTATAATAAAATCCTCTCCGTTCCACTGCATCGCTCAGTCACCTTCTCCAAGTCCTTTACAGTAGCGGGAACCCGACTCTGGAATAACCTCCCTCGTTATGTTAGAGAACTTAAAAACATGTCCGGCTTCAAAAAACAGTTAATGACGTATCTACTTAAGCAACAGTAATGCCTTCCTCTGTACATGAATGCACTTCACCTCATTACTTCCCTCTTTCCCCCTCCTTAAATCTCCCTTCCCCAAAACTCGCTATACTAGTAAACATCTACTTTACACACCAAGATATTATGTACATCTGCACAAACCTTCCTTACTATTGCCAATCCTTCTCATGTTTGTCATTATTATTATTTTTACTGTTATTATTATTGCTTTTATCATAATCTGTATGTATAGCACCTGTTGTAAAAATACTGCCACATTTACTTTATTAGGTCTTAGTCACCACTCTTTATTCATATTGTCACTAGAGTAAGCTAATTTTCTCATTTAAACTATGGTCATGATGTAACTCTGATGTGTGAAATGCTGCATGTGTGAAACACTGGTGTGATGTAAGAGAGGGCCTGATGGCCCTAATCTGATCAGGTTAAATAAATAAATAAATAAATTTTCATCTGTCTCCAATGTAATCGATTTCCCACCAGACTACCTATCTGTAGCAGTATCTACCAATTGGAGACAAGGAAAATCCAGAGTAGGGCTTGGAAACTGGTTAGTTGTGGAATCGAATCCTGGATAACCCCATAATTTACTGGCAAATATGCCAGTCGTAGTATCCACCAATAGGAAGCATGGAAAAACTGCCCCACACAGAAGGTATCAATTAAATTAACTAGTCAGTCAATTTGACTGAGTGGGGGACCTATTTCCAAGACATGCAGAGCCCAGCATTGATGGGCTGGGGATTTACCCGGTGTCCTCTACTTGTTAGGGACAAAAGAGGGGTTTGTGTGGTTATCAGTGGCACCCAACAGATGTAGCCACTTAGAGAGGGGGAGGAGGACGAGCATGTGCTTCGACAGGGATTTCTAAGGTATCAGTATGGAAGAGTTGCCGCTACCTCATACTTCATCCAACAGGAAGCAATCGGAGGGCTGACAGGGAGGGGAGGAGGGTACTGGAGGAAGGATCGGTGGGGAGGTGACTTTTGTCAGTGTCTTCTTCTGGTGGTATTATAGACTAACTCAGTTGGACCCCGCACAATAGGGTAAGCACATAGAGCAGCTGCTTCTACTGACCTGGTGTGGGAGCCGTGTGTTTGGGAACAAAACAGAAATTGAGTCTGGTATCAAAATTCAGAGAAAGCCGATATTCTGTATCACACATTCCTGTACAGATGACAGGCGCCTCCAGTCCAGTGCCCTGGACTCAAAAAGTTGCTGGTCGTCCAGCATGTGTGGTGCAGTGCATTGCACGTAAAGATGCGGTTGGTTTTTTTTTAACAGTGTAATTACATTTAATAATTCTTTCATAATGTGGGGCCATAGTCATAATATATTTCTTTAAAGTCAGTACCGCCATCAGACTGTTTTTTATTTGCAGTGTTACATTTACACGATCATGATTTCGGCTTTAAATTGTCATTATCAAGTGTTTTAGTGTTACACAGTGCCTAAGATGGCATACTATCGTATTAGGCACTGTATAACATTAAAACATTTAGTAATGGATATTTAAAGCTGAAATCATGATCGTGCAAATGTAACACTGCAAATAAAAAACAGTCTAATGGCGGTACTGACTATAAAGAAGTGTAATTAAATGTGATGAGTTATATTAACATCGATTTCATGATGGTATTCCTTCAGAAACTGGAAAAAAGCGATCTGTTAACGTATTTAGTTACTTCTTTTCTATGTGTTTTACAAGACCTGCATATAATCTTCACAGGTTATCAGCCCAGTGGCGTCGTCTTCTAATCGCAATGTTTCAATGGATTGTGTATCCATCATCTTCAGGCGAAGTTCACCTGAAGGTAGATACACAATCCATTGAAACATTGCGATTAGAAGACGACGCCACTTGGCTGATAACCAGTGAAGATGAAACGTCCCCTTATAACAATTATACACGTGACTGGGCTTAAACTGACACACAATACTTTTTAGCGCAACGCAATCTGACTTTCAGAAATCCCTACAAAGGAATGGCCCTGACTAACATTAACCTGTACCTTTCACAAATCACTTACCTCACCAAAAATCTTCGTTACTCGAACTACTGCAATACAGCGAACGCCACTACTGCCAGCTAAATAAAAGATTCAAACTACGGAAGGCACTAACTACTGATGGGCATAGTTAGCAAATGAAAGATTTTAATAAAGAACCAACAATGTATTTACCTTAATAGTCATAATATATGTATCAGTTCATGACATCCAGTCTAACAAATTTTAAAACTCCGCCATCTCTCTCCCCACATCCACCACTGCTGGCGGCTCACCTCTAACTGCGCAACGCTACGCGCTGTTCACATCCAGCTGCCGCTGCCCAACACTACAATGGCAGACAACAATGTAAACTGGCCACAGACTGCACACAGCACAGCCAGTGATTTTCATACAGAGCGCTATGTAACGTTGCCAATAAGAACACATAAACAGCCTACTTACATAAAGAAAACATAAACAGCCCATGCTCCCCACAAAAAATTTTACAAATTGGTTTGGGCAGTGGCCAATAATGATTTGATAAAATTTTTCATAATTACAATAACAAAGATATCACATGCACACACTTATTGATACAATGTTGGTCAAAAGCTAAAATTTTCTCACAGTCCTTAAAGACAGTCCAGATTGTCAATCACAATAAAATTTCAGTGTTTTTTTTTTTTCAAAGTCTGAGCAGTAAAAGAAAATGCACACGGAAGTAGTGGATTTCCATGGCGTCTTCAAGAAGTAGTGTTGTCCTTCCAACAGAAAGACAGTGCTGACTCTTGACATGCTGATAGGTAATGCGCCACAACAGAGTAAACCCACAGCAGAGTCATTCGAAGTTTTGAAGAATATTGGTAGGTAGGTCATCATAGAGCAGACACACTGTAGTCCTGGTAGAGAATATGGTATTGGTGGGCCACCAGAGGTGCAGACCCACTGCAGTCCTTGTAGAAATAATGATATTGGTGAGTCGTTACAGGTGCAGACCCACTGTAGTCCTTGTAGAGACGGCCTGCAGCCACATGTTGCGACTGTGCAGGTGCACAATCACCATTGAAGAGTCTTACAGAGAAGAAAGCAAGTCCATAAACCACCACTTGTGCACGCACAAAGTTTTTGGAATTGTCCTTAGAAGTCTTGCAGACAGTATAGCAAGTCCATAAACCACCACTTGTACACTCACGAAGTTTTTGGAATTGTCCTTAGAACCACCAATGCTGTTATCCAGTCCCTTGCTGAATTATTAACACACGTGCAAACACTAACAGTCCCTACTTCTCACATATTGTCCATATACTATGACCAACAGAAACGTGTGCAGTGAAATGTAACTTACAAGTTAATAATATGATGAACTGGTGTCAATTACAATTTTATAACATAAGAATACAACTACAAGGTACAAAATACATCATTAAAAACATAACAATACAGATAACATTTGTAGTACAGGCTTTACAACAGAATAGAAATAAACATATACATCAGTGTTATAGGAATTATGACAGAAGTAAATACATAAAAGATCAGAATAATTATTGAAACATCAACTTCACACATGAGCATTAAAACAGAATAAATAATGTTTAAAGATTTTTACAAAGTAAATAACATATTATTAATGCCAATTATATTTGAGGATAATAGTATTCCTCATCATAGTGAATTTAGCTTAGTATTAGAAGAAGAAAAAATTCTATGAAACTACACAGAGACAGGAAGAAAACAAATACACAAGGGTACACAAATACATAGTGGGATAACACAAAAGGAAAGGACAGGGTTCGTTTTCAGTGTAACATTTGGTACTGCAGTCCAACCCAAAACTTCATTCCATAGATCATTCGTGTTATGTCAACCTTTGCTTCCACCAAAAAAATCCTATCCAAGCATGCTTTCTGTATTTATTTCACATATTTCTTATGTCATCATTTATTTCCAAGAAAATCCTACCTAAACCTATTTTCTTTACTTTTTTTTCGTATAACTTCACAATGCATTTCTTCCAATCCATCATAGTTAGTTTCTTATATAGTCTACCCCCTCTTAAGCTAAATTAAATCTACTGAGCTCAGACGCTAAACTAAGGGACGAGGCAATGCAGCAGCACAAAACAATTAACACAAACACCAATGACAAAAAATTTAAATAGGCAAAGCAATTACAATATTACAACTAATATAAGGCACTGTGCAGCAAACAAGAAAAATAAATCAGAAGTAAAACTGGCTTAGCAGCGTAACACAAAGTCAAATTCAGTAACACTATGCCTGGCAAACAGCAGCAGCAAATGAAATAACTTATATCTAAACATGACATAGCTCAAGCAGAAAAAACATTACACTAAAGACAACAATGCAGACAAGTGAAATGTATATTCACATCTTAATGTCTATGTAATTAAAGTGGTGCACCACAAGAAGTTATTCTACAACAAAAAATTACCAAGTAGTTGAAAAGAAAATTCCGTATGCAATTCCTGTGAAGGGAAATGTCTTTTTATGCTCCTTCATTTTTTTGAATAGATCATAAAATTATTTACTGGATCTGAAGGCATAAAATATCTATATTAGTACATTCATAAAATTTTATTTTAACCAATGCTGCAGTGCAGCTAGAAACTAGATATTAAAGAAAATGAGCAAATATGTACAAAGGACGGCATGAAACATCATTCATTAGCCATATGGCATTTCATAAGGCAGTAAAAATTCTCTCAATTCTCGTAGAAAGATACTTGTCATAATCAGGTGTGCAGATGTAAGAATGTTTCCAAGTAATGAGCGTGTCGTATTTGCGGTGCTTTCTATAAAGGAATGTCAATAGCGAGGTTAATGGCCTCCCCTTTTTTTTCTACCTGTGCCTCTGAAAAGGACACTCACTAATGACTTGTTCTCCCGGCGTCTGACACAACTGGGTGCCCACGACGCATTACGTGCAGGTGGTCGCTTAACTTTCTTACTGAAATATTTACGACAGCAGTTTCCGCTACAGTGACAGTCTCATATAAAAATATTTCACAGGTCAAGAATTTGCGTTACAAATCTGTAGAAACAAAATCCTATTGATATAACAGTGTCCAAAAAATTTTCGCCGGCATTGTGATACATTCACGCATTTACATACACATTTCAAAACTCTTAAAGTACGATTCTTGGTTTCCAACAACCTTTTTCACAAACCAGAGTCCCTAAACACTACTCATTATTCCTTACCTTATTCGTCGACACTTCTTCAATATTTCATCATAACAGATCCGTAGCTTAATCAAATAACTCATATAGCATCGGCTTATTGATCATAAACATACCTCAACAGCATAATACACATTGTCATCGTAATAATAACATCATAACACCTCAGTCAACTCTCAAAATCGTCGTAGCTTCCCTCAATAATTTCAAAACCTAAAGAAAATTCTCTGCTCATTTCAGTAGTGTCATCTACCTCAAACGTACTTTAAAAATCATGATCTCATACCAAATACATCATTCAAAGCTCTCATAATATCACAATGGGTCCGAAAAAATGTGAACAGTTCACAAAGTACAGACAAAATACAATTTCGTAAGTGTGAAGTTATCCAACTGTGTAATTGCGTAAACATGTGTCACTGACATAGTAAAAAAAATGTTTATCTCTCAGTTAAATGATCAGATAGCTGTGTAATTTGTGTGTTAGAGAAATATGGTACCGATGTGTAAAGTTGTATAAGCAAATACCATATTAGCTAGGGCTCCTTGTGCTTGCCAAACACATGGTACACAAAGTAGGCATGTACCCCCCTGAGGATTATTGTAATTATACCCTCAAGTGTTACAGACTACAGCAATGGAATGAAATGTGTCACAGAAAACCTTTGTATCATTGTACTTCAAATATCTTTAAAAATAAATGTTTTAAGTACAAAATCAATCACTCAAATATGTGTCCTGTAGCGCTAAATGTGCGTCTTGTTGTAAGATAATGTCTGTGGAAGTGTCGTAGTTATTGTCCTCCGAAAGCTAAGTTCTGCAGAAGTCAATGTACTTACCTCATGATAAACAAAAGTTAAATGCTATGCGTATAGATTTCTTAGTTATTATGCTTATTGTTGTGATGAAGAAATTACTGTGCTGTAACGTATTGTTGTGCTACGGAAAAGGCTGTCTCATTGTAGCTATACCACAAAAGTTACTATTAAACATGTTTTACTTTCCAGAAGAATTCAGAAAAACTGTGCAGATATAAAACAGATACACCACAAAAGCAACATTGTAAATTGTCACTCATTAGTAACGTCGTGATATAATCTTGTAGCTGTCACATAAACTAACCACTGTGTCATCTGGTATCTCTCAGAAAGTACTTTAATTCAGAATGTATTTTCAAGTACACCAAAATGTTGCATTAAAATCTCATTAGCAGTACTGGTAAATGTTCTAAGTATGTGAGCCTTATAGTCGTTACGTAATCGTGCAACTAACAAGCAAGAATGTACACACACAATATCACTGTGTCGTCTGTTCGCAATAACAATGCATTCGTAATTTTTGTTTAAATAAGTTCTCTTGGCTCTTGAGTGGATATTGAACTCCAAAACATTGTTGCATGTTAACAGTTTCTCAGTGTGACAAATTGTACAAGTAGCGTGAAGTGAAAATTGCGAAGACTAAGTTAAAAAGCAGATTATCTGTCAATAAATGGTTTTACATGTGAAATGTGGTGTAAACCTTTACTCTTCCTAGTACGCAGAGTTTCAACTTCAACGCAATTATCATTTGGTATACGTCGGATTCTGTAAGGTCCATTGTAAACTAGAAAGAATTTGTGACTCAAGTGTTTCTTCTTATGTGACAATGAATGAGCTTTAATGATAACTTTCTGACCAATATATAATTTCTTTGCATTTGCTTTACCGTGTAGTTTTCTCCTTTTGTCTGCTGCAGATTTTATATTTTTAAGAGCCAAATCAATTATGCCTTTGTGTCGAAGTTGACGTGTATTCCGGAAAGGTACAAGCTCTCTGATTCTGTTCGGTGGTTCTTCGTTCTTTAGTACAAGAGTAGGTGGTAAAGCAGTGGAATCATGAGGCATTTCATTCAGCACACTTTGAAATGGTTCAAATGGCTCTGAGCACTATGGGACTTAACTTCTAAGGTCATCAGTCCCCTAGAACTTAGAACTACTTAAACCTAACTAACCTAAGGACATCACACACATTCATACCCGAGGCAGGATTCGAACCTGCGACCGTAGCGGTCGAGCGGTTCCAGACTGTAGCGCCTTTAACCGCTTGGCCACCCTGGCCGGCGCACACTTAGAAATAAGTGTAAATATCTGTCCCAATGCTGATGATTTCTGTGACAATAAAGTCTGCAAAGCTTATTGATTTCTTTCATAATCCGTTCAGACGGGTTACAATGTGGTGAGTACAATGAAATAAAAACAGGTTTGATTTTATGATTCCGAAGTATGCGTGACCAAACAGCAGATCTGAATTGCGATCCGTTATCTGCAATGACTTTACTAACGTGTCCAACTTCACGTAAGAAATTTTTAACAAAGGCGTTGGATACCGACCGTCCATGGCTTTACGTAACGGAGTGAAAGAAACAAATTTTGAAGTAAGTTCAACAGCGACTAGAACGTACGAAAATCCATTCGATGTTCTGACAAGGGGTCCCAAGAGATCAACAGCAGCAAATTCTTTTAATTTAGAAGGAATAATAGGAAACAACGGAGCACGATGTGAGATAGGAGATGGTTTCGCCTTTTGACAAAGTTTACAAATAGACAAGACTCTTCGAATTCTCTTTTCCATATTGTTAAAATAACAAGTCGTTCGAAGAATATGATAACATTTTCGTGGGCCAAAATGTGCATAGCTGAAATGAATGTACCAAATGAGCTTATTAACAAAATCGTCTGGAATGCAAAGTACCCATAGCTTGTTATCAACAGTGCAGCGTTTGAAGAGTATGTTGTTTCTAACCAGGTAATAATGCCGAATCTGAGTGTGTGTCTTTTCATGCCATTTACCTTTGATGTCTTTCCAAATCGGATCTTTATCTTGTTCATGAGCAATGTCCTTTAAAGATGTGGTGATGAAGTTTTCAAAGGGGACTTTCTGAATGTGAAGAATACTGAAATTTTTCTCAAGGTTGCCTTCTGTGTTACTTTTCTCAAGCCTAGCCGGTGCGCGTGACAGCGCGTCCGCAACAATGTTCTCCTTGCCGGGAATGTAGACTATTGTGAAGCGGAATTCTTGCAGAAACAATGCCCAACGTTTTAACCTGTCATGATTTAATTTTGAAGACATAGGAAATTGTAATGCACGATGATCACTGTATACTTTTACGTGCTTACCAGAAAGAAAGAAACGGAATTTGTTAAATGCCCAAACGATAGCTAAAGCTTCTAATTCAGTAACGGAATAATTTTTTTCAGATTTTGTTAGCACTCGGCTAGCAAAAGCAATGGTTTTCTGAATGGTAGTGTCATTTTCAATGGCTTCTTGAAATAAATGGGCACCAAGACCGACTTTAGAAGAATCCGTGCTAAGGCAGAAATCTTGTGACAGATCTGGATGAGCTAGTATTGGCGCGTTAAGTAGCGATTCTTTCAAAGAATTGAATTCCAACTGTGCTTGTTCGTCCCAGTTCCAAATAGTATTTTTTCCAGTGAGAGAACAAAGTTTCGGTGTAACAAGAATTTGCATATTCAGAAAACGACGGTAAAAATTTACGAGACCTAGAAAACTGCGGACTTGTCTTTTTGTGGAGGGAACTGGAATGGCTCTGATTGCTTCTAACTTTTCAGGATCCGGCTGAATGCCTTCAGAAGAAATAATATGTCACAAAAACTTCACCTTTGTCCTACTGAATTCAGACTTTTCCAAGTTAACTGTAATTCCAGATTCTGCAAAAATATGTAACACACTGTTGAGGATGCGATTGTGTTGTTCCCATGAGGCTTCTGCTATCAGAATATCGTCCACATATAAGGTGATGTGACGTTTTAAGAACTCAGGTAATATGGAATTTAGCCCGCGAATGAATGCTGCCGAAGAAATGTTCAAACCAAAAGGAAGTTTCCGAAACTGATAACAAACGCCGAAACAAAGAAAAGCTGTGTATTTTCTACATTCTGGATGAAGTTCGATCTGATAAAAGCTGGATCTGAGATCAATGGAAGACAACACTTTTACGCCATTAAAATTTTGAAGAAGTTCTTCCATCGTTTGCGGCCAGTCTGTTTCAGGAATGATGATAGTATTAATTTGTCTCGAATCTAAGACAAGCCTGATCGATCCATTTTTCTTCTCAACAACATGTAATGGATTGTTGTATGAGCTTACTGCAGGCTCAATAATGCCCTCGTCAAGCATAGATTGTATTTCTGTTCTAACACAGTCCCTATAATGTGCTGGAATTACGTATGGTCTAACACAAAATTTAGTATGCTCACGAACACGAAATTGGTATTGAAATCCCTTGATTGTTCCTGTTTTGTGAGTAAAAACTGTAGAATGTGCTTGTAAAATCTCAAAAAGGTCCTGCCTATCAATTGTTTGAGTTTTATTCTGAATTAACTCATTAGTTTCAAATATGCCGTCGATATCATCCCTGTCAGTACTTGCAGAGTGATTGTTAGTGTCTAGTTCCGTAGAAAATTCCGAACTGTTGTCTAACAGAAGGTAAAGCCGATTAATTTCCTCATCATGGTTTGAGAGCCAGTCTTCAAATTTCAAAGCTATTGACTTACCTTCTTTCTCTAAACTTATTTCAGCATCGTGAAAGCTTAAAATTGCTTTGTATTCATTCAAAAAGTCTACTCCCAGTATAATTTCCGTCGACAATAATGGAACAATAAGGAAGTTCATAGAGAAGCTGTGGCTTTGACAAAATAATTCTAAGTTGGTTTGTTGGCGTACATCTACACTTTTTCCAAAGATTGCACCTTGTAATTTAATCTTACGTAACGGAAGTGTGGGGCAATCGTTCGATTTGTTGCATTTGATAAAGGCTGTTTCACTAATTACTGAAATGGGACTGCCAGAGTCAAGTACTGCCATAAATTTTACGTCATTTAGAGTAATGTGAATCACAGGATATGCAATGTTGTTATGTTTTACGTCGTGTTCCTGGAGTAAGATGTCCCTAATGTCTTCCATTTTTACGTAATTACTAGCTACGGCAGGTGCATCGTTAGCGTCATAAGTACGTTTTGTGGCTGCCAGCGGTGTGAGTCATTGCCTATTGTCTCTTTGTTGGCGCGCGTCGTTATTGGGATTTGGAGACCTAACTTCTACAAATTCACCGTGACGAGAGGGCTCTGCTCTGTTTAAATCCCGCCAGTTCTGATGTAATTCACGTCTGTCGTTACGATTATATCGTCTGTCGTCATGTCGGTAGTTCCTGTAGCTTCTTTCTTGTCGGTCACGTGGTGGAGAATTTCTCCCTGAATTATCACTGCACGGTGGACTGTTGCATCTGAAGTTATTCTGTCTCCCTTGATAATAATTGTTCTGGTAGCCAAATTGTCTGTTTCTATGATTGTCTCTGTCATATTCATTACTACGGAAATGCGATCTTTCTCTGTAATTATTACTACTCTGCCAACGGTTGTCATACGGGTGGTGTCTGTTTCGGTCACGATTTACATTGAAAGAATAGCCTTGTCGTATATTATTTGTGTCATCAAGGAATTGTGACAGATGTGACCTGTAATTGTTGTGCTCTTGTTTTCGTGTTCCGCGATTGTCAGTATCAATTTCCAGTTCTTGTAACAGTCCCTGAAAAGCTTCAATGTCGTCTTTGCAGCGTCCTGCCAAAATAATATGCCGTAAATGTTCAGGTAATTTGACCAAGCAAATGCGGATGAGTTCTGAGGGGCTGTATGGGTTTGACAGGTACTGATTCTTGTGCAACATGTCTTCAAAATATTTCACAAGACTGGAAAATTCAGATTGTTCGAAATGTTTCATCATTATGATGCCATGTTTTACTCGGTATTGTGTGGCTTGAGACCAATATGCTGAGAGGAAGGCATGGTAAAATTCTCCTTCACTGTGGCAATCGTGAATGACCGATCGCATTCTTACAGCTGGTTCATTCTCTAAGTAGCCACACATAAATTCTAATCTGTGTTCTAATGACCAATTGGGAGGGAAACAATGAGAGAATTGATGGAGCCACACTTGTGGATGAATGTCGTTGGCAGAATTCTTAAACGTTTTGAATTTACGTGTAGTAATGAACAGCTTATAGTCAAAATCATCATGTCGGCAAGTCGCATGTCGGTCATTGTTACGTCGTTTCGGCGGTTCCATCTCAAAATTCGGTGTACCTTGCCAATTTCTTTCATAATTTCCGAAGTGCCCTGTGTTGTTATTTTGTGGCTGTTCCGTATTTCTATGTCCCTCTTCCCGTATTCGAGCGCGAGTGTCCTCTGAAATACGTAATTCTTGTATTACCTGTGTCAGCTGATCTTGTACTTCCCAGATTTCTCTTTGGTGTTGCGTATTAAATTGATTCAGATTTTGTTTCAGTTTCCTAATTTGTTTGCACTCTTCTGTGTCATTAAAGATTACCGGTTTTGTGTCATTCAGATTATCATCTAGCTTTGTAGATAAATTATTTAGCTGATCCAAAAGTTCAACTACTTTCTCTGATAATGAACTAATTTCCTCCATGTGTCTTTCTGAACCAATTTTCAGAGTATCTACTGTGTCCTTTAAGTTTTCTTGAGTTTTTGCAAGTCGCGTAACCGAATCGGTAGATGCAACTGAGTCAATTTTAGCTTGCAGGGTCTCATGATTTTGATGAACAATAGTTTGCAGTTCTTTTATGGCTGCTTCGTGATTCTGTAATGCATTTTCATGCCGCGAAAAAATAGGTTGAAAATGCTCACAAATTTGTGTTTTTACATCATTACAGACTTTTTGATATTTCGATTCAATGTTATGTAACTCAGTAGTTAAATCTTCACGTGTTTGTTCAAGTGTGGTGTCTAACTTTTGAAGCTTTTGCTGTGTTTGTCTCTGATTTTGTTCCATTGTGTCTAACTGTTGCTGTGTTTGTCTCTGATTTTGTTCCATTGTGTCTAACTTTTGAAGATTTTGTCCCATTTGTTTCTGATTTTGTTCAAGCGTTGTGTCTAACTTTTGTAGCCTTTGTCCCATTTGTTGCATTAATTGTAATAACAATGCACTGGTGTCTGAAACATGTTCCTCAGTGCTTTTCGGCAGTGAATTTGCACCGGCAACATTCACATTTTGACAAGCGGAAAATGTGTCTTGACTCATTTGAGAAAACGGTGAGAACCCAAAACCTGAGTCTACAGTATTTGCAATATTGTGTTCTGTCATTCCCAATTCCAGAGGCGAGCTGTTGCCGACCGATCGATCGATAATGCTTCCCTGTTTACTACCTGTTTCACTGTCTACACCATTATTTGACGCCCGCTCCATTTCCCTATTCACAGTTACCAAATTACTACTTTCAATATTAGTTAATTCATTACATGGTGGCGTTAACACACTGCTTTCGTCTTCACTGTCATTTCTCAGTTTACTTTGGAGCCTAGTGTTACGTTTTTCACACGCCATTATTGTCAAAATATTTCACACGACAACACAGAAAAGCACAGTTTGAAGAGCAAAAATAAGAGAACACATTAACATAGCACTGAAAATAATATCTAGTTAATTGCAGCTGCGAAATACTTGGTGCAAATCTACATGCGTGCCACACCTGTTTTACGGTACAACAATGAAAGACTGCAACTACAAAGGAAATTCTCTCTATAATTACGCGCTAGCAATAAACAATAGCTACACTAATTACACAAACTACAAGAAAAAAAATCAGAAGATTCCAGTGAGGTATCCTAGGCTAAGGGTCGACATATGAAACGTCCCCTTATAACAATTATACACGTGACTGGGCTTAAACTGACACACAATATTTTTTAGCGCAACGCAATCTGACTTTAAGAAATCCCTACAAAGGAATGGCCTTGACTAACATTAACCTGTACCTTTCACAAATCACTTAACTCACCAAAAATCTTCGTTACTCGAACTACTGCAATACAGTGAGCGCCACTACTGCCAGCTAAATAAAAGATTCAAACTACGGAAGGCACTAACTACTGATGGGCATAGTTAGCAAATGAAAGATTTTAATAAAGAACCAACAATGTATTTACCTTAATAGTCATAATATATATATCAGTTCATGACATCCAGTCTAACAAATTTTAAAACTCCGCCATCTCTCTCCCCACATCCACCACTGCTGGCGGCTCACCTCCAACTGCGCAACGCTACGCGCTGTTCACATCCAGCTGCCGCTGCCCAACACTACAATGGCAGACAGCAATGCAAACTGGCCACAGACTGCACACAGCACAGCCAGTGATTTTCATACAGAGCGCTACGTAACGTTGCCAATAAGAACACATAAACAGCCTACTTACATAAAGAAAACATAAACAGCCTACTTACAAAGATTTCATAGTTGAAATACGCCAAGAAAGCCTGCATTCGCAAACAAGACCTGCATCTTCCAAAATTAAATAAACAGTAGAGAATGATGAACTTTTCCCATCAAATAAAGAGATCCAACCCCCTGAAAATTGAATTTTACAAATAAACAATATAATGAAACTTCCTGGCAGATTAAAACTGTGTGCCGGACCGAGACTCGAACTCGGGACCTTTTGCCTTTCGCGGGCAAGTGCTCTGCCGACTGAGCTACCCAAGCACAACTCACACCATGTCCTCACAGCTTTTAATCTGCCAGGAAGTTCCATATCAGCGCACACTCCGCTGTAGAGAGAAAATTTCATTCTAGAAACATCCCCAGGCTGTGGCTAAGCCATATCTCCGCAATGTCCTTTCTTCCAGGAGTGCTAGTTCTGCAAGGTTCGCAGGAGAGCTTCTGTGCAGTTTGGAAGGTAGGAGACGAGGTACTGGCGGAATTAAAGCTGTGAGGACTGGGCATGAGTCGTGCTTGAGTAGCTCAGTCGGTAGAGCACTTACCCGCAAAAGGCAAAGCTCCCGAGTTCGAGTCTCGGTCCGGCACACAGTTTTAATCTGCCAGGAAGTTTCATATCAGCGCGCACTCCGCTGTAGAGTGAAAATTTCATTCTAGAAACGATATATTATTATCCTCTCGGCATTGCAGTTGAATTTCCTGTTGTGGTATCCTTCCTGTCCACCAGCTCAGCGATTTTCCTGCCAATTTTTTCTGGGAGAGATGGGGAGGGAAGGGGTGAGGGGTGGCTGGTAGCACATCCTCCGGTGTTGCCATTGTGCATTAGCTCCATCGCTGCACATCAAGGTGAGCACACACAGAGCTTTTTCCTATCAATTTCGAGAAAATTTTTCAGCAGGATAATACCTCTGATCTGCATCAGTGTAATTAAGTAATTAGGACACGTAGTTGCTGGACAAGGTAATACTTACACCTTCCAGTCTAGTAGCTTTGCACAGACTGAGCGTTTCCTGCTAATTTCCTGATGAATAGGGGTTGGGGGAGAGACTGAGTTTTTCCCACCAATTTCGATCAGGGTAGCTCTCAAAATAAAGAAGATGAACTGCTCTATGTCCTTCCTCTCCATCAGATCACCATTCATTCAGTCTTTTTTCTGCTAATTTCCTGATAGGAAAGAGGAGGGGGAAGTGAGGGAGAGGAGGGCTGCCAGATTTCCCAGATCGATTTAATTTATTAGTCAATTAATTTGATATCAAAAGCGAGAGTGTATCAGAGAGGGGGGGGGGAGGGAAGTTGGGAATTTCCCAGAATGGGGAGGAGAAGGAGGAGGTTTAGGGGTGTGTGTTTCTCATGAGGAGAGATCATCCTCAGGCGGTCATAAATCAACCCAATAGGGGTATAAATCAGTTAGAATATCAATAGGTTTGCTCCTGAATGTATGCTTATTCCTGAGTGTAGGCAACCCTCATAAACGAAGTGTACCAGAACCAGCTTTGTCCTGCTAATCATGGGGAACAATTCGAGCACCACTGTGTGAATGTTATCGTGTCGGGAAAATCTGTGATTGCTGCAATTCGCTTCCCAGATTGCCTGGGCATAATCGTCTGTGATGTCAGCCCTGATAGCTGAGTAGTCAGCGTGACGGATTGCCGTCCTACGAGCCCGTGTTCGATTCCCGGTTGGGTCGGAGATTTTTCTCCGCTGAGGGACAGGTTGTTGTGTTGTCTTCATCGTCATTTCATCCCCATCCGACGCGCGGGTCGCCCAGTGTGGCGTCGAATGTAAAGACCTGCACCAAGGCAGCCGGACCTGCCCCGCAAGGGGCCTCCCGGCCAATGACGAAAACGCTCATTTCCATTTCCATCATCTGTGATGAGTGTCGATGTCCTTCCTTCCCAACCTGCATCACCTACGTCTGTGCAGTCTTGTTCAAATTGATTGCACCATTTCACTACTGCTGTAAGCAACATTGCATATGGACCACAAACTCCCAGTTTTTTGTGGTGAATCTATGTGCAATTTAGAAGTTTGGTCGACGAGAATCGTACTGTTTCGCATAGTTCAACTTTTGAGTACATTTCCAGTTGCCACAGCATTTCATTTCCAAACTGCGATGCACCTGTTATCTGTACCTCAGAAGAACTGTATAGTAAATCAGGAACATGTACTCTTCTCTAACAATACGTCGCTTGTTGCGCAATGGCATTAGCTTGGAACGAAATGTGTAACGCACTTTTTGAAAATCCCCTCGCGCTTTGCGACCAACGAAAACCTTGGTCAGTATTGGAATATTGAAACTATTTTAGTTTATATAAAAATCGTCTTTGGGCGCTATTAATGAGTTTATTCCACAACCAGTTTCAGTCACATAAATACCATGTTCAGGTGTATTGTGACGTAATCAGACGTATGAAAAATATACCTGAAGATGATACTTCACTGTCCCAATTTAGTTTTTGTGTTACTGCACGGAGTGATTTACCGTCAGAGAGGCGATTCCGATACATCTCTTTAGTCTCAAAATTGGATGGTATGTTACAGTGCTCAAGCTCCGTAACATGGTTGCTGAGGAGCATGCATTTTACAAATTTAAGGTCCATGGCATGACTGCTGTGGAGCATGTTTTGGAGCTTAGGTACTGGATGAATTATTATTTTTTTTGTTTTTTATGGACTTGTAGTCCGGGGTGAAGAGTAGTCACTGCCCTTCACTTTGGAGGTGTGGCGGTGGGACTTGTAGTCCCGTACAACCCTCTGATGGTGATAGTACTGCATGAGTCAGGCAGAAAATTTTACCTAACATGGGCAAGTGAGGGTGTGGCGGTGGGTTCTTGTAGTCTGGGGTGATATGTTACAATACAGCATCACCGGTCTATTGCGGTCTAACTGTGTTGGTGGGGCAGTAAGTTTCCACTGGGCTGTGACTGCGTCACTGCAATTCACTTTGGGGGTGTGGCGGTGGGACTTGTAGTCCCGTGCCACCCTCTGACGGTGATAGTACTACATGAGTCAGGCAGAAAATTTTGCCTAACATGGGCGGGTGAAGGTGTGCGGTGGGACTTATAGCCCCGTACCGATGCATGAGGTGGCGGTGGGACTTGTAGTCCCAAATATATAAACTGTCCTGGTTATTTCACCTGCAAGTTTTCTTCAAAGTAAATAGGCTACTTTTGTTTTAGCTACATGACAGAAGGGAGTCTTTAAACTGTCTGTTGGTTCTTGCTATATACACTTGATTATGCTTGTTCTACATCTACATCTACATCCATACTCCGCAAGCCACCTGACGGTATGTGGCGGAGGGTTCTGTTCACTTCTGATGTACATATTTGTCGATGCCCAAAGATATAAGCAAAGAAGTTTCTCCTGCATGATGACGTATATACATGGCTGTTGATACTGCAATCTCTGCCTTCGGCGACTTTGCAAACATGGCGTCGCATCTTCTCGATTTTAAGCTAACGTTCACCAAAATAATTATTGACTTTCGTGGGCGATAAGTTGGCTTGAATCACTCAGCTTTTCTGAAAAGTGCAAATAAATTCGGAGCCATATATGAGGGGATTATCCGTGTGGGACTAATACTTTTAATTTGCTCACCATCGCCGATTCTCAGTCATATGTGATCACAACACTCGATGTATAAATAGTAGTACAGAAAAGCAGTTAGATGTACTAAGCCTTTTCACAGAAGTATTGCGTCGCAATTAATCATTCCCTACCAGAAGACAGGAAAAATCCACTACCCCCTTCATTCATAGCTCAAACAACAGCTTATCTACGCTCAGAAATCGTTTGCAGAAACTAAACTACACTCCTGGAAATGGAAAAAAGAACACATTGACACCGGTGTGTCAGACCCACCATACTTGCTCCGGACACTGCGAGAGGGCTGTACAAGCAATGATCACACGCACGGCACAGCGGACACACCAGGAACCGCGGTGTTGGCCGTCGAATGGCGCTAGCTGCGCAGCATTTGTGCACCGCCGCCGTCAGTGTCAGCCAGTTTTCCGTGGCATACGGAGCTCCATCGCAGTCTTTAACACTGGTAGCATGCCGCGACAGCGTAGACGTGAACCGTATGTGCAGTTGACGGAGTTTGAGCGAGGGCGTATAGTGGGCATGCGGGAGGCCGGGTGAACGTACCGCCGAATTGCTCAACACGTGGGGCGTAAGGTCTCCACAGTACATCGATGTTGTCGCCAGTGGTCGGCGGAAGGTGCACGTGCCCGTCGACCTGGGACCGGACCGCAGCGACGCACGGATGCACGCCAAGACCGTAGGATCCTACGCAGTGCCGTAGGGGACTGCACCGCCACTTCCCAGCAAATTAGGGACACTGTTGCTCCTGGGGTATCGGCGAGGACCATTCGCAACCGTCTCCATGAAGCTGGGCTACGGTCCCGCACACCGTTAGGCCGTCTTCCGCTCACGCCCCAACATCGTGCAGCCCGCCTCCAGTGGTGTCGCGACAGGCGTGAATGGAGGGACGAATGGAGACGTGTCGTCTTCAGCGATGAGAGTCGCTTCTGCCTTGGTGCCAATGATGGTCGTATGCGTGTTTGGCGCCGTGCAGGTGAGCGCCACAATCAGGACTGCATACGACCGAGGCACACAGGGCCAACACCCGGCATCATGGTGTGGGGAGCGATCTCCTACACTGGCCGTACACCACTGGTGATCGTCGAGGGGACACTGAATAGTGCACGGTACATCCAAACCGTCATCGAACCCATCGTTCTACCATTCCTAGACCGGCAAGGGAACTTGCTGTTCCAACAGGACAATGCACGTCCGCATGTATCCCGTGCCACCCAACGTGCTCTAGAAGGTGTAAGTCAACTACCCTGGCCAGCAAGATCTCCGGATCTGTCCCCCATTGAGCATATTTGGGACTGGATGAAGCGTCGTCTCACGCGGTCTGCACGTCCAGCACGAACGCTGGTCCAACTGAGGCACCAGGTGGAAATGGCATGGCAAGCCGTTCCACAGGACTACATCCAGCATCTCTACGATCGTCTCCATGGGAGAATAGCAGCCTGCATTGCTGCGAAAGGTGGATATACATTGTACTAGTGCCGACATTGTGCATGCTCTGTTGCCTGTGTCTATGTGCCTGTGGTTCTGTCAGTGTGATCATGTGATGTATCTGACCCCAGGAATGTGTCAATAAAGTTTCCCCTTCCTGGGACAATGAATTCACGGTGTTCTTATTTCAATTTCCAGGAGTGTACTTTAATCACTTGGAATCACACGTTATTCACTCCACCTTTATTCCCCCTTTTATCAACCGTTTGCATTTGAGATTTTCAAATCCTCGTTTTCACACAATCGATGTAAAAAAAATTAATAAATAAATCTCATGCTATCCGACCTTTCTGTTTACCGCAATGCCTCAACTGTCTGTTCTTCCGAGTTTGCACAGATAATAATCTCTCTGTCCATATCATCCTTTCAACAGAAAGTGTATATCTACAACACTTAAAGTGCGTACAAATTACCATATTTCAGATAGCACGGATGATATTAATTAAAGAAAAAATTCATAAGTAAACGCGTCAGGAATATTTTCGTCTCATAATGTTAAGACGGGACGAAATGGGGGTCTTTGATGCGTCTGTCGTCCTTTCTCACTGTATAAATATACAGAACACAGTTGCGACGCCACGCCCCAGAACTAGCTCCGAGCAATCCCAGTAAATTGCTGGCGACGACCGAGTGCTTACGGACGAGAGAACTACCCAGGGCTGCCAACATCTCAATGCGTCGTCGCCCTCATCGGGGCGAAAGAACCACCAGGGCGATGTCCTTAATTCAGTTACTCATGAATGTATGTAGGCACATTGCAAAGAATTGCTGACACGCTAACATTCTCAGATCCAGAGACCCTATCCGTTGACTTGCAAATGACCAGCCAAAAACCGAATCTGAAGCTTCTCATTCACATACGCAAGATCTATATTCAAAGCTGATGTCCTGCTTGTCTGAAACGGGATACTATACTCGGGTTTGGGAAAGACTCTTCTCCACTTGAAGAGATATTTCGTTCATATTTGCGATGTTGTTTGGGGTAGAGAGCGTCCACGAGCTCGCTAAATTTGACTACAAAAGTTATCATTTACTGCTCATAAATTTTATTTACTAATTATACCGGTATCGATTTGTAAGCAGCCCATCTTACTTACAGTGTTGCAAGTATTAATGAAAAGGGAAGATCGCATTTTACGTCCTGAAATTTATTCCTGGGAAGTGAATTTAACCCATGGATACTGCGATCTCAATTTTTTTTATTAGCGATAGGTGGAAATGTGTTCACATAAAGTGCAACACAAGGGGACTAATGGGAGGGGGGGGGGGGGGAGGTTACTCGAAAGTAACGCAATTCAACATTGAATATGTGCATGATTTTATTATCACATACAACGCAACCTATGTAAGTAGGCTGTTTAGATTTTTATATGGGTAATGCCACGTAGCGCTCTTTTTGAAAATCACTGGCTGTGCTGTGTGCAGTCTGTGGCTAGTTTGCATTGTTGCCTGCCATTGTTGTCATGAACTGCTATAGCTGGATGTGAACAGCGCGTAGCGTTGCGCAGTTGGAGGTGAGCCGCCAGCAGTGGTGGACGTGGGGAGAGAGATGGCGGAGTTTTGATAATCTGTAAGACTGAATGTCAATTATGAATATTAAGGTAAATACATTGTTTGTTCTCTATTAATATCTTTCATTTGCCAACTATCCCTATCAGTAGTTAGTACCTTCAGTAGTTTGAATCTTTTATTTAGCTGGCAGTAGTGGCGCTCGCTGTTTTGCAGTAGCTTGAGTAGCGAAGATTTTTGTGAGGTAAGTGATTTGTAAAAGGTATAGGTTAAAGTTAGTCAGGGCCATTGTTTTGTAGGGGTTATTGAAAGTCAGATTGCGTTGCGCTAAATAATATTGTGTGTCAGGTTAAGCACAGGCTTGTATAATTGTTCTAAGTGGACGTTTCATATGTATAATGTTTGTAAGGGGACGTTTCACATGTAAAATTGTTCTAAGGGGACGTTTCATATGTCGACCCTTAGCCTAGGATACCTCACTGGAATCTTCTGATTTTTTCTTGTAGTTTGTGTATTTAGTGTAGCTTTAGCGCGTAATTGTAGAGAGAATCTCCTTGGTAGTTGCAGTCTTTCATTGTTGTACAGTAAAACAGTTGTGGCATGCATATAGATTTGCACCAAGTATTTCGCAGCTACGCTTGCAATTAACTAGATATTATTTTCAGTGCTATGTTAATGTGTTCTCTTATTTTTGCTATTCAAATTGTGCTTTTCTGTGTTATCGTGTGAAATATTGTGACAATAATGGCGTGTGAAAAACGTAACACTAGGCTCCAAACTAAATTGAGAAATGATAGTGACGACGAGCGTAGCTTATCAGCGCCGCCGAGTAATGAATTTACTAATGTTCAAAGTAGTAATTTGGTAACTGTGCATAGGGAAATGGAGCGGGCGTCAAACAATGGCGTAGGCAGTGAAACAGGTAGTGAACAGGGAAGCATTATCGATCGATCGGTCGGCAACAGCTCGCCTCAGGAATCCGAAATGATAGGACACAATTTTGCAAATACTGTAGATTCAGGTTTTGCGTCCTCACCGTTTTCTCAAGTAAGTCAAGACACATTTTCCGCTTGTCAAAATGTGAATGTTGCCGGTGCAAATTCACTGGCGAAAAGCACTGAGGAACATGTTTCAGACACCAATGCATTGTTATTACAATTAATGCAACAAATGGGAGAAAAGCTTCAGAAGTTAGACACAATGGAACAACACCAGAGACAAACACAGCAACAGTTAGACGCAGTGGAACAAAATCTTAAAAAGTTAGACACAATGGAACAAAAGCTTCAAAAGTTAGACTCATTGGAACAAACTCTCGAACAAACACGTGAAGATTTAACTGCTGAGTTACATAACATTGAATCGAAATGTCAAAAGGTCTGTAATGACGTAAAAACACAAATTTTTGAGCATTTTCAGCCTATTTTTTCGCGGCATGAAAATGCATTACAGAATCACGAAGCAGCCATAACAGAGCTGCAAACCATTGTTCATGAAAATCATGAGACCTTGTGGGCTAAAATTGACTCAGTTGCATCTACCGATTCGGTTACGCAACTGGCAAAAACTCAGGAAAACTTAAAGAACACAGTAGATTCGATTTCAACACAAATGGACACTCTGAAACTTGGTTCAGAAAAACACACTGAGGACATGTGTTCACTATCGGAGAAAGTAGCTGAACTTTCGGATCAGGTCACTAACTTATCTACAAAGGTAGATGATGATCTGAATGACACAAGACCCGTAGCCTTCACTGACACAGAAGAGTATGAACAAATTAGAAAATTCAGACAAAATCAAAATCAAATCAATACACAGTACAAAAGAGAAATCCGGGAAGTACAAGATCAGTTGACACAGGTGATACAAGAATTACATATTTCAGAGGACACTCGCGCTCCAACACGGGAAGAGGAACTTAGAAATACGGAAAAGCCACAAAATAATAACACAGGGCATTTCGGTAATTATGAAAGAAATTGGCAAGGTACACCGAATTTTGAGATGGAACCGCCGGCACGACGTAACAATGACCGATATGCTACTCGCCGACACGATGACTTTGACTATAAGCTGTTCATTACTACACGTAAATTCAAAACATTCAAGAATTCTGCCAACGACATTCATCCACAAGCGTGGCTCCATCAATTCTCTCATTGTTTCCCTCCCAACTGGTCATTGGAGCACAGGTTAGAATTTATGTGTGGCTACTTGGAGAATGAACCAGCTGTAAGAATGCGATCTGTCATTCACGATTGTCACAGTGAAGGAGAATTTTACCATGCGTTCCTCTCAGCATATTGGTCACAAGCTACACAAGATCGCGTAAAACATAGCATCATGATGATGAAACACTTTGAACAATCTGAATTTTCCAGTCTTGTCAAATATTTTGAAGACATGTTGCACAAGAATCAATACCTGTCAAACCCATACAGCCCCTCAGAACTCATCCGCATTTGCTTAATCAAACTGCCTGAACATTTACGACATATTATTTTAGCAGGACGTTGCAAAGACGACATTGAAGCTTTTCAGGGACTGTTACAAGAATTAGAAATTGACACAGACAGTCGCGGGATGCGAAAACAGGAAAACAATCACTACAGGTCACATCCGTCACAATTCCGTGACGACAGAAACGATAACTGGACACGACAAGGCTATTCTTACAACGCAAATCGTGACCAAAAGAGACACCACCCGTATGACGACCACTGGCAGAGTAATAGTTACAGAAAAAGATCGCATTTCCGTAGTAATGAATATGACAGAGATTACCATAGAAACAGACAATATGGAAACCAAAACAATTATTATCAAGGGAGACAGAATAACTTCAGACGCGACAGTTCAGCACGCAGTTACGATTCCGGGAGAAATTCTCTACCACATGACCGACAAACAAGAAACTATGTAAACTACCGACATGACGACAGACGATATGATCGTAACGACAGACCTGAACTGCATCAGAACTGGCGAGTTTTAAACAGAGCCGGGCCCTCTCGGCAAGGCGAATTTGTGGAAGTTAGGCCTCCTAATCCCAGTAACGGCGCGCGCCAACAAAGAAACAGACAATGACTCGCACCGCAGGCAGCTGCGTGCGCCGGCTGGCTCCGAGAAAAATGACATTGACGCTAACCTTGAGCAAAATTCCCGTAGTCTTTACGGACGAATACCGCATGATAATTGCATTCAATTTGAAACTCTGCGTACTGAGAAGAGCAAAAGGTTTACACCACATTTCTCATGTAAAACCATTTATTGACAGATAATCTGCTTTTTAACTTAGTCTTTACAATTTTCACTTCACACCACTTGTACAATTTGTCACACTGAGAAACTGTTAACATGCAACTATGTTTTAAAGCTAACTAACCATCCAGTCAAGAACATAGGTAACTTAGACAAGTAATTGCGAATGCATTGTTATTGCGAACAGACGACACAGTGTTGTTATTTATACATTCCTCCTTGTTAGTTGCACGATTACGTAACGAATATAAGGCTCACATACTTAGAACATATCTGGTACTGCTAATGAAATTTTCATGCAACATTTTGGTTTGCTTGAGAGTGGATTCTGGATTTGAGGTGCTTTCTGTGAAATGCCAGATGACACTGTGGTTAGTTTATGTGACAGCTACACGATTTTATCACGACGCTGCTAATGCGTGACAATTTACAATGTTGCTTTTGCGGTGTATCTGTTTTATATCTGCACAGTTTTTTCTGAATTCTTCTATAAAGTGAGACATGTTTTAGTGGTGACTTTTGTGCTATTGCTACAAGGAGACAGCCTTTTCCGTAGGACAACAATACGTTACAGCACAGTACTTTCATCATCACGGCAATAAGCGTAATAACTAAGTTATCTATACGCAAAGCATTTCACTTTTGTGTATCATGAGGTAAGTACATTGACTTCTGCAGAACTTAGCTTTCGGAGGACAATAACTACCACACTTCCCAGAGATTATCTAACAGCAAGACGCATATTTAGCGCTACAGGACACGTATTTGAGTGATTAATTTTGTACTTAAAACATTTATTTTTAAAGAGTTTTGAATTACACAGAAAGTTTTTTGTGATACATTTCATTCCATTGCTGTAATCTGTAACACCTGAGGGTATAATTACAATAATCCTCAGCGGGGTACACGTTTACTTTGTGTACCATGTGTCTGGCAAGCACAAGGAGCCCTAGCTAATATGGTATTTGCTTATACAATTTAACACATCGGTACCATATTTCTCTAACACATAAATTACACAGCTATCTGATCATTTAACAGAGAAACAAACATCTTTTTTACTACGTCAGTGACACATGTTTACGCAATTACAGAGTTGGATTACTTCACACTTAAGAAATTGTACTTTGTCTGTACTTTGTGCACTGTTCATATTTTTTTGGAACCATTGTGATACTATGAGAACTTTGAATGATGTATTTGGTAAGGGAGCATAATTTTTAAAGTACGTTTGAGGTAGATGACACTACCGAAATGAGCAGAGAATTTTCTTTAGGTTTTGAAATCATTGGAAGAAGCTACGACGTTTTTGACATTTGACTGAGGTGTTATGATGTTATTTTTACGACGACGATGTGTATTATGCTGTTGAGGTATGTTTATGTCAATAAAATTCTTGACCTGTGAAATGTTTTTATATGAGACTGTCACTGTAGCGGAAACTACTGTCGTAAATATTTCCGTAAGAAAGTTAAGTGACCACCTGCACATAATGTGACGTGGGCACCCAGGTGTGTCAGACACCTGGAGAACAAGCCTTTTCAGACGCTCAGGTAGAAAAGAAAGCCATTAGGGTGTGCCAGAGGCACAGGTGGAAGAGAAGGACAAAGAGAGGCCTAAATATCTGTTAATGACATTCCTTTGTAGAGGGCATCGCTAATGCGACACCCTCGTCACTTAAAAACATATGATTTTTGTAATGCGTTGTGGGCACACAGCTGTGTCAAACACCTGGAGAATAAGCCATTAGGATGTGCCTTTACTCGCTAATGCGACACCCTCGTTACTTAAAAACATATGATTACTCGCACTTTGTGCTAATTATTGAAATGCTTATGAATTGATGGGGAATATTCGTACATCTGCTCACCTGATTATGACAAGTGTCTTTCTACGAGAGTTGAGAGCCATTAACTTATGAAACGAAATGCCACATGACTATTGAATGATATTTTTATGCTTTGGTTTGCGTAATTGCTTATTTCATTTGATATCTGGTTTCCAGCTGTGTTGCAGCATTGCTTTTATAAAATTAAATGCATTTGCTAATGTGAACTCTTTCTGTCAACAGATTTATTAAATAATTATTTTATGATCCACATTCTTTAAAAAAGGAGCACTTGGAAAGGAAAGAACAATAAGAAGGAACTACTAACAGTAACACAAAATTTTCTTTTCAAGTACATGGTAATATTTTTTTTACAATAAGTTGTTATGGTGCACCACTTTAATTACATAGACATTAAGATGTGAATATGCTTTTCCCTTGTCTGCATTGTTGTTTTTACTGTAATATTTTTTCTGCTTGAGCTATGTCATGTTTAGGTATAAGTTGCTGCTGTTTGCCAGGCATAGTGTTACTGAATTTGACTTTGTGTTACTCTTCTAAGCTAGTTTTTCTTGTTTCCTGCATTGCCTTATATTAGTTGTAATATTGCACTTGCTTTGCTAATTTATGCTGCTTGCTTTGTCATTTCTATTTTTTGTCATTGATGTTTGTGTTAATTATTTTTTTTTTGCTGCATTGCCTCGTCCCTTGGTATATATATCTGAGCTCAGTAGATTTAAGTTAGCTTAAGAGGGGGTAGACTATATAAGAAACTGACTATGGAGAATAGGTAAAGAATGCATTGCGAAGAAAGATTTGGGCCCCAATGATTATTGTACAATCAGAAATAATTATTTTGAAAGAAATATGAATAGAATACACGAACGAGGTATAGGTAGGATTTTCTTGGAAATAAATGATGAGGTAAGCAATGTGTGAACATATAAATACAGAAAGCATGCTTAGATAGAATTTTTTGGTGGAAGCAAAGGTTGAAATAAGACGAACGATCTATGGAATGAAGGGAGATCTCCAAGCAAAATACTGCAGTAAAAGAAACCCTGTCCTTTCCTCTTTGCTGCTTTTTTCCCAATATGTAATTGTGTGTTGTCCTTTCCTTTTGGTGTTATCCCACTATGTGTTTGGGTACCCGTGTGTATTTGTGTTTTTCCTGTCTTTATGTGTTTAGCTGATGAGAGCTATGTTGTAGAATTTTTCTAATACTCTGTTATTTTCTTTGTAAAGATGCTTAGACTTTATTTATTCTGCTTTGTTTTAATGCTCATGTGTGAAGTTGACGTTTCAAAAGTGATTCTGATCTTTTATGTATGTACTCATGTCATCATTCCTGTAACACTGATGTATATGTTTATTTCTATTCTTTTGTAAAGCCCCTATTACTACAAATGTTATCTGTATTGTTATGGTTTTAATGATGTATTTTGTACCTTTGTAATTGTATTCTTACGTCATAAAATTGTAATTGACACCAGTTCATCATATTATTAACTTGTAAGCATTCATTTCACTGCACACATTCTGTTGGTCATAGTAAATGGACAATATGTGAGAAGTAGGGACTGTTAGTGTTTGCACGTGTGTTAATAACTCAGCAAGGGACTGGATAACAGCATTGCTGGTTCTAAGGACAATTCCAAAAACTTTGTGAGTGCACAAGTGGTGGTTATGGACTTGCTCTATTATCCACAAGACTCTTCAATGGTGATTATGCACCTGCACAGTCGCAACAGATGGCTGCTGGCCATCTCTACAAGGACTACAGTGGGTCTGCACCTCTGGTGGCCCACCAATACCATACTCTCTACCAGGACTACAGTGGGCCTGTCCACAATTTCTACAAGGACAACAGTGGGTCTGCACCTCTGGTGGTCCACCAATACCACAATCTCTACCAGGACTACAGTGGGTCTACTCTGTGATGACCTACCTACCAATATTCTTCGAAACGTCGACTGACTCTGCTGTGGGTTTGCTCTGTTGTGGCCCATTACCTGTCAGCATGTCAAGAGTCAGCACTGTCTTACTGTTGGAAGGACAATACTACTTCTTCAAGACTGCATGGAAATCCACTACTTCCGTGTGCATTGTATTCTACTGCTCAGACTTTGAGCAAACAAACTGCAGGTTTACTCTTATGATGAATGATCAGGACTGTCTTCATTGACTGTGAAAAATTTTAGCTGTTGACCAACATTGTATCAATAAGTGTGTGCATTTGATATCTTTGTTATTGTAATTATGAAAAATTTTATCAAATCTTTATTGGCCACTGCCCAAAAAAAATTTGTAAAATTTTTTGTGGGGAGCATGGGGGCTATGTAAGTAGGCTGTTTAGATTTTTATATGGGTAATGCCACGTAGCGCTCTTTTTGAAAATCACTGGCTGTGCTGTGTGCAGTCTGTGGCTAGTTTGCATTGTTGCCTGCCATTGTTGTCATGAACTGCTATAGCTGGATGTGAACAGCGCGTAGCGTTGCGCAGTTGGAGGTGAGCCGCCAGCAGTGGTGGACGTGGGGAGAGAGATGGCGGAGTTTTGATAATCTGTAAGACTGAATGTCAATTATGAATATTAAGGTAAATACATTGTTTGTTCTCTATTAATATCTTTCATTTGCCAACTATCCCTATCAGTAGTTAGTACCTTCAGTAGTTTGAATCTTTTATTTAGCTGGCAGTAGTGGCGCTCGCTGTTTTGCAGTAGCTTGAGTAGCGAAGATTTTTGTGAGGTAAGTGATTTGTAAAAGGTATAGGTTAAAGTTAGTCAGGGCCATTGTTTTGTAGGGGTTATTGAAAGTCAGATTGCGTTGCGCTAAATAATATTGTGTGTCAGGTTAAGCACAGGCTTGTATAATTGTTCTAAGTGGACGTTTCACATGTATAAATTGTTCTAAGGGGACGTTTCACCTACAAGTGCTGGATGGTACTTCACAGATGTGATTCGTGCAAGGGCAAATGCTTTTGCCAACTTCTACCTGCTATGCATACTAACCTATAAATATATACCTTGTTTGCTGAAAATTTTTGTTACGTAAGTGAATCACAGGGAAAGCATGCGCACTGTAGCCCTGAATACCAGTTCGCGTGTAAGCAAGAAGCATACCAGCCTATAAAATCACATAAAAATTCCAATATGGATGTGGATACACATAGTTGAAATTGGTAACCCTAGGAAAAAGTATATGTTGTGAATTGGCAGGAGCCAATTTACGGAGTTTGGAGGAAGCCGAAAGGCACGCGTTTAAGCTCACGCAGGCTGGCGTGAGGTCTGGAAAATGACAAGGAATTATAGTAGCCAAAAATAGTACATAGCCTCTGGAATACTTAACTTTAATCCATAATTGGAGAACATCGCTCTTGATGATACATAATTACAATGTCAATATAAACTGGTAATGGCGCCTTGCTACGTCGTAGCAAATGACGTAGCTTAAGGCTATGCTAACTATCGTCTCGGCAAATGAGAGCGTATTTGTCAGTGTAGCTTCGCTAGCAAAGTCGGCTGTACAACTGGGGCGAGTGCTAGGAAGTCTCTCTAGACCTGCCGTGTGGTGGCGCTCGGTCTGCAATCACTGACAGTGGCGACACGCGGGTCCGACATATACTACCGGACCGCGGCCGATTTAAAGGCTACCACCTAGCAAGTGTGGTGTCTGGCGGTGACACCACAGTATAAGTTAATGAATCCACGAGATCTAAATGCAATAGATAAATCAAAAACTTTCCCACGGACAAACCATACACCGTTTTCGCCAGAGTGGTGATGGACAAACATCGGGTAAGAGCACTTAACAGTCCCTCCGAAATAATTTCTAGGATTCACAAAAGAAATAATGTAAATCCCCTGAAAGGAAATCTTTGTAAAATACTACTGGTAAGTCATTTTAGTTTACAGACGGCTAATCTGGAGAGGGATTCAGACCGTCACATGTTTTTCATCAAACATGTGGAAAAAGACGCGATTTTCTGCATGTGATATTTGCACATAAAAGCTCACGAAAACAGTACGACTTAGTTACCAATTAACTACACGCGATTGCAAGGCTTGCGGCAAGATGCTATCTTACCAAGGTTCCTGGTCAAGTACCCTCATATCCACACTAGACAAAAAGTCTACAGGGTTTTTACTGTAAGGTGTCGTTCACATTTTGGAGGGAGTGCTGTGTCAGGGTAATGTTAATGTGAGAGCTATCAATTCAAGGTAGTAATGAAGTTTTCTGTTGCGTGAGGATTACCTGTGGTCATTTTAATGTTATTCATTTTTAAAAGCCGGACGGTGAACTCAATGCGTAAATTTAAATCATTGTTGTTAATTTCCGGTGAGACCTGTGCGATTTCCTTCAGCCATGTTAGTTACTGGCATTTGTTCGTTATCAAAGGTCATCTGTGGGCGCTTTAAAATTCTTTATTCTAAATGCAGGAAGGAAAATTCAGCAGATAATTTGAAAGTTGTTTTGGTTGATTGAAAATACCCTTATGTCATGCTGATTTCTTGTTAATTGCTACTGAGACTTGTGCGATTTCTGTTTGCCATGTTAGCTGATTGGATTTATACAGAAAGATTGTCTGTGCGACATTTTAAAATTGTTTATTCTAGATGCAGGAAGGTGAAGCCAGTACTTAATTTGAAAGTTGTTTTGGTTAATTCCAAGTACGTTTATGTCATGCTGGTTCATTAAATGCCGTCTTAATATTGGTTGTTTCTTAAAGGTAAAAAGGAATGAATTAAATTCAAATTTTCGCTCCTCATTGATCTTAAAAGTTGTATAAAGAAAGCATTGTGTTATAAAATTGTTTTATCGATTCTCTTCTAAGGGTTCAGCTCTCGAGTTTTCTGTTTAAATATTTGTGTGTAATAAAAGCATGAAACTTTGTTCACTGGAATGTCATTGCGTATGTCTGTAAACCCTGGCACCACCACTCCATTGCTACGTCACAATAACGTATTGCTCTGAACGGCGACGGAATGGAAGAAGCTCCACCCCAGACGACGAATACGGAAGAAATAAGCTCTGTCTCTCGACACGTGGCGGTAACAACAGTATCAATTCTGTCGCGTTGCCGCGCTTTCATTGGCCGAAGCTGGTCAAAGCCCTTATGTCTCACGAAGAGAGCCTACATTTTCTAACTTTGGCAGAAGAAGGTGACGAAAGGCTGAATTCTGACATCGAAATAAGAGATTTGGCGCCGAGCATTGAGTGCTCCTCTAGTAGGAGCCCTAGGATATAGTCACTCATACTTTGTGAGCGTGGGGTTGATATGAGATTCTGTTATTCTGCGCAACGGATTAATCTGAGATGTACCCTTTACCCTGTGGCTCCTGCAAGATGCAATTTACACTCCCACACTACTACAGAAGTCAGATAGACGCTCCTAACGTTCTAAAGAGAAATGCCTGAAAAACTTTCAGCAATAAATATCTTCCGGAGTCGTCCACTGTAAGGAAATGACACAAAAATTCACAAAATTTCTTACGTAACAAGTGGGACACTTGGGTACTGGAGTAGTGCTAGTTAGTGCAAGAAAAACACGAAACTAATGAAAATTATTATTTATTTTGCAAAAATTCTGAGAAATCACAATGGCACTTTTAGTTATGAATTGAACAAGTTATATCCTGGTTCTTTTCAGAATGTGAAGTTACCTCTCAAGGATAGGATTTGCTAATGAAATTTCTATGCAAAGTTTAAGATGGTTGTTGACTTGGCAGAATGGCTGAGAGGCGCGCCTACTGAACTTGAATAATCATCCTTTAGAATGTTGCTAGGTACGGTTGAGGCTGGTGCGTGTGAAATGCAGTGAAGAGTACTGTTGTGGAGGAAATGTGGGGCTCGCAATAGCTGTATCGCACAACACCGTAAGCTGCGATGACTGCTGTCTGAGCCGCTCGCTGCTGACAAATAAGATAACTCTCGTTCCATCTGGATTGACCTTCGCCAATCAAACTCTCCCTACACGTTGATGAAGTCAAGGATTCCTATTCGCCCCTAGTCTAACTATTGGCGTGGTACACCGGTCAGATAACCAGTCCACCGCGATGCCACACAAAAATTCGCTCGCAGGCATTTAACTATAACTCTGTCCGTTCACACCGCACAATAAGTGTGTCAGCCAACACAGTGAACAACGCTTAATCGCAAAGACTCAATATAGAGAGTCGCACTTCGATTCGCTCTCGACAGAGGTGCTCTCCCAGTGAAGTACTGAGAAGAGACTTGTTCCTCGCTCCAAGAGCGACAATGGAACGGCGCCTTTCACGCCAGACGTGAAGGGGTATATCTTTTGGTCTCTTCCATTACTCCTTCAGCTCAAGGCGTCAGAAATATCGTCTGCATAGCTCTTCTAAAATGGGAGAATGACGTTTCATTTAAGGCGATCAATCTGGAAATCTGTAGTATCAGCGTTTGGCGTTTGCTGTCTCCCTGTGAAAATCTCTGAAACTGCGTGCTATGTGTAAAGAATGCGTAGGCTGGCCGCTTCCACACAATGTAGCGGAATTTGCTTTTAAGCCGAACACGGGGTCGTTCCTCCTTTCCCTCGGGCGAACGCTGTCTGCTCCATGGGCGGCCACCGGCCGACATAGATGCGTTGGGACTGGCCTCCTGGTGTGCCGTTGCCTCTCTCGAACTAAAAGCTCCTATGACCGTCACATCTGGAATGTATGTGTGTACGCCAGCCTTGAGTATTTCAACCACAGTGTGCACTTGCGATTTATTAGTTATTTGCATATCGTTTACATGAATTCATACAACATTGACTTTATTTTATCGAGTTTGGGTTCGAATGAAGCGTCTTGATGTGCGGAATATGATTGTGACGGCGGAATATGTAAGTGATGAAGGTCAGGACACCACGACAACTTACAACTTCATTTGGACTCAATCGGCCAAGAAGCACTCTGGGTGTTACAAATGATTAATAAGTCGATACTGATACAGACAATAAGCAAAATATGTGAGGACTGACTGTTGGCCTTTGTAGTGGAGAGATATTGCTCATAAGATTCCTACCTGCCAGCAGGAGTTATCCATATTCTTTGAGGAAGTCTGGATCTTTCCCGAGAGCAGTAATAACTGAGATCTGGAGTTGTATGATGACTCCCGCACTTCGTTTCCTTTCAACCGTTCGGTAACGAGACGTTATGATTATGGATGCGGTGTTGACAAGGAGGTGCCTGAGAAAGTGTGTATCCCCAGGTATTTTGGAAGTTTATTGTTCCATCGACTGGTACTTAGCTTGAGCTGTCAACCAGCTACTCGGTCAGTTGGAAAAAAAGAGAAAGAAAATTACCGAGTGGCATACACTAGACTCGCATTCGGGAGGACATCGGTTCAAACCAGCCTCTGGCCTTTCTGATTTAGGTTTTCCGTAATTTCCCTAAATCGCTTATGGCAAATGTCGGAATGCTTCATTCGAAAGGGCACGGCCCCTTTCCTTCCCCATCCTTTCCTAAACCGAACTTGTGCTCCGTCTCTAGAGACCCAGTTGTTGATGGGAGGTTATACACTAATCTCCTCCTCCTCCTCACATTATTCTGCTAGTCCGTCATCTCCATTTTCGGAAGTACCAGGGTCACTCGAAAAGAAATGCACACTATTTTTTATTAAATCCATCTTTTATTCATCATGTTTGAAAGTTTTACAGTGTGTAGATACATCCTTTACGAACAATATTTTCATTTCTCCACATAATTTTCATCCCTCTCAACTGCCTTACGCCATCTTGGAACCAGCCCCTGTATACCCGCACGGTAAAATTCTGGGCCAACCTGTTGGAGCCACTGTTTGGCAGAGTGGACAAGGGAGTCATTATCTTCAAACCTTGTTCCACGAAGAGAGTCTTTCAGTTTCCCAAAGAGATGATAGTCACATGGAGCCAGGTCAGGACTGTAAGGCGGGTGTTTCATTGTTGTATATCGGAGTTTTGTGATCGCTTCCATGGTTTTTTGACTGACACGTGCCCGTGCATTGTCGTGCAACAGCAAAACATCCTGCTTTTGCCGATGTGGTCGAACACGACTGAGTCGAGCTTGAAATTTCTTCAGTGTCGTCACATATGGGACAGAATTTATGGTGGTTCCACTTGGCATGATGTCCACAAGCAAGAGTCCTTCAGAATCGAAAAACACCGTAGCCATAACTGTTCCAGCAGAAGGTGTGGTTTTGAATTTTTTTTTCTTTGGTGAATTTGCATGATGCCACTCCATTGATTGCCTCTTCGTCTCTGGTGAAAAATGATGGAGCCATGTTTCACCACCTTTCACAATTCTTCCAAGAAATTCATCTCCACAATTCTCGTACTGATCCAAAAGTTCGCTGCATACCGTTTTTCTTGTTTCTTTGTGAGCCACTGTCAACATCCTGGGAACCAACCTACCACAAACCTTTTTTAACGCCAACACTTTCAGTATTCTGCAAACACTTCCTTCCCCTATCCCAACGTAGCGTGACAATTCGTTCACTGTGATGCGTCTGTCAGCAGTCACCAATTCGTTAACTCCCTGCACATTGTCTGGAGTGTGTGCTGTACGAGGCCTGCCGCTGCGAGGACAGTCCTCAATATTGCCGTGCCCGCTTTCATCACGTAACCTGCTTGCCCACCGACTAACTGTACTGCGATTGACAACAGCACCTCCACACACCTTTTTGAACCTCTTGTGGATGTTTCCCACTGTTTCGTTTTCACAGCACAGGAATTCTATGATAGCAAGTTGCTTCTGACGAACGTCAAGTGTAGCAGCCATCTTGAAGACATGCTGTGACGGCACCACTCACGGGAACAGGTAGAACTAAGTTTGAAAATAAGGGGGAAGGATGTATCTACACATTGTAAGACTTTCACACAAGCAGAATGAAAACTGTATTTTTACGAAAATAGTGTGCATATCTTTTGGAGCGAACCTCGTAAAATTAGTATCTTCTCAGGCATGCTCCCCGTATTTGTATGATTTCAGCTTGGTGACTGTCGTCTAGGACGCTTTTGAGTTTCTGGCGGGCCAGATCGTAGACGCCGCTTGGTGTCTCGATTTAACCATCCACTGGTTCTTACCAGCATCCTCACGTCTCTAGAAAGGAAGTTACTGTGATTAATATTGAAAATCAAAAGCCTCACAAATGGAAACACTGGGAGTTTACTTTTTTTCTCTTACCCTTTAAAACGGGATTGTTGTGTAGCTCTACAAAATAAATACCACCTTAACACAACTTCCAAATCAATTGCTTTGACCAAAATCTTCTCCGCCTTTCTCTTATCAGTTAAATATGCCCCCGAAAATCAACTTGCGCGTTGTATAAGTCTCCAAACGGCTTCCTTAATTACCTGTTCCACATTCGCCGCCCGTAAAGAATGAAATAGCGAAATACCGCTCCATGTTACACGTAAACTGAGGCCCTCCACTCTGGGCCATACACTTGCCTTCGCAATTGGAACCCCTAGAGTGCTACAGCTTCGTCTCCTAGTCCTGCAGCTCCCCAGTCCTGTCAGTTTTTAAAAGATATACACCTAACAGCTGATTACTCAACTACCGAGGGACTACAGAAAACATTCAGTCTTTAAACTAATCACACCTACGGTTCCAGATTTATTGACTTGTTCCTCAGTAATGAACATTCTCATTCATACCGCTCCCTCTTTTGCTACACTACTGGCCATTAAAATTGCTACACCACGAAGATGACGTGCTACAGACGCGAAATTTAACCGACCGGAAGAAGATGCTGTGATATGCAAATGATTAGCTTTTCAGAGCATTCACACAAGGTTGGCGCCGGTGGCGACACCTATAACGTGCTCACATGAGGAAAGTTTCCAACCGATTTCTCATACACAAACAGCAGTTGACCGGCGTTGCCTGGTGAAACGTTGTTGTGATGCCTCGTGTAAGGAGGAGAAATGCGTACCATCACGTTTCTGACTTTGATAAAGGTCGGATTGTAGCCTATCGCTATTGCGGTTTATCGTATCGCAACATTGCTTAACATCTGAGGTCACCAGTCCCCTAGAACTTAGAACTACTTAAATCTAACTAACCTAAGTACATCACACACATCCATGCCCGAGGTAGGATTCGAACCTGTGAACGTAGCGGTCGCGCGGTTCCAGACTGAAGCCCCTAGAACCGCTCGGGCACACCGGCCGGCTCGTCGCTACCATAAGCTCCTATCTTAAACACCGAGAATCACACTATAAATGAAGAAATATTTCAATATAAAGAAATGATAACTTTGCCAGAAAGTAGAGCTAATTTTTTTTCTTGACTTGAAAGATCGTTTCTTGTTGGTGAATCAAAGTCATTATGTAAATGTTGAACTACAACAGTCTTAAGTAACTTTTGAAAGTAATAATGATAAATGTTGAAATTGCTAAATCTAGCAAAAGATATTGAATGTTAACTTTTATTGAAATATATGTTTTGGTAAATTTATGTACCAACACCCGCCAGGTTAGCCGAAGGCACTAATGGACTCGGATAGGTGCGCCGGCCACAGATCGAATCCGCGTGGCGGATTGACGACGAGGGCGGGTGTGCCAGCCAGCCTGGATGTGGTTTTTAGGCAGTTTTCCACATCCCCCTAGGTGAATACCGGGCTGGTCCGCCTCAGTTATACGACTCTCAGACATTTGAAAACGTTTTTACTATTTCATGGCTTACACTAGATGCAGACAGCTGGGGTGAACTAATTCCGTCCCAGGGGGGGGGGGGGGGCATCTGGCCACCCCCTGACACTAACATCGCTAAATCCATAATAACTAGGCTGACCCTGCGTTGAAGTGGGAAAAAGGCCCAAAGAAAATGATGATGATAAATTTATCTATCAATGACTTAGCTGTCGTATTTCAGCGTTTGTAACCTCCCCATCACTTATCGAACTTAATGACAGTGAAAAATTAAACCGCGTGCACCTAATGGAAATTTGGGAAAAGCAATCGTCATCGAAGTTAATCTGTCGGTAAAGAGGGAGGAAAGGGTTACATCTAAATGAAGGGAAAATTGCAAATGAAACTGGTGAAAATTAATTTTGAAAAGAGGTATAGTTAATAAACAAAGTAAATGTGCGGCCCTTACGTTAACAATTAACTAGCGGTAATTAGATATTTGAGATTTGGGGAAAATTACGGTCGCCAGTCCTATGGACAATTACTATAGTAACTGAAAAAGAAAAGTTATTGCACATATAATTAGCACTAGAAGCGTGGCAACTGAAGGTTGACACGTGTAGTGTGAAAACTGAATGTTTGTCAGAAGTAATAAATTCCGCTACACTCTGACTTAATTTAACAAAAGAGTTAATAAAACCGGAAAATTGAAAGTTAATTTAGTGACTGAAATTAATAGTGAGCTTTGTTTGTGAAACACATCGAAATTCAGTAAAATAAGGTTAGTCTTGGTCTACCTCAACAATCATTTCAAAAGCTACTTGAATCTACGCAATTTAGAAATAAGAGATTTAACTTTGAACTTGAATTTAATGATTCTGAACAATTAACAATAGTAAAATTTAGTACGTACCAAGCTGAGCTGCAGTCACAGGTAAGCTAAAATATGGTAACAGAACTCGCACTCTTAATTTGTGCTTGTGTAATCTAAATATTGTAGCCAGCTATGAATACTTTAACTGAACTTTGAAATTAAAGCAGTGAAATAGAATGATATTACTTTAATGCTGGCGTTTGAATTTCAACGAGACTCGGGTTCATTCCGGAAAAGGAAGGGACCCTGCTTGGTAATGCAATTGGGACAATGAGCAACAAAGGTTCATGCTAAGTTGCTGTATTTTTGTGATGCAACAGTTTTAAAAGCTGAGGTCTGCCATGCAATTCTAAAACTTTACGTCCTTCCAGTCTTCCTTGTTGGTTGATTGAAGGTTAGAAGCCGTCGATCGAGGAGGTGGCGACAGTCACTCATTGTCGGCCGTCGCTGTTGCAGAAGCTGGATGTTGGCGCGCCTTCTTCTCGACACGGTCACCAGGCGAAACGGGCTCTTGATGTGCGCCAGCTAATGCTTCCCTTCCGCGACACCATGTCAGAAACTATCATCGCGAGTCGAGCGCAATTACATGCTGCCAAACCCCGAAAGCGCGGCAACTCGCGGGAGCGTCACACAACACACCTGCTCCACTGCACTACTCCAGCCGCCCTTCTGCCCGCGCTCCACGCGGCAGAGTTCACACTACCAAAGATCCTGAACACTTTGGTTCTCCACACGACCTATCGATGTATTCGTTCGATAACATAGTTTTCCCTAGGCAAGACCCAGAGTATAAATACAAATAATATTCACAAAACAAACCAATTATACATCGACATAAATGCATATATATACAAATAGTAAAACAATTACAATATACAAAGACACAGAAATGTTATATCTTCAGGTAACAAAATAAGGAAAAAAATTTGCAGTGCAATAGATGGAAATAGGAGGATGTGCATTTCCGGCGTTACACGTTGACTTGGTATTGTACTGTCGTTTTGACGTCGTTCGTATTTAATTAATACGCTTTGGCAAAGACTTTTAGATATTTGGAAGGCTTGGTTACTTAGAATCAGTAACAATAAAAATTATTGAGTTTACGCTACATAATTATTTTTATGTCGCTTAGTGCAATAATTCTTTCGGTTTTGATTTTAAAAAATTCTAAGGCTTTTAATATATTCTTGGATTTTATTAAATAAGTTTGTGATCTGTTGCCGATTCAAATGAGATACCTGGTGAGCAACGACCATTGTTGCCCATACACGTATTACTAATTGGTTCATGAACTTCAAGTCAGTCAAACTCAACAGTTTTAGGAGTGAACTGACGCTTTAAGGGCTGGCTAGCGTCTTATTTCTTTATATAATTAAAATTTCATTCAACTGCAGTTGCTTTAATTAATAAAAAATTGAAAAACTAATAAAAATTAATCTTTTTAATTACTCAAGTTTGGACCCATTCGTTATTAGAGCAGTGTATTCACTTGCGATATTAACGATTAGTTTTATACTTTCCTCATCAAATCCTTCTTTTTTTTAAATTGGGGACAGGTGCTTTACCGGTAGCTTATGTAGGAGTACACTTAATCACGAATGACTGCAAAGCATAGCGAATGGTGTGAGAGTATGTGGGAAGGTTGCAGTCTGTACCCCGCAACTGTCACTGAAGATTCCGATAAGTCTCTGAAAACATCGCACAGAATCAGAAAGTCACCCACGATGAGATCTGTTCTGAAAACGCCTTCGTTTAGGAGTGCAGTCGTATAGAAATGGCTCTGTAGCCAGTTGCACGGCACTTTAGAAAATGTTGCCTCTTGCCGTAGTGATTATCAGTTCACCAAGAGATAATCTCAAGATAAAGTGAGTAAACAGGATAAGAAACCTGCAGTGTTTGATTTCAGCATTGGTGACAGACCGCTGTAGTCACGGGTCTGAGATACAATATCTTGCACTCACCACATAAAACTACATTCACGTCAGTCACGATATTGGGGTACGATATCTTGCCGTTATCACGTCAGCTGGTACCATATATATTCCCTGACATTTCACCGTGCTACTTCGTCGGCTCCTTTAGTGAAGTCAGTGGTATCGTGTTTCGTATGTACACAGTAAATCAAATTAACTTCATCCGTAATACATGCAAAACTGATGAAGACATCTATGCTTTACAGTTAATCAGGTGAATTACATTTCCGTTATGTGACGTTTCATGAGTTATCATGATTAATAGTCGAGGGGTCTGTGTTGATTCACGGGATATTTTGATAGAATTGTAGCCGAATCTTAACTGGTATGCAACTGAAATAAGATGATCCATGTTTCAGGAAACCTACTCAGAAAATTCGAAGAACTAGTTTTCTGATTGAAGTAAAGATACTGCTTTCGAAAGAACGGTGAAGATGAAATTATGCTGTCAGCATAGACAACTAAAGCGGTCGTTCTTTTTATGCCCTACCTACAAATGGACTGACAAGTGAACTTAATGAGCTACACAACACTCAGTGTGCAGTTACGTGGATGACATGCAGACATAAATATTTATGTCTGTTGATTTTTCACCTCGAGCTGTGTTGCTCGGGGCGCTGGCGCTGCATAACACCCCGTCACTCCCAAACGTTTCGAGACTGGATTAATAGAAAATCGAGAAATATTCTATGATGTTTTTAATGCTTCAGGGATATTGTTCAACTCGCGCGTCACGCTGGCTGGAATGTCGGTTGCGTCAAAGGGTTGACTCTTCATGTGAATTCTTGTACTCTGCCGTTTTGTAGCAGGATCGTACAGATAACACCGAGTCTTGTCTTCCGTGACGCTTTTCAGGAGTCCGCGCATCTTTGTTTTTGTTCGGGAGTCAAGGTGTGCGGGACAAATTTCGCACACACGGTTTTCTTCTTCACAGCATCCAGGAGAATGTCTTGAACAGTTGATTTAGAGATGTTGCTCCATTGCGATTTTTTTACAACAACGTTGTCATACTACGACTCCACGACCACTGCTTAACACTGCCTGCTCACAACTGACTTGGAGGCACAGCAGTTCTCAGTTCGAGCAGCCGCCCCAGTTACTGTGCTGACGTCGCTGGTACGCCAGGAGTAAAATTTGTCTCTGAATCAGCTCTCTCTGTTCGTCTACAAGACCCATAAAGCACTCCAGGCGCACAAGTAGATTCCGTGTTCCTTGACTGCCGGAAGGCGTTCGGTACAGTTTAGCAACGCCGCCTAGTGATCAAAATGCGGGCGTGTGGAGTATGAGACCAGCTGTGTGATCGGCTTGAAGAGTTTGTAGCAAACAGAACACAGCGCCACAATCTGAGGCCAGAAGAACCCCAAAAAACCTAAACATCAATGGGAAATGTTTCAAAGGAGGGTCCCCTTTTAGCTACTTGATAGCACTAATAACAAGTGATAACAGTATTGGAAAGGCTATAAGGGAAAGAATACAAGCAGGAAACAGAGCTTACTTTGCAAATATGCAACTTTTCAAAAATAGCCTTGTTGCAAGGAACACTAAGAACCATTGAGCGGAAAATACTACGCAAAATCTATGGGCCAATAAGGGAGGAAGAAGGCTGGAGCCGGCCGCGGTGGCCGTGCGGTTCTAGGCGCTGCAGTCCGGAACCGCGGGACTGCTACGGTCGCAGTTTCGAATCCTGCCTCGGGCATGGATGTGTGTGATGTCCTTAGGTTAGTTAGGTTTAAGTAGTTCTAAGTTCTAGGGGACTGATGACCTAAGTCCCATAGTGCTCAGAGCCATTTGAACCATTTTTGAAGGCTGGAGAATACGCTACAATGCTGAATTACAAGAAGTAATACAAACCAGCGACATAGTAAATCTTGTGAAATCACAGCGAATAGAATGGCAGAGGATAGAATTCCAAAGAAAATGATGAAAGGTGTGATCCATTCAGTTAGGCGAAAAGGAAGACCCAGAAGAAGGTGGATCGACGAGGTAATAATGGCTGTCACCAGTATGGGAGTCCGGGGGTGGGACAGAGCAGCAAATAACCGAGAAGTGTGGAGGAAGATTGTTGAAGAAGCCAAGGCTCACCAAGGGCTGTAGCGCTACTGAAAAAGAAGAAGTACTTTTCACAACATACAGGGTGAAGAAAAATTGGCGAGCTCGAACTTCGCAGCGCGATTCCTCAAATACCAGCAACAGAAAAAGTCAGTCACAAAATTTTGTCCTGCACATATTTCGGACAGTAAATGGATTTTAGAGATTGGTAATCTGGCAATACTGTAATTACGTGTATGGTAAGTGTCAGGGTTGTGCAGTTGGCGCAGTGCATAGCATTTTGAATTACCATGCAGCAGGTCGAAGGTTCGATTCTGGGTCGAAGCTTATTTTTATTTTTATTTTGTAATAGTAGTCTACTTGGTACGGTGTTTGGTGTCTTAATCGCCATACAGCGAGTACACCGGATCTTCTACAAACCCTTTGCAGTTACGTACTACAAGCACAGAAATGGAAATACAATGGTTCTCATTGGTCAGCTTTAAAAGAAACCTTTTGCATGTCGTGGATGCGAATTGTTTCACACCACTTCATCTAACAGGTTCCAAAATTGTTTTGTGTGTACCCTCCCCGAATGGTCCCATCGATTAATACCAACTAGTATCCTGCCCACGACCAGGTCCATTACATTTCGTTAGGGCCTTACGCCACCAGTAGGGCTAGCAAAGTGCTTTGCAAATAATTTCGATGGGACCATTGGGGGAGGGTACAGAGAAAACAGATTTGGGATCTAGTAGATGCAGTGGCGCGAAAATATTCGTGTCCGCGACGTGCAAAAGGCTTCTTTAAAAGCTGCCCAATGAAAACGATTGTACTTCCATTTCGTGTTGGTAGTATGTAACCGCGAATGTTTTGTAGAAGACCAGTCGTAATCGCTGTATGACGGATAAGACGCCAGATGCCGTACTATGCTGATTATGTGGAGCAAATAAAAACAAGCCTCGATCAGAATCGAACCCCCGACATCCTGCCCGTAGACACTATCCACTGCACCAACTGCAAAGCGTTTCTATGTCTGCTGACAGAGGTAGTTACCGTATATGTGATCACAGTGTTGCAGATTTAACGTTCATTTACCGCCCGAAAGATGCACAGGACGAAATTTGGTGAGAGACGTTTTTGTATTGCCAGTATTTGATGAATCGCGCTGCGAAGTCCAAATGCCCGAATTTTCGCACTTTTCGCAGATGATGCTGTTGTGTACACAGAAGTTGTAACGCTAGAAAATTGTAGCAAAATGTAGGAGGACCTGCAGAAGACCGACGCTTGTTGCAGTGAATGACACTTGACCATCAAAATGAGCAACACTAACGACTTTCCAATACATAGACAGATCCATTACTGTACGATTAAACGATTCCATACCAATCACTGGAAGCAGTTACTTCCATAAAATATCTATGAGGATGTGTACGGAGCGAGTTTTATGTGGAACGACCACATAAAACTAATCACGGGTAACGCAGATGCCAGACAGAGATTCACTGAAAGAATCCTCAGAAAACGCAGTCCATCTGCAAAGTAAGTAGCTTACAAAACACTCATTCGACCAGTACTTGCATATTGCTCGTCTGTCTAGGAAAACTACCAGATAAGGTTGATAGAGAGGATCCAAAGCACAGCAACACGGTTCGTTACAGGCTCATTTAGTAATCGCGAAATCATCATGGAGACCTACAGCCGACTTCAGTGGCAGACTCTGCAAGAGAGCGTTTTGCACCACCGTGTGGTGTACTGGTAAATTTCCCGAGAGCGTACGTTCCTAGAAAAATCAGCAAATACATTGTTTCCTCCTACGTACACCTCGCGAAAAGACCGTGAACACAAAATTAGATTCGCGCTCACACGGAAGCCTAACAGCACTTGACTAGCTTTGCCGGGCCGATGCTGACACCAAAGTGTGTCGCCAATGGCGTCGCCACAGACGTTATCTGCGAATCGCCGGATTTCTACCAGCCCTCTCCCCTCCCTTGTCTGGCCAAGGACGATTTCCCTACGTATAAACCGTCGGAAAATACGGATATTGATGGGAAATTCAAAACTGGTGGAAAATTAAAAAAATACCACTATTGCAATAATGCCTTTCCCCCGACCCCCAATCTCACTCCCATGACGTAGGTCTGTTGTCCGTATTACAAACTGGCGAGAAGTTAAAAAAAAATCAGGATGGTGCAAAAATCATGCTAGCTGCCCTGGAATACTGCCACTGGCTCTATGACGGCAGAACCCTAGACTCGGAATACTGGCACTGGTTCTGTGATGTCAGAACCCAATATGGCTGACCTCTGGCTCTATGATGTCAGTTAGTTGCGTGTTCCATTGATCAATCTCACGGTAACCGTTATCATGTGGAACGTGTCAAGTCCATGAATGAAAATTTTTGTTACCTACCCCATGCCCTTAAATTGCACAAAATACATACACTCCTGGAAATGGAAAAAAGAACACATTGACACCGGTGTGTCAGACCCACCATACTTGCTCCGGACACTGCAAGAGGGCTGTACAAGCAATGATCACACGCACGGCACAGCGGACACACCAGGAACCGCGGTGTTGGCCGTCGAATGGCGATAGCTGCGCAGCATTTGTGCACCGCCGCCGTCAGTGTCAGCCAGTTTGCCGTGGCATACGGAGCTCCATCGCAGTCTTTAACACTGGTAGCATGCCGCGACAGCGTGGACGTGAACCGTATGTGCAGTTGACGGACTTTGAGCGAGGGCGTATAGTGGGCATGCGGGAGGCCGGGTGGACGTACCGCCGAATTGCTCAACACGTGGGGCGTGAGGTCTCCACAGTACATCGATGTTGTCGCCAGTAGTCGGCGGAAGGTGCACGTGCCCGTCGACCTGGGACCGGACCGCAGCGACGCACGGATGCACGCCAAGACCGTAGGATCCTACGCAGTGCCGTAGGGGACCGCACCGCCACTTCCCAGCAAATTAGGGACACTGTTGCTCCTGGGGTATCGGCGAGGACCATTCGCAACCGTCTCCATGAAGCTGGGCTACGGTCCCGCACACCGTTAGGCCGTCTTCCGCTCACGCCCCAACATCGTGCAGCCCGCCTCCAGTGGTGTCGCGACAGGCGTGAATGGAGGGACGAATGGAGACGTGTCGTCTTCAGCGATGAGAGTCGCTTCTGCCTTGGTGCCAATGATGGTCGTATGCGTGTTTGGCGTCGTGCAGGTGAGCGCCACAATCAGGACTGCATACGACCGAGGCACACAGGGCATCATGGTGTGGGGAGCGATCTCCTACACTGGCCGTACACCACTGGTGATCGTCGAGGGGACACTGAATAGTGCACGGTACATCCAAACCGTCATCGAACCCATCGTTCTACCATTCCTAGACCGGCAAGGGAACTTGCTGTTCCAACAGGACAATGCACGTCCGCATGTATCCCGTGCCACCCAACGTGCTCTAGAAGGTGTAAGTCAACTACCCTGGCCAGCAAGATCTCCGGATCTGTCCCCCATTGAGCATGTTTGGGACTGGATGAAGCGTCGTCTCACGCGGTCTGCACGTCCAGCACGAACGCTGGTCCAACTGAGGCGTCAGGTGGAAATGGCATGGCAAGCCGTTCCACAGGACTACATCCAGCATCTCTACGATCGTCTCCATGGGAGAATAGCAGCCTGCATTGCTGCGAAAGGTGGATATACACTGTACTAGTGCCGACATTGTGCATGCTCTGTTGCCTGTGTCTATGTGCCTGTGGTTCTGTCATTGTGATCATGTGATGTATCTGACCCCAGGAATGTGTCAATAAAGTTTCCCCTTCCTGGGACAATGAATTCACGGTGTTCTTATTTCAATTTCCAGGAGTGTATATCATACCTACTGATTTATTTATTCCTATTCAAATCTTCATCTATGGTATAAAAGGAGTTGTCAAGGAGATATTATTTCAGTTTATTTTTAAAACTGTTACTGCTGTCTGTTTATTTCATCTGGTTCAAATGTGTGTGAAATCTTATGGGACTTAACTGCTAAGGTCATCAGTCCCTAAACTTACACACTACTTAACCTAAATTATCCTAAGGACAAACACACACACCCATGCCCGAGGGAGGACTCGAACCTCCGCCGGGATCAGCCGCACTGCCCATGACTGCAGCGCGAAGTTTTACAGCAGCATATTTTACCCCTTTCTGTGCCAAAGATAGGTTAAGTAGAGGATAGTGTAAATCATTCTTTCTTCTGGTATTATAATCATTAATGTCATTGTTGTTTTTAAACTGGTCCATATTGTTGAGAACAAATTTCATTACTGAGTAAATGTACTGTGAGGCTGTTGTAAGAATTCCTATCTTTTAAAGAGATGCCTACAAGATGTCCGACTACGAGCCCCACACATTACTTTAACCACTTTCTTTTGAGCAGTGAATACTTTTTGCCTAAGTGTTGAGTTACCCGAAAATATTATTCCGTATGACACCAGAGAGTGAAATTATGCGAAGTATGTTAGCTTGCTAATTTCTATGTCCTCAAAATTAGCAATTATTCTGACTGCAAAAGTTGCTGAACCTAATCGCTTTAGGAGATCCAAAATAAGAATTTTCCGATTAAGATTCTCATCTATATGTACATTCAAATACTTAGTATGCTCTACGCTGGCTACTGACTTCTGTTGATGTGTTGTATTTATTGTAGGAACTATATTCCTTGCAGTAGAAAATTGGATGTACTGTGTTTTTTCAAAGTTCAGACAAAGCTCATTCGCAGAAAACCAATCAATAACTTTTCCAAAGACATTATTTGTATCATTTTCTATTGGAGTTTCTTTCACTGGATTAATAATGATGCTTGTATCTTCAGCAAACAGTGTCAGTTTAGCTTCTCGTTTCAGATAAGAAGGAAGGTCATTCATATATATTGTATGTAGGCTGTTTATGTTTTCTTATTGGCAACGTTACGTAGCGCTCTGTATGAAAATCACTGGCTGTGCTGTGTGCAGCCTGTGGCTAGTTTGCATTGTTGTCTGCCATTGTAGTGTTAGGCGGCGGCAGCTGGATGTGAACAGCGCGTTGCGTTGCGCAGTTGGAGGTGAGCCGCCAGCAGTGGTGGATGTGGGGAGAGAGATGGCGGAGTTTTGAAATTTGTAAGACTGGATGTCATGAACTGCTACATACATTATGACTTTTGAACACTATTGAGGTAAATACATTGTTTGTTCTCTATCAAAATCTTTCATTTGCTAACTATGCCTATTAGTAGTTAGTGCCTTCAGTAGTTTGAATCTTTTATTTAGCTGGCAGTATGGCGCTCGCTGTATTGCAGTAGTTCGAGTAACGAAGACTTTTGGTGAGGTAAGTGATTTGTGAAAGGTATAGGTTAATGTTAGTCAGGGCCATTCTTTTGTAGGGATTTTTGAAAGTCAGATTGCGTTGCGCTAAAAATATTGTGTGTCAGTTTAAACACAGTCATGTATAATTTTTCTAAGGGGACGTTTCAATATCAAGAACAGAAGGGGACCCATGATCGAAACCTGTGGTACACCTAATGTAATTTCACCCCAGTTACATGAAGTGGGAAACTTCCTTAAATCACTTAAACCATCTAAAGAAACTTTTTGTTTCCTGTTCTGAATCCGAATTCTGGAATACTGGTACCATGCTCTCAGAAACAAAGGATGATTGTGCAGGCCTGTCTGCTGGACAAAGGATGTCCTACTTAAAGTGTACTACTCAGTCGGAGGTGGATGGTCACTGCATACTGGTCCTCCGAACCCTAAGTCTGGATTCCTCCACTTGTATCTTCATTTAAAGCAGCATTGGAGGACGGAGAGGGCCACCCGGACATGCCCCCCAACTCGCCGCCCCAACGTATTCCGCTAAGTCAAAGTCCAAACTGTATGCTGTGTAGTAGGAACACTTACACCTTTATTTCAACAAATACCTTACCAGGGAGATCTCCCCCTTCTGCAGTCAAGGAGTCCGCCACCACCCAATGCACGGTGCGCTGCTAACAAGGGAACCTCCCCATCACAAATCCCTCAGATTTAGTTATAAGTTGGCACAGTGGATAGGCCTTGAAAAACTGAACACAGATCAATCGAGAAAACAGGAAGAAGTTGTGTGGAACTACGAAAAAAATAAGCAAAATGTACAAACTGAGTAGTCCTTGCGCAACATAGGCAACAACATGGACGACGGAAGTTCAGCAACTCCGTGGTCCCGTGGTTAGCCTGAGCAGCCCGGAACCGGAGGTTCTTGGTTCAAGTCCTCCCACAAGTGAAAAATTTGCTTTCTTTATTTTCGCAAAGTTATGATCTGTCCGTTCGTTCATTGACGTCTCTGTTCACTGTAATAAGTTTAGTGTCTGTGTTTTGCGACCGCACCGCAAAACCGTGCGATTAGTAGACGAAAGGACGTGCCTCTCCAATGGGAACGGAAAACATTTGATCGCAAGGTCATAGGTCAACCGACTCCTCCACAGGAAAACACGTCTGATATATTCTATACGATACTGGTGACGGCATGTGCGTCATATGAGAGTAATATGTTGTCGACCCACCTAACTTGTACACTTGGCGAATGGGTAAAAAGATTCTTCTACCTTGCCCGATCAAGGTTTCCTTGTGGATGTATCACTCCCAAAAAAGTGATCGCATCGGACGGACAGACGGACAGATATAATTGTCTGGAAACAAAAAATTAAAATTTGCGCTTGAGGGAAAACTTGAACCATGGACCTCTCGTTTCACAGCTGCTCACGCTAACCACGGGACCACGGCGCTCCTACGCTCACATTCTCCTTGATATTGCTTATCTCACATGGACTACTCAGTTTGTGTATTTTGCTTATTTTTTTCATAGTTCCACATAACTTCTTCCTGTTTTCTCGATTGATCTGTGTTCAATTTTTCAAGGCCTATACACTCTGCCAACTTATAACTAAATCTGAGGGGGGTGCGATGGGGAGGTTCCCTTGTAAGAACCAAGTCACAGCACACCAGTGCCGCTTCCAGAAGGTTGGGCAGGGCCGAACCATCAGCCGCTGGTGTCGCAGTTTTGCGTAAGACCTGTAGGAGGATACAAGATGACTTGGGCAGGATTTGTGATTGGTGTAAAAAGTGGCAGCATTGGTGTAAAAAGTGGCAGCTAACTCTAAATGTAGATAAATGTAAATTAATGCAGATGAATAGGAAAAAGAATCCCGTAATGTCTGAATACTCCATTAGTAGTGTAGCGCTTGACACAGTCACGTCGATTATGTGGTGTCACCGCCAGACACCGCACTTACTAGGTGGTAGCCTTTAAATCGGCCGCGGTCCGTTAGTATACGTCGGACCCGCGTGTCGCCACTACCAGTGATTGCAGACCGAGCGCCGCCACACGGCAGGTCTAGAGAGTCTTCCTAGCACTCGCCCCAGTTGTACAGCCGACTTTGCTAGCGATGGTTCACTGACCAATTACGCTCTCATTTGCCGAGACGATAGTTAGCATAGCCTTCAGCTACGTCATTTGCTACGACCTAGCAAGGCGCCAATTAACATTTGCTATTTATTTTGTGATGCATGTACCGTCAGAGCGATGTTCACCAATTATGGATTAAAGTTAAGTATTCCAGAAGCCACGTACCATTTTTACTAGACTCAACTCCTATAACTGTTCCAGACCTCACACCAGCCTGCGTGAGCTTAAACGCGTGCCTTTCGGCTTCCACATAGTGGCTTGGCTGTCTTGCCAAGTCACAACAGATTAAATATTTGGGCGTGACTTTGCAGAGTGATATGAAGTGCGACAAGCATGTAATGGCAGTTGTGGGGAAGGCGGGTGGTCGTCTTCAGTTCATTGGTAGAATTTTGCGAAGATGTGGTTCATCTGTAAAGGAGACCGCTTGTAAAATACTAATACGACCTATTCTTGAGTACTGCTCGAGCGTTTGGGATACCTATCAGGTCAGATTGAGGGAGGACATAGGAGCAATTCAGAGGCGGGCTGCTAGATTTGTTACTGGTAGTTTTGATCATCACGCGAGTGTTACGGAAATGCTTCAGAAACTCGGGTGGGAATCTCTGGAGGAAAGGAGGCGTTCTTTTCGTGAATCGCTACTGAGGAAATTCAGAGAACCAGCATTTGAGGCTGACTGCAGTACAATTTTACTGCCACCAACTTATGTTTCGCGGAAAGACCACAAAGATAAGAGAGATTAGGTCTCGTACAGAGGCATATAGGAAGTCATTTTTCCCTCGTTCTGTTTGGGAGTGGAACAGGGAGAGAAGATGATAGTTGTGGTACGAGGTACCCTCCGCCACGCACCGTATGGTGGATTGCGGAGTATGTATGTACATGTAGATGTAGAATGTCCCACTTGCCCTGGAGATGCGCCGCCGTGCAGTTCTGACAGCTCCATGCAGAGAGACACCACACATGTACTACTAATTCTATAGCCTAATGCGAAATGGAGTGCCAAAGTTCCAATTTCCAATGCTAGTATGCTGTTGTGATGGCACTGCAGCCACGGTCTTCATGAACTGGTTTAAAATGTCAGGAAACTGGAAAATTGCAGGAAGCACACTTGTACTTACACGCAAATGGTTCAAATGGCTCTGAGCAATATGCGACTCAACTGCTGAGGTCATCAGTCGCCTAGAACTTAGAACTAATTAAACCGAACTAACCTAAGGACATCACACACATCCATGCCCGAGGCAGGATTCGCACCTGCGACCGCAGCGGTCACGCGGTTCCAGACTGAAGCGCCTTTAACCGCACGGCCACACCGGACGGCCTACACGCAAATGACAGGGAGTCAAAATTAACATAATCTGCAAATAACCTATGACCCCACACACAGGTTCTGTGTGGAAATTGAAAAATCTAGAGATGCTCATTTGTTCTTACTGCGGTGGACACTTGTATAGTGGCTTTGAAGCCAAAAAGAACAGTAGTCAGACGCAATGCTACTAAAATTCGCCGCAAAAATACGTAGGGAACGGACGGCGGCCATTTCATCGGCAGGAGAATAATCAAGCATCACAGAGCGGCTAAACATGCGAACTTACACTACTGGCCATTAAAATTGCTACACCACGAAAATGACGTGCTACAGACGCGAAATTTAACCGACAGGAAGAAGATGCTATGATATGCAAATGATTAGCTTTTCAGAGCATTCACACAAGGTTGGTGCCGGTGTCGACACCTACAACGAACTGACGTGAGAAAAGCTTCCAACCTATTTCTCATACACAGACAGCAGTTGACCGGCGTTGCCTGCTCAAACGTTGTTGTGGTGCCTCATGTAAGGAGGAGAACTGCGTACCATCACGTTTCCGACTTTGATAAAGGTCGGATTGTAGCCTATCGCGATTGCGGTTTATCGTATCACGACATTGTTGCTCGCGTTGGTCGAGATCCAATGACTGTTAGCAGAATATGGAATCGGTGGGTTCAGGAGGGGAATACGGAACGCCGTGCTGGATCCCAACGGCCTCGTATCACTAGCAGTCGAGATGACAGGCATCTTATCCGCATGGCTGTAACGGATCGTGCAGCGACGTCTCGATCCCTGAGTCAACAGATGGGGACGTTTGCAAGACAACAACCATCTGCACGAACAGTTCGACGACGTTTGCAGCAGCATGGACTATCAGCTCGGAGACCGTGGCTGCGGTTACCCCTGACGCTGCATCACAGACAGGAGCGCCTGCGTTGGTGTACTCGACGACGAACCTGGGTGCACGAATGGCAAAACGTCATTTTTTCGGATGAATCCAGGTTCTGTTTACAGCATCATGATGATCGCATCCGTGTTTGGCGACATTACGGTGAATGCACATTGGAGGCGTGTATTCGTCATCACCATACTGGCGTATCACCCGGTGTGATAGTATGGGGTGCCACTGGTTACGCGTCTCGGTCACCTCTTGTGCGCTTTGACGGCACTTTGAACAGTGCACGTTACATTTCAGGTGCGTTACGACCCGTGGCTCTACCTTTCATTCGATCCCTGCGAAGCCTTACATTTGAGCAGGATAATGCACGACCCCATGTTTCAGGTCCTGTACGGGCCTTTCTGAATACAGAAAATGTTCGACTGCTGCCCTGGCCAGCACATTCTCCAGATCTCTCACCAATTTAAAACGTCTTGTCACTGGCGGCCGAGCAATTGGCTCGTCACAATACGCAGCCACTACTCTTGATGAACTGTGGTATCGTGTTGAAGCTGCATGGGCAGCTGTACCTGTGCACGCCATCCAAGCTCTGTTTGACTCAATGCCCAGGCGTATCAAGGCCGTTATTGCGGCTAGAGGTGGTTGTTCTGGCTACTGATTTCTCAGGATCTATGCACCCAAACTGCGTGAAAATGTAATCACATGTCAGTTCTAGTATAATATATGTGTCCAGTGAATACCCGTTTATCATCTGCATTTCTTCTTGGTGTAGTAGTTTTAACGGCCAGTAGTGTAAATGTACCAGGCATATAGGAGCGATATTTGAGAATGAATCACGATTATACTTATTTGCAGGACCAATGGTAGTGTGCAAGAGCCCCCCAGTACGTTGTCCCAGTATAAGGAAAACCGGTGCGTCTCCGTAAACACACTACAGTTACGTGATTCACGCACAGCTCCACAGCAGGCTGCGTTCCGACTCACCGTGGTGGAAAGCTGTCGCTGCCGACTCTTGTCTTAGTCACAACTCGCCACTGCATAAAGACTTGCAGGGTACACACAGTGGTTTCTGCTGTACAAGGCTTGCAGGTTAGCAGAGGCTGAGTGATAGTCTATAGCTTAGAACAACGCGATAATTTCTTATGTTTCTTAGACAAGCGATTTTCGACAAGGATATGCTTTGATGTGACAGAAATTTGATATCGATGTAAATGAAACGTAACGCCATCCAGGGTCGTGAACGAAAAGAGTCAGCCTTCACTGTTCAGAACATCAAGGAACTCATCAAATCAATCATAATTCCCACATAAGCATTCCGTATTTTGTTGATGTTCTGACATCTATGAACTGTAAGTAACACGTTGTAATCAACGAATGTACTACAAATTAAACCATTTTACATGTATCATGCGTGATCTTATGCTTGCTACAATGAATACTGTACCGACAAAGCTGAGTCTTGAGTTGAAATCAGCCACTATACTACAAAATAATCGGAAAATTTCCACGTCAAATCTATCTCCCTCACATAGCTGGACAATTACTTCGAAGGAGCAAATGTAATCACCCACCCAGGAAACAACACGTGACAGCAAACGTGTAACAGAACTTCACATCTAAGGATCCCATCTCACTATGTGTATAACAGTGCATACTTAACGTTAGATATCTCCGTAAGGTTACTAATTAGTGACAGGTGACATCGATACAGCTAGTCACTGAATTTTCACATAAATTTTATGGTGAAATCAACGAATAACATATCGAAATCAATCGGATTTCCACCTAAAGAGGTTTAAACCTTCTTTCCAGGTGTGGTCCTATGCTTTGAAAACGAATATTGTATCGACGAAACTGAGTTTCGCGTTGAGAGTAGTGAATATCCATTTAATTATCACGTTAAGGTATACCCAGTTTTTTCTCAGTTCATTCAGACAGAGTCTGTCTCTTTTTGTACCCAATACAGTGTCACCGATTTTGTGCCACATCGATTGGTCAAGCTCTTGACAGACTGAATGCGCAATCTTTGTAACGGTAGAACATTTATCGTCTGTCTTATGGGAATTATGTTCAGATGAAAACGCTTCCTACTGAATCAGACATATACACACAAGGTGACAGTGTGGAACACACAATGCGAACATGCTGACGATCTAACGCCATCCAACAGTCCTTAAGCCCATACGTTAAACTACACTCCTGGAAATTGAAATAAGAACACCGTGAATTCATTGTCCCAGGAAGGGGAAACTTTATTGACACATTCCTGGGGTCAGATACATCACATGATCACACTGACAGAACCACAGGCACATAGACACAGGCAACAGAGCATGCACAATGTCGGCACTAGTACAGTGTATATCCACCTTTCGCAGCAATGCAGGCTGCTATTCTCCCATGGAGACGATCGTAGAGATGCTGGATGTAGTCCTGTGGAACGGCTTGCCATGCCATTTCCACCTGGCGCCTCAGTTGGACCAGCGTTCGTGCTGGACGTGCAGACCGCGTGAGACGACGCTTCATCCAGTCCCAAACATGCTCAATGCGGGACAGATCCGGAGATCTTGCTGGCCAGGGTAGTTGACTTACACCTTCTAGAGCACGTTGGGTGGCACGGGATACATGCGGACGTGCATTGTCCTGTTGGAACAGCAAGTTCCCTTGCCGGTCTAGGAATGGTAGAACGATGGGTTCGATGACGGTTTGGATGTACCGTGCACTATTCAGTGTCCCCTCGACGATCACCAGTGGTGTACGGCCAGTGTAGGAGATCGCTCCCCACACCATGATGCCGGGTGTTGGCGCTGTGTGCCTCGGTCGTATGCAGTCCTGATTGTGGCGCTCACCTGCACGGCGCCAAACACGCATACGACCATCATTGGCACCAAGGCAGAAGCGACTCTCATCGCTGAAGACGACACGTCTCCATTCGTCCCTCCATTCACGCCTGTCGCGACACCACTGGAGGCGGGCTGCACGATGTTGGGGCGTGAGCGGAAGACGGCCTAACGGTGTGCGGGACCGTAGCCCAGCTTCATGGAGACGGTTGCGAATGGTCCTCGCCGATACCCCAGGAGCAACAGTGTCCCTAATTTGCTGGGAAGTGGCGGTGCGGTCCCCTACGGCACTGCGTAGGATCCTACGGTCTTGGCGTGCATCCGTGCGTCGCTGCGGTCCGGTCCCAGGTCGACGGGCACGTGCACCTTCCGCCGACCACTGGCGACAACATCGATGTACTGTGGAGACCTCACGCCCCACGTGTTGAGCAATTCGGCGGTACGTCCATCCGGCCTCCCGCATGCCCACTATACGCCCTCGCTCAAAGTCCGTCAACTGCACATACGGTTCACGTCCACGCTGTCGCGGCATGCTACCAGTGTTAAAGACTGCGATGGAGCTCCGTATGGCACGGCAAACTGGCTGACACTGACGGCGGCGGTGCACAAATGCTGCGCAGCTAGCGCCATTCGACGGCCAACACCGCGGTTCCTGGTGTGTCCGCTGTGCCGTGCGTGTGATCATTGCTTGTACAGCCCTCTCGCAGTGTCCGGAGCAAGTATGGTGGGTCTGACACATCGGTGTCAATGTGTTCTTTTTTCCATTTCCAGGAGTGTATAATCAATAGAGCAGTACTACAGTGGTGTATCTACTTTTCCACGCAAATCAGAGAACATTCATGAAAAGTAAATCTCTTCCCTGCGATTGGACATATATATCGAAGAATCAAATGTAATTACTTACTCAGGAACACGACACATGACAGCAGCCATGTAACTGAAATTCACATCTGACGGTTCCTTCCTCACCGAGAGGTACACGCTGCACACACGGCAACAGAGTATCCACAGGATTTGTGAACAGAGACAGCTGACATGCATTCAGAAAATCGTTGAAGGTACATCGAATAACATGTGGCAGTACTATCCACTAAATTATCATGTTAAGGTATCACCATTTATGCTACAGATCCAAAATCACAACTACTAGGAAACTGAAAGTTCCACAAACATTTTTGACAAATACTGGTGCTAGTGATATAACGTCTCGTTAGTATCTCACAGAAATCTAATTTTTCCATCCGCTTCTCCAATACTTTACTATGCCAAAGTACGACTCAACTGTAACTGTAATGTTCATAATACAAGCACTGCAAATAGCACTAGATTCGTTGATTACCTATCTTCCAAATCTCTGTAAGTCTCGGGGATGGTACCTCACAGGTTTTTCATACATGCTTTGATTTAATCCACTGTCTGTGGTAAACTACCAGTCTTTCAGAGTTCGTTATAGGTTATACTTACAAACTCTACTATTATCAATACGAATTGCACCAGCCAAAGTGATGTCCAATATGTGACAGGGAAATGGTGTACTATGCATCATCATTTGATTGACTAATTGGCTGTGAGCACTATGGGACTTAACAGCTATGGTCATCAGTCCCCTAGAACTTAGAACTACTTAAACCTAACTAACCTAAGGACATCACACAACACCCAGTCATCACGAGGCAGAGAAAATCCCTGACCCCGCCGGGAATCGAACCCGGGAACCCGGGCGTGGGAAGCGAGTACGCTACCGCACGACCACTTGATTGACTACCATTTGCAGTAGCCGCAACATAATTTTTCAGTTTTGCAACAGAAACAAGGAATTTTGCTTTGAAATTGATTTTCCAGCTGTTTTCATCCAACCTAAAGCAATCGTCATCCAGTGGTAAGCTTCGAATTACTAGCTTAACAGAAGTAGCGTGAAAGTCTAGCAATTAAAAGCGTTGCAGATAGTTCTAGACACGGCAGAGTAACAATTTGATTTAGATTCTGAGTGTCCTACATCTCAATATACACTGCCGAAATAAAAATTGTACGCCGGAAAGACGACGTCCATTATGATGTGATGACGGCATGTGCCACCTGGGGGATAGCAGAGCTCCTGCTAACGGTTTCATCACTGTCTGCCAACAGACAGCGTAGTGGCATACCTAGCAGAGCACAATCTGTGTCTATCCTTTAGCAGTGAATGCTCACAACCAATGTGATGCAAACGTGTGAAGCAAGCAAGCAACCATGCAGCGGAGATGCACTTAAGCTTCCTACAGCCAAATGGACGAGTCTGAAAGGTATCAAATTATGACCTTCAGAGTGGCAGGATGGTCCTTCCGGAGAATTGCCACACGAGCTGAACGTGCTGCGCCACTTGTGTAACGATGCTGGTACCTGGTCACGTGAACATTCTCACACCCAAAGGCAAGGTTGTGGACAGCACAGGCGTCCGCCGAGATCGTCATATTTAAGGGCACCAGTGGCAGATCGTACAACTACCACAGCACTGATAAGAGGGCTTGTGAGCGCAGACGTGTCAACACGAATTGTTGCAAACCGGTTATAAGCAGTGGGAGTACGGGCCTCATTCCTCTAGCCCGTCTTATACTCACGCCACAGCATCGACATGCAAGGCTCGACAGGTGGCGTCAGAGGAATACTTGAAAGATATACTGGCGCTCCGTGGTCTTCAGTCATGAAAGCACATCCTGTCTGCACTCACGTGATGGTCGTTTGCGCGTACTACGTAGACCTGGTGAGCGCTGTCTCGTAGAGAGCATTCTGGCCCCACCCTGGCCTTACGGTCTAGGGTGTGATAAGCTACAACTCTCGTTCACCTTTGGTGTTTCTCGAGGGGACGCTAGCCAGCCTCTGTACGTGCAAAATGTTGCCAGACCCGTTCTTTTGCCATTATTGCAACAGGAAGGAGATATGTTGTTCCAGCAAGATAATGCTCGCCCACACACTGCCTGTAGAACTCAACGTGCCCTGCAAGACGTGCAGCAACTTTCCTGACCAGCACTATCTCCGGACTTGCCTCCAATCTACATCTACATCTACGTGATTACTCTGCTATTCACAATAAAGTGCCTGGCAGAGGGTTCAATGAACCACCTTCAAGCTGTCTCTCTCTACCGTTCCACTCTCGAACGGCGCGCGGGAAAAACGAGCACTTAAATTTTTCTGTGCTAGCCCTGATTTCTCTTATTTTATCGTGATGATCATTTCTCCCTATGTAGGTGGGTGCCAACAGAATGTTTTTGCAATCAGAGGAGGAAACTGGTGATTCAAATTTCATGAGAAGAACCCGTCGCAACGAAAAACGCCTTTGTTTTAATGATTGCCACTCCAATTCACGTTTCATCTCTGTGGCTCTATCTCTCCTATTTCACGATAGTATAAAACGAGCTGCCCTTCTTTGTACTTTTTCGATGTCATCCGTCGGTCCCACCTGATGCGGATCCCACACCGCACAGCAGTACTCCAGAACAGGGCTGACAAGCTTGATGTAAGCAGTCTCTTTGGTAGACCTGTTGCACATTCTAAGTGTTCTGCCAATGAATCGCAGTCTTTGGTTTGCTCTACCCACAACATTATCTATGTGATCGTTCCAATTTCGGTTATTTCTAATTGTAATCCCTAAGTATTTAGTTGAATTTAGAGCCTTCAGATTTCTGTGACTTATCGTGTAATCGAAATTTAGTAGATTTCTTTTAGTACTCATGTGAATAACTTCACACTTTTCTTTATTCAGTGTCAATTTCCACCTTCGCGCCATACAGATATCTTATCTAAATTATTTTGCAATTCGTTTTCGTCATCTGATGACTTTGCAGGAAGACAGCACATCTACAAACAAACTAAGACGGCTACTCAGGTTGTCTCCTGTGTCGTTAATATAGATCAGGAACAATAGAGGACCTATAACACTACCTTGTGGAACACCGGATATTACTTCTGATTTACTCGATGACTTCCCGCGTATTACTACGAACTGTGACCTTTCTGACAGGAAATCACGAATCCAGTCGCACAACTGAGGCGATATTCCACAGGCACGCAGTTTGGTTAGAAGACGCTTGTGAGGAACGGTGTAGAAAGCTTTTCGGAAATCTAGAAATATGGAATCAATTTGACATCCCCTGTCGATAGCACGTATTACTTCATGAGTATAAAGAGCTAGTTGCGTTTCGCAAGAACGATATTTTCTGAATTCGTGCAGACTATGTGTCAATAAATCGTTTTCTTCGAGGTACTTCATAATGTTCGAATACAGTATAGGCTCCAAAACCCTACTGAAAATCGACGTTAGTGATACAGGGCTGTAATTCAGCGGACTACTCCTACTTCCCTTTTTGGGTATTGGTTTGACCTGAGCAACTTTCCAGTCTTTAGGTACGGATCTTACTGTGAATGCGGGTGTATATTATTGCCAAATATGCAGCTATTGTATCAGCATACTCTGATAGGAACCTGACTGGTACACAATCTGGACCGGAGGCCTTGCCTTTACTAAGTGATTTAAGCTGCTTTGCTACACCGAGGATATCTACTTCTATGTTTACCAGCTTGGCAGTTGTTCTTGATTGAAATTCAGGAATATTTACTTCGTCTTCTTTGGTTAAGGAGTTTCGGAAAACCGTGTTTAATAACTCTACTTTAGCGGCACTGTCATCAGTGACTTCACCGTTGTTATCGTGCAGTGAAGGTATTGACTGCGTGTTGCCACTGGTGTGCTTTATGTATGACCAGAATCTCTTTGGGTTTTCTGCCAGATTTCGAGACAGAGTTTCGTTGTGGAAATTATTAAAAGTGTTTTCGCATTGAAGTAAGCGCTATATTTCAAACTTCGGCAAAACTCTGCCAGTCTTGGGGATTTTGGGTTACAAGTGGGATCAGTACCATCACTTATTAATTCATTAATTTTTCTCTCAATTGCCGTCGATACTATCTCTTTGAAAACGTTCCACAGCTTTTCCACGCTTACGTGATCAGATCGGAAGGAGTGAAGACTGTCTCTTAAAAAGGCGTTAAGAGCATTTTTATCAGCTTTTTTAAATAGATATACTTAGTGTTTCTTTTTGATGATTGCAGGTGTTACGGTATTCAGCCTAGCAGCAACTGCCTTGTGGTCGCTAATCCCTGTATTCGTCACGATACTCACTATTCGTCCAGGATTATTTGTTGCTAAGAGGTCAAGTATACTTTCGCTAGCATTTACGCTTCGAGTGGGCTCGTGAACTAATTGTTCAAAATAATTTTCTGAGGAAGCATTCAGTACAATTTCGGATGACGTTTTATGACTGCCGCCAGCTTTAAACGTATAATTTTTCCAGCTTATCGAGGGTAGACTGAAGTCACAACCATTGTATGAGTGGGGTATCTATTCGAAATGAGACTCAGTTTTCTTTGAACTGTTCAGCAACTATTTCTTCTGAGTCGGGGGGGGGGGGGGGGGGTCGATAAAACGATCCAATTAATAGTTTACTTCGATTGTCAAGAGTAACCTCTACCTATACTATTTCGCAGTAACTATCTACTTCAATTTCACTCAAGGTAAAGTACTTCTGATTGCAATAAATACTCCACCGCCAACTGCATTTAATCTATTCTTTCTGAACACTGTTAGATCGTTTGAAAAAAATTCCGCTGAACTTATATCCGGCTTTAGTCAGATTTCTGTAGCTGTAACTATTTGAGCTTCAGTACTTTCTATTAGGGCTTGGAGCTCTGGTTCTTTCCCAACACAACTACGCCAACACCGATCGTTTCTACAACTACCTTACTGTGTTTTACCTGCCCCCTTTTAAACGGACGCCCTTCCTGTGGTCTCCTGATGCCCTCTAAGCCGAGAAACCGCCCAGTTCCTTCCACACAGCCCCCGCTACCCGTGTAGCCGCTTCCTGTGTTTAGCGGACTCCTGACCTATTAAGAGGAACCCGGAAACCCACCAGCCGATGGCGCAAGTCAAGGAATCTGCAGCCTACACAGTCACAGAACCGCCTGAGACTCTGATTCAGACCCTCCACTTGGCTGTGCACCAAACGATTACAGTCGGTTCTATCGACGATGCTGAAGATGGTGATCTCCGCCTTAATCTCGTAAGCAAGACTGGCAGTCTTTATCATTTCCGCTAGCCGCCCGTAACCAGAGAGAATCTCCTCTGATCCAAAGCGACACACGTCATTGGTACCGACATGAAGCGCCACCTGCAGTTGGCTGCACCATGTACTCTTCTTGGCATCCGGAAGCACCCTTTCCACATCCAGAATTATTCCCCTCCGGGATGCACACGGAGTGCACATTGGTTTCCTTCCCCTTCTTGGCAGCCATGTTTCTAACGGGCCACATTACGCGCCTAACGTTGGAGCTCCCAACTACCAGCAAACCCACCCTCTGAGAATGCCCAGACCTTGCAGGCCGAGACGCTCCTTCTGGAAAACGGCGGACGACTGCACCCGGCTTAGAGACTTCGTCAGCCACAGATAACGCACGAAACCTTTTCTTTAAACGAACCTGGGAGGCCCTACGATCGGTCCATCGGAAAGTCTTTCGCTGCCTGCCAGACTTTGGAATGATATGTCACTCGACCACGGATGAGGGGTCAACCTCAGTGCAGGCAGTACCCGGGGCGGGCACAGCAGTGGACAGATTGGGGGACATGTAGGACATGCTCGACGTCCCTCGCATCCCCGCGTCTGACTCCGCCACATTGATACCTCTTGGCAGCAGCCTCAAGCTGTGTGACGGAAGCCAACGCAGCCTGGAGCTGTGAGCGAAGGGTCACCAACTCAACTCGCATCTGTACACAGCAGTCACAGTTCCTCGAGCGCGTGTGGGATATGATGGGACGGGAAGTGACTCGAGCAACTCTTCAACCAATAACTCTTACAGAACTACGAGAACAGGTATAGGAGGCGTGGCATAATGTACCCCAGGACAGTATTCACCATCTGTACGATCGACTGGATGCCAGAGTCAGCATCTGTACTATCGTTTGTGGAGGCTACATCGCATGCTAGTATGAGTGTTGCATCATGGATTGATACCTGGTACCTCAGAACCCCTTGTGTATTGATCTGTAAATGTAATAAGTTCATGTACTCCATATGCTCTGTAGCAACAATAATGAGTGAATTGGAAACCTCTAAAAGGGTGTACTACTTTTTCCTGCAGAGTATATCAAACGTTTACAAGAGATTTCTAAATCATTTCTGATGAACTGTAAGGATGACTGTACAGGAAAATCTGCTGTAATAGTTCATACAGATGTATCTGTACCTCAGTTGTTGTAATACTAGCGATTGTAGTAGTAGTAGTAGTGGTGGTAGCAGTAGATTCAGTAGCTTCAAGGAGTGGGTTATATGACAAATTAAAATTGGAATAGGTTCCCAGCTAGCTGTAGGACTCTCAGCCAGCTGTACTGCAGCGATCCATACAATCTTTTCATGGATGAAAGTATTCTTTTCTAATTAACATCGAGTCTTGCTGTAGGAACGCCTTGGTGTGAGGGAAATTTGACGTTAAACTCTAGCCCTCCTACCTACAAACAGAATGTTATCTAAAGCCCGGGCTAGCACTACATGTTTAAGTGATTCCTAATACAAGAGATATAAGTGTTTTACATTGTACATCTAACATTTTCAGCAGATTTCTTTCCACCACGCACCTGTAGCATCCAGGCTTACTAACCATCAACAATGTATTGGCCAATGTGACCACACTGATGATATGACTCCACTGCACTGGTGGAACTCACAGACTGACAACAGGCACTGTTAAGTATGGAACGCTCATGTGGTGGTCAGAGTGCTGAGATTGTTGGCACTGTAGTGTATCTTGTTGGGCATTTTGGCACGATTTGGAGACATTTTGATACAATGACTTTTGCTGTAACATGTACGGGGTGAAGTGTTATATAGGCTCTACTGCTTCACATAAATTCTTCAAAGTCCAAAATTCATCTGAAATATTTCCGATTTATCAGAATGTTTCCGAAGAAGAAGTCTCTGCTATGAATTTCTAGCATGTTATTTGCATATGACTTTCTAACACAGTAAATCGCTTAGCAGTGTATCAGTATGACGTCACCCTGCAGGTACTAACCAACGTGGTTCTAAGTTTAGTCTCCATGACGTCTTTAATGACATCAGAACCCAAAATGGCTGACGTGGAGATATGGGTGCAGTCCAAAACAGTTGTTCCAGTTCCCACAGCGCTGTGGTCGTCTACCCCAGCCACTCTTCCCCGGCCTCCCCACGTACTAACCATCAAATGGACCCACCACTTGTGCCCCATACTCCATAATGATAGACTGACCATCAATGTGACGTGTCGTCAGGGAGCTACCACCTCCAGGCAGAAAAAACTGACTTGCACACTCGAGTGTAAGTATTAAGCCATCCTTTTCTCTCAGTGTTTATCATTCGTTTTGTGTATATGTGTGTGTATGTGTTTTTCGTGTTTTTTTATTTCCCCTCACTCTAGCTGCTCCATGATGTAGATGATCCACTGTCTGATGCATTTGAGCAGCGTATGTGAAAATGAAGTAATTACAGAGTTGGTACAGTTTAAGGAGACGCACGTTCTCATTAACCAGAAGATGCGCTAGTGAAACAGAAGGTCAACAGCAGAAATTCAAGCAGTAATGGATGAGAGAACTGACTTACCAAGGCGGGAAAGAAAAATCGAGAGGAAGAAGAACTAAGAGAGCTTACCGACACGTTATGTCGCATCAGGGATATACTGACGCATTCAATTCCACCGGTAATCACCACCAAAACCATCAAAACCTTATCATGCGATGCAGATGAAGAAGAAATCAGAAAACAGTTTGTATCAGTGCAGCAATACTCATTGTTTATGGATACATTTAGCAGCTTATACATGAAAATTTGGATTGAGCAGCTGCGAGGGGCTTTACCTATTTTGTGGCCACATTTTCTAAAGATTAATTTCGTCTGTGCGCACTTTTAGAGAAGAGTCAGCAGCGAGAGAGCGCGTGACTGCAGGAAACTGTAAGATGTATGAGGAATTGAAACGCGCTTTCTTTCTTGAGTACTGGTCCAAGGCAAAACAAGTTAAAGTGGAACTGGGGATACTGACATGGAACGCAGTTTCGCCGTGGCAGGACCCCATACAGTATTTCAAGGAGATGACAGACAGAAACCAATTCCTAGACGTGTCTTATGAGCGAGCGGTACTCATACGAATTTATTTGAAAAATCTTCTATGTAAAATCCAGAGAGAAATTATAATCGGCAGTAGGAACATAAACGATGTACATGGATTCCTGCATTTATTGCATGGTTTAGGTTACAATCGAAGTACAGAACCGAGGGAGTCTGTGCACTTTATTCAGACGCACTCCCTACCTGAAAATCAGCAAGCGAATAATCAAAACTGGAGAGTGATACATCTATCATGAAAGAATGGAAGAGGATGGGTAGGCGAAATGAACAAAGATGATGTGATTGGCGACTTCATAGAGTGCTGCGTGCACAACGACCATATACGTGAAATTAGAAGGAAGGTCAGCGTTGGCCGTAATTTTAAAGGTTTACTGACAGCAAAATCGATTTTCAATCACATAGTGATCATCTTCAGTGCTGTAGTGTACAAATTAAACTCATACACTTCTTGTGTTGTCCTGCGGCGCTTCGCTGGTCTGCATGCACTCGATGCTTTCGGACTGCATGGAACCATTCAATCGGTTAAATCTACATTGTAGTTGGGATATTCGCAATGATCACTTTGGTTTCTCTTCGTAACGGTTTGCTTTTGAGCTCTGCAAAATCCATACACAATACTCCTCCCATCCTAGCTCCATGAAAAGCCCTCCTAGGAGTGAGTGTGTCTAGCCAGTTCTGGGAATTGTTTTCTTCCTCCTCATTTCTTTGGTCCGCAGCTTGTGGTCTAGTGGCTAGCATTGCTCCCTCTGGATTATGGGGTCCCGGGTTTGATTCCCGGCTGGGTTGGGGATTGTCTCCGCCTGGGGGACTGGGTGTCTATGTTGTCTTCCTCATGTCATTATGATTCGGGAAAAGGGGCGAGTCTGGACTGTGTAAAGATTGTGAATTTGTACGGGCGCTGGGAACCACGCAGTTGAGTGCCCCACAAACCAAATACCATAATCATCATTTCTTTGGTTATGTCTTGGGTCAGGTCCACGAACTTCCTCAATTTTGACTCTGACTTCTTGTTTATGGTCACATCTCCACTTGTCATGCTAGTTGTCACACGCCCAGTTCTTTCTCCTATCGTCTGTCCAATAGCGCGGTCCACATCATCTTTAGAAGGAAGGTCAGCGTTGGCCGTAATTTTGATGGTTTATTGACAGCAAAATTGATTTTCAATCAAATAGTGATCATCTTCAGTGCTGTAGTGTACAATTTAAACTCATAGGCATGGTATCAAATTATTATCAGTAACCAAAGCTATGAAACGATCACAATAACTTTTAGAGTTATAACTTTTGAGTTATTGTGATCATTTCATAGCCAGTGCCTATGAGTTTAATTTGTACACTACAGCACTGAAGATGATCACTATGTGATTGAAAATCGATGTTGCTGTCAGTAAACCATCAAAATTACGGCCAACGCTGACGTTCCTTCTAATTTCACGTATATGGTCGTTGTGCACGCAGCACTCTATGAAGTCGCCAATCACATCATCTTTGTTCATTTCGCCTACCCATCCACTTCCATTCTTTCATGATGTATGTGTCACTCTCCAGTTTTGATTATTCGCTTGCTGATTTTCAGGTACAGACTCCCTCGGTTCTGTACTTCGATTGTAACCTAAACCATGCAATAAATGCAGGAATCCATGTACATCGTTTATGTTCCTACTGCCGATTATAATTTCTCTCTGGATTTTACATAGAAGATTTTTCAAATAAATTCGTATGAGTACCGCTCGCTCATAAGACACGTCTAGGAATTGGTTTCTGTCTGTCATCTCCTTGAAATACTGCATGGGGTCCTGCCGTCGCGAAACTGCGTTCCATGTCAGTATCCCCAGTTCCACTTTAACTTGTTTTGCCTTGGACCAGTACTCAAGAAGGCACAGACTCGCACGCCAATGGGAGGGAACAGCAGCGCCACACCTCCAGGAAGGCAGAGTTCAGTTCCCGCTGTCAACACTGGCTTAACCAGCCGCCCATTGCTGGGTGGCCCAGTTCGGTGGCAGACTTCGAGAGCATCATAACTAATAGGAAGACGGTACTTAGCCTGCAGTCTGCGAGCAGTAATAGAGAAATGTAACTGAAAGTAGGAGGCACTGGAAGCAAGTTATGTATCTTTTCTTTTGGAAATAAAGTGTCCTATTAATTTAAAACTGTTTGGATTTCTGCCACTGACCATTGCAACTTCTCTCCTTAGTTTGCCTGTGCCAGAGCTGACTCCCACAATAGCCCATACATCTGGCGATGAGAATTACAGAACCAATGCTGCCTCTTCGTCGCTCCATCATAACACGTCACTAATATTTCTCTCTTTCCTTTCAGAGGCATGTTTCTACTAACGGTGTTCTTTCTCGCGGAACAGCCGCAACGCTTTTGCTGTATGTGTATAATTACTTCGTTGCGGCGCTCTTCTCATTAAAATGACGTCCAGTCCTCCTCCAACACCGCCTGCGGCTATACCTGCGGTTGCTGCTGGCTTTGATCTTTGTTTATTCAGACTCAGAGGCACCAAATGTCGCAGGTGATGATGACAGTCCGGCGGCTGATTAATGCAGAAGCTGTTGCTGCAGCAACTCCGCCACAGTAGCCAGCCATATCCACAGCATCGCCTCCTTGGATTCCAGCGTTCTGAGCCTTCAATGAACAACAAGAGGAATGGCACAAGTGCTACAAGGTGCGTTCCATATGTAATGTGACCAAATTCATAAAAAATCATTTATTGAATACATTCGTACAAATAATCAAAAATTTGCGTCGATACACTTCTGCGGACGGTGTTTCCATGCCTGGAAGGCATCCTGGAATGCCTTTTCCGGAATGTCCTTTAGAGCTGATGTAACATGCGTCTGGATGCTTTCAATCGTGTCCCAATTTTTTCCTTTCATGACTCCTTTTAACCGAGGAAACAAAAAAAAGTCAGCGGGAGCCAGGTCAGTACTGTAGGGAGGCTGGGGGACCAATGGGGTCTTGGTTCTGGCCAGGAAGTCGTTGACAATGAAGGCGCTGTGAGTCGGCGCGTTGTCGTGGTGAACTTTCCACGTGTCCTCGATGTCGCTTCGGCAGCGCGAGACCCTCCTTTTCAGTCTTTTGAGCACTTCCAAGTAGAAAGCTGAGTTCACTGTAGTCCCGGTAGGTACGAATTCATGGTGGACAATGCCTCTGACGTCAAAGAAGACAAAGAGCATGGTTTTGATCCTGGACTTGCTCATGCGTGCCATCTTGGGACGGGGCGACGATGGGGTGTGCCACTCTGAACTTTGCCTTTTTGTCTCAGGATCGAACTCAAAAACGCACGACTCATCACCAGTGATAACTGAGTTTAAAAATGAGGATTATTTTCACACATTTTCAACATTTCTCGGCACCGAAGCATTCGTATGTGCTTGTGTTCGTCGGTCAACACTTTTGGGACGAGTTTGGAACACACCTTTCTCATGTTCAAATCTTCGGTCACAATGTCGAAAATGGTTGTTTTTGACATGTTCAGAGTTTGTGCTATCAATTGAAGGCTCAACCGTCTGTCAGTGTTCAAACAATCGCGCACACGCGTCACATTTTCGTCGACTCGTGCGGTTGATAGCCGCCCACTGCGAGATTCGTCGGTGATCTCCTCTCGGCCCTCCATGAACGACTTGTGCCATCGGAAAACTTGTGATTTGGACAAGCAATCAGCCCAAAGGCATGCTGAAGTAATGGGGACGTTTCGGTTGCGGACTTCCCAACTTTAGCGCAAAATTTGGTAGCGTATCGTTGCTCTACAGAATGATCCATTGTGCCGTGTTACATAAACTCAAAACGGGGTTGACGGAAACACACGTCCTGACTCTCCAGCGCCGGCCAGAGTGGCCGAGCGGTTCTAGGCGCTACAGTCTGAAACTGCGCGGCCGCTACGATCGCAGGTTCGAATCCTGCCTCGGGCATGGATGTGTGTCATGTCCTTAGGTTAGTTAGGTTTAAGTAGTTCTAAGTTCTAGGGTACTGATGACCACACCAGTTAAGTCCCATAGTTCTCAGAGCCATTTGAACCATTTGACTCTCCAGCAGCTCGCAGCCGAATGAAACAAAGAGCGTTTTGAAGCTAACACTCCCCTCCACTTAGCCCAGCCAGTTACAACACGCTGTGGTGTACCGTTGCGTCAGCACAAAATTGGTTGCATTACTTATGGAACGCACTCTGTATGTTCAGTTCAACGCTCATTGTGCTACACATCAAGTGCAAGGTGCTGTGAAAATTCCTTGTTTCTTGTCAACGGGCGACACAGGAGTTTACCGCCTTGCTCTGAAGTTATTCTCGACTAGTAGGCTGGAGTTGCTAGTTTTGGAGATTTGATTTCTGCCCTCACTAAGTATTACGAGGATCAGGTACAAGCTGATGCAGCTCGTTACAAGTTCTTTCGATTGCGGAAAAAGGCAGAACAGACATACCATCAGTGGGTCCCTGAACTTCAGGGTTTGGCACGGCAGTGTCTTTTCAATGTAGCTCTAGACAGTACTATAGCGATACAATTACGTACAGTGTGCCAGACAATAGGATTCGTGAACAAATTCTCAAATAGTCTTATCCTTGTTTGAAGCAGGTCTGACACATTATTAAACATCAGGAGTCGTGTGATAGTCCCATGGAAAACTTCGATAGTCCCCATCTGCAGTGCACCAGAAAGTGAAAAACAGGTACGGCCTTGCGACTGACCACCATGCAAACAGGCCACCGTGCCTTTGACAGAGTAAACAAGTGTAAACGTGTGTGACTGCTGTGAAATCATTTCCCTGCTGCTTTTCCACACATAAAAGACAAAACTGCCCTTCTCGGAATGCGACTTGGTTTGCTTTTGGGAAGCCAGGTTATGTACAGTCTGTATGCATGCAACTGAAAAAGAAGTCTCTCCTCATGTTCGCTCTTGTAAATGCGGAGCTCCTTCTCACTCAGTGATTGTAGTTTTTTTCTAAACTGGCTACCGGTACTAGTAATGACCAAATTCAGGATGTACCTTTCACCCCGCCCAAGTGTTGCGCAATGACAGTCAAACAAACTGTTACTGAACTTACACATTGCTGGAAGCTACACTCCTGGAAATGGAAAAAAGAACACATTGACACCGGTGTGTCAGACCCACCATACTTGCTCCGGACACTGCGAGAGGGCTGTACAAGCAATGATCACACGCACGGCACAGCGGACACACCAGGAACCGCGGTGTTGGCCGTCGAATGGCGCTAGCTGCGCAGCATTTGTGCACCGCCGCCGTCAGTGTCAGCCAGTTTGCCGTGGCATACGGAGCTCCATCGCAGTCTTTAACACTGGTAACATGCCGCGACAGCGTGGACGTGAACCGTATGTGCAGTTGACGGACTTTGAGCGAGGGCGTATAGTGGGCATGCGGGAGGCCGGGTGGACGTACCGCCGAATTGCTCAACACGTGGGGCGTGAGGTCTCCACAGTACATCGATGTTGTCGCCAGTGGTCGGCGGAAGGTGCACGTGCCCGTCGACCTGGGACCGGACCGCAGCGACGCACGGATGCACGCCAAGACCGTAGGATCCTACGCAGTGCCGTAGGGGACCGCACCGCCACTTCCCAGCAAATTAGGGACGCTGTTGCTCCTGGGGTATCGGCGAGGACCATTCGCAACCGTCTCCATGAAGCTGGGCTACGGTCCCGCACACCGTTAGGCCGTCTTCCGCTCACGTCCCAACATCGTGCAGCCCGCCTCCAGTGGTGTCGCGACAGGCGTGAATGGAGGGACGAATGGAGACGTGTCGTCTTCAGCGATGAGAGTCGCTTCTGCCTTGGTGCCAATGATGGTCGTATGCGTGTTTGGCGCCGTGCAGGTGAGCGCCACAATCAGGACTGCATACGACCGAGGCACACAAGGCCAACCCCCGGCATCATGGTGTGGGGAGCGATCTCCTACACTGGCCGTACACCACTGGTGATCGTCGAGGGGACACTGAATAGTGCACGGTACATCCAAACCGTCATCGAACCCATCGTTCTACCATTCCTAGACCGGCAAGGGAACTTGCTGTTCCAACAGGACAATGCACGTCCGCATGTATCCCGTGCCACCCAACGTGCTCTAGAAGGTGTAAGTCAACTACCCTGGCCAGCAAGATCTCCGGATCTGTCCCCCATTGAGCGTGTTTGGGACAGGATGAAGCGTCGTCTCACGCGGTCTGCACGTCCAGCACGAACGCTGGTCCAACTGAGGCGCCAGGTGGAAATGGCATGGCATGCCGTTCCACAGGACTACATCCAGCATCTCTACGATCGTCTCCATGGGAGAATAGCAGCCTGCATTGCTGCGAAAGGTGGATATACACTGTACTAGTGCCGACATTGTGCATGCTCTGTTGCCTGTGTCTATGTGCCTGTGGTTCTGTCAGTGTGATCATGTGATGTATCTCACCCCAGGAATGTGTCAATAAAGTTTCCCCTTCCTGGGACAATGAATTCACGGTGTTCTTATTTCAATTTCCAGGAGTGTATTTGCGACTTCAGCTACACACTGGCGTTTCTGTTACATTGCTTGATGGTGCCAGTTATGAACAGTTGGGCTCGCCACAGTTGACAAAATCTTGCACGAAACTTGCTGGTATAGCGGTCAGGACATTCCAGTGCTTGGTACTTGTAGCTTGCCTGCCACATTCCAGTCTCACACCAGAACAGTGACATTTACAATTTTGCGTTCACGAGACTATGAAAAAAATTTTTGGGTTCAAATCATTTGGTTTGTTTGGTCTTCGTATACCGGACAAAGTACTTTCTGTTTTTGCTTTCAACCCAGAAGACAGTGTTACTCAATTGATTGAAGAGTTTCCTGATTTAATTTTTGAAGGACTTGGGAGAGCAAATAATTTTGTGGCGAACGTTACAATGAAGGCTAATGTGCAACCTAATTTTTTTTGGGCACATCCGGTCCCTCATGCACTTAGAGACAAAGTTGCAAGTCAACTTAAAGAGTGGCAAGACAATGGCGTTATTGCTCCTGTCCAGGCTAGTGAATGGGCTTCTCCTTTAGTAATCTTACCAAAGCCTTCTGGGAGACTTCATCTTTGTATTGACTTTAAATTCACTGCGAATCCACAAATAATAACTGATACTCACAGACGCCGACTCCATGGGGCCTGAGGGGGCCCGGGCCCTCTCCCCTCCTCCCCCCCCCCCAATAATTTAAGAAAATTATTAGTTATATCATGCTTTGTAAAATCACAAAATTATGTTGCAATTTTTTATGCATTCAGTAATTAGTTAAAACATGTAATTATTATGGTAGTAAGCAAGTTAACTGAAAATGAGTGGTGTGAATCATGATAGTGTTACGGTGCTGCGGGCACACTTAGAATTTGTTCACGTGCGCGAACTTTCGGGTGAAGTCTGGCGCCGGCGTGCCAGCGATGCGGCCGCGGCATCAAAAGAACTGGAGCAGAAGCGCCTGGAACCCTCCGCCTCACGTCGTCTTGATGCTTCGAGACATTACGACACCACGGCTATATCCTCTTCAGTCCACAGGTATCATATATGATACCTCCAAGTATTATTTTTTTCTGGGGCGCATACGCAGCGGAATGTTTTTCTGCCTATGGTATCATACACGATAGTCACCACGCTTGCCGCAGCTCGCTTGTTTGTGCTTCTGCCAAGAGCCACTACGTGACAGCACAGATTGGAAAATACGGATTCTGGAACTGTACAGCATGTCTCGGCGAAATAAAGGTAAAGACATAAATTTTATCAATTACATATGCTTTCACGTGCTGTAACAACTTAGGAAAGTTCTACAGACAATACTCACTCAATAGTCAACTATAGATTAACGTTATAAAGGATTTATAAAAGTTAATGTTATGGGTATCATATACTACAACCTGGGACTCAATGCTGATTTTGTTCACGTCAGTGGAAGTGAGTTTATATTTGTTTTCCGCTTGATTCTCAGGCTTGACTGATGAAGAGATCACTGAGTTGGTCAACAGAATTGATCCAGATGAGTCTGACGTAGACTTTGATGAGTCTGATGATGAAGATGACTCTTAGATACAAAGAAATGTGACAAAACTTCATGAGATGAAGAAACTGTATCTCCTGCTAAAATCCGAGAAAGAAGCCAATTTTGGAGGCATACAGATGTGTAAGAATAAGTGTGTTATTAAAGAAATTACGGTCTCTTACTAGATGGTTTACTTAAAAAAACTAATTTGCCTTTTTTTATAGTTTTCGGGTGCTTAGCACTTCCAAAAACCTCCGATCCAACATTGCTGCCAGCACTTCAGTAGCCACAGATGAACTCAAGAAACCATTTGAATACTTTTGCAAATACTTTCATGGTTCATTTTTTGAGGATATGACTCAATTCACAAATTATAGGCATGTCAGTAAAACAGGAAAATCACTAAATTGTACTGTAGAAGAAATGCACAAGTTTTGGGGAGTGCGTATTATTGCAGCTCTTATAGGTGTACCACGTCTAAGAATGTGCTGGTAGAGGAAAAGTAGGTACTCAATAGTTGCAGACAATGTTTCAAGAGACAAATTTTACCTACTGAGGAACAATATAAAATTAGTTGACGACAATGCCGTTAGTGGACAGGAAAAGCAATACCACTTTTGGAAAATAAAACCAATATTGGAGACTGTTAGAAAGGGATGGTTAGAAAACCATTGGTCAACGGAAATATCTATCGATGAGCAGATGATTCTGTTTCATGGACAAGTGAAAATGAAGCAGTATGTAAAGGGAAAACCTAAACCAGAAGGTTTGAAGAATTTTGTCATGGCAAACTCTAATGGCATACCACTTGATTTCTGTATTTATGAAGGAAAAGGGAAAGAAATTCAGTCTGAAAAAGAGCCCCCTCCAGAGAAGTTAGATGTAGGAGGCAGGGTAGTGTTGAAACTTAGTGATACATTGACAGAGAAGTCGTCAATTTATGTTGACCGACATTTTACTTCTGTTCCCCTCCTCGACAAGTTACTGAGAGACAGGAACATTACTGCCACTGGCACAATAATGCTGAGGCGCATTCCCAGAAGTATACGGTTTGAGGAAGATGCAACAATGAGAAAAACAAGAGGCAGCCATGATCAGGTGGTAAGGAATGACGGGAACCTAGCAATTATCAAATGGTTTGAAAACCGAGCGATTTATTTGGCTTCAACAGAATCAGGTGTTGAGCCAATTGAAAAATGCACTCGGTGGTCTAAAAAAGAGAAAAATAGATTGAAGTTCCTCGCCCATGTGTAATAAAGGCATACAATACTTACATGGGAGGTGTTGACCTGTTAGATAGGATGGTGGGGAAGTATGGCCTGAGAGCCCGGACCCACAAACGGACCATCAGAGTGATTCATCACTTTATTGATTTTGCAATTGCTGCTGCATGGTTGGAATACAGAGAGACTGCAATGCACAATGGTACTGCAAAGAAACATACAGTGCCATACTATCAGTTCAAGCTTGATATTGCAGAAAATTTGATATATTTTCACCAACAGTCAAGTTTACTGATCGAACCTGTGGAGCAAGAACTAGACTCCGAAGATGAAGATTATTTGCAAGATAGGAAAAGACCAAGATGTCCCATCCCACTACCACCAGTGGAAAAAAGAAAAGCAAGCCAGCTTCATTTGCCTGAAATGATGAACCATGTTCAGAAGAACAGGTCAAAATGCCGGGCAGAAGACTGTAGAGGTCTCACTTTTGTAAGATGTGAGCAGTGCAAAGTGTTCCTTTGCTTCACTGCTGACAGGAACTGTTTTAAAAAATTCCACAAAAAATAAAATAAATTTAGTATAAGTGTTGTTAATTTACGTTTGATACTTGTGATAACACTAAAAGAGGAACAATTTGACACACTTTGCTATGGTAATTTTGTTTATATATTTTTAATTGTTTACATAATATAGTTAAAAATTTTGATACCAAATTTATATTTTCACCTATCATGGTATCTACAGAAAATATGAACAGTGTGTGTAATATTTCTGACTGGAATTTTTTTGGAATAAGCCAAAATGAAACTGCATAGTTGTGTGTATAAATGCCCTGCTTGAGTCCCAAGGTATCATATGTGGCACCATCTATAAAAAATTGTCAATGGTTAAAAATTTTTTTTTAGGGTCATTAATTGTTAACTAGCATTAACAGATTGAAGTTAACACAAATTTAGCTCACTTAGAATTTTAATATGTGCTCGGGACTGAAGAGGGTATAAAGTCTACCCTGCTGTCGCAGTCATTCAGCGTGGATAGTTTCGTTCAGTGCATGCTGCAGACGTGTTTAGTGTTCCAAATTTAGTGTCTAGTGGACTGTTTTATACGACTATATTTCATTCGTTTACTTTAGTCTCTTAGTGTATTGTGAATTACGTTTGCAATGGATAAATTTGTTACCAAAAAGGCGCGCTTGGAAGCTGATGATACGTGTCATCAATTGCTTTGTCGTCTTCAGGCGAGAACCATTCACAGCCGAAACCTGAACAATCCGGTAAGGGAAGATCATTTCAGAAGTCTTGGTTGATCAAATATACATGGCTAGAATATGAAGCATCTACCGAAAAAGTTTTTTGCAAAACCTGCAAAGAGGCAGATACTAAAAATCTATTTCAATTTTCTTCAAAAAATGTATTTACTTCGGTAGGTTTTTCTAACTGGAAATAGGCTTTGGAAAAATTCTGTCTTCATGAAAATATGTTTACACATAAGGAAGGTGTTCTGAAACTAAATTCTGTCACTAACAGAAGTGTGGCCTCCCAATTGAATGAACACTAAGATAGTGATATGCAGAAAGGCCTTTTGGCTCTTGAGACAAATGGTTCAAATGGCTCTGAGCACTATGGGACTTAACTTCTGAGGTCATCAGTCCCCTAGAACTTAGAACTACTTAAACTAAATTAAGGACATCACACACATCCATGCCCGAGACAGGATTCGAACCTGCGACCGTAGCGGTCTCGCGGTTGCAGACTGTAGCGCCTAGAACCGCTCGGCCACCTCGACCGGCGCTCTTGAGACAATTTTTAGTACCGTGAAATTTCTATGCCGACAAGGACTAGCAAACACAGGGCACAAAGATGTAAACTCAAACTTTTTCCATTGTTGGAACTCCGAAAGAATGACATACCTGAGTTTTTGGTTAGGGCGTTCAGGGTATAAGTGGACGTCCCATGATATTCAAAACGAGATCATTGATCTACTAGGAAAGTCTGTGTTGAGAAAGGTATTGGCTTCAAACACATTTTTCTATTATGGTTGATGAAACAAGTGATTCTTCGATTCACGAACAAGTGTCATTTTGTATTCGTACTGTCGATGATTCCTTAATCGTCAACGAAGACTTTATTGGCTTATGCGAGACCCCCAACACTGAATCACAAACTCTGTTTAGTATTTTGAAAGACGTTTCTGCTCGTCTTCATTTGTCAATGGATAGCTTAAGAGGACAGTGCTATGATGGTGCCTTGAATATGAAAGGTAAGTTCAAAGGACGAAAAAAGTTAGTTTTGGAAATACAACCAAAAGCACATTATGTGCACTGCACTGCTCACAGTTTAGACTTGGCGGTTGTAGACAGTCTCCGCCATCTTACATCTATGAGGGATATTATGGCTTTAGCCAAGGACTTGATAAACACCGTAAGGGAATCCAACAAAGGGATGTGACTTTTCAGAAGCATACGCTGTGACAGCGCCAACGACCAATCTGGTCTACGAACCCTTTGCCCGACTCGATGGACTATGCGAGCTTCTAGCATCTTGAGAATATTGAAAAACTTTGAAGAACTTCTAGAGTTTTTTGAAACATTTTCTGCAGAGGACAAAACAGAGGCAGGTTACAAATGTGCAGGCTACCTTGAGTCAATGCTACAATTCAAGACTTATTTCTTTTTACATCTTTATTGCCATGCAATGAACCCAGTAAAGGATGTCAATGAAAAAATTCAATGCCCTCATCTAAGTGTTGCTGATGTGGAAAAAATATATGAGGGCTTGATTTGTGTACTGAATGGAAGGAGTGATAGTTTTGAACACTTTTAGGAACTGTGTTTAAAATAAAAACCTTCACAAGTTGATGATCCATCGCTCCCTCGGAATCTAAGTATACCAACGAAATATGAAAACAATGAAGCCAGCTCACTGCTCACTGCACACTTTCGAAACCCCAAAGGAATACTACAGAGCTATTTACATCGAAGTTTGTGAAACGGTGCCATCTTGCATTACTGAGTGGTTTGCTTCAACTGGATTCACACAGGTCATTGCAGTTGAACAAGAGTTTTTGCTTTTAGTAAACAGAGGTGAAACAAATTTGGAAAAATCTGAGTTCTTCAGAAATGGCCTAGACATTGAGAGACTGCGCTTACACTTGCATATGTTAAAAACAACTGGTCTTAAAAAACATGCACGATGTAGGAAAGAATATTACACAAGAGCCTGCAGTTGGAGAAATGTTGCGTGAAGTAGTGAAGTGCATTAAGCTTCTCCACGTAGTTCAAATCACGACAGCAACAGCAGAACGGTCATTTAGCGCCCTTACACGTCTGAAGTCATAACTCCGATCAACAATGGGACAGAAGCGATTGAACAACTTGGCTGTTCTTCATGCCCACCGAGATGTTTTGGACGAATTGGATATCCGACCACTCATCAACGGCTTCATATTCAGTGATCCAGTCGGACGGTCGACATTTGCACCTTTCTAAAGACACTTTAGCCCTAATAATGGCATTTAGAGCAATATTAAAAATTTGTATAAAATAGAGAATTAAATACATACATAATGTTAAATTTTCAGTTTCGAAATATTACTATTAGTTTAATACTGTATTACTATATAACTATAGTACTGTATTAGCTATTTTCAGGGTGTAAGAGCCAATTAAAACCCGGTATATAGATACTTTTTGACTGAAAGTGTTAGGCATACTGTATCAACTTTATGAACTGTATTAAAGCATTATCTTTGAGATATTGTTTTTATTTAATGAACCCTGAGCCTTATTCAAAGTAAGCTTAAATTATCTATTTCACTTATTAATCAAAGTACTATTACTGTGCGACAGCAATATTTTATGTTTTATTCTTTTAACGATAGTTTGGGATTTATTTAAATATAATTTCTGTCTTTTCATAGCTATATATTCACTGCTCTGTAATAGTCTGTAAGCATGATCATGACTGTAAATTAAATTAGCTTTCTACGAAAATACCGTGCGTGTTTGTGTTTTGTTTCTTTTTTCAAAGCTAAAAAATGTGTCAGGCTGGTCGAGTTTCCCGGAGTGTCGCGTTGTCGAGAGTCCAGTTTTCGGGGTTCTAATGTTGATCATATACCTCAAAAATGCTTAAAAAACTTTAAAACTCACTATTTTTCTCTAAAATTAGAGAATTTCCCGGGGAAAGACCAACAGTATGCCCCCCCCCCCCCAATATTTTTTATAAGTCAGCTCCCCTGCTGATACTCTTCCGTTGCTTCGCCCTTAGAAATTAATGAATAGGCTTGGTGCAGGCCGCTATTTTCCAAAAATTGACTTACTCGATGCGTGTTTGCAAATTCCGCTAGATGGGGAGTCCCGGAAAGTGTTTGTGATCAACACACATTTAGGTTTGTCCAAATTTTTGCACTTACCATTTGGCACGGCTTCCGCGCCTGCCATATTCCGAAGTTACTTAGAACAGCTTACTGCAAAATTTCCATTCTGTTCAGGCTACCTGGACGACACCGTAGTGTCAGGACGAACGCCGGGGGAACGTATCAGTAACCTCCGCTTGCTTTTTCAACTACTTTTAGCTGCAGGTTTGAGGTGTTGCCTGGAGAAATGTGCCTTTATTTTCAGACTCAAATTCAGTACTTGTTAATAGCGAAGGTGCTAATCCCCTTCACTCACATTTTCTGGCCATCCGAGATCTCCCTGACCCGTGGAATATGACGGAATTGCAGTCAGTTGTCGGGACGTTATACGCTACTGGTCATTAAAATTGCTACACCACGAAGATGACGTGCTACAGACGCGAAATTTAACCGACAGGAAGAAGATGCTGTGATATGCAAATGATTAGCTTGTCAGGGCATTCACAGTAGTTGATCGGCGTTGCCTGGTGAAACTTTGTTGTGATGCCTCGTGTAAGCAGGAAAATTGCGTACCATCACGTTTCCGACTTTGATAAAGGTCGGATTGTAGCCTATCGCGATTGCGGTTTATCGTATCGCGACTTTGCTGCTCGCGTTGGTCGATATCCAATGACTGTTAGCAGAATATGGAATCGATGGGTTCAGGAAGGTAATACGGAACGCCGTGCTGGATCCCAACGGCCTCGTATCACTAGCAGTCGAGATGACAGGCATCTTATCTGCGTGGCTGTAACGGATCGTGCAGCCACGTTGCGATCCCTGAGTCAACAGATGGGGACGTTTGCAAGACAACAACCATCTGCACGAACAGTTCGACGACGTTTGCAGCAGCATGGACTATCAGCTCGGAGACCGTGGCTGCGGTTACCCCTGACGCTGCATCACAGACAGGAGCGCCTGCGATGGTGTACTCGACGACGAACCTGGGTGCACGAATGGCAAAACGTCCTTTTTTCGGATGAATCCAGGTTCTGTTTACAGCCTCATGATGGTCGCATCCGTGTTTGGCTACATCGCGGTGAACGCACATTGGAAGCGTGTATTCGTCATCGCCATACTGGCATATCACCGGGCGTGATGGTATGAGGTGCCATTGGTTACACCTCTCGGTCACCTCTTGTTCACATTGACGGCACTTTGAACAGTGGACGTTACGTTTCAGATGTGTTACGACCCGTGGCTCTACCCTTCATTCCATCCCTGCGAAACCCTACATTTCAGCAAGATAATGCATGACCGCATGTTGCAGGTCCTGTACGGGCCTTTCTGGATACAGAAAATGTTCGACTGCTGCCCTGGCCAGCACATTCTCCAGATCTCTCACCAACTGAAAACGTCTGGTCAATGGTGGCGGAGCAACTGGCTCGTCACAATACGCCAGTCACTACTCTTGATGAATTGTGGTATCGCGTTGAAGCTGCATGGGCAGCTGTACCTGTACACGCCATCTAAGCTCAATGCCCAGGGGTATCAAGGCCGGTATTACGACGAGAGGTGGTTGTTCTGGGTACTGATTTCTGAGGATCTATGCACCCAAATTGCGTGAAAATGTAATCAGATGTCAGTTCTAGTATAATATATTTGTCCAATGAATAGCCGTTTATCATCTGCATTTCTTCTTGGTGTAGCAATTTTAATGGCCAGTAGTGTATTATATCCGGTTTATACGCAACACAGTCCCGATCGCCGCTCCGTTCCATCGTTTGCGCCTGAAGATTGTGCCTTTTGTTTCGACCAAAGAGTGTCAGAATGCGTTCCAGAAACTTAAAAATGCCTTGTAGAATGACAGATGCCTTGTTTATTTCGATCCCGTTAACCCTGTGGATTTGTCAGTGGTCGCTTCCTCCTACGGAACGGGAGCTGTGCTCTCGCATTGATTTGGTTCGCAGGATGAACCGATTGCTTTCATTTCCAAGTTACTAACCAAGACTCAGCGTAACTATTCCCAAATCGAGACGGAAGCGCTCGTTTTTACCTATGGCGTGACAATGTTTCACCGTTACCAGTCTGGTCGGAAGTTTTATCTAGTGAAGGACCATAAGCAACTTGTCTTTGTTTCATCCGTCCAATCCTGTTCCCCTACGCACGGCTCAGAAGCTGCAACGTTGCGCGCTGTTATTGTCACAGTGTCAGTACGACATATTGTACGGGCCCACGTCGAAGCATGCAAATGCTGACTCCCTTTCTCGCCTTCTGCCGCATCTTGTTGTACAGGGTGTTTCAAAAATGACCGGTATATTTGAAACGGCAATAAAAACTAAACGAGCAGCGATAGAAATACACCGTTTGTTGCAATATGCTTGGGACAACAGTACATTTTCAGGCGGACAAACTTTCGAAATTACAGTAGTTACAATTTTCAACAACAGATGGCGCTGCAAGTGATGTGAAAGAGAGAGAAGACAACGCAGTCTGTGGGTGCGCCATTCTGTACGTCGTCTTTCTGCTGTAAGCGTGTGCTGTTCACAACGTGCAAGTGTGCTGTAGATAACATGGTTTATTCCTTAGAACAGAGGATTTTTCTGGTGTTGGAATTCCACCGCCTAGAACACAGTGTTGTTGCAACACGACGAAGTTTTCACGGAGGTTTAATGTAACCAAAGGACCGAAAAGCGATACACTAAAGAATATATTCGAAAAATTTCAACGGACTGGGAACGTGACGGATGAACGTGCTGGAAAGGTAGGGCGACCGCGTACGACAACCACAGAGGGCAACGCGCAGCTAGTGCAGCAGGTGATCCAACAGCGGCCTCGGGTTTCCGTTCGCCGTGTTGCAGCTGCGGTCCAAATGACGCCAACGTCCACGTATCGTCTCATGCGCCCGAGTTTACACCTCTATCCATACAAAATTCAAACGCGGCAACCCCTCAGCGCCGCTACCATTGCTGCACGAGAGACATTCGCTTACGATATAGTGCACAGGATTGATGACGGCGATATGCATGTGGGCCGCATTTGGTTTACTGACGAAGCTTATTTTTACCTGGACGGCTTCGTCAATAAACAGAACTGGCGCATATGGGGAACCGAAAAGCCCCATGTTGCAGTCCCATCGTCCCTGCATCCTCAAAAAGTACTGGTCTGGGCCGCCATTTCTTCCAAAGGAATCATTGGCCCATTTTTCAGATCCGAAACGATTACTGCATCTCGCTATCTGGACATTCTTCGTGAATTTGTGGCGGTACAAACTGCCTTAGACGACACTGCGAACACCTCGTGGTTTATGCAAGATGGTGCCCGGCCACATCGCACGGCCGACGTCTTTAATTTCCTGAATGAATATTTCGATGATCGTGTGATTGCTTTGGGCTATCCGAAACATACAGGAGGCGGCGTGGATTGGCCTCCCTATTCGCCAGACATGAACCCCTGTGACTTCTTTCTGTGGGGACACTTGAAAGACCAGGTGTACCGCCAGAATCCAGAAACAATTGAACAGCTGAAGCAGTACATCTCATCTGCATGTGAAGCCATTCCGCCAGACACGTTGTCAAAGGTTTCGGGTAATTTCATTCAGAGACTACGCCATATTATTGCTACGCATGGTGGATATGTGGAAAATATCGTACTATAGAGTTTCCCAGACCGCAGCGCCATCTGTTGTTGAAAATCGTAACTACTGTAATTTCGAAAGTTTGTCTGCCTGAAAATGTACTGTTGTCCCAAGCATATTGCAACAAACGGTGTATTTCTATCGCCGCTCGTTTAGTTTTTATTGCCGTTTCAAATATACCGGTCATTTTTGAAACACCCTGTAAGATCGATGGGCATGCCACCGAACTTTTACAGACTTTTCCACTGCAGTATAAAAAATTGCACAAGCCACAGAAATATGAGAGGTGGCCATTTTCTTTGTAAATGGCTACTCTCACTTATATTTCTCATCATGTAACAGTATTTAACGCAATTGATCGCCGGCCGGAGTGGCCGTGCGGTTCTAGGCGCTACAGTCCGGAGCCGAGCGACCGCTACGGTCGCATTTTCGAATCCTGCCTCGGGCATGGATGTGTGTAATGTTCTTAGGTTAGTCAGGTTTAATTAGTTCTAAGTTGTAGGCGACTGATGACCTCGGAAGTAAAGTAGCATAGTGCTCAGAGCCATTTGAATCATTTTTTTGCAATTGATCATCATGTTCTTCTGAGAACACGAGTTTGATTGTAATAATATCATTTTTGATCTTAATTAATTTACTTAGCACAGACTTACTGTCGGTGTCTGAAAACCAACACCAAGTTATAAAAGAATGACCAGAGGAATCGAACTGCTTTTATTGACTAAGTTAAGAGTGCCCACTGTTTCCTATTTTTTCTTATCCTATTGAGGCCACAGCACGAATGTATGAAAATAATTGCAGGAACAATGTTTGGGAACAGAATAAGGATCTAACGGCATTTAGCGATTGTGGGTGTACGATAGGGAACAACTAGTCGATAGGCAGCGATCATAGAAGCTCTGAAACTTCAGCCTTTGGCTGTAGCGAGTTGCAGGAAGGTTAGATAGTCTGCAAAACTTACGTTTCAGTCTTTTGGAGAAAAAGCGCGGTATCTTTCTCATTGTGCAGAAGGCAGGTTTGACCGGCAACTTTAAACTGGGGAAACTCTGAGCTTATGATTGGTTGGGAGCCGCCCCGACCATGAGCGGTCAGGCGAGCAGAACGGTAGCGTGGGTCCGAGTCGAGGACTGCTGCTGAAGATTTGGACGGGAGAGGACGCTTTTCTGAGATGGGTCGAGCCATGCTCGATTTAAGTGGGGGAAATTTTATTTAATAATTTTACTAAATGTATGAATGTCAGTCAATAGGCCAAGCAGAATTGACATAGCTTTCAAGTTATGGCATTTATGCAAAGGTCCTGCAAATAAATCCGTTGCGCATAGTGTAAAACTGAAGCAATAGTGGGTACCGTGCAAGTAGATCCTGGATTGAACCTTTTGTTGCATGACATCCGTACTGCTTGGCCTCGTTCAGTAAAAAATGTTATGTTAAGAATTCTTTTGTGCGCCGATATTTTGCTCGACTGCATAGCCTCTCCGCCCAGCAGGGTGTGATTTTATTGCAAATTGCCTGTGGACAATCGCGTATGCTTGTTCCTAAAGTGTTGCAAAAAGATGTGTTGCGATTGATCCACCAAGGACATACGGGAACTGTACGCACAAAACAGTTACCGTGGCGGCACTGTACTTGGCCAGGCATGGGCGTCCACACAGAGCACATGACGTCACGTTGTGCTTGAGCTGAAACTCTATCGGCCCCGCCGCAAACGTTTTCAACTTTGCCAAAGTCTCAATCGCCGTGGCAACGAATACGTATTGACTTTTCTCGTCTCTTTTGGAGCACTCCTTGGCTTATTGTTGTGGAGTTGTTGTTGTTGTGGTCTTCAGTCCAGAGACTGGTTTGATGCAGCTCTCCATGCTACTCTATCCTGTGCAAGCTTCTTCATCTCCCAGTACCTACTGCAGCCTACATCCTTCTGAATCTGCTAAGTTTATTCATCTCTTGGTCTCCCTCTACGATTTGTACCCCCCGCGCTGCCCTCCAATACGAAATTTGTGATCCCTTGATGCCTCAGAACTTGTCCTACCAACCGGTCCCTTCTTCTTGTCAAGTTGTGCCACAAACTCCTCCCCAATTCTATTCAATACTTCCTCATTAGTTATGTGATCTACCCATCTAATCTTCAGAATTATTCTGTAGCACCACATTTCGAAAGCTTCTATTCTCTTCTTGCCCAAACTATTTATCATCCACGTTTGAGTTCCATACATGGCTACACTCCATACAAATACTTTCAGAAACGACTTCCTGACACTTAAATCTATACTCGATGTTAACAAATTTCTCTTCTTCAGAAACGCTTTCCTTGCCATTGCCAGTCTACATTTTATATCTTCTCTACTTCGACCATCATCAGTTATTTAGCTCCCCATATAGCAAAACTCCTTTACTACTTTAAGCATCTCATTTCTTAATCTAATTCCCTCAGCATCACCCGATTTAATTCGATTAAATTCCATTATTCTCGTTTTGCTTTTGCTGATGTTCATCTTATATCCTCCTTTCAAGACACTGTCCATTCCGTTCAACTGCTCTTCAAAGTCCCTTGCTGTCTCTGACAGAAGTACAATGTCATCGGCGAACCTCAAAGTTTTTATTTCTTCTCCATGGAGTCTAATACGTAGTCCGAATTTTTCCTTTGTTTCCTTTACTGCTTGCTCAATATATAGATTGAACAACATCAGGGAGTGGCTACAACCCTGTCTCACTCCCTTCCCAACCACTGCTTCCCTTTCATGTCCCTCGACTCTTATAACTGCCATCTGGTTTCTGTACAAATTGTAAATAGCCTTTCGCTCCCTGTATTTTACCCCTGCCACCTTTAGAATTTGAACGAGAGTATGTCAGTCAACATAGTCAAAAGCTTTGTCTAAGTCTACAAATGCTAGAAACGTAGGTTAGCCTTTCCTTAATCTTTCTTCTAAGATAAGTCGTAGGGTCAGTATTGCCTCACGTGTTCCAACATTTCTACGGAATCCAAACTGATCTTCCCCGAGGTCGGCTTCTACCAGTTTTTTCATTCGTCTGTAAAGAACTCGTGTTAGTATTTTGCAGCCGTGACTTATTAAACTGATAGTTCGGTAATTTTCACATCTGTCAACACCTGCTTTCTTTGGGATTGGAATTATTATATTCTTCTTGAAGTCTGAGGGTATTTCGCCTGTCTCATACATCTTGCTCACCAGATGGTAGAGTTTTGTCAGGGCTGGCTCTCCCAAGGCTATCAGTAGTTCTAATGGAATGTTGTCTACTCCCGGGGCCTTGTTACGGTTTAGCTCTTTCAGTGCTCTGTCAAACTCTTCACGCAGTATCGTGTCTCCCATTTCATCTTCATCTACATCCATTTCCATAATATTGTCTTCAAGTAAATCGCCCTTGTATAGACCCTCTATATACTCCTTCCACGTTTCTGCTTTCCCTTCTTTGCTTAGAACTGGGTTTCCATCTGAGCTCTTGATATTCATGCAAGTGGTTCTGTTTTGTTGTGGTATCTTTTAATAAATATCTGTTTGCAGTGCGCATCGACTACGTCACATAGTACCATTCAGGCTTCGTCATATATTTTTTTGCTTGGAAGGTTTGCCTGAAGTGTTGGTTACCGACGACGGACCACAGTTTACAGATCAGGACTCTGAACAGTCAATGGTATCACTCATCTGACCAGTGCTCCGTTTCACTTTCAGTCGAACGGAGAAACTGAACGACCTGCGTGTTCGTTCAAGCAACAGATGAACGAACTACGTGCCTCCCACACACGGGAGCAGCGTGCCGCTCGCAGCCTCGGAGCCTTTACACGGCCGGCACCACCGCACGCTGCTCCACTTGCTGCACTCACCGCAGCGCACGGCGCATCCCACGCTCCGCACGCATTATATTCTTTTCAGAGTTTTGGTCGCCCCAGGCGCTAGCCGGCCAAAGTGACCGAGCGGTTCTAGGCGCTACAATCTGGACCGCTACGGTCGCAGGTTCGAATCCTGCCTTGGCCATGGATGTGTATGATGTCCGTAGGTTAGTTAGGTTTAAGTAGTTCTAAGTTCTAGGGGACTGATGACCTCAGAAGTTAAGTCCCATAGTGCTCAGAGCCTTTTGGAAAAAAGAACACATTGACACCGGTGTGTCAGACCCACCATACTTGCTCCGGACAAGCAATGATCACACGCACGGCACAGCGGACACACCAGGAACCGCGGTGTTGGCCGTCGAATGGCGCTAGCTGCGCAGCATTTGTGCACCGCCGCCGTCAGTGTCAGCCAGTTTGCCGTGGCATACGGAGCTCCATCGCAGTCTTTAACACTGGTAGCATGCCACGACAGCGTGGACGTGAACCGTATGTGCAGTTGACGGACTTTGAGCGAGGGCGTATAGTGGGCATGCGGGAGGCCAGGTGGACGTACCGCCGAATTGCTCAACACGTGGGGCGTGAGATCTCCACAGTACATCGATGTTGTCGCCAGTGGTCGGCGGAAGGTGCACGTGCCCGTCGACCTGGGACCGGACCGCAGCGACGCACGGATGCACGCCAAGACCGTAGGATCCTACACAGTGCCGTAGGGGACCGCACCGCCACTTCCCAGCAAATTAGGGACACTGTTGCTCCTGGGGTATCGGCGAGGACCATTCGCAACCGTCTCCATGAAGCTGGGCTACGGTCCCGCACACCGTTAGGCCGTCTTCCGCTCACGCCCCAACATCGTGCAGCCCGCCTCCAGTGGTGTCGCGACAGGCGTGAATGGAGGGACGAATGGAGACGTGTCGTCTTCAGCGATGAGAGTCGCTTCTGCCTTGATGCCAATGATGGTCGTATGCGTGTTTGGCGCCGTGCAGGTGAGCGCCACAATCAGGACTGCATACGACCGAGGCACACAGGGCCAACACCCGGCATCATGGTGTGGGGAGCGATCTCCTACACTGGCCGTACACCACTGGTGATCGTCGAGGGGACACTGAATAGTGCACGGTACATCCAAACCGTCATCGAACCCATCGTTCTACCATTCCTAGACCGGCAAGGGAACTTGCTGTTCCAACAGGACAATGCACGTCCGCATGTATCCCGTGCCACCCAACGTGCTCTAGAAGGTGTAAGTCGACTACCCTGGCCAGCAAGATCTCCGGATCTGTCCCCCATTGAGCATGTTTGGGACTGGATGAAGCGTCGTCTCACGCGGTCTGCACGTCCAGCACGAACGCTGGTCCAACTGAGGCGCCAGGTGGAAATAGCATGGCAAGCCGTTCCACAGGACTACATCCAGCATCTCTACGATCGTCTCCATGGGAGAATAGCAGCCTGCATTGCTGCGAAAGGTGGATATACACTGTACTAGTGCCGACATTGTGCATGCTCTGTTGCCTGTGTCTATGTGCCTGTGGTTCTGTCAGTGTGATCATGTGATGTATCTGACACCAGGAATGTGTCAATAAAGTTTCCTCTTCCTGGGACAATGAATTCACGGTGTTCTTATTTCAATTTCCAGGAGTGTGTGTCGTAGAACTCTGGTCACGCCCACTTTCTGCGATATATAAGACGCTCTCGGACGTCCGACCCGTCAATCGGCAAGACTCACCGGAGGAGAAACACCCCTCTGAAGATGTCCAGCGCAGCTCTGGACGAAACGTTAGGAGCTGAAGAGTTTCATGGGCCACGACCTTACTTACATCCCGGAAGGTTTACCAGAAGATATGTCATCCGGTCGTGAAAGCCTTCATACTGTGAAACCTATCATGGCCCAGCAATGGTTACCGTGCCAATCATGTTTCTAGCAAGGAAACCCGGTCTTCCTCAACCATTCACTACAGACCAGCACACATTCTGTTCTCCAAAAAAACAGCACATAATGCCTGGAGGTCCTGCAGCCAAACCCCCAGCGCACTTCTCAAGACGAGGGAAGCTTCCTAGTGAAAAACGATTTAGTGGGCGCCATTTTCGCAAGACGTGGCGGCATCTAAGAAACGCGAGAAATTCGTCGTCCGCTCTCACAAGGTACGCTGTTCTTGTAATAAACACATTAGCCGGACGCCAGCCCGACCCTGCTGTGCCTGGATCCACTCACTGGATAAAGGAGACCAGACTCCCACACTACGTCCACTGATTTTCTGCGTGTTCTAAATGGTTATTTGTGGAAGCCATTTTCATTTGCGCTTTTTGTATATGTGGCCTAGGACAATAAAATGTGAACTCCTGCTGTTGCCGGCACTATTTTCTTTACTGGAGCGAAATCTATTTCAAATTTTGTTATAATGTGACGAAGGAATTTAAGTTGTTATCCTTGAGACCTGGTTTTCAAGGGAAGGTAGGATTCTGTTATGATTGTGGACGGGGCCGTAATCATTTACTGTTGGTTGCCTTTTACAGTTACACACATTTATTTTCAAAACAATAATCCCAGACTCAACAATAAATAAAAAATACCACTCGTTATTAATCAACGAATAAACAACTGTCTAAATAATAGCGTTTTCAGTGCATTACAATTTAGCAAATCACCATAAAATACAGATACAGATAATGTTTAAAAAAACAAGTGACTGTGATCACGGCTGAAGGCCGTACACACCAAGAATGGCAATAAATTAAGAATGTTTAAGAACTCGGCGCAATTACAACTTACAGATACTGAAATATTAAAGGTAAGTTACCACAAACACAGCAGAAGGCATCAGACGCCAGGAATGGTAGTAAATCAGGTTTTAAGGCTTACTGCTAAAATACAAATATCGAATTATTTTTTTAAGGGGCTCAAAATCATGAAAAGTTCAATTTTTACTTTTTTGCGTTTTCTGAATCTGCAGACTATTACCTTTTAATAGATATATAATTTATTCAATTCCGAAGACTACAACTATTTTTAAATTTTTTTGGAAATGTGTTCTACATGGGCGTGAGCCACTGTGGCGCTGTTAAACTGCTGTCAAATGGTGTTATTATTAACGTCCGTGTTCATCAGGTACATTTTAGTGATGTGAGATAAAGTATGTGTTATGGCTAACCTGTGATGGTTCAATATATATCGCTGGTGTGGTTGTCGATTGTTTCATGTTTATTTACTCTGTCGTAATCTCGAAAATATTCGTAATTAATTCTGTTTCTTGAGTCTCTGTTTTGTTGAAGTATAATAATGAGTAAAAGTAAAGTTATTAGAAATCCTCTGAAGGCTTTTAAGAAAAGGAGAAATGTTGGAAAGCCAAAGTATGTGTTATTACTGTAAATAATAACATTCTAACATGGTATGAGCGATGCTTGCTTTAGACAAGGAACGCCTTCGGGCTGCAGACAGGGCTGTAAAGAGTCTAGAAATACAAGCAAGAGTAAACAGGAGGAGGAACAAGAGGAAGCTGGAGGAGGAGTTTGCAGAGGATGAAGATAATCCATACTATGGACCTGGAATGCACTAAAAAGTTAATCCAATCTTTGTCGCTCGATTCCCAAAACTTTTAGTTTCTCATACTGATTACATGTTTTCTAAGGATCTTCAAAACATATTTGTTTCAAACTTTGAGTAAATGTTACACAGTACCTTCTGCATAATTTAACATAGCCTTTTTCCAAAAAACTGTATATTTTTGAATATATAAATAAAAAATTGCAAAAAAATGTTGTGAATTTTCATTACAATTGAAAAAAAATCATCTTTAATAACTGAACTAAAATTTTGTAAAATCCCTGTGGTAAGTTGTAGCCCATATTCCAATAAATAATCTGTAAAAAGTTCAACTTCCTACCTCAAATACTTTGTGAGGAAAGATGTAATTTATAAGCGTTATTTTAACATTGCAAGTATAGGGCGTACCGGAGCCCCTTAAAGCAAATGACCACAATCACGGCTGAAGGCCTTGCACGCCAGGAACGGCAATTATATAAGAAATTTAGAAACCTGCAGTAAAACAGCAAATACAAGCAAAGGTTAATTAAAAGAAACAAGCAACTGACAACCAAACGGATGAAATAAGATGGTTGTAACCTTGTAACACAACCCTTACACTACTAGATTTATTCCAGAAGGCGACCTGAACTATTAACTTGACATACATAACCTTTAATGTAGGCATTACAAAGTAAGGCAATAAAGAATACAATAATAAACCACAAGGACCATTCACAGACGGTGCTCTAGGAATCGACCTCTGAGAAAGTCCGGCAACAAACACTTTCGCGAGTGGTGAGATAGGCAGCCAAGAGTTGCATTTACTTCACAAAATGGTAACTCAGACTAGTGGCAGTCTAACACATGACTAATGATAATTTTGCTGAAGCTACCTGACGTCCGATAACCCAAATGCAACGATGGAACAACACGCCAAAACCGGAACCGGCGGTCTGCACTATGTCCCCAGAATACTGTGTTTGGAGCGCCCACAACGAGAAAGGAACCACTACCAGTTTTCCGTCCGATTCCACAAACCCGAAAATCTGAACAAACAAGCACACTACAGAAGAACAGACAAACTAACAATAACTAAAGCCCCCCTCGATATGCGTGCAAGGCAAAACCGAAATGTAACCTACCAGAATCAGCAACCACACGTCATTGCAGAAACAATCGCAAAGCGAGCTAAAACCAAGTACCAAATGAGAGACATGAAATTCATTAAGCACACAAACGGACGCTGACCTCACTATGACAACTCTGACGACAGTTGGCAGAATGAAACAAATCTATTCACTGCTTTATTAATTCACAGTTGAGTAACCACACCGTCTAATCGTTGAGCCAAGTGCATTTAAGGGGCTCCGGAACGCCCTATACTTGCAATGTTAAAATAACGCTTATAAATTACATCTTTCCTCAGAAAGTATTTGAGGTAGGAAGTTGAACTTTTTACAGATTATTTATTGGAATATGGGCTACAACTTAACACAGGGATTTTACAAAATTTTAGTTCAATTATTAAAGATGATTTTTTTTCAATTGTAATGAAAATTCACAACATTTTTTTGCAATTTTTTATTTATATATTCAAAAATATACAGTTTTTTGGAAAAAGGCTGTGTTAAATTATGCAGAAGGTACTGTCTAACATTTACTGAAAGTTTGAAACAAATATGTTTGGAAGATCCTTAGAAAACATGTAATTAGTATGAGAAAATAAAAGTTTTGGGAATCGAGCGACAAAGATTGGATTAACTTTTTAGTGCATTCCAGGTCCATAGGATGGATTATCTTCATCCTCTGCAAACTCCTCCTCCAGCTTCCTCTTGTTCCTCCTCCTGTTTACTCTTGCTTGTATTTCTAGACTCTTTACAGCCCTGTCTGCAGCCCGAAGGCGTTCCTTGTCTAAAGCAAGCATCGCTGGTACCATGTTAGAACCTATCTTCATTCCCATATTTCTAAATACCTTGCACCTTACAATGTTGCCATAATTGAAAGTCGCAACAGCATCATACACACCAAAGTGAAGTGTTTCTATTCCAAAAAATACAGTCTTGGGGATTCTCGACCATATAACACTATTTACACTTTCATTGCGGTTTTGAGTTTTTCCGTGAATACACTTTTTGAACAGTTCAGGTGCTGCTAAGTCTCTGAAAATAGGTTAGCCACAACACATACTTTTTCTCACATCACTAAAATGTACCTGATGAACACGGACGTTAATAATAACACCATTTGAAAGCAGTTTAACAGCGCCACAGTGGGTCACGCCCATGTAGAACACATTTCAAAAAAAAAAAATTAAAAATAGTTGTAGTCTTCCGAATTGAATAAATTATATATCGATTAAAAGGTAATAGTCTGCAGATTCAGAAAACGCAAAAAAGTACAAATTGAACTTTTCATGATTTTGAGCCTTTCCGGAGCCCCTTAACACAGTAAGGTCTTCAAGCACTAAGCGGTACGCAGATCCACCAAACTGCACATCACAGCGCGATGATAATCTGTCACAACAGCACATACGTACTACGGGGCCCACACGGGTGACTGACTCTGCTTTACTTGGATTCAAACGCACTCATCTTAGAGCTTGCTGGATCCGGTTTACGACGAAGTCGTGCACCGTCGTGACCACAGCCCATCCATCCGGCAGTGCATGCGTGCCGCCAGCGGTCCTGACGTGTTCTCACACTCCTCCTGAGTCCCAAACTGAACTCGGCACACTCGCATGACACGGAAAAACAACGACGTCGCCCCAAAGATAGAGCAACAGTTACTACATATCGATAACCGCCGCTGCTGCCACTAACGGACAGGCAACGCTTGCGAAACTAGTGGCGCCAGTCAAGGCGAGAAGAAGACAAACAACCGCAACCATGCCACTAAAGGATACGGTCTGGCCTCCAACAGAGGGCGGAAACCTACAAACAGCAAAAACGCGAGCCATAGCATGGCTCAATGCTCTTGTTTCAAGCCTGCCTTTAGGAACTGTAATTGGGCTACAGATTAAGTTCAGGTACATTGTTAAATGTTGATTGCCAAGAAGACTATTTTATATTCCATAAATTTTTAGTAAAATTAAGCCCACGCCTGCACAACTCCAGCCAGGACCACGCTGCAACAAATAGCATAATACACATCTTGTGTTGTATGGTGGCGCTACTGTTTATGACACGCATGTGTGTGTGTGTGTGTGTGTGTGTGTGTGTGTGTGTGTGTGTGTTTGTGTTGTCTTTCGGCATATGCCCCTCATATCCAGGTTTTAAATTTCCTTGTACAGTGCTCTCTTCCTTTACTTGCAACTTGAAAATTACCTCTCGAAATATCGGTGGTTGTCACAGAATTCACCTGGCTCGATTCCCGTAAGGTGTTTGAAAATGTGTACAATTAAACGAATATCCTGATCCTATACCAATACTGCATGGACCTCTGACTTCCAGATTTTATCACTCTTTGTAAATCCTAGATCACCGAGCACTTCGCCTTGTCTTCTGTATTCGAGTACCCTTCCCTACCCATCTCTGTTACCGGTTAGTGAAATATGTAACGTTGTTACTTTAATTTGCTATGATAAAAGCGGTACTGATGGACAATAAAAGCGGGTTAAAAGCTGTGAGCTGTCTGGGGAAGTTAACCGTGCATTACTGCGCAACTGTTTCACCAGGTAACTAGTCTAGGTTTACCAAATTCCCAATCAGACTAACATTGATTATAATCTTTTAATAGTCACACAACAGCCGGTAATATATATATATATATATATATATATATATATATATATATATATATATATATATAAAAGGAGAATTTAAATAAAAAGAAAGAAATCAGTTTATATTTGGAAATTTATTTTAAGATTGATCATTGAAATTTCAGCATATTAAACGTGAGTTATAACTGAGCTGGTGCCTTATTTAGGATTGTGAAAATGTGAGATTGTAATCTTACGGAACATATAAAATATAGAGCCAAGATTGGGAGACTGCATACAACACTGCATTCATAAAATAGCACACGAAGAACGTTGAAAGATAAGCAAGAGGAAATTAACCACAACCAACCGATTCAGTTTTCACCCAAAGAAATTACGTTCGTAGCACAATCCTGTCCGTCATGTAATTACCACACACTGGTATACTAAATTCATACTAACTCTCTGTGAAATCTTCCAAAAAAGAATAGCTGAGGGCTACTTTGATGATTACACCACATGCTTCACGTGGTCAACTTGGTTTACACAAAGCGCATAACTCCACAATAATTTTGATAATTAAAATAAATTAGATCGAAAAGCAATTTACAAAAGAAAAACCTCGAACTGGTTACTAACGTCTTACTATGGGTCAAACAGTTATATAAGCACGTGGTACTGGTCTCGCAAAGTACACCCCACGTGGGTTGAACATAAAGAAAAGTTGCTACATTGAAAAATATTGTCAAGACGAGACGTTATAATCACAGAAGCATTCGCATTTAAGATTGATCTTAGTTAGAGTTACTGATCAACACGTGGTTCCACTTTACTCACAAAGTAGTGACAAAGCAACTACCGGAAAACAATCTGCACTTCACACGAGAATTACACTGCGCTGCAATTTAAGATAACATTAGATATTTTAGAGCTAAACCTGAAATAAAGGTGATTAAATTTTCAGTTAGGCTGAACTTAAGAAATCCATTGTCCTACGGACTTAGCAGACACGCGCTTAGCCGGAGATCTTACCACTTCAGACGCTCGCCACGGACCGACTGCTTGGTCCCTTCCTGAGAGGTGGCTCACAAATACAAACGGAAGTGTCCAGAGGGGCAGCTTCCTGTACCAACATGACAACGGACGGACAGGACCATACTAAGGATAGAAACCTCTTTGCTTTTAGAAAGCGTAGCTACCTGTTCCGACGTTGGTCCTACTGTTCTCTAGCAGACAGCCTTGTCTGCTACCCTGAGGCATGCAACTAGAAATACATTTGCTCATTCATCCTCTCACACAGAAGGGAAGGGGGATGACAGTATCTTATCATATACAGTATATAAAAGAAAGCGGATGTAGGTTCCGCATGAGACTGTGTGACATGAATTACATATAAACTGTGTTTTAAAGTGTAGTAGTGTGACAGATCGTTCTTGTTTATGTGTAAAAGTAACACGTTCCACTACTCAGTCTCCTCCCAGATAGTCAGAAACGCCACAGTAAATTTAGAAGAGGAATTTATGCCGTAAATGACAACAGATTTAAGAAATTAATCATGAAAGGAATCCAACAGAGACCTTTCAAATACCCACACCTCCTCCGACACTTAGAACGTCAATGCCTCTCCTATATCTCCAGTAAACTTCAGTCCTTATGTCCTACAGTCTCCCGCTGTCCTTGACAATTTCGCCTGCTGTCATGCTACCATCAACAGGTCTCACCTCATCTGACTCCCCATGCCCTCCATATTGTTTCCCAACGAATTTCAGTCGCCTTTTCCCAGACAGTGCCTGAGCTCTAACCCTCCCTCCAGCCATAAGCTACCCTATCCATCAAAATTAAGGCTCTAAGTCTCGCTTTCCTCTCCCCATTGTCACCACACTACTATTGCAATACATGCATCCCAACTATTAATTCCTCTCCAGAAGTCTATCTTTCATCCACTTCCATACAATATCTTTCCCAACCCCCGTCCCCCAACCCACTCACAGTTACCTGGAGCCAACGACACACCATCCTCATTATGATTTAGGATGTACGTAACACCGTCATCACCCTTTTAATAAACAACATCATCTGCACTTTTAACCTTGCAAATTTGTTATATTTTTATCTTAGCTATTTTATAAAATCAGTGACTGATAGCGGCAACATGGCCCCTGCCAACCATTTCCCCCTTCCTGTCGGGGGAGCCACGAAAGTAGGTAATATTTAAATAAATGGTTCAAATGTCTCTAAGCACTTATGGGACTTAACATCTGAGGTCATCAGTCCCCTAGACTTAGAACTACTTAAACCTAACTAAGCTAAGGACATCACACACATCCATGCCCGAGGCAGGTTTCGAACCTGTAGTTCCTGACTGAAGCGCCTAGAACCGCTCGGCCACAGCGGCCGGCTTTAAATAAAAATAACATCTGATGATGTCTAATATGAATAGATAAAACATATTTGATTGAAAACAAGGTAAATATTCAGGTTCAAAACAAAGTTTCATCTTGTCTGCGTTACTAAGTGACTATCCTGGAGTACGGAACTCAAACGCAGGTGGAGTTGTGTGTCAAATGCCTTCCAGTGGCAACAAAAATTTGATTTTCAACATTTCATGTAAATAATAACCAAATTTAAAAATTTTAAACGCTGACATAATCTACTCATTCAATACTAAGACAAGTACTACAGTTACAAACTGACTAGACGTCTTGAGGAAGTGTAACTCACAGCTCGTAAATACCCAGACTATATTCACTCAGTATTTGAGAATGGGAGCACTCATGGACCTGCAGAAAACTTTACATATAATTTCAAATCTTTTCGAAACTTTTTCTCAATGACAGCTCCCATCAGATGATGAAAGGGAAAACCTTCATCGCTTAATATATTTCAGCTGTTCGTGAAGTAAAACTGTCACATCAGGCATGACGATTTATTTTATTTCTTCTTTGGCTCCCGCTTTGCAGGCGCTATCCACATGGCTATACCACTGAATGTACCGGAAGAATTTTATTACTCTACGTCAACTGGTTCATTGGATACGACGTGATAAGCATTGAGATGCATGAAAAAATTAGTTTCTGCTTTGAAGGAATGCAAATTATCTAGTCATCCAGTGTTTGATAAAGAGAGCACTTTGCGACCTCCAAGAAATATTTACACATCAACTCATTTGTAATCAAAAGTTTCAATCTGTTTTATACAAGGTGAAAGGGTACAGTACTGCCCGACATAGAAAAGATGTGGAACAACATACTTTGTTCTTCTTGTCAGAACAGCGTTTTTTGTAGAATAACACCAAAGAGAGGAAGTATCCCAGAGCACCAGAGGGCCTGGAATGTGGCTGACCAATACGGTGGAAGCGCGGGATGACCGGATGAACGGCCATGTTTCAGCACTCTGTCGCTGGTTCCTGAGGGGTGAAGACGTGCTCTATGTGTGCCCCAGAAAAACAAAGTTAAATGAAAATGGTATGCATGTGGAATATTTAGGAGTAGATGAACCAATAATTTCTCTTTTCAGAAACTTTTGGTGAGAAGTTGAAGTAAATTGTTCTGAAAAAGATAGGCAGGTAAAAATTCATGGGGAACATAGGATTCTTCGGAAGTGACAAAGAAACCACATACATTGTTTCCCCCTACTTATACCTCCCGAGGAGATAACGAAAGTAAAATTGGAGAGATTCGAGCGCGCACGGAGGCTTTCCGGCAGTCGCGACTGGAACAGGAAAGGGAGGTAATGACAGTGGCACGTAAAGTGCCCTCCGCCACACACCGTTGGGTGGTTTGCGGAATATAAATGTGGATGTAGATGTAGATGTTTACAGGGAATACTACCTTGCGACGCTTCACATATTTTGCACTCATTTTAAACTGCGATCGGCAAAACAAAACATTCAACTTTTACATTGTTTATTTATACATTGCGCAGAAGCGCATTGATTACAGATTAGAGACCGTTACCAGATGTGTCGCTGCAGACGTTTAATTTAAAATCATGGCGTATGCTTTCTTTTTGAACCGTTTCTTATATTTTTGATTATGTATTTCTGTATTTGACGAGTATGTTTTTATATAAACATACCTATTTTGCATTTTAAATTCTGTAATTGGCGTTTTTGAGTTGCTGTATATTTTATGACGTAATTCGTAGACGAATAAATAAGAAAATTTGATATAATAGGGTAAATGATAAACGTACTTGAAAAGTGTTGTGCCATAAAAATTGCCAGCCAGTCTGGAATTCCTCGTTATTTACAACGCAGTTTTCGTGTTAATTTATTCTCCGAAAATTATCTATGTAGTTTGGGAATTAATGTGTGGAAAAATATAAAAATCGCTACAAAAATATGTTTTGGGGAAGTGGGATTTAGGCTTGACATTTAACGGACCTGAGGATCTGATCGCCATTCCGCTGCGAATAGCAGAAGCCCTGCTTGGGGAGTGGCAAGGAGTGAGAAGAACTGCTCTTGCGGTAGTCGTGAGATAATCTGGGCAGTTGCCGCAGCTCGGCCACCGGCTCCGTGGCTGCCTTCGGCGAGCGGGAAGCCTAGTCGGCGGAAAAACAGCAGTCTCCGCTCCCCGCTGCTCCTCGGTCACGCGAGCGCCCGGCGCGAGAGTCATGGGGGCGGGGAGAGGGGGGGAGGGGAGGGGGAACAGCGGGCCCGCCTGAGGCTGGTGACGCAACCACTGAATCCCCCCCACTCTCGCGGCGTGACGCTATTTCGGGGAGCGTGGCCGCCAGCGCCTTCCTTCACGGTCACGTGACCGCCGCGCCCAGTAAACACCACGTACTTCATTCCGTATTCCTCTTCTCGATCCCAAATACCGTTCTCCTACAGATCCAGCATTCCTGTGTTATCACCCTCTCTCTCTGTTTTCCTTCTTCGTGCCTCCTTCCTTCTCTCCTTATCCGCCTTGTCCCTCGTCTTTTAACTCTCGGGCGTCGTGTCGTGCCTACCTGTTGCGATGTTTGTGGTTTCGAATTTCGCGGTGACTCTCGTTTTCCCTCGTGGTTTCGACAGCTTCGCGGCGACCCAGTAAATGTCACAAGGAAACCCGGAGTGCCGGCTTTGTGGCAGAGCGGTTCTAGGCGCTTCAGTCAGGAACCGCGCTGCTGCTACGATCGCAGGTTCGAATCCTGCCTCGGGCATGGATGTGTGTGATGTCCTTAGTTTACTTAGGTTTAAGTAGTTCTAAGTCTAGGGGCCTGATGACCTCAAATGTTAAGTCCCACAGTGCTTAGAGCCTTTTGAACCATTTGAAACCCGGAGTATCCTTGGCTACGGACATGATACATTGTCGTGTAATTTTTGTGATTTTTGTAAACATCTTGGTCGCCTTTGACTGTAACACTATTTAGTCATAAAATCCACTATTGCAACTTCGGCCTGATGCCCGTTATCAAATGGAGCACTGCGAAAACTGTACTTCAGCAAATGTACCAAAATAAATAAATAAATAAAAAATGGAATGTGAATAGGTTATCATATTGTCCATATGCTGAATTTATTGTTACCAGTGCTCTCATATTTTACAGGGTAAACAAATAACATCGAACGACTTCACATCTCCACTCTATTACCGTTGCGATTAATCCAATCAAAGTTCCGCACATGTTCGCTGTAATAATGTTGCCATTGATACATTGTACATATCTAGTTCTTTCATGCGATTTGCATAAAAGATGACAACAGTACTAAATTCAGTTGTGCTATTCCTCGTATGAGCATACAATAGTAAATTTATTTACTGTATTTGTATGAAATTCATATCATGTGGACCTTGTAGCCTATTGGTTTTTTGCACGCAAATTAAATTGCAGGTGTGGCAATTATACCTCATAAATTAATGACAGAAGACCATTTGTAGTTTCTGTAAGTAAATATGACTTCTGTAAGTAAATACGGCGATGTCAAACTCAGATATTGCTATTATACTCGTATAGTAATCGCTGGTGTGTTACGGCTTTCATTTGTAAATAAAAGAGTCACGATTCGCCTCCTGCCTTTTGTCACCGCTTCCTCCTCGTCAGCCTACATGCTTGCAGCAGCTTAGCATGTATCTCCGTACTTATTTTAAAGAGTTGAGTGATAATGATTATAATTTGTACTGTTGTCTATGTTTCGTTTCAAGAGCTTTGTTGTTAACCCTTGTCGCTATTGATAACAAGATCTCTGTTCTTCAGTGTAACTAATGTTGGTAGATCAGTTGGGTGACGAGTCCATTTGCTCGCCATTACGTGCAAATTTGCACACCTCGAAGTAGTAGAATCTTTGCAATCTGAATTTAATATATGAAGTCCGATCTACGCTCTTCCACGTAATGCAAAATTATTAGTTGCGTCGCATTTAATACAAACACGGTTCTCAGTTGCCAGACTTATCTGCTCACCAGAAACGATTCGGTACCTAATTACTAGCACAACAGATAACGTAATTGATTACAATAGACGATCCGCAGCAGGAATTCTAATGTATCGTCATTATTTGCTTCAGTTCTAATTTTCATACATGATTCTTGCAATGATCAGTGTGACCCATCCCGACTTCCGAATAATTAAGATTCGGAAGAATGCTACCTCAGTAATTTATTCCAATTAACTTTCTCTTTTCTTTTATCGAGATGAGTTACATTTTCCAGAGACTGAGTTCATTCGTAGAGTAGAGCCAATGAAAAGTCCATCGTTAAGGAAAGCGTAGTGTTAACTAATGGTAATTTATTGAGAATATGCCAACAGCACCACAATCTAGACGTAATTCTCTTAAAAGACTGAAAACTGAGGGACAAGTGAACTCTCTGTACATTGTAGGAACGATGATCTCGATTAATAGCAGCTGTATGTATGAGTAGGTACTTAATGACAGAATTAATGAATAAAGTTCAATTTTTATTAACCTCCGTGACGACGAGTTATGAGCTGCAGTAAATGAGACTTTTTAGGTTGCCCTTACAAGATAAAATTATCACCAGCGTTCAAAAAGTATTGTTGTTGTTGTTGTTGTTGTCTTCAGTCCAGAGACTAGTCTGATGCAGCTCTCCATGCTACTCTATCCTGTGCAAGCTTCTGCATCTCCCAGTACCTACAGCAAACTACATCCTTCTGAATCTGCTTAGCGTATTCATCTCTTGGTCTCCCTCTACGATTTTTATCCTCCACGCTGCTTTCCAATACTAAATTGGTGATCCCTCGATGCCTCAGAACATATTCTTCTCCTGGTCAAGGTGTCCCACAAATTTCTCTTCTCCCTAATTCTGTCCAATACCTCCTCATTAGTTATGTGATCTGTCCATCTAATCTCCAGCATTCTTCTGTAACACCACATTTCGAAAGCTTCTATTCTCTTCTTGTCCAAATTATTTATCGTACATGTTTCGCTTCCATACATGGTCACACTCCATACAAATACTTTCAGGAACGACTTCCTGACACTTAAATCTATACTCGATTTTAACAAATTTCTCTTCTTCAGAAACGTTTTCCTTACCATTGCCGGTCTACATTTTATATCCTCTCTGCTTCGACCATCATCAGTTATTTTGCTCTTCAAATAGGAAAACTCATTTACTACTTTAAGCATCTCATTTTCTAATATAATACTCTCAGCATCACCCGATTTAATTCGACTACATTCCATTATCCTCATTTTGTCTTTGTTGATCTTCATCTTATATGCTCCTTTCAAGACACTGTCCGTTCCTTTCAGCTGCTCTTCCAGGTCCTTTGCTGTCTCTGACAGAATTAGAATGTCATCGGCGAGCCTCAAAGTTTTTATTTCTTCTCCATGGATTTTAATTCCTACTCCGAATTTTTCATTTGTTTCCTTTACTGCTTGCTCAATATACAGATTGAATAACATCGGGGAGAGGCTACAACCCTGTCTCACTCCCTTCCCAACCACTGCTTCCCTTTCATGCCCCCCCGGCCATTATAACTGCCATCTGGTTTCTGTACAAATTGTAAATAACTTTTCGCTCCTTGTATTTTACCCCTGCTACCTTCAGAATTTGAAAGAGAGTATTCCAGTCTACATTGTCAAAAGCTTTCCCTAAGTCTACAAATGCTAGAAACGTAGGTTTGCCTTTCCTTAATCTATTTTTTAAGATAAGTCGTGGGGTCAGTATTGCCTCACGTGTTCCAACATTTCTACGGAATCCAAACTGATCTTCCCCGAGGGCGGCTTCTACCAGTTTTTCCATTGGTCTGTAAAGACGTCGTGTTAGTATTTTGCAGCCGTAACTTATTAAACTGATAGTTCGGTAATTTTCACATCTGTTAATATCTACTTTCTTTGGGATTGGAATTATTATATTCTTCTTGAAGTCTGAGGGTATTTCGCCTGTCTCATACATCTTGCTCACCAGATGGTAGAGTTTTGTCAGGACTGGCTCTCCCAAGGCTATCAGTAGTTCTAATGGAATGTTGTCTACTCCCAGGGCCTTGTTTCGGCTTAGGTCTTTCAGTGCTCTGTCAAACTCTTCACACAGTATCGTATCTCCCATTTCATCTTCATCTACCTCCTCTTTAATTTCCATAATATTGTCCTCGAATTCATCGCCCTTGTATAGACCCTCTATATACTCCTTCCACCTTTCTGCTTTCCCTTCTTTGCTTAGAACTGGGTTTCCATCTGAGCTCTTGATATTCGTATAAGTTGTTCTCTTTTCTCCAAAGGTCTCTTTAATTTTCCTGTAGGCAGTATCTATCTTACCCCTAGTGACATAAGCCTCAACATCCTTACATTTGTCCTCTAGCCATCCCTACTTAGCCGTTTTTGCACTTCTTGTCGATCTCATTTTTGAGACGTTTGTATTCCTTTTTGCCTGCTTCAGTTACTGCATTTTCATATTTTCTCCTTTCATCAATTAAATTCAATATATCTTTTATTACCCAAGGATTTCTACTAGTCCTTGTCTTTTTACCTACTTGATCCTCTGCTGCCTTCAGTATTTCATCCCTCGAAGCTATCCATTCTTCTTCTACTGTATTTCTTTCCCCCATTCCTGTCAATCGTTCCATAATGTTCTCCCTGAAACTCTCTACAACCTCTTATTCTGTCAGTTTATCCAGACCCTATCTCCTTAAATTCCCTTCTTTTTCCAGTTTCTTCAGTTTTAATTTACAGTTCATAACCAATAGATTGTGGTCTGAGTCTGCCCCTGGAAATGTCTTACAATTTAAAATCTGGTTCCTAAATCTCTGTCTTACCATTACATAATCTATCTGAAACCTTCGAGTATCTCCAGGCCTCTTCCATCTATACAACCTTCTTTTGTGATTCTTGAACCAAGTGTTAGCTAGGATTAAGTTATGCTCTGTGCCAATAAGAATTACAACAACTTTTTTCTCGCTGATTTTCAGTTGAAAATAAGTTGTGGGACATCGTGGAATATTGTCCCTTCAGGCCGTATAGTTTCATGAAGTTCCGATAGGTGGCTGACCTGTACGTAGCGTTCAAAATGGCGTCTGTAACGGACGTTTCAGGCAGATGGCTTCCAATGAGCTATTTTTGGCGGAAAACCAGAGCATCGCTGATATTCTTAGGCGCTTGCAGAATGTCTATGGAGAACTGGCAGTGAACGGCAGCACCGTGAGTCGTTGAACGAGACGTCTGTCAGCATCACAGCAAGGTCACGCAAACCTGTCCGGTCCCCTGCGTGCCGGATAGCAGGACACAGCTGTGACTCCTGCAGTTATAAAGACTCTCGTCCGAGGCGTTCGACGGTAACTAGACGTCCCTGTTGGTAGTACTGACACACCCGTCCAGTTGGGGCATTTGAATGCATGTGCCGCCTAACAGGAGCCCTTAAGGGGCTCCGGAAAGGCTCAAAATCATGAAAAGTTCAATTTTTACTTTTTTGCGTTTTCTGAATCTGCAGACTATTACCTTTTAATAGATATATAATTTATTCAATTCCGAAGACTACAACTATTTTTAAATTTTTTTTGAAATGTGTTCTACATGGGCGTGACCCACTGTGGCGCTGTTAAACTGCTGTCAAATGGTGTTATTATTAACGTCCGTGTTCATCAGGTACATTTTAGTGATGTGAGATAAAGTATGTGTTGTGGCTAACCTGTGATGGTTCAATATATATCGCTGGTGTGATTGTTTCATGTTTATTTACTCTGTCGTTATCTCGAAAATATTCGTAATTAATTCTGTTTCTTGACAAAATACGGAACTATTATGGAATGGCTCTTAGGCAAAATACACAAAGTGTCGACGAAATGAAGAACGCTGTTTGGGCTCTTTTTTTTCATACTTCTTCAACCGATGAAAATCCCCAACATAGCTTGTGTCCCAAAGAAGAAGACAGTTGGTGTAAATATAACAAAGGATTGCTAACTGGTGAAGTGTACACTCATAAGCATAGTCTGCCTCATGCAATAATGGAGGTGATAAAACCTATTTTCAGAGACTTAGCAGCACCTGAACTGTTGAAAAAGTGTATTCACGGAAAAACTCAAAACCCCAATGAAAGTGTAAATAGTGTTATATGGTCGAGAATCCCCAAGACTGTATTTGTTGGAATAGAAACACTTCACTTTGGTGTGTATGATGCTGTTGCGACTTTCAATGATGGCTAGGTGCAAGGTATTTAGAAATATGGGAAATATTGGAATGAAGATAGGTTCTAACATGGTACGAGCGATGCTTGCTTTAGACAAGGAACGCCTTCGGGCTGCAGACAGGGCTGTAAAGAGTCTAGAAATACAAGCAAGAGTAAACAGGAGGAGGAACAAGAGGAAGCTGGAGGAGGAGTTTGCAGAGGATGAAGATAATCCATCCTATGGACCTGGAATGCACTAAAAAGTTAATCCAATCTTTGTCGCTCGATTCCCAAAACTTTTATTTTCTCATACTAATTACATGTTTTCTAAGGATCTTCCAAACATATTTGTTTCAAACTTTCAGTAAATGTTACACAGTACCTTCTGCATAATTTAACACAGCCTTTTTCCAAAAAGCTGTATATTTTTGAATATATAAATAAAAAATTGCAAAAAAATGTTGTGAATTTTCATTACAATTGAAAAAAAATCAGCTTTAATAACTGAACTAAAATTTTGTAAAATCCCTGTGATAAGTTGTAGCCCATATTCCAATAAATAATCTGTAAAAAGTTCAACTTCCTACCTCAAATACTTTGTGAGGAAAGATGTAATTTATAAGCGTTATTTTAACATTGCAAGTATAGGGCGTTCCGGAGCCCCTTAAAGGGCAACGAAGGACCCTCTGTTCGCCCCAGTGGAGGATGCACTCCGCACGAAGCAGTACAACAATTACTGTGTAAGCGTTCACTTGAGCACGAACAACTGCTACAATTCCGCACTGTATTGATAATGACCTGACACAGGTCGAAATCTGATCTGCGTTGTGACTATAAATGTCATATTAAAGCAACTTAATTCTGCTACTGATTGCTGCTCTATCTAACCCAATATAACCACAGTCGTTGCGTGCACCCACCCCATGGAGGGCAATCTGATAAGGTGTTTTAGTCTGAAGAGTGAGGAATAATATGGTGTATTGGAATCTTGTATAAAACCAACGTGCTTTCACTCAAAAAACGTGTCGCGTTCCTTACTGAACGCCCCTCGCAAACTAGTAAAATTAGTGAAAAACAATCTAGATCGCATTTGTCATTTTATTTAAAATGAACGCTCTGGAAGGAATAGATATGCTTGTGCATGTCAAAAATAATTCGTCAACCCTGTTGAATGAACAGCTGGATTCCCGAGAAAAAGCTTTTTCCGAATTATTTGAAGACGTCATTTAAACAGACTGGTGCTTTACTGTGTTACCTTAATTGCAGTGGTATTTTCATTTTGTGAACTAAAATCTCGTAACAGAGAGATACATACAGTTACGGTGTTGTCGTGAGCTGGTAATGTTATGTGAGCCCCACTGACCTTTTCTTAAAACTAATTTGTGTCTGATTTTATTATGAGAAGCTCAGTAATGTATGTAAATACCGTAAACGTAAATTTGATTCAAAAGGTACTTGAAGTGAAGAGAAGCGCAGCTGGACAGCAACAAACTCTTTGGTGCGCAATCCCCGCAACGATAGTAATTGTGAATCTTTGAGTATGGACTCTAAAAAAAAAAAGACTATTAATCTGTATCTTGTGGAAAGAGGACGTGTTGCTAGGCCGTCGCTCAGAACTTATTGGTACATTTAATGAACATTGATATTTTAGTGAGAATACCGAGTAAAGGATGTGTAAGAGTTGCCAAACATTTAAGTATACAAATTTTTTGGAAGTGAAGAATAGAAATATCTTGTTTTTGGAAAAGGAGGTGAACTTCATTGTCGTCGCCATCTATTTATGGACAGAATTGTAAGTGTAAAGTTCACTAAAATACAGGAAAAGAAATGCATTCTCTATGTGGCCGTGAGGTTCTAGGCGCTTCAGTCCGGAACCGCGCTACTGCTACGGTCGCAGGTTCGAATCCTGCCTCGGGTATGGGTGTGTGTGATGTCCTTAGGTTAGTTAGGTTTAAGTAGTTCTAAGTCTAGGGGACTGATGACCTCAGATGTTAAGTCCCATAGTGCTCAGAGCCATTTGAACCAGTAACAACCTGTCATAATTTCTTAATTACAGTAATTGAATTATGTTCTTGTACAATACTATGGTGCTGAACTCCACTGACCAATTTTGATGTAGCACGACGTGTAGTTTGAAGGAAGTTTGTGTGCCAAGCAATCTCCTTTTCTCACGAAAAGCAGATTGCTGTTTGATCTTATTTACTTACAACAGTGGTCCCTTAGGTATGAAGAGCTATGAAAACTTGGGCTCAAAGCTATCCACAATACGGCCAAGCAACTAACAGAGTCGTATTTTAAACCTTAAAGAACAATGACTTCCTCGAAATTGAAACACGTCGCCAACTGGTGCAGAAGCTGATCATTCAAGCAGGCAGCAACCAAAGTTCAGGTACCAGTTACGACTTACAAAGTAAAAATCTCAATCAAAAATCAATCTCTCTCTCTTTCCAAGCAGATATATAAATATTCATATTATTAAGATAAAAGTCATTTTATAAACTTATCAACAAAATGTTGACATGAGCGACTACTCTAGAGTTTTTCCAGTTTTATTTACTGACCATACGTTCTTTTTATCACCAGATTTTATACGCTGACGTAATTACTCGACAAATAACTGTTTATGAACTTCCAAGTACACGTTTTTTTGTAAAAAAATAGTTCTGTATTTGTAACCTCCCCACAAAATAAAAATAAATAAATAATATGAATATGATTCTAATTTTTGTTTGTAACCTCAGAACAAAATTGGTTTCCATTTATAACCTCCCTACAGAAATTCATTCACATTTAACCTCAACACAAAATTTGTTCCCCATTTAATGTACCTACAAAATTCTTTTATCATTTAATGCAAGCTCGAAACAGAAAATTCCTAAACCTCGTAATAAAAAATAAATTCAGTAACCTGGTAAATTTTGGACGACAGCAGTGCTGCGTCATGGCCCTGTAAGATCATTCTGAATAAAAAAAGGAAAAAAAATTTTTACCTCAATAAAAACGGCGAATATATCTGCTCTTACAATAAATTTTTCCGGCACACCTCTGTGCAATGCTGGCCGATAGATTTGTCATTTATGAAAGGAAGCAACTGATATTTCTTTTGCAACAATCGGAATGATCATGGATTGGAGAAATTAGTAAATTCTTTAAATTGAAATGAATGCTTGTAAAAAAATTACTTTATATGACAAAGATTATTATTAGGACATTTTTAAAACATTTGCATGGGAGTTCCGCTAACATTACTAGATATGCGCGAGGCTGCCTTTTACCTTATACAATAATACTCAGGCTCCGGCATCGCTGCACCGCGACCGGCCCAGCCAACATGATACACTATATCAGACCAGAGCAGACTCCAGACTAGCGCAGACTAGCCACTAGCAACAACTTACTGCTACAGCTACACAGTACCTACTCAGTCAACACTGCTCTCTGGTCAGCGATTCTCTTATACCTTGCATATCGCAGGCAGCGCATGAGCAATACATCGAAATTACATCTGCTCGGACCTCTTACATAAACAATATGAACAGATTCCAGTTTGATTATATGGTCAGACGCTATTTTATAATCAGATTTTATACGTTAACGTAATTTCACCACTAATAACGGTTTATTGACTTCCAAGTACTATTGTTCTTTTCCAAAACAGGTTTGTATTACCAGTATGAATACCTTTTTGCTGGCAACTTATAGTAAAAATTGTACTGGCGCCACTTTAGGAGACACCATCCTGATTACCTTTTACAGCTGCGATCGGCCTCAGTCGTTATGGTAACACATGGCGTCCATGATATACATCTTTGATGTTTGGTGCCCTTCTTACTACGACCTCTCTGTGGCAGCGGCGTCCGTAGATAGCAAGTTCAGCTCAGAAGAGTGCGGCAACGTTCTACTAAATTTCTTATTATTCAGATCACAGTGTCATTACTGTATACTTAGAAGGTAGTTATTTTACAGGAATCGATTTGTATATTTTGTAAACATATTCTGTTGATTAAATAGCCGATGCTATGGATATCGAGGGTCACTCCAAAAAAAATGCACACTAATTTTTTTTAAATCCATCTTTTCTTCTACACGTTTGAATGTTTTACAGTGTGTAGATACATCCTTTAGGAACAATATTTTCATTTCTCCACATTATTTCCGTCCCTCTCAACTGCCTTACGCCACCTTGGAACCAGCGCCTGTATACCCGCACGATAAAATTCTGGACCAACCTGTTGGAGCCACTGTTTGACAGCGTGCACGAGGGAGTCATCATCTTCAAACCTTGTTCCACGAAGAGAGTCTTTCAGTTCCCCGAAGAGATTATAGTCACATGGAGCCAGGTCAGGACTGTAAGGCGGTTGTTTCAGTGCTGTCCATCCGAGTTTTTTGGTTTTTTGACTGACATATGTCCGTGCAACAGCAAAACATCCTGGTTTTGCCGATGTGGTCGAACACGACTCAGTCGAGCTTGAAGTTTCTTCAGTGTCGTCACATATGCATCAGAATTTATGGTGGTTCCACTTGGCATGATGTCCACAAGCAAGAATCCTTCCAAATCGAAATTCACCGTAGCCATAACTTTTCCAGTAGAGGGTGTGGTTTTGAATTTTTTGTTCTTGGGTGAGTTTGCATGATGCCACTTCATTGATTGCCTCTTTGTCTCTGGTGAAAAATGATGGAGCCATGTTTAATCACCTGTCACAATTCTTCCAAGAAATTCATCTCCACAATTCTCTTACTGTTCCAAAAGTTCGCTGCATACCGTTTTTCTAGTTTCTTTGTGAGCCACTGTCAACATCCTGGGAACCCACCTAGCACAAACCTTTTTTAACGCCAACACTTTCAGTACTCTGCAAACACTTCCTTCCCCTATCTCAACGTAGCGTGATAATTCGTTCATTGTGATGCGTCTGTCAGCAGTCACTAATTCGTTAACTCTCTGCACATTGTCTGGAGTGTGTGCAGTACGAGGCCTGCTGCTGTGAGGACAATCCTCAATATTGCCGTGCCCGCTTTCATCAAGTAACCTGCTTGCCCACCGACTAACTGTACTGTGATCGACAGCAGCATCTCCACACACCTTTTTGAACCTCTTGTGGATGTTTCCCACTGTCTCGTTTTCACAGCACAGGAATTCTATGACAGCAAGTTGCTTCTGACGAACGTCAAGTGTAGCAGCCATCTTAAAGGCATGCTGTGACGGCGCCACTCACGGGAACAGGTTGAACTAAGTTTGAAAACAAGTGGGAAGGATGAATCTACACACTGTAAGACTTTCACACATGTAGAATGAAAACTGTATTTTTACAAAAATAGTTCGCATTTCTTTTGGAGTGACCCTCGTATTACACTGGTTAAATAAATTTTTTCCGTCAGATGCTACTACACGAAATAAGAGAAATAATTTTTAAATAATCTTATTACAGTCACTCACTATTTTTAACAACCCGTTCTGTCCTATACACACTACTTTTTATATGATTATTCATTTTTACACAAGCTGTATCTCCAGGTGATACGTAATTTATGTAACTCGTTCCTCATTGTCTGATGTTGACGTCATACAGCACAAACACGCCCTCACCAGATCTAGACAACGCAATGCTGCCCAGCCAACAGCAGCAGTTTCAGCGACTGAGGTCAACTGCCTGTTCTGGACATTGTCTGCTTCAGCTGATGGGTAACGACTCTTTAATAAGTACAAATTACTTTATTTTGAGTCACTGACCGCTTTATGTATTTAGCACGATTTCTGTCTTTTACAGTGCTATTCTGAAGACGGCCTAAGTCTAGACCGAAACCGGCCATTTTAAATAAAATAACTAATACGATCTAGACTGTTTCTCACTAATTTTATAGTTTTTATTAGTGCTGGAGTGGCTTTATTTCCCTAACTTTCTTTTACAAGAAGAAAAAGAAGAACAAGAAAAAAACGAGGAAAAGAATATAAAGTTCCGATAACAAATGTTTTTCTATTCTTCAGCGCATTTCCTGTCCACATGTTATTTTAGTCCATCATCCACATTTCTGCCAAAAAGTTGTGTTTTCGATTCCTCTTACACTGATGAGCCACGCCATTATGTCTAACCACTTAATGGCGTGTTGGTCCACGCAAGGATCGCAATACAGCAGCTATTCGGCAAGTCCTTTGTAGCTTTCCGGGGGACTGGGGCACCACACAGGTGAAGCAGTTCCCGTAAAATATGGGTCTGCGGTCTGTGGGCGCTGAGCTGGCCCCCGATAGCGTCTCAGATGTCTTCCGTCAGGTTCAGATCAGTCGAATTTGATGGACAAGACGTCGAAAGTAATAGCAGTGTGCATGACTACGTCAAAAGTAATAGCAGTGTGCATGACTACAATACTAGGAGAAAGGATGATCTTCACTATTCAAGATTAAATCTAACTTTGGCACAGAAAGGGGTGAATTATACTGGCACTAAAGTCTTTGGTCACTTACCTAATAGTATCAAAAGTCTGACAGATAACCAACAAGTATTTAAGAAGAAATTAAAAGAATTTCTGAATGACAACTCCTTCTACTCCATAGAGGAATTTTTAGATGTAAATTTAAAAAAAAAAAACAAAAAATATTTAAAAAAAATAAAAATAAAAAAAAATAAAAGTAAAAAGCACAAAAAATGAAAAAGTTGTTATATTAACTTAAGTATGTTGTTAAATTAACTTAATTATGTCATGTATTGGAAAATTTGACTCGCTCCACATCATTACGACATATCGTATTCATGATCCATGGAACTAGTATTAATCTAATCTAATCTAATCTAATCTAATCTAATCAACGTGGGTTTACTATCGTGCTCCCCAAACAACTGTAGGACGGTCCTGGCCGTGTGACACAGACAGTTATACTGCTGGAAGATACTGTCGCCATTAGGGAAGACATCACGCACAAAGCGATGCAGATGGTTGATAACAGTGTTGACATAGGTCACAGGTGTCATGGTGCCTTCCATTACTACCACATGCCCCACACAACTCAATGTGAATTTCTTCCACAGTACAATACCATACTGGCCTGAATCAGTGGTGGAGTCTATATTTCGAACATCAGTTCATCAGAATGACAGGGTATACGGAGAAGACGATCGAGCTTGTGGAACACGAAACGTGACTCATCCGACCAGGTGACACATCCCCACTGATCAGCGATGAGATCTCGATGGTCTCCTGCCCTCTGCCATCGAAATCGGCGATGTTGGTTAGTCAGCATGGGAAGACGTAGGGGTCGTCTGTTGTGGTGCACCATGTTGGACAGCATACACTGTATGATGTGCTCCAAAACACTTGTGCCTGCAGCAACACTGCACTCTGTCGTTACATCTGCCACAGATCGCCTACTATCCCACTTTACAGACCAGACCAACCTCCAAACTGCACGTTCTTTGATGACACGTGGACGTCTAAACACCTTGTCGCCTACTCGAAGTCTTACACTCTTTCAACCACTTTCCATAGATGCTCCCGGCTGTAGCACGCGAACAGCCGACAAGCTCTGCCGTTCTCGATATTTTCCTTCCCAGGCGTCGAGCCTATCTAGCTACTCTTTCTCAAAGTCACTTCCAGTATTTCGTTAGCCGTGGCACCAGCAGTGGGTGGGTTGGTGGGGGGGAGGGAGGGGGGGGGGAGGCTGTGAGCCATAGCCCACGGGATATGGACCCTGTGACAAGTGACAGCCAGCATGTGTGACATCACGAAGTCTGTGCTGTGCCAGGGCGAGTTCCACGTGAAACCTCGCTGTAATTTTGGCGATACCTTAGGCTACGGTCGTCATTTTGAACGTTCTTTGTCGCAAGACTGGTTGTTCTCCGAAATACGTTGCAGGAACCAGTATACACTAGAGAAATTTTGTCAAGTTCCTAATACAGTGGAAAAAGTTTGCCATCGCCGGTACTTTCATGAAAACATACTTGAAAATGTACACCTCACACATTTTGTCTTTGTTATGAATAACAACAGCAACAACGACGGACAATAATAAGTTTTCAATGGGCTACAAATATTTGTTATTGGGTAAGTTTCAGACAGCTCCTCTAGCCTGTAAAGGGTATCTTTGTTTACTGCCGGCAAACGTGTGGTGCATGTTACCTATGTGTCAGTTTCTCAGATCTTAGGCTCCAAAAAGAGATTAAAAATACCTCCTACTATACCTGCCCTTTAACAACTCCTTTAAACCTTGTACCCTTTTTGCTACCTCTGGAGCATGTTAAGTTTTAAAGCCTTTTACCTATGAGTATGAACTGTTAAGATTCTTCCTTTTTATCCACAGTCATTAGCTAACTCCACTCACTGTAAAACTTGGCTGCGATGGGCGCCTGCTGTGTTTGCCAGCTTATCCTGTATTTTGTGGCATCGTACGTTTATTTAAGGGTCATTGTCAATGGTTTTGCTGGTGTGTACCAGCTGGGAGTCATATTTTAAATTGTATGCCTTTCCAGATTTGCTTGTACACTCCTGGAAATGGAAAAAAGAACACATTGACACCGGTGTGTCAGACCCACCATACTTGCTCCGGACACTGCGAGAAGGCTGTACAAGCAATGATCACACGCACGGCACAGCGGACACACCAGGAACCGCGGTGTTGGCCGTCGAATGGCGCTAGCTGCGCAGCATTTGTGCACCGCCGCCGTCAGTGTCAGCCAGTTTGCCGTGGCATACGGAGCTCCGTCGCAGTCTTTAACACTGGTAGCATGCCGCGACAGCGTGGACGTGAACCGTATGTGCAGTTGACGGACTTTGAGCGAGAGCGTATAGTGGGCATGCGGGAGGCCGGGTGGACGTACCGCCGAATTGCTCAAGACGTGGGGTGTGAGGTCTCCACAGTACATCGATGTTGTCGCCAGTGGTCGGCGGAACGTGCACGTGCCCGTCGACCTGGGACCGGACCGCAGCGACGCACGGATGCACGGCAAGACCGTAGGATCCTACGCAGTGCCGTAGGGGACCGCACCGCCACTTCCCAGCAAATTAGGGACACTGTTGCTCCTGGGGTATCGGCGAGGACCATTCGCAACCATCTCCATGAAGCTGGGCTACGGTCCCGCACACCGTTAGGCCGTCTTCCGCTCACGCCCCAACATCGTGCAGCCCGCCTCCAGTGGTGTCGCGACAGGCGTGAATGGAGGGACGAATGGAGACGTGTCGTCTTCAGCGATGAGAGTCGCTTCTGCCTTGGTGCCAATGATGGTCGTATGCGTGTTTGGCGCCGTGCAGGTGAGCGTCACAATCAGGACTGCATACGACCGAGGCACACAGGGCCAACACCCGGCATCATGGTGTGGGGAGCGATCTCCTACACTGGCCGTACACCACTGGTGATCGTCGAGGGGACACTGAATAGTGCACGGTACATCCAAACCGTCATCGAACCCATCGTTCTACCACTCCTAGACCGGCAAGGGAACTTGCTGTTCCAACAGGACAATGCACGTCCGCATGTATCCCGTGCCACCCAACGTGCTCTAGAAGGTGTAAGTCAACTACCCTGGCCAGCAAGATCTCCGGATCTGTCCCCCATTGAGCATGTTTGGGACTGGATGAAGCGTCGTCTCCCGCGGTCTGCACGTCCAGCACGAACGCTGGTCCAACTGAGGCGCCAGGTGGAAATGGCATGGCAAGCCGTTCCACAGGACTACATCCAGCATCTCTACGATCGTCTCCATGGGAGAATAGCAGCCTGCATTGCTGCGAAAGGTGGATATACACTGTACTAGTGCCGACATTGTGCATGCTCTGTTGGCTGTGTCTATGTGCCTGTGGTTCTGTCAGTGTGATCATGTGATGTATCTGACCCCAGGAATGTGTCAATACAGTTTCCCCTTCCTGGGACAATGAATTCACGGTGTTCTTATTTCAATTTCCAGGAGTGTATTTTGGGGGATTGTGTATTTTATTGCTTAACGGATACTATTAGGCTTATAGCTCGTTAAGAGCTTTCCAGCAGCCGCAATCAGTGGCGTCACTTGTTATCCTTCTGTGTTTTGGGTGGGCGTTGCCTTTTCGTTTAAGGTGTTACTCATGCTTAGGAATTATTAGTACATTTAGTGGCAGTCATTTTACTGGTAAAACTCAGTTTTTTGAATCCGCTTCCAGCCACATCTAGTTGGAGTGATTTGTTGCTTGTGTTTTTGCCGGCCGATGTGGCCGTGCAGTTCTCGGCGCGTCAGTCTGGAACCGCGCAACCGCCACGGTCGCAGGTTCGAATCCTGCCTCGGGCATGGATGTGTGTGATGTACTTAGGTTAGTTAGGTTTAAGTAGTTCTAAGTTCTAGGGAACTGATGACCACAGATGTTAAGTCCCATAGTGCTCAGAGCCATTTGAACCATTTTTTTGCTCGTGTTTTGGAACTGTATATTCCTGGTTTCAAGCCCTGTTCTTAATGGTATAAATTGTTAAAGTTTGTTATGAATGAATTGATCTGTTCGCGTTCTTAAATTGTTGTGAGTGCTTTTATTCTCTCTAATTTGTAATTATAATAACTCTTGTTAAGCAGTAAAGTATATTCCCTGAAACGACAAATGACATACGTAGATCTACCTTCCATGTGTTTTTTCCTTAAAATTACCCCAACCCTTGCTGTGAAGTATCAGTGCCTACTGAGGATTTAGAGTACGTTCATGAGTATGCAAATAAAACAGAAACGTCTCAGAATGTTCTGTATTACTCTGTGTTGAAAGTTACTTATCAATTTGTTTATTAACTCATAAATGTGTGCGGTAGATGTAAAGTAATTTCACTGCAAGTGGAATGAGGAGTGACATTAATTTTTATTTTATAGAACTGCCCAAAGGTGTCTTATGGCAAACATATTATTTAATAGACTCTTTGTCCCAGTTGCAGAAGGACTGTGGTTTTGAAAAACAAAGTTAATGGCTTATGTTCACAAACTCACTGTATTGTTTTAAACAGTCTTCCCCTGAATCAATACGCAGCTGAAATCACTTTAAAAGTGTTTTGAAACGGTCACTGTAGTCCTCTTTCGGAACCGCATTTAGTACTGCAGTACAATTTTGTTGGCTATCCTCAACTGCATCGTAACGGTGTCATTTCATTGTGCAGCTTCAATTTGGGGAACAAGAAAAAGTCGGCTGGGGCCAAATCCGGCGATTACGACAGCTGATCCAGTTCTGTGATCCATTTGCTAGCCAAAAGCTCGTGCACAGTCTTCATTTTGTGGGCTGGGGTGTCGTCTAGGAGGAGCGACCATGAACCGGTATTCAGGTCGAATTCGACAGATTCTCGACCACAAACACAAAAATTGGTACTGCCTTCCAGCTCCACCACCACTTCCCTACGAGTATCAGGCACTTGCTAATACATACGCGGACAGGACGATTCATGCCTTTGACCTTCTACGCGGCTATTGTTGAAATCAACGTCCCAACTCTCCGTGAGATAGCATTTCCGTTTGGAGTTTCACACAAACAGTCCTAACGAAATTTAGACACACTGTGTATTTCAAAGCGTCGTTGAAGGACAGCAGTTGTTTCTAACAAAACTGATGGCGTTGAAACTATGTTCCTAAACAAACAACAGAGAATTCTTTAAACAGCTTTTGGAAGTGACAGTTGCCTATTCTCACTTTTCTGATAAATCTACTTGAAGTAAAGACATGAAGGAAATCACTTCAAACACATGGCTGGGTTTTGGAAATATATTCACAAACAATTATTCTATACTAAGGAATGACCTGAAATGTTGCTTTTTGAATAATTTGTAAAATATGCTTCAAACGTTTAATTAATGCTAAAAGACATTAAAAATAAAGTTTCTCTGTGTAAATAAATCTATAATGTAAGTGGAAAACGTCATAATTTAATATGAGAAACGTATTTTTATACTGTTCATTTAAAGAATGTTCCAGAGACAAGTTTATATACAGAAACTTTAGGAAAGACGCTCTGTGAAACAAGTTGAAGGCAGCCGCCGAAATTTGTTTCGACTGTTTAAACGCAGGGGTTGTGCTCCTTCTCTCTCTCGTTTGTTATTGACTGCTGTCTCATAAAATGTGTCGCTCTCGATCTGTAACTTTATAATTACGTTAATTTAATCAGAGCAGGCGTGCTTGAATCAAGAAAACTACTTTCCTCTTGCATTAATGCGACATCTCAATTTATTATGTTGCATTTTAGAACATTTTTCAGGCTGGAGCGAAGGAGAGTTGCCGACTAATAGTTTGGTGGCCACAGTCGAACGATACTAGTATTCAGTCGGCAGTTACTTTATCAAACTTGCAATTCAGTCTGCAGGAAACGCACAATCTGCGACGGTTTATACGTTCAAAGCAAGATTTCGTACTGGAATTTGCACGGTGAGTCAATAGCGTCTTCTCGTCCGTGGCTATGCGTAGCGTGCAGACTCTGACGTCACTGGAGGCAGCTGCTGACCCCCTTCGATGAAGGCTCCGGGCGCGCCCTAGCCCCGACCGTCGTTCTACCCCGGTACTCAATTTAATGGCTGCCGAGTGCAGCTGGGGCCGTCCTGGAGGGACTGGAACGAGGAAAAAACCCCACTTCTATGCGGGATTGAACTAGGGATCGCAAGCGCTGGAGTCCAGCTAGAGCTCTACGACCACCCCATAGTAAGGTGTTAGCAGTGTTGCTGAGAAAAGTGGCGCGAGTATTTTGACTGAGACGTGTGGAAACAAGGTTGAGCTGTTACGCCACTTGCTGTGCCACCACTTTAGTGGCATGACGAAAGCCAGCTTTAAGGCTGTACTCGATTCAAAACCTGTCAGCAACCAGTCGCCCGCCCAAACTGGCCAGGACTCGCGTCGGCCCGGGAACATCACTTGTGCTGACGCTCCTCTGATGATCCCCTCACAAAAGTGTCGTAGGTGGCGCATCTTATAAAGAGTCCCCTTCTATCAGACATTTTGTTTCATCTGGTCAGTTAGTTACGTGTGCCATTGATCAATCTCACAGTAACCATGCTGCGGGGAGTGGTTGGTGCAAATGGTTCAAATGGCTCTGAGCACTATGGGACTCAACATCTTAGGTCATAAGTCCCCTAGAACTTAGAACTACTTATACCTAACTAACCTAAGGACATCACATACACCCACACCCGAGGCAGGATTCGAACCTGCGACCCTAGCAGTCCCGCGGTTCCGGACTGCAGCGCCAGAACCGCTAGACCACCGCGGCCGGCTGCGGGGAGTGGCTGCGCGGTTTAAGGCGCCATGTCACGGAGCGCGCGGCCCCTTCCGCCGGAGGTTCGAGTCCTCCCTCAGGCGTGGGTGGGTGTGTTGTTCTTAGCATAAGTTAGTTTAAGTAGTGTCTACGTCTAGGGTCCGATGACCTCAGCAGTTTGGTCCCTTAGAAATTCAGACACATTTGAACGGTTACCATTATGATGTGGAACGTGTCAAGTGCATAAGAAATACACACATGAATCAAGGTTCTTTCTTCTTAAGCTTAAATTTTTAATTACTCACCTCGTTCCCTTAAAGGGCACGAAATGCATATACTGTACCTATACATTTATTTATTCCTATTCAACAATTCATCTATGGTATAGAAGTAGTTGTCAAGGATATAAGATTTCAGTTTATTTTAGAAACTATTACTCTTGTATGTTTATTTAATCTGCTAATTTATCGAAAAGTGTTACAGCACCACATTTTACCCCTTTCTGTGCCAAAGATAGGTTAACCAGAGGATAGAGTAAGTCCTTCTTCCTTCTGGAATTATAATCATGAATGTCACTGTTATTTTTAAACTGGTCCGTGTTGTTGAGAACAAATTTCGTTACTGGGTAAATGTACTGTGAGGCTGTTGTAAGAATTCCTAACCTTTTAAACAGATGCCTACAAGATGTGAGACTATAAGGCCCACATATTCGAACCATTTACTTTAGATAGGTGAATACTTTTTGCCCAAGTACTGAGTTACCTCAAAATATTATTCCGTACAACATCAGAGAGTGAAAGTATGCAAAGTACGTTAGCTTGCCCACCCGGCTAGCAGCGCCGTCCGACTCCCTGCTTTCTAAGTGGGAAGGCATGCCAGTCCCAGGCACGAATCCGCCCGGCAGATTAGTGTGGATGGTTTTTAAGGGAGTTTCCCATCTACCTGGGCGAATAAGGGTTGGTTCCATTTATTCCGCCTCAGTCACACTGTGTCGGCGATTGCTGCGCAAATGCTGTTTCCACGTACGCGTACATCGTAATTATTCTACCACACAAACATTTGGGGTTACACTCATCTGGTATGAGACGTTCACGCGGCGCGGGGGGGTGGGGGGGGGAGGGTGTCAACTGGGAGCCGAACCGCACAATAACCCTGGGTTCGGTACGAGGCGGCGGTATGGTGGGGGGCTGTTGTGACATGTTGTAGTGTGATGGTGGGATAAAGCCTCTCCGTCATTTCTAGGTCCTCAGTATAATACATACACGCATTCATACATACATGTTAGGTTGCTAATTCCTATATGCTCAATATTGGCAATTATTCTGATTGCAAAAGTTGGTGAACCTAGTCGCATTAGGAGATCCAAAATATGAATTTTCCAATTAAGATTCTCATCTATATGTGTAACGCCGGAAATGCATATCCTCCTATTTCCATCTATTGTACTACAATTCTTTTTCCTTGTTTTGTTACCTCAAGATATGACATTTCTGTGTCTTTGTATATTGTAATTGTTTTACTATTTGTATATATATGCATTTATGTCGATTTATAATTGGTTTGTTTTGTGAATATTATTTGTATTTATGCGCTGCGTCTGGCCTAGGGAAAACTATGCTATCGAACGAATACATCGAAAGGTCGTGTGGAGAACCAAAGTGTTTAGGATCTTTGGTAGTGTTAACTCTGTCGCATGGAGCGCGGGCAGAGAGGAGTCTGGCTGGAGTAGCGAGTGGAGCAGGTGTGTTGTGTGACGCTCCCGTGAGTTGCCGCGCTTTCGGGGTTGGGCAGCATGTAATTGCGCTCGACTTGCTATGATAGTTTCTGACACGGTGTCGCGGACGGGAAGCATTAGCTGGCGCACATCAAAAGCCCGTTTCGTCTGGTGACCGTGTCGAGAAGGAGGCGCACCAACATCCAGCTTCTGCAACAGCGACGGCCGACAATGAGTGACTGTCGCCACCTCCTCGATCGACGGCTTCAAACCTTCAATCAACCAACAAGGAAGACTGGAAGCACGTAAAGTTTTAGAACTGTATGGCAGACCTCAGCTTTTCAAACTGTACCATTTTCGTAACTATAATTACAGCAACTTAGCGTGAACCTTTGTTGTTCATTGTGTCAATTATATTGCCAAGCAGGGTCCCTTCCTTTTCCGAAATGAACCCGAGTGTCGTTGAAATTCAAACGCCACCATCATTCGATTTCATTGCTTTAATTTCAAAGTTCAGTTAAGGTATTCATAGCAGGCTACAATATTTAGATTACACAAGCACAAATTAAGCGTGCGAGTTATGTTACCGTATTTTAGCTTACCTGTGTCTGCAGCTCAGCTTGGTACGTACTAAATTTTACTATTGTTAATTGTTCAGAATCATTTAATTCAAGTTCAAAGTTAAATCTCTTATTTCTAAATTGCGTAGATTCAAGTAGCTTTTGAAATGATTGTTGAGGTAGTCCAAGACTAACCGTATTTTGCTGAATTTCTATGTGCTTCAGAAAGAAAGCTCACTATTAACTTCAGTCACTAAATTAACTTTCGATTTTCCGGTTTTATTAATCCTTTTGCTAAATTACGTCAGAGTGTAGCGAAATTTATTACTTCTGACAAACCTTCAGTTTTCACACTACACGTGTCAACCTTCAGTTTCACGCTTCTAGTGCTAATTATATGTGTAACAACCTTTCTTTTTCAGTTACTATAGTAATTGTCCTTAGGACTGGAGACCTAATTTTCCCCAAATCTCAAATATCTAATTACCGCTAATTAATTGTTAACGTAAGGGCCGCACATTTACTTTCTTTATTAACGTTACCCCTTTTTAAAATTAATTTCCACCTGTTTCATTAGCATTTTTCCTTTCATTTGGATGTAACCCTTTCCTCCCTCTTTACCGACAGATTAACTTCGGTGACGATTGCTTTTCCCAAATTTCCATTAGGTACACGCGGTTTAATTTTTCACTGTCATTAAGGTCGATAAGTGAGGGGGAGGTTACACCCAAAAACTTAATATGCCCTATCCTGTCTATGGACTTCTGTTGATGTGTAGTATTTATTGAAGGAACTATACTTCTTGCAGCAGAAAATTGGATGTAATGAGTTTTTTTTTTTTTTCAATGTTCAGAGCAAGCCCATTCGTAGAAAACCGATTAATAACTTTTTCAAGGACGATATTTGTACCATTTTCTATTGGAGTTTCTTTTACAGGATTAATAATGATACTTGTATCATCAGCAAACAGTGTCAGTTTAGCTTCTTGTTTCAGATGAGATGGGAGATCATTCACATATATCAAGAACAGAAGGGGAATCATGATCGAACCCTGTGGAACACCCAATGTAATTTTACCCCAATTGAATGAAGTGGCAAACTTTCTTAAATCACTCAAACCATATAAAGAAACTTTTTGCCTGCTGTTCTTTACATATGACTTAAAGCACTCATGCCGCCCGTCTTTACGACAGGAGCGATCACGCGACGAGACGTAGCTGCATCACTGGTAATTGGCGGTTCCGAAATAAATCTGCATTGTAATATTAATGAAACAATTTTTAACACAGTTCGATATTCTCGTTTTAGTCAGCGAGACATGGTTAAAAATATCGCCAGTATTACAGGTCTATTGCGTTCGTTGGAGCCTGTCGTTATCCTCACGTTATTATTACCTAGAGTACGATCGTGTACCTACTGATAATTACAATCGCCTGTCGCTGACCTAGTGAAATAACCGGCAAAACTAAATTTTTCGCAGTAGTGTTTGCACCTCACAACATCGTCTTCCTTGTCTCCAGTAGAGTTGCCATCCTCGTCGTCTACCACCAACGTAGGAGGATTAATTTAACCGGTGATGCTGTTGAGTTTCTGGTAACAGAAATATCTGAAGCACGAGAAGGAATTCAGTATCTGCTAGGTCAATGGATAGGTTTGCAGGCAGGAATTCTTTTACTTGCTAACAGGGAAATTGTAACGCTGTACTTGATTTCCATCTCTTCAAAATAAGAGCACTACAAGATGTCGATTAAAACTTCATCTCTAGGCGGCCTATTTTCAGTACAGAAAAAGCCTTACCTACAGGTGACGAATGCTATGAGTACATGACGTTACTGGAAGACACCGAAACAACGGCAGAGGGTAAAACTGTCGCACTTACGTTTTAAATGATGACCTTAATATGGAATTTGTATTTTTTTTGTAATTTTGTCAGTAATCATCAAGAAAATTGTTGGAAATTACGTTTTAAATTGTGGTCTAATGGCGATTTTTTTCCTTTTTCCAGGGATCAAAAACAGTGTCCAGTACATAACTCATGGAAGGGTGGAAATGGTTCTTATTCACGCTGCAGTCATGAGTCTACGGGAAGCTGCGGAGGAATATTACAGACGGTATCCAGATAGGCCGCCCCTTTATCACGCAGCCATTGGCCGTTCAGTGGAGCGGTTCAAGGCAGTGTGGAGTGTCCATGACAAACGGCGGTCAGGGCCTCCAGGTACGACAGATCGCGATTCAAATGGCTCGAAGTGCTAAGGGACTTAACATCTGAGGTCATCAGTCCCCAAGGCTTAGAACTACTTCAACCTAATTAAACTAAGGACAACACACACATCCATGCCCAAGGCAGGATTCGAACTTGCGACCGTAGCAGCAGATCGGTTCCGGACTGAAGCGCCTAGAACCGCTCGGACACAGTGGCCGGCGACAGGTCACGCAATCTCAGCTATGGCACTAGCTAAGCTGATGGTGGGTCCAGCACGATTAACAAAAAAAAGTTGTAATGGGTCGTTGGATTTGTTAATTTTGAATGCAGCAAAGGATAACATTCTGACTGTCTTCTCAAGCCCAGGGTGGTAAACAGACAATCCATATAGCTATTAATTCTGGCCCTGTATCAAGGTAATCAAAAATGCTACTGTGACATTCCAAGAATACATAAGTTGATATTAATGACAAGCTTGGGATTTAACCTAAAATAACACAATTTCTCCCTTTTCCATATTACATTTAATTTACCAAAGCTCTCAAGAATCAAGTTTTAATCAATAAGAAAGTTTAATTACTTCTTCTCTTAATAAATCAATTAATATTTAAACATTGAATATGTAATTAATCAAACTATATCTCTATATGTGAAAATGTTACCAAATGAAAGAAGTAAATCTAAAGCACTGAAAATTACACCTACGTCGTAGCTGTACAATGAACTAAGTAGGGGGAGGATGACTTTAATCTATTCTCATGTACTCATTGGAGGGTACGGTAGTAATTAGCTCTTGAATTTCTCTAGTCAAAGCGTACGCTTGTTGGAGCATGGAAGTCTCGCAAAGTTGGACTCAACATTTAATTTCGCCAAAAGCGCTTCGTACATTACCAAACGGCATCTGCGGCGGCTTTGTCTCCGTGCTGGATCTGAAATTGCTAATTCCCTACTCTAGCCTTGACTGAAAGTAATCAGTCTCAAACGCTATGCGTTCCGTGGAACGTTCAAATTTCCCTAGTCGAAATTAATGCCAATTGCACACTCGCTCTCTGGGTTGAAGCGACGTGCGCAAAATTCAACCAGAAAAGATTCCCGCAGGAATATTTAACTATCGCTTTACGTTTGTCGCCACGATACGTGAAGCGTATCGCCCTCACTTCGCAAATGCAAAGCAGTCAGAGTCGGGCCTTTACCACACGCAGGTGTGTGGCCCGTGGCTAGACGTGAGCGCCCACTCTCTCTGTCTCTGTGTCTTAGTTGAGTTCTCAAAGTGCTTTTATATGACGTTATCATCCCCACCTTGATTCTACTACGTCACACGACCGCTCCCACGTTAAAGGAAAAATCTTACTTTTCTTTCCCAGGACTCCACTCGTTAATGTACTCTCGCCACTTACTTGCGTCTCGGCCGTGTTTATTCTGATAGGTATTATACTGATTTTCCCTTATTTCTTTCTGCAGTGCACCTGGGCTTTCTTTTGTTTAAGCTAACTGAGTCGTTCCAATGTCATTAGCTACCTGCCCCGTTCATCTCCAAGCTGCGTTCACTTTGTTATATTACTCATGCCCAGTCGTTAAAAGGGTAAATCGTTTGTTATTCCGTGCATGAGATGGCTCTAATTATTTCCTGTTGTGAATTATATCGTTATTTGCTGGGGATTTTATTCGGTATCGTCGTTATGCAGCTTATGTAAGGCCCGAAAATGTGGAGACCATACAAAGTGGCTCGAGAATGTGGCATCAGTCGAACATTCACGTTCAGGATATCATCCAAAAATCGTTTCCATCCATGTCGTGTGCATTTTTTCCAGAAACTTCATGGAAATGACACGAGTAGACAGGATGACTTGTTTACAGAAAGAGCAGCGCGGAATTAGCCGAGCGGTCTAGGGCGCTTAGAACTACTTGTGCGGCTGGTCCCAGCGGAGGTTCGAGTCCTCCCTCGGGCATGGGTGTGTGTGTTTGTCTTTAGGATACTTTAGGTTAAGTAGTGTGTAATCTTAGGGACTGATGAACTTAGCATTCAAGTCCCATAAGATTTCACACACATTTGAACATTTTTTACAGAAAGACGAAAGCAGCAGCCACACTTTGAAGCTGATATTCTTTTCAGCGATGAGACCTGTTTCCATCTGAACGGAAGAGCGAATATGTAGACGCTCACTATACTCCGAGATAACCGAATTAATAGATTCGAGTCTAGAACCCAAATACCAAGTCTTTATTGTTACGCTGATAACAACCAGTAAATTACAAAGAATAAACAACGGCGGTGAACTTCTCAGCCGTCTCAACAAACGTTTCTGCATTCCAGAATGTAATCACTGTAATACGTCTCCACTGTAGGTCCCTCCCCTCCCCTTTTTGACTGTGGGGCATGCAGGTATCATTGTGTGGCGACCCTCTGGAGAATGTGGCTGTAGTTTCTTCTCTTCTGACTGTAAAAATATGCTTCTGGATCCCTGGAATCTCTGGACACATAGGATAAATGCGACGTCCAGCTCGGCAGAACACTTCTCTGCGCTGTCCAGTTGTTGATCGAGGTGTCTCACAAGGTACCACAGCCGGTGACCATGGCCTCCTTTGCTGTTCCCGTGGCTGCGGTTGACTGGCTACCGAGACGTCTGGAGTGTAGGGGTGCCAAGGTTCAAATCGCTGTGAGCACTATGGGACTTAACTTCTGAGGTCATCAGTCCCCTAGAACTTAGAACTACTTAAACCTAACTAACCTAAGGACATCACACACATCCATGCCCGAGGTAGGATTCGAACCTGCGACCGTAGCGGGCGCGCGGTTTCAGACTGAAGCGCCTTGAACCGCTCGGCCACCACGGCCGGCGGGTGGCGAGGTACGACTTTTCTTCCTGCGTTCGGTATTCCGCCTGGCTGCTCGTCCTCTTCCTTCCAACACGTCTGCCAACTACTTTCCCCTCGCTCGTAAAGACCGCTGTATTATCAGCCCCCCCCCCCCCAGGGGCTCAGCATTCATTTGCTGAGTACGGGCTTGGCGACCCCGGGGCCCTGAGCTGGAGACTGGTCAGCGCCGCCAGTCTCCTGTCACCGTAACCCCCGGACATGCTTCAGCGACCACCGCATGGCGCGGCGGTGGAATGTTATGTGCTGCGGGGAATGGTAATCTTGGCTTGACCTCCTGGATTGCGAGGAAGGTAAAGCTCTATAAAAACCCCTCAATCTTACGGTGTGCTGCGCGCCTATAAGATACATGGCTGTTGGGGTGGAACAGTCGCAAGCGGGCAACCTCTGGGGCACCTGCCGCACCCCAGTTGTATAAGGCTTACCTAGGCACAAGGGGCTCTGTCTAGGTGAACTTCTAGTTCCCTAGCTGCTCGTGGGACCGAGATGGAACCCTCGAACTTTTATTCTTCTCCTGCCAGCGGAAAGACTGGACCGCTGGTGGGTTCTAACACCCAATCCAACAAGAGGTCTCGTGTAGCCAGTCCTCCTGATTCAGGTAGTAGTAACAGAGCGCATCCTGCTTCGCAGAATGTGTTTTTCATAATTAAAAGAAAAGATGGGAGTTTTGAAAAAGTTTCGCCATTTTATATACAGAAGGGCTTAGAAGGTCTTGCTGGCACATTAAAATCTTTAAAGCGCTTGCGAAATGGCACCTTGTTGGTTGAAACATCTACACTCCTGGAAATGGAAAAAAGAACACATTGACACCGGTGTGTCAGACCCACCATACTTGCTCCGGACACTGCGAGAGGGCTGTACAAGCAATGATCACACGCACGGCACAGCGGACACACCCGGAACCGCGGTGTTGGCCGTCGAATGGCGCTAGCTGCGCAGCATTTGTGCACCGCCGCCGTCAGTGTCAGCCAGTTTGCCGTGGCATACGGAGCTCCATCGCAGTCTTTAACACTGGTAGCATGCCGCGACAGCGTGGACGTGAACCGTATGTGCAGTTGACGGACTTTGAGCGAGGGCGTATAGTGGGCATGCGGGAGGCCGGGTGGACGTACCGCCGAATTGCTCAACACGTGGGGCGTGAGGTCTCCACAGTACATCGATGTTGTCGCCAGTGGTCGGCGGAAGGTGCACGTGCCCGTCGACCTGGGACCGGACCGCAGCGACGCACGGATGCACGCCAAGACCGTAGGATCCTACGCAGTGCCGTAGGGGACCGCACCGCCACTTCCCAGCAAATTAGGGACACTGTTGCTCCTGGGGTATCGGCGAGGACCATTCGCAACCGTCTCCATGAAGCTGGGCTATGGTCCCGCACACCGTTAGGCCGTCTTCCGCTCACGCCCCAACATCGTGCAGCCCGCCTCCAGTGGTGTCGCGACAGGCGTGAATGGAGGGACGAATGGAGACGTGTCGTCTTCAGCGATGAGAGTCGCTTCTGCCTTGGTGCCAATGATGGTCGTATGCGTGTTTGGCGCCGTGCAGGTGAGCGCCACAATCAGGACTGCATACGACCGAGGCACACAGGGCCAACACCCGGCATCATGGTGTGGGGAGCAATCTCCTACACTGGCCGTACACCACTGGTGATCGTCGAGGGGACACTGACTAGTGCACGGTACATCCAAACCGTCATCGAACCCATCGTTCTACCATTCCTAGACCGGCAAGGGAACTTGCTGTTCCAACAGGACAATGCACGTCCGCATGTATCCCGTGCCACCCAACGTGCTCTAGAAGGTGTAAGTCAACTACCCTGGCCAGCAAGATCTCCAGATCTGTCCCCCATTGAGCATGTTTGGGACTGGATGAAGCGTCGTCTCACGCGGTCTGCACGTCCAGCACGAACGCTGGTCCAACTGAGGCGCCAGGTGGAAATGGCATGGCAAGCCGTTCCACAGGACTACATCCAGCATCTCTACGATCGTCTCCATGGGAGAATAGCAGACTGCATTGCTGCGAAAGGTGGATATACACTGTACTAGTGCCGACATTGTGCATGCTCTGTTGCCTGTGTCTATGTGCCTGTGGTTCTGTCAGTGTGATCATGTGATGTATCTGACCCCAGGAATGTGTCAATAAAGTTTCCCCTTCCTGGGACAAAGAATTCACGGTGTTCTTATTTCAATTTCGAGGAGTGTAGCTTCCAGCAAGTCCAGAACCTTCAGAAGGCACAATTTCTTGGGGGGTTTGCGATAGAGACTGAATTTCACAACACCTTGAACTATAGCAAGGGTGTTGTGACTTGCAGAGATCTCGTTGACATTCCCCAAGACGAACTGAAGACTGAATGGTCCCGGGAAGGAATTGTCGACGTGCAACACATTATGAAACGGGTGGATGGTGCTCTCATAAAGACTGACTCATTTATCCTTACATTTAACAGCAGCAAATTGCCAGAGCATGTGAAGGCAGGTTTCCTACGTCTCAGTGTACCGCCTTATTACCCCAACCCCATGCGGTGTTTTAAATGCCAACACTTTGGACACACTACTCTCGGCTGTAAAGGGGAAGCCACTTGGGGGAATTGTGGTAAAGCCGCCCATGAGGGAGTTGGTTGCTCCTCTCCTCCCAAGTGTGTCAACTGCTCTGGGCATCACCCTGTATGGAGTAGGGAATGCAGAGTTTTCCTTGAGGAACGGAAGATCCAGGAACTAAAAACTACAAAACGCAACCCGTATGGTGAGGCGAAGAAAATTTACAAGTCCATGCAGCCGCCCACGTTCGCTGCTTCCTTTTCTTCCAGTCTTGAAAACCGATGCCGCTACACAAATGGAGGTTGCTACTGTCAGCACTAGCACCTGCGCTTGTCAATGTACGTGTGCTGCTGCCATTCCTGTGAAGCCTGCTGCTCCCCCCCCCCCCCGGCCTTCTGACTAGGCCGTGGTAGCTGACATCATGGAACTTCCTGCCCCTTCCCAGGTCCAGTATTATGCACTGCCCAGCGCTGCTACACCCCCTACTGCTTCTGAGGTTTTGGCTCCAATGCCACCTCAGGCCAGAACATCGAAGCCAAAGACAAAGGTGAAGACTCGCCCACTAAAGGAGACTGCAGTTATACAGTCTCCTGATGTGGATGTCATTCTCTCTGACGTCTCTCTCGACTCCTCTTCTGAGGCGATGGAGGTTGATGTCAGACTGGGGCAATCATCTCGCCCCAAAACTGAGCCTCCACCTGTTGTGGGCTCTCCTCCCAGACAGAAAAGGATGAAGGTACTCCCACCCTGATAGATGGCTCCCATTATACAGTGGAACATGAATGGATTCCGGGCACATGTGGAGGAACTGAACCTCCTAGCACGGCAATGCCCCCTGTGCTTGTATTTACAGGAAACGCATTTAAAACCATCTGATGCTCCTGTACTAAGAGGCTATACGTCATATCGCAAAGATGACCTGACTGGAGAAAGGGCCAAAGGCGGAGTCGCTGTGTTTGTCAATAATGACCACCACTCCTCTGCTCTCCCCCTGGATACTGACCTGCAAGCAGTTGCAGTTGAAATTCATTCACCTCGGAGGCTTACCGTTTGCTCCCTTTATTTACCCCCTCTGGATGCAATGACCTTAGACGCTCTCACAGATCTTATCGACCAACTCCCCCGCCCATTTCTCCTCCTGGGAGACTTCAATGCCCATCATGTCCTGTGGGGCTCCACTTCTCTATGCGCTCGAGGTCGAATTTTGGAGAGCCTCCTAACATCTCAAGTGTTGTGCATCCTCAACACAGGTACTCCGACTCATTTCTCTACTGCTACAGGGTCATTCTCAGCCATTGACCTACCTTTCTGCTCTCCAACCCTCACCGACTCTGTTTACTGGGAGGTCATTGACGACCTTCATTCCAGCGATCACTTCCCTATACGCATTCATCTCCTGGACGGTGTATTGCTGGAGCAGCGGCCACCATCGTGGATGATTGGCAGGGCTAACTGGCCACTGTTCACTCGATTGGCTGTCTTTGACCGCCACAATAACGTACAGGAATGGGTGGATCACATCACGCTTGTGGTCCATCATGCTGCTGACCTGTCCATACCACAGTCTTCTGGCACTCTTAAGCGGCGCCTTGTGCCTTGGTGGACAGAAGAGTGCCGTTCAGCCATCCGGGACAGGCGTGCGGCTCTTCGCCGATTTAAATGCCGCCCAACAGCGGTCAATCTTACCGTCTTTCGAATCGCGAGAGCCAGGGCACGCCGTGTCTTTAAAGAGAGCAAGAAAAGGTCATGGCAGGAGTTCCTGGACTCCATCAGCCGTTCCACTTGTTCCACAAGAGTATGGGAAGCCATCCGGAGGATTTCCAGTAAACATAGACGTTTACCAATAGCTGCTGTCCTGAAACAGGGATGCCTCCAAACGACACCCAGAGCCATTGCTCAGACGCTGGCAGAGCATTTTGCACAAAGTACTGCCACTGCAAATCAGGATCCAGCGTTTCGTCGCTACCGTGCGACTGTCGAAAGAGCGACCTTGGACTTTCGGTCGAACAGTTCTGAGGCCTACAATTCCCCTTTCTCCATGTGGGAACTTGAATCGGCACTTACTGAGACTTCTGACACTGCACCAGGTTACGACGACCGCATCCGGTACTCCATGCTTCGACATCTGCCAGCGGCGTCAAAGGAAATCCTCCTCGAATGTTTTAATCTCATATGGCAGACAGGAGTGTTCCCCACCTCGTGGAGGGAGGCAATCCTCATCCCTCTCCTCAAACCAGGAAAGGACCGCACATGTCCCGGTAGTTATCGTAGTATCGCCTTGACAAGCTGTGTCGGAAAGACCCTGGAACGGATGGTTAACCGGCGTCTGGTCTGTCTGTTAGAGACCAGACAGCTCCTTAGCCGCTTTCAGTGTGTATTCCGAAAATTTCGGTCCACGGTCGACAACCTGACCCTCCTAGAGGCGGCTATTCAGCAGGCTTTTCTCCGTCACTATCACTGTATCGGTATCTTCTTTGATATCAGTAAGGCATATGATACTACTTGGAGACACTATATTCTTGCACAACTGCATCAATGGGGCTTTCGTGGCCGCCCCCCCCCCCCCCATTTTCATTCGGTCTTTCCTGTCTCAGCGGTTTTTTCGGACCCGAGTTGGTAACACACTGTCTGATCGCTTTGAGCAAGAGAACGGTGTCCCGCAGGGCAGTGTTTTAAGCGTTACCGTCTTTGCCATAGCCATCAACAGTATAACGTCTACAGTGAGGAGTCCAGTACAGTGCTCTTTATTTGTGGACGACTTTGCTGTTTTCTGTTCCTCCTACAGTGTTGCAACCGTGAGCCGTCAGTTGCAGCTAACAGTGCGGCGGTTAGAGGAGTGGTCTGCAAAGACGGGTTTTCGGTTTTCGGCCGATAAGTGTGTTTGTGTTGATTTTAATCGTTCTCGTAGTCTTTTTACTTTGCCTGCCTTGCATATGGGGGATACTGTCCTACATTTTAGAGACACAGTGCGGTTTCTGGGCCTAATTTTTGACTCCAGGTTGTCATGGCTGCCACACCTACGTGACTTGAAAGCCAGAACGCTGAAGGCACTGAACATCCTCAAGTGCCTCAGCCACAGGTCTTGGGGCGCGGACAGGGCGCGTCTCCTTCAGTTTTATGGAGCTTTTGTGCGTTCACGGCTGCACTATGGGTGCACAGTATATGGGTCAGCGAGGCCATCTCATTTGCGGATCCTTCACGCTGTTCACCATGCTGGGATTCGACTGGCCACGGGTGCTTATCGGACCAGTCCCGTACCCAGCCGCTGTGCTGAGTCTGGCGAACCGCCACTTACCTTCCAGCGGCAGCTCCTGCTGGTGCGCCAGGCTTGTAAGTTTCTTGCAGCTCCCAGCTCGCCTGCCCACCGTCTTGTTGCCCATCCACCTCTGGACCGCCTTTTTTCCCGCCGTCCCCGGGCTACGTTGCCGTTTGGGATGCGTGTGCAACGTGTACCAGAGTCCCTCGGTGTGGAGTCTGTACAACCCCAAATCCAAGGTTTTAACCGCCTGCCACCCTGGTTACTGAAGAGGCCCGGAGTGATTTTAGATTTATTGCAGTACAAGAGAGATTGCACTCCTGCCACCGTTTTTAATGCAGCATTTTCTGCCATTTTATCTGAGCACCACGACTATGTAGCTGTTTTTACGATGGGTCGAAACAAGGGGATTCTGTTGGTTGCTCAGTTGTTTTTCCGGATCGTGTCCTCAAGGTCCGACTGCCTCAGACTTTTACTGTCTTTGATGCAGAATTGTCTGCGATCTTGCGGGCACTGCAGCACATGAGACATTCTTCCTCTCCTAAATTTCTTGTCTGTTCCGATTCACTCAGTGCCCTTCACTCATTGCAACGTTTGTATCCGGCAGACAAAATTGTCCAGACCATCCAGGATGCCCTCCTCCGACTACAGCGACTGGAGAAGGTTGTAGCTTTCTGCTGGGTTCCGGGGCATGTCGGCATTGCTGGGAATGAAAGGGCAGATCTCGCAGCCGAGGAGGCGTGTCTCGCCCCACAAGTATCTCAGTGTGCTATGCCCTTGCACGCACTCACCTCGCTGTTGAGCTCACGGGTCATGCGTCGGTGGGAGGATGAGTGGCTGGAAGTGACTGACAATAAGCTCCGTATAGTCAAGCCCACAACGCGTGTGCGGTGTACTTCCTTTCAGCCCCATCGACGGGACGAGGTTCTCCTCACTCGGCTTCGAATAGGCCACAGCCCTATGACGCATGGCTTCCTGCTCCGGCGAGAGGACCCTCCAATGTGTGGTGCTTGCGGCGTCCAGGTCACTGTGCGCCACGTTTTATTGGATTGCGTTTTATTTTCTGACCAGCGGGTCGCGGCTGACTTGCCAGCGGACCTGTCATCTCTTTTAGGCAACACTCGGACGAATGTGGCTAAAGTTTTAAAGTTCTGTGCCCTGTCAAATGTTTTTACAAAGATTTTAGGGAGAGGATTTTAATTTGCTCACTGTGTGACAAGCTCGCCCATATTTTATGTAAGTGGCCAGCCAATAACAATTTCCTGTGACATTCTTGTTGCTATGTTTCCCCTTTACTTACGTTTTACTTTCTTATGTAGCGTTTTCCTTCTTTTCCTACTTTCTTTGAGTGTGTGCTTTAGTTTTCTTAGGTCTGTCCACATTCGTTCCTTTTAATGTGTGTCAGGGCGCTGATGACCTCGATGTTGAGCGCCCATAAGCCCGAACGCACCACCACCACCATATTATCAGGCGTTAATGTCTAGCCACCTTTCGATTGTTTGTGGTCCCGAGTGTTGTTGGTTGCACCGTGGCCTCCTCCTGTGACGCATAGGCTGATTTTAGTCTCTCTATACAGGGTGAGTCACTAACTATTGCCCCCAAGAATAACTGCGAAAGTTGGATAGAGGCTGAAAAGTTTGTGGGACAAAAGTTGCATGGGACAAGGGGGCCATCATATGACGTTGTTTTTTTTTTTGTTGCTAGGTGGGGTCGCTTCAGAGATATGAAGGTCAACTTGAAACGTCCCCTTAGAAAAATTTATGAATTACTGTGCTGATACACCTCTTACATTATTTGCTTTTTAAACAGCTGAGCAAAACTGAACGTACTCAGACATTACTCTCTTTACTTATTCTGATCAACGCTAAACTGACACACAATATTTTTAGCGCTACGCAATCTGACTTTTAATAATCCCTGCAAAAGAATGGCCCTGACTAACCTTTCATGAATCACTTACCTCACAGAAATCTTCGTTAAACTACTGCAATACAGCGAGCGCCAATACTGCCCGCTAAATAAAAGATTCAAACTACTGAAGTCACTAACTACTTATAGGCATAGTTAGCAAATGAAAGATTTTGATAAAGAACAAACAATGTATTTACCTTAATAGTGTTCTAGAGTCATAATATATATATCAGTTCATGACATCCAGTATTACAAATTTACTGTCTCTGATGGACACACGTCCAGATCATCCGCTCTCAAAGCTCTGCCATCTCTCTCCTCACATCCACCACTGCCGGCGGCTCACCTTCAACTGCACAACGCTACGCGCTGTTGACAGCCAACTGCCCAACACTACAATAGCAAATTCCAACAATGCAAACCAACCACAGACTGCACACAGCACAGTCAGTGATTTTCGTACAGAGCGCTACATGACGTTACCAACATAAAAACCTAAACAGCCTACTTACAAACTTTGTTTTTTTGTAAATGGAAGGATATAGTTCGGTACTTATTTTCTGGTAGCGGCTATCGAGACGAATCCAACAGTATCAGTAAGGTCTCTGAAGGTCAACAAGGATCAAAAAGGTGGCATGAACGTCCATTTACAGAAGGTGTTCGAAGTGATGACCATTGGTATCAATTCAGTGCTGCAGTCATCTTTTCATGGATTGAGTAGTATTCCTTATCACAACAGCACTTACCGAAGAACATGCTCTGACAGTTCTTTCTCGCATATCTTCAGGTGTAGTTGGAATGTCTTTATAAACGATGTCTTTTGCGAATCTCCACAAAAAAAAAAAAAAAATCCAGAGGCGTCAAGCCTGGCGAACGAGCTGGCCACGACACATCTCCTGCGCGTCCAATCTAACGATTTGGGAACTGTCTCTGCAATTCATTTCGAGCACATCAGCGAAAAATGTGCCGGACTCCCATTGTGTTGATACAACATTCTGCTCCTTGCTCCTAAAGGTATTTCTTCCAATAGCAGACCTAACGTTTCTTGCAGCAGTGTGGTGTTCTTCCTACTATTAAGATTTCCTCCTATGAAATAGGGGCCTATAACTCTGTCCTCCAGAATCCCACACCATACATTCACCGACCACAGTTTTTGGTGTGGAACTTACCGCAGCCAACATGGATTTTCAACTGCCCAGTAAGCATGTCATGCAAATTGACATTTCCATGGTTCGTGAATGTAGACTCATCAGTAAATAACATCAAATTAATAAATGTGTCATCCCTCTGAATCCGAAGCTGAGCCCATCGGTAGAATTCAATGCGACGCCTAAAAAATCCGCACCAGTCAATTCTTGGTGGAGACTGATATGGTAAGGATGATATCTATGGCGATGCAGAGCACAAACAACACTTTTCTGGCTTATGCCAGATCTCCCTGCGATTTGACGAGAACTAACACAAGGGTCTCGAATCACGGTGGCAAGAGTACCAATTTCCGTTCCCTCGTTAGTAACTTTCGTTTCCTGGATATGTTTCCGATGCGTTAAAAATCCAGTTGTTCGCAATTTATCATACACATATTTAAATGTACGACCTGCAGGGTGAATACGTTGAGGATCTCTTTCAGCGTATAAGTCTCTACCTCTCACTGAATTTCGTTGGCATTCTCCGTAAATGAGAAGCATATCGACTTGTTTTTCGAAGGAGTACATCATTCACATTCGCTTGATTTGACGATACTAGTCTTAACTTTCCTATTAGTGTTGTACTGTGAAACCGTCGAATGGCGTTTACATGTCAATGGCCCGTTAGGTGGATACGCCGTATTCGGCGAATATTTACTATTTGCACGTTATACGTGGGAGAATTGTCAGAGCATGTGCTTCGGTAAGCGCCGAGGTGATAAGGAATACCACTCAATCCATGATAAGAAGACAGCAGCACTGCACTGATAGCAAAGGTCATCACTTCGAGCACCTTCTTTAAATGGAAATTCATGCCACCTTTTTGAACTTCGTTGACCTTCAAAGACCTGAACTTCGTTGACCTTCAAAGACCTTACACATCATTGGATTCGTCTCGATAGCCGGTATTATAAAATAAGTACCAAACTATAGCATACCATTTAAAAAATCAAAGTTGACTTTCATATCTCTGACGCGACCCCACCTAGCAACAAAAAACCAATGTCATATTAATGTCCACATTGTCCCATGCAACATTTGTCCCACAATCTTTTCAGCTGCTATCATACTTTCGGAGCTACTCTAGGTGGCAGTAGTTGGTTCCGTGGCCTGCCTTCTTGCTCCGTGACATTTATGTATCTTACGCTTTAATACTCGGTACGAGCTCACATAAGGCGAGCGCAATGGTGGTTTGACTGCATCTAATTGTAACCATACCGATGAATATTGATGAAGGTCTTTATGAAAAACAGAGGTTTTGTACCGTGACGCAGAGGAGACTGTGGACGAAGTTGTTATTTTTTATTTTTATTTTTTTATGCGTCTAGATCCGTAGGACTAAAATGAGGAGCGAATCTCCAATGTCACGGAACGTGTCAGTACATGAAATTACGGCGTAAAAGTAATAACAGATAAAATGAAATGTTTATGAACCCAAGAAAAGTCAAGCCGTATGTTTAAGTAAACGCGATGAACAATGTAACGTAAGAATCAGTTTAATTTTTCAAGGAATTCCTCAAAAGAATAGGAGTGACCCACGAGAAAACTTTTCAGTTTCGATTTGAAAGCGCGTGGATTACTCATCATCATCATCATCATCATTTAAGACTGATTATGCCTTTCAGCGTTCAGTCTGGAGCATAGCCCCCCTTATACAGTTCCTCCATGATCTCCTATTCAGTGCTAACATTGCCTCTTCTCATGTTCAACCTGTTACTTCAAAATCATTCTTAACCGAATCCAGGTACCTTCTCCTCGGTCTGCCCCGACTCCTCCTACCCTCTACTGCTGAATCCATGAGTCTCTTGGGTAACCTTGCTTCTCCCATGCGTGTAACATGACCCCACCATCTAAGTCTGTTCGCCCTGACTGCTACATCTATAGAGTTCATTCCCAGTTTTTCTTTGATTTCCTCATTGTGGACACCCTCTTGCCATTGTTCCCATCTACCTGCAATCATCCTAGCTACTTTCATATCCGTAACCTCAACCTTGTTGACAAGGTAACCTGAGTCCACCCAGCTTTCGCTCCCATACAACAAAGTTGGTCGAAAGATTGAACGGTGCACAGATAACTTAGTCTTGGTACTGACTTCCTTCTTGCAGAAGAGAGTAGATCGTAGCTGAGCGCTCACTGCATTAGCTTTGCTACACCTCGCTTCCAGTTCTTTCACTATGTTGCCATCCTGTGAGAATATGCATCCTAAGTACTTGAAATCGTCCACCTGTTCTAACTTTGTTCCTCCTATTTGGCACTCAATCCGTTTATATTTCTTTCCCACTGACATTACTTTCGTTTTGGAGATACTAATCTTCATACCATAGTCCTTACATTTCTGACCTAGCTCTGAAATATTACTTTGCAAACTTTCAATCGAATCTGCCATCACAACTAAGTCATCCGCGTATGCAAGACTGCTTATTTTGTGTTCACATATCTTAATCTCACCCAGCCAGTCTATTGTTTTCAACATATGATCCATAAATAATATGAACAACAGTGGAGACAGGTTGCAGCCTTGTCTTACCCCTGAAACTACTCTGAACCATGAACTCAATTTACCGTCAACTCTAACTGCTGCCTGACTATCCATGTAAAGACCTTTAATTGCTTGCAAAAGTTTGCCTCCTATTCCATAATCTTGTAGAACAGACAATAACTTCCTCCTAGGAACCCGGTCACATGCCTTTTCTAGATCTATAAAGCATAGATACAATTCCCTGTTCCACTCATAACACTTCTCCATTATTTGCCGTAAGCTAAAGATCTAGTCCTGACAACCACTAAGAGGCCTAAACCCACACTGATTTTCATCCAATTGGTCCTCAACTAATACTAGCACTTTCCTTTCAACAATACCTGAGAAGATTTTACCCACAACGCTGATTAAAGAGATACCTCTGTAGTTGTTACAATCTTTTCTGTTTCCATGTTTAAAAATTGGTGTGATTACTGCTTTTGTCCAGTGTGATGGAACCTGTCCCGACTCCCAGGCCATTTCAATTATCCTGTGTAGCCATTTAAGACCTGACATTCCACTGTATTTGATGAGTTCCGACTTAATTTCATCCACCCCAGCCGCTTTATTGCACTGCAATCTATTGACCATTTTTTCCACTTCCTCAAATGTGATCCTATTTCCATAATCATTCCTATCCCATTCTAACACGAAATCTGAAACATTACTGATCGCATTTTCACCTACATTGAGCAACTCTTCAAAATATTCCCTCCATCTGCCCAAGGCATCCACAGGATTCACCAGCAGTTTCCTGACCTGTCCAAAATACTTGTCATTTCCATCTTACCTCCCTTTCGAAGACTGCCAATTACACTCCAGAATGGTTTCCCAGCAGCTTGACCCTAAGATACGACTTGGCGTGGATTACTTCTAAGATTTTTTAATTCTTGTGGTAGCTTACTGAATATGGATGCAGCAGTATACTGGACACCTTTCTGCACAAGAGTCAAGGAAGTGTGATCCAAATGCAGATTGGATTTCTGCATAGTATTAACCGAGTGAAAGCAGCTAATTTTTGGGTATAAGCTGGTACTGTTAACAAGAAACGACGTTAAAGAATGTATATATTGGGAGGTCAACGTCAGAATACCCAGCCTAGTGAACAGGGGTCAATAAGAGGTTCGCGAACTTACATTGCATTGAACGTTGTAATTTTCGTTATGCACTGAACGTTGTAATTTTCGTTATGCACTGAACGTTGTAATTTTTGTTAGAAGTCTTGTAGCACGCTACCTGGAGGTATCATTGCATTTCATTGCTCTTTTAAATCGGCGGAATACGAATCTGCTGGCCAAGAACCAAATGACTCGGTGCTAGGTCGGTATCTGCTGTTCGTAACCCAAGCAGCACTACCGACAAAACTTAGGTCCGTGCTTCCTAGTGAAAGATGACTGCAGCTTTAAAAGTTCTATGGAGTCTTCCTACCATGCGATTGCTGGCAGGATGGCAGCTTGTAGTCCGCAAACGGGAAATTCCACAGAATATCGTAAGCTCTGAAAAAAGTTCGCACTCAAACAGACGTCCCCGGTCGGTTTTCACCGTGATTGGTACTCCAAATCTGGTGATTCGTACACTGAAAAAGTTCCTAGCCACCTTCTCTGACGAGAGGTCCGTAATTGGTGCAGCTTATAGCCAACGTGTAGAGTGGTCAATCATTGTTAAGTAGGTACCTATATCCTTCCAACAAGTATAATGGTCTCACAATGTCTACATGTATATGGGTAACACTGCCAAAGGATGCAAAAAAAAGTGTCTTCCGACCTTGCACTGCTGATACTGTAAACATTTTCTTACCACTTGTTGACAATCCTTGTCTGCGTTCGGCCAAGTAAGACGCTGAGTATGCAATTTAGAGCGCACGTGTATTGGACATTTTTTTCTCGTTTTTGTCTACACTACCACTACTGAAAGTTGCCAGCCCTACACTCTTCGCAACACAAGAACCGGTACATGTATTCAACTGTCAGAGGTAGCAGAACGGTCTTCGTTTACAACTTCCGACTCGTTCGTTTCCGGTACAGGCATCCTTACTTCAAATTAATACATTTATCGTTCTCCATCATCCTACAAAGCCTGTAACATCATCACGGAATCACCCCGTTTATACGTACATTTACAGACGCCAGCGCCTAGAACTTTGACGGTCTGTAGTCTCGTTGGATAATGTTTCCGGACATGGGTTCCTATTCAAGATACGATGTACTCACCCCCCTCTACAAGTCCTAGAAGTCTGTAACGGGGATTTCTGACCACCCTGTACAGGCGTTGACGACCGCAGTGCAGTATTGTGCCGGTTTATATATCTCTGTATCTGAATGCGCATGCCTATACCAGCGTATTTGAATGCGCATGTCTATACCAGTTTCTTTGTCGGTTCAGTGTGTATCTACATCTACATACATACTCCGCAATCCACCATACGGTGCGTAGCGGAGGGTACCTCGTACCACAACTAGCATCTTCTCTCCCTGTTCCACTCCCAAACAGAACGAGAGAAAAATGACTGCCTATATGCCTCTGTACGAGGCCTAATCTCTTTTATCTTATCTTTGTTGTCTTTCCGTGAAATGTAAGTTGGCGGCAGTAAAATTGTATTGCAGTCAGCCTCAAATGCTGGTTCTCTAATTTTCCTCAGTAGCTATTCACGAAAAGAACGCCTCCTTTCCTCTAGAGACTCCCACCCGAGTTCCTGAAGCATTTCCGTAACACTCGCGTGATGATCAAACCTAGCAGCCCGCCTCTGAATTGCTTCTATGTCCTCCCTCAATCCGACCTGATAGGGATTCCAAACGCTCGAGCAGTACTCAAGAATAGGTCGTATTAGTGTTTCATAAGCGGTCTCCTTTACAGATGAACCACATCTTCCCAAAATTCTACCAATGAACCGAAGGCGACTATCCGCCTTCCCCACAACTGCCACTACATGCTTGTCCCACTTCATATCGCTCTGTAATGTTACGCTCAAATATTTAATCGACGTGACTGTGTCAAGCGCTACATTAATAATGGATTACTCAAACATTACAGGATTCTTTTTCCTATTCATCTGCATTAATTTACATTTATCTATATTTAGAGTTAGCTGCCATTCTTTACACCAATCACAAATCCTGTCCAAGTCATCTTGTATCGTCCTACAGTCACTCAACGATGACACCTTCCCATACACCACAGCATCATCAGCAAACAGCAGCACATCACTATCCACCCTATGCAAAAGATCATTTATTTAGATAGAAAACAACAGCGGACCTACCACACTTCCCTGGGGCACTCCAGATGATACCCTCACCTCCGATGAACACTCACCATCGAGGACAACGTACAGGGTTCTATTACTTAAGAAGTCTTCGAGCCACTCACATACTTGGGAACCAATCCCATATGCTCGTACCTTAGTTAGGAGTCTGCAGTAGGGCACCGAGCCAAACGCTTTCCGGAAGTCAAGGAATATGGCATCCGTCTGATACTCTGTGTAAGTAGATAAGCATGCCTAAAATTTTCAAAACTGATTTTCTCGAAAACGGTTAACACTTGCGTCTTTCTGTTTACATATTAAGTCGAAGCCCTAGTCGTTTCCCACACACCCTGTCAGTATGAATCAAATCGGCGAGGGTGAAGTTCGTACGGGCCCTTGTTAGATCTTTCAGTGTCTGTCAAATTCTTCTCTCGCTATCGTATTCAACAACAGACAACCGTATGTCTGAAGTAAAATCAGTAAACGTCGACAGGTAAAGGGGGAAGACGTTCGCACAGAAACAGGGATAGCATAACAATTGCTGTGATGCGCGCGGTTGGTCGAGGACTGGAGGCGTGTGTGCGCCAGGATCCTCAGAGCCGGCTGGCCGCGCTGTGGCGGTTGGTCGTTATCTGTGTGTCTGCTCGCCGGTGCCGGTACCTCGGGGCAGAGGCACCGGACCCCTGCCGTGGCTCTGACGCAACCACGGCGATAGCAGAGCTTCCTCGTAGCTGGCCGGAGGCAGCCACGTCTGCAAGCCGCCGTAAATTCGCCCAGTAGGACCGTTCGTTGACATCCTTAAATCTACAGGGTGTTTCAAAAATGACCGGTATATTTGAAACGGCAATAAAAACTAAACGAGCAGCGATAGAAATACACCGTTTGTTGCAATATGCTTGGGACAACAGTACATTTTCAGGCGGACAAACTTTCGAAATTACAGTAGTTACAATTTTCAACAACAGATGGCGCTGCAAGTGATGTGAAAGATATAGAAGACAACGCAGTCTGTGGGTACGCCATTCTGTACGTCGTCTTTCTGCTGTAAGCGTGTGCTGTTCACAACGTGCAAGTGTGCTGTAGACAACATGGTTTATTCCTCAGAACAGAGGATTTTTCTGGTGTTGGAATTCCACCACCTAGAACACAGTGTTGTTGCAACAAGACGAAGTTTTCAACGGAGGTTTAATGTAACCAAAGGACCGAAAAGCGATACAATAAAGGATCTGTTTGAAAAATTTCAACGGACTGGGAACGTGACGGATGAACGTGCTGGAAAGGTAGGGCGACTGCGTACGGTAACCACAGAGGGCAACGCGCAGCTAGTGCAGCAGGTGATCCAACAGCGGCCTCGGGTTTCCGTTCGCCGTGTTGCAGCTGCGGTCCAAATGACGCCAACGTCCACGTATCGTCTCATGCGCCAGAGTTTACACCTCTGTCCATACAAAATTCAAACGCGGCAACCCCTCAGCGCCGCTACCATTGCTGCACGAGAGACATTCGCTAACGATATAGTGCACAGGATTGATGACGGCGATATGCGTGTGGGCAGCATTTGGTTTACTGACGAAGCTTATTTTTACCTGGACGGCTTCGTCAATAAACAGAACTGGCGCATATGGGGAACCGAAAAGCCCCATGTTGCAGTCCCATCGTCCCTGCATCCTCAAAAAGTACTGGTCTGGGCCGCCATTTCTTCCAAAGGAATCATTGGCCCATTTTTCAGATCCGAAACGATTACTGCATCACGCTATCTGGACATTCTTCGTGAATTTGTGGCGGTACAAACTGCCTTAGACGACACTGCGAACACCTCGTGGTTTATGCGAGATGGTGCCCGGCCACATCGCACGGCCGACGTCTTTAATTTCCTGAATGAATATTTCGATGATCGTGTGATTGCTTTGGGCTATCCGAAACATACAGGAGACGGCGTGGATTGGCCTCCCTATTCGCCAGACATGAACCCCTGTGACTTTTTTCTCTGGGGACACTTGAAAGACCAGGTGTACCGCCAGAATCCAGAAACAATTGAACAGCTGAAGCAGTACATCTCATCTGCATGTGAAGCCATTCCGCCAGACACGTTGTCAAAGGTTTCGGGTAATTTCATTCGGAGACTACGCCATATTATTGCTACGCATGGTGGATATGTGGAAAATATCGTACTATAGAGTTTCCCAGACCGCAGCGCCATCTGTTGTTGAAAATTGTAACTACTGTAATTTCGAAAGTTTGTCTGCCTGAAAATGTACTGTTGTCCCAAGCATATTGCAACAAACGGTGTATTTCTATCGCTGCTCGTTTAGTTTTTATTGCCGTTTCAAATATACCGGTCATTTTTGAAACACCCTGTATGTACCGTGTGAGCGTGGGACTGATCTGAGATGTTGCGCAACGGATTAATCTGAGATGTACCCTTTACCCTGTGGCTCCTGCAAGATGCAGTTTCCACCCCCACACTACTACAGAAGTCAGACAGACGCTCCTAACGTTCTAAAGAGAAATGCCTGAAAAACTTCCAGCAATAAATATCTTCTGGAGTCGTCCAATGTAAGGAAATGACACAAAAATTCACAGAATTTCATACGTAACTAGTGGGATACTTGGGTACTGGACTAGTGCTAGTTAGTGTAAGAAAAACACGAAACTCACGAAAATTATTATTTATTTTGCAAAAATTCTGAGAAATCACAATGGCACTTTTAGTTACGAATTGAACAAGTTATATCCTGGTTCTTTTCGGAATGTGAAGTTACCTCTCAAGGATAGGATTCGCTAACGAAATTTGTATACAAAGTTTAAAATTGTTATTGACTTGGCAGAATGGCTGAGAGGCGCGCCTACTGAACTTGAATAATCATCCTTTAGAATGTTGCTAGGTATGGTCGAGGCTGTCGCATGTGAAATGCAGTGAAGTGTACTGTTGTGGAGGAAATATGGGGCTCGCAATAGCTGTATCGCACAATACCGTAAGCTGCGATGAATGCTGTCTGCGCTGCTCGCTGCTGACAAATAAGATAACTCTCGTTCTATCTGGATTGACCTTCGCCAATCAAAATCTCCCTACACCTTGATGAAGTCAAGGACTCCTATTCGCCCCTAGTCTAACTATTGGCGTGGTACACCAGTCAGATAACCAGTCCACCGCGCTGCCACTCAAAAATTCACTCACAGGCGTTTAACTATAACTCTGTCCGTTCACACCGCACAATAAGTGTGTTGGCCAACTCAGTGAAAAACGCTTAATCACAAGGACTCAATATAGAGTCGCACTTTGATTCGCTCTCGACAGAGGCGCTCTCCCAGTGAAGTACTGAGGAGAGACTTGTTCCTCGCTCTTTGAGTACACGTATGAGCTCACGCTCTCGTTACGTGTTTCTCGCTCCAAGAGCGACAACAGAACAGCCCCTCTCCACGTCAGACGTGAAGGGGTATATCTTTTGGTCTCTTCCATTACTCCTTCAGCTCAAGGTGTCAAAAATATCGTCTGCCAATCAGCGTTGCTCTTCTAAAACGAGAGAACGACGTTTCGTTTAAGGCGACCAATCCGGAAACCTGTAGTATCGGCGTTTGGCGTTTGGCATTTGCTGTCTCCCTGCGAAAATCTCTGAAACTGCATGCTATGTGTAAAGAATGCGTAGGCTGGCTGCTCTCACACAATGTAGCGGAATTTGCTTTTAAGCCGAGCACGGGGTCATTCCTCCTTTCACTCGGGCAACCGCTGTCTGCTCTATGGGTGGTCACTGGCCGACATAGGTAGGCTGGGTCGTCGTCTGAAGGGACCGGCCCCCTGGTGTGCGGTCTGCCTCTCTCGAATTAAAGGCCCCTGTGACCGTCTTGTATGGAATGTATGTGTGTACGCCAGCCTCGAGTATTTCAACCATGGTGCACTTACTTGTTATTTGCATATCGTTTACATGAATTCATACAACATTGACTTTATCTTATCGAGTTTGGGTTCGAATGAAGCGTCTTGATGTGCGGAATATGATTGTGAGGGCGGAATATGTAAGCAATGAAGGTCAGGAGACCACAACATCTTACAACCGTTACGCCGAATACGAGCACCCTAGCGTCAGGTCTATTCTGAATTGACAACTAACATGGGACACGAACCACATCTACAGCTGTACTCTAAAAATAAACGTGGCGAGATATTACTTTTTTACTACCAAGTACGAAGTGCTCCCACTCAAAAGGGTGTAAGACACGAATGCAATCTTTCTTTCGCAGCTACTGTCCAAAAAGGGTGTAAGACAGGGATGTAGTCTTTCGCCCCTACTGATCAATTTATACATCGAAGAAGCAATGACGGAAATAAAAAAAAGGTTCAAGAGTGGAATTAAAATTCAAGGTGAACGAATATCAATGATAAGAATCGCTCATGACATTTTTATCCACAGTGAAGGTAAAGACGAATTAGACATTCTGTTGAGTGGAATAAACAGTGTAATGAGTACAGAATATAGATTGAGAGTAAATCAAAGAAAGACAATAATAATGAGAAATATGAGAAATGAGAACAGGGAGGATTGGTGATCACGAAGTAGATGAAGGCAAGGAATTCTGCTACCTAAGCAGCAAAGTAACCCATGACGGTCGCAGCAAGGAGGACATAAAAAGCAGACTAACAATGGCAAAAAAGCGCATTCCCGGCCTAGAGAAATCTACTACTATGAATGACAGGCTATAATTTTCAGAAGAAATTTCTGAGAATGCACGTTTGGAGCGCAGCTTTGTATGGTACTGAAACATGGACTGTGGGGAAACGGGAACTCAAGAGAATCGAAACATTTGAGACGTATTGCTACAGAAGAATTCTGAAAATTGGACTGATAAACTAAGGAATGAGGCCGTTCTGCACAGAATCGAAAAAGAAAGGAATATGTAGAAAACACTGACAAGGAGAAGAGACAGGATGGTAGGACATCTGCTAAGACACCAGGGAATGTCTTCAATGTTAGTAAAGGGATCTGTAGAGTGCAAAAACTGTACAGGAAGACGGAGATTGGAATACATCCAGCAAATAATTGGGGATGTAGGTTGCAAGTGCTACTCTGAGATGAAGAGGTCCGCAACTCGTGGTCTAGGGGCTAGCGTTGCTGCCTCTGGATCACCGGGTCCCAGGTTCGGTTCCCGGCTGGGTTGGGGAATTTCTCTACCCGTGCACTGGGTGTTTGTGTTGTCCTCGTCATTTCATCATCATTTGTGAGAGTGACTACATTGTATTGTGAAAGATTGGGTTGTGAAAAGAAAATGGACTGTGTAAAAATTGGGACTTGTACGGGCGCTGATGGCCGCCTAGTTGAGCGCCCCACAAACTAAACGTCATCATCATCTTCATCATCTGAGATGAAGAGGTTGGTACAGGAGAGGTACTCGTAACTGGTCGCATCAAATCAGTCACAAGATTGATGACTCAAAAAGAAAGAAAAGAATGTTACCATGTAGAAAATGCATTTGATACAGTGAAGTGTAATGTTTCCAAGAGTTAGGCAGTGTGGTATCAACTACTAACACATTCTCTCGAACACAGTATCTTTAGGCCCACGCAAAGCAGAATGGAGTATTTACCACTGATGGAATCGTTCCAGAGGCCAAAAATCAGCGAAGTTGCGAGGCAGGGTTGTCCATTGTCATCACTGTTATTTGACTTTTTCGTTGGAGTGTCAGTGAAGAAAGCAAGGGGTTGTTGAGCACAGATAGAACATCATTATGGTACGATTCGCTGTTGACACAGCAGCGGTCGCGGGAAGTTAACACATACTGAGAAGGGCGTTTAATCAAATTTATCGTGTCATATCTGATGGATGTAATATGCACAAGAATAAAAAGAAGGCTACGGCAATATTGGCCGCAGCAGGTGGGCATGCTGATGACTGAATGATATTAACGCAGACAATGTAGTAAGGATTGTGCAAGGCAAAAAGGCTTTCTGTAAAAAGAAATAGCCACTAACATTCAGTAATGTAAAAGTGCAAACCAGAAAAGAATATCTGGAAACCTGTGTTCGGTCCCCAGCTCTGTATGAACGCGCAACATGAACGACAGAGAAGACAAGAAATTAAATTAACGGAAACCTTTAAAATTAGCAGGAGACTGTTGAAGATCAGATGGATTGGTCGAATACGGAATGAAAAAGCCCTGCGATGAGAAGAAATGCCGGTTACCGAAAGTAATGAATAGAGTAGACTGAGAAGTTGTGACACAAGTTGTTGCTGAAGAATGTAACTGAAGTCTGAACACGTGTCCAGTCACCCGTCCCCTCTTCTTGTCGATGTTCTCAACATGTTTCTCTCCTCGCCGATTTTCGGAGAACCTCCTCATTCCCTGCCTTAGCAGTCCACCCAATTTTCAACGTGCCTCTGTAGCACCACATCCCAAATGCTTCGACTCTCTCCATTTCCGGGTTTCCCACTCACTATGTTTCGCTTCCACACAAAGCTGTGCTTCAGATGTACATACTCCGATATTTCTTCCTCGCATTATGACCGATGACTGACACTAACAGACTTCTTCTAGCCAGAAATTCGCTCTTTGCCTATGCTGATCTCTTTTTTCATGTCCTCCTTGCTCCATCTGTCATGTATTATTTTCCTTCTGAGGTAGAAGAATTTTAATGCCGCTCCAGAACCTTCGTTTTCTTATTAACGTCATTGTTTCTCCGATGTATGGATTGCACAATAAGCTGTAAAGATAACATCCCTAACTTATACACATTCTTACTGTTTCCTGTTCCTTGTTCTTGACCGTATTGTATACTGTCCGTCTATCCTATAGTTAACACCTACTTACACCAGTCAAAAGATAAAAAATCGAAATAACATATTATGAAAGCTGACTGGAACCTTCTGGGGAGCTCACGCTAACACCCTACGCACCGCAGCACAATCTCTTGTTTACTCGGTGGCAGAATACTGCGCACTAGTCTGGTACAAGAGCACACACACGAAGAAAACAGATGTCCAGCTCAATAACACCAAGAGGATTGTCTCAGGAACTCTGCAGTCAACTCCACTTCCCTGGTTTCACGCCCATTGAAATATAGCTCCTCCCTCCCTCAGAAGGCAACAAGCAGCTATTCGAGAATGGAAGAAAATTAATGACGCCTCTGTCTCTGAAGATATACCTATCCGAAAAATATTGGACCATCTACCAACTACCCGCCTAAAATCCAGGAAACCTATATGGGAAGACGAAGTCCTCAAATTCCCAGAAAGGTACGACATAGCAAGGGAATGGAGGCAGCACTGGTCGCTGAATAATCACCATCCTCTCATCACTGATTTTGATCCTTCGATACCGGTGGAAGGAATGCAAGGGCCCAGAAGAACTTGGTGCAGACTTAATCGTGTGAGGACTAACCATGTCAGGTGTAAGGCCATTCTCCACAAATGGAAACTCACTGATGACCCACGGTGCGACTGTGGTGCAGAAGAACAAACAATCCCTCACCTGATCTTCGAATGCCCTGCGAGGAGGTTTGGAGAATGTAGGGATATCATGAATGCTACTCCACGTGCTGTTCAGTGTGTGACCTGCTTAGATGTGGACTTGTAATAGCTGCAGTGACTGTCTCCCTAATCTTTCGCATATTGTTGTTTGCAATCAATCATTTAATAATATATTTGTAATTCGTTTATTATATTAATTAATAGTATGTGTGCAATTTTACTCTGTACATGCCGTACGCTAAATAAAAATAAATAAATAAACCTACTTCACTGAGAATTTCGAACACATTGAACCATTTTACACTTCAAAGTTTTCTAAAATTTTTTATAAATTTGTGTTATGGCAAGTGTATTCTTAAACTATGTGTACCTAATTGATTGATCATTTCTCACAGTATTGCAGATAGTTACAGGTATTTTTCGTCTGTTGCTTGACATAGGCCCATAGGAACATACGAGTATTTTAATCGGTAAAGTGATGACGGGTCGTGATTTTAACACAGATTGGACGTTCATGATTGATGATGGCTTTTGTCAACTGAGGAAGGCTCAGAACTTTATCTAGCCACGGCAAGTTTACTCTGCGGCATTCTGTAACAGTTCTCTATACCATACGACGTAGCATTTATACATACCAGAAGATGTAACTTAAAAGTTGCAGAAGCGGTTGTGTGGGTCTCTAATTGATTTAAATAGATACTGCTACAGCAGACTATTGGACTTTTCACTCAGATTTATATTTTATTGGTTTTAACGCCTGCATGTGAATATATGTCAGACTGTATCTATCGGTGGATCAATTATGTATTATTACCTTCACTGTGGCTGCCTTAGTTTTAAAATTATCGGAATGCATGTGTCTGGACTGTGCCCTTGCGCGGAAATGAAACGTGGACAAAAACAGCTGAGACAAGGAGAGAATAAAATGTTTTAAAATGCGATGTTGTAGAAGAATCCTGAAGTTTATAGGAGTGCCATTCACATGAACTTCACGTTATTAAAAATGTAACACAAAATTGACTGTACCAGCTTACAGCAGGGGTACCCAAAATACACTCCTGGAAATTGAAATAAGAACACCATGAATTCATTGTCCCAGGAAGGGGAAACTTTATTGACACATTCCTTGGGTCAGATACATCACATGATCACACTGACAGAACCACAGGCACATAGACACAGGCAACAGAGCATGCACAATGTCGGCACTAGTACAGTGTATATCCACCTTTCGCAGCAATGCAGGCTGCTATTCTCCCATGGAGACGATCGTAGAGATGCTGGATGTAGTCCTGTGGAACGGCTTGCCATGCCATTTCCACCTGGCGCCTCAGTTGGACCAGCGTTCGTGTTGGACGTGCAGACCGCGTGAGACGACGCTTCATCCAGTCCCAAACATGCTCAATGGGGGACAGATCCGGAGATCTTGCTGGCCAGGGTAGTTGACTTACACCTTCTAGAGCACGTTGGGTGGCACGGGATACATGCGGACGTGTTGGAACAGCAAGTTCCCTTGCCGGTCTAGGAATGGTAGAACGGTGGGTTCGATGACGGTTTGCACTATTCAGTGTCCCCTCGACGATCACCAGTGGTGTACGGCCAGTGTAAGAGATCGCTCCCCACACCATGATGCCGGGTGTTGGCCCTGTGTGCCTCGGTCGTATGCAGTCCTGATTGTGGCGCTCACCTGCACGGCGCCAAACACGCATACGACCATCATTGGCACCAAGGCAGAAGCGACTCTCATCGCTGAAGACAACACATCTCCATTCGTCCCTCCATTCACGCCTGTCGCGACACCACTGGAGGCGGGCTGCACGATGTTGGGGCGTGAGCGGAAGACGGCCTAACGGTGTGCGGGACCGTAGCCCAGCTTCATGGAGACGGTTGCGAATGGTCCTCGCCGATACCCCAGGAGCAACAGTGTCCCTAATTTGCTGGGAAGTGGCGGTGCGGTCCCCTACGGCACTGCGTAGGATCCTACGGTCTTGGCGTGCATCCGTGCGTCGCTGCGGTCCGGTCCGAGGTCGACGGGCACGTGCACCTTCCGCCGACCACTGGCGACAACATCGATGTACTGTGGAGACCTCACGCCCCACGTGTTGAGCAATTCGGCGGTACGTCCACCCGGCCTCCCGCATGCCCACTATACGCCCTCGCTCAAAGTCCGTCAACTGCACATACGGTTCACGTCCACGCTGTCGCGGCATGCTACCAGTGTTAAAGACTGCGATGGAGCTCCGTATGCCACGGCAAACTGGCTGACACTGACGGCGGCGGTGCACAAATGCTGCGCAGCTAGCGCCATTCGACGGCCAACACCGCGGTTCCTGGTGTGTCCGCTGTGCCGTGCGTGTGATCATTGCTTGTACAGCCCTCTCGCAGTGTCCGGAGCAAGTATGGTGGGTCTGACACACCGGTGTCAATGTGTTCTTTTTTCCATTTCCAGGAGTGTAGTATAACTAGTCCGCCTGCCAGAGTTGACAGTAAACAAATGCTCATCGATCGTTTAGTCATGTACAGTAAAAGAAAATTAATAATGACGCAGTTTTTAATCAAGGGCAGCTTTTATTGTACACAGCAAATGATTCAAGAGAACTAATGTGCTGTACTACGTGCATTAGTTTCCTAAATAAGAAATCATTATGCCAATTACTGTTCTGCTAACTTATGCTCTCCATTGGTCAGTAACATTTCCACCTTGGTGTACAAACCTTCAATTAAAGACGGCTGAGTGAATAATCAGTCTGCATGGGGAACGCAGTCGTATGGTAAATTGGGGAATATGAATAAATCGTCTTCAATTTATTATACCATGATGGCTTTCGAAGCTTCTAGCCCCATTATCACATGTGCTTGATACATATGTATATCGAATCGTCGAGCTGCACGTTAAAAGGTCGTATCTTACTAATATCTCCGGCTTCGTAGTCGAGATCACTAACGCACGCCTGTAAAATGGCAGTCGATTCGGAGGTGAGCCGGTTCGAATCTTGGTTGTGGAAAATTTTCACATCCGATATTTTGGCGGTCAGGGGAGGAGGGTTGGTGCCGTGAAGTTCCTGATCACCAGTTTTTGTGTCAATGTCATGGATTTAATTCCAAACCTCTGCAAATGTCCAAATGTGTGTGAATTCCTATCGGACCAAACTGCTAAGGCCATCGGTCCCTAGACTTACACACTACTTAAACTAGCTTATGCTAAGAACAACACACACACCCATGCCCGAGGGAGGACTCGAACCTCCGGCGGGAGGGGCCGCGTAATCAGTCACATGGCGCCTCAAACCACGCGGCCACTCCGCGCAGCCCAAACCGCTCCGAAGAATTTCATGAAGTGAGGGCATGTGATACTATTGACGGAGCTCCGTCCGTTGACACTTCATAACATGTTGGAGGAAGGCAACAGCAAACCGCCTCCAGTAGCCTTTAACCCACGAGGTGCGGTCTTTCACACGGCGCGAGATTTTCCGAACCGGCGCTCCAAGGTGAGTTCTGGTGGACCGCGTCTTTACTGCCCCTACCCATCTTAAATCGCTTACCCTACAGTGTTTCGTTGCCTGCTGCATTATCGGGGTCTTTCTTTATTGTTGACACGTGTTACTGATTAACTTTGGGGTCTTCTAGGCCGCGCCTCGTGAACTAAGTACTTGTTTTCTTCGAAACAGTACGAAATGTGTTCGCAGAAACGTGTCAGGTTTAACGATCCTAGATTTGGTGATACTGTTAGTCGGCGAGTGGAAGAAGATGTCAGTGATAGAGACACAGAAATAGACGATCAAGACGACGATTTTACGATTACCATTGAACACAAGTCTGCTAACGAACGAGAGCGTCATTCAAAGGGAGATCTTCAGGACAGTTGTGAGTGTTAGCTGTTTCTCTAGTAGAATACCTAATATGTCTGTTAAAATCGGATGTCTTCTGAGTAGTGATAAAGAACATTGTAGATTCCCTCATTGTACTTCAGTTTTGCAAACTTTCTTATTGTACCTATGGAGGGCAATTTATAAGTTCAAATTTGAACCCTATTATTTAGTTGTATGTGAATATTTACCTAGCTACAGAGATACCCTATGATTTATGAGAATGTCAAATTCCGTTCTCTAGCTGTTCGTTAATGTGTAGTACTTAAAAATAAAAATAGTAAAGTACTGCAGGCTTTATTTAGTGCCGTAAAATCGACAGGGAGTATTTAAACAATACTTAAATAACAGTAAGAATAAATGTTATATAAATCAAACAAAAAAATTTAAAATAATTTTCCGCCTTAACTCTTGTGTTTTAATATATGCGTCCCAAAGATCCACAGCTCGTGGTATACCTTACAAAAAAGCTACCTCGTGAGCTAAGGGCTAGGACCTTCCCTAAAAAGACGATGCAGGATCATGGCCAGTCCTTAACAATGGGCCTGCTTGGACTTACTGACATCACTTGTTATTTAATAATTCAATAAAGTGCACTGTCAAACCAGGTCTCTAACAAGGGAACCTCCCCATCGCACCCCCTTCAGATTTAGTTACAAGTTGGCACAGTGGATAGGCCTTGAAAAACTGAACACAGATGTTGGTTATCTTGCGCATGGACTACTCAGTTTGTATATTTTGCTTATTTTTTTCATAGGTCCACACAACTTCTTCCTGTTTTCTCGATTGATCTGTGTTCAGTTTTTCAAGGCATATCCACTGTGCCAACTTCTAACTAAATCTGGGGGGGGGGGGGGGGGGGTGCGATGGGGCGGTTCCCTCGTAAGCACCACTCTCAAAGCAATCAACCACAGGGGGTGTCGTTTCATGAGTGTTGCATAGAGCCCTGGTTGGACAGTGCACATTGTTGAAGAACACATGATGTCAGTTAGACATGGTCGTAAGATGAACATACCACACATCGATGTGAATATATCAGGCATATCTGAGGCTGGAGAGAGAAGTTTCGAAAGCGATCAGGATAAATATTTTAACCCTTTGGCGGGCATATTTTTTGTAGCGACTCAGCAAAGTTAATTTTTACGTATCGTATTAGAATTGAGATCAGCTGGCTATATTTATTTTTTGATTATTTTATTTTTGTGACTGAGGAACAAACACTACGATGGTGCATATTTTTCCCACGGCCCTTTTGTGATCTGTTAAAGTACGGTCGTTAAGTGGGTTCCCATTTTCCTCTTGAGCACCATTACACATGGAAAAAATTTTTAAAAAAGTTTTTGGGTTTTTATTCACTTACCACATTGCAAAAACCACCTTATAAACATTGTTTACCACACTGCAGAAACGAAGTAATGTGTTACAACTCCACACGTAACAACAGTAGCGATCTCACGACAAACAGAAACAGATTTTTGTAGTAATTTTTGTACGTCTGGTACAGCATCAGCCACATCCAAAGGTGGTGAGACATATTTTCAAAACCTTTGTACAACCATTAAGCTGGTGGTAAATATGCTTCCCAAAGTCCAGAAAAGAAATATTTATCTTGTGGTAAGTGTAGTTCCCATGCCTCTTAGACACTACTGTGGTGGTAAAGCATAATTCCCAAGGGCGCTTCAGCAATGTTGTTTGGTGGGATGTATACTTCCTATGCCCCTAAAAATCTATATATTTCATGACAAACAGAAACTACAAAAAAAAAAAAAATGGTTCAAATGGCTCTGAGCACTATGGGACTTAACATCTTAGGTCATCAGTCCCCTAGAACTTAGAACTACTTAAACCTAACTATCCTCAGGACATCACACACATCCATGCCCGAGGCAGGATTCGAACCTGCGACCGTAGCAGTCCCGCGGTTCCGGACTGCAGCGCCTAGAACCGCAAGACCACCGCGGCCAGCACAGAAACTACAGCTGGTCCAGTACACTACCTCTAGGTGCTAGGAGTGTACGTACGTGGTCCGAGGTATTCCCATAAATGCAACAGAGAAAAATGTAGTTACTGGTCATTACATCTCCTACAGTCCATCAAAAGGATTAAAATGGTGGTGTCCCACAGGTCGTAAATAGTTGAAGAGCGTCATGATTTACCGGCAAGAGCTGCTGATAACAATTTCTTTATCTCACTCAGTTATGAATATTTTTAGGAAAAAACTCGTAAAATGTAACATACTCAAACAGAAGCACTTACATCATTCTAGTCTATATAAAATCCCTGGTGTCAAATAATAAAATCCGTGAATTCGTCACTGGAATTAAAATTAATGACACATAGAACAATGTAACATACACTTTCGGAAACATATCAAGAAAACATTTGTACATCACATTTAAACTGCGTTACCTGTAGACAAACAGTAAAAAGTTACATCGTCAGTCATAAACATTGGCCAAACAGCGCACGAATTCGTGTTGTATCAACAGTCAGCATTAAAGTTACGAAAGCCGTTCTACGCATCACCGACTACACAGCTGCTTAATGTCTACCAGTTGAACCAAATACGAGCTAGAAGTCTGCTTACATCGATAGTTCCAGTACGATTTCAGTGACTAGTATGTTATAAATAAGCAGGCTGATCTTTATTAAAACCAACAAAGTGCAGGGACAGATTTCTGACTGGATATGGAGGAAAAAAGGCCTTGTGAAATGCATAGTTACCAGGGTAGACGGCGCTGACGAATGAAAGTTCCTCGAATCACGTGTCGTGTATGTAGCCCACAGACGAAGATTATGCAGATTGATGATGCCAGTTCTGATAAAGGTTGCTTATGGCAAAGATTGCTTCGTCGGTAAAGAGGAATAATGACAGAAACCCCATAATTGTGACGGTGTCGTGTAAAAACCATCGACAAAACCTTCCCACAGAGGGAAATCCGCAGCTGATAATCTTTGGACTCGTTGCAAGTGATGGGGATAGCATCGGTCGTCATATAGGATACACACAATCGTAATTTGACTTACACCATGTTGGAGGGTCACTTGCCTGGAGCTTGTACTATGGTCCCTCTCAATATCCTATAGAACCCGGTCCTCCAATGATCACACAAACACCGAAAAAGGACTTGAAATGTTGTCTGAGGTGGATGGTGTCTCTGTGGATACTTGCTTTGGTATAGCCATGTTGCTTCTCGACCGTTTTCATCTGCTTGGCAGTACTCACACACCATCTCGTCTTGTCCCCGACGTGAATACTGGATCATTCTACTGCTTGCAGTCCGTGGCGTCAATCACACAGCCTGCAGCACACAAGGTAAACACGTCACATGGTCAGAGGAATTTTCATTCGTCAGCGCCATCTACCGTGGCAACGATGCATTTCTGGACACATTTTCACAGGATCCCTTTTCGCCCTTTTCCAGTCGGGAATCAGTCCCTACAGTTTGTCGGTTTTATTAATGTTCACCTTGTATATATCGTATGTGATATTTTTCTGTATATGACGGTCATAACAGTTCAACACTTCATCCATTGTATGCAACAGCAAAGTAGATGTCTTACGTCTACCACCTTAGCTGAGTGATCAGCGCGTCTGACTGCCATGCAACAGGCCCGGGTTCGATTGGCGGCCAGGTCAGAGATTTTCTGAGCTCGGGGGCAGAGTGTTGTCCTCATCATCATTTCATCCTCATCTACATGCAAGTCGCCCTAGCTGGCGTCATCCGAAAAGACTTGCAACTCGGCGACCGAACTTCCACAGGGTGGTCTCCCGGCCAACAAGGTCACACAATCATTTCATTTCATACGCGTCGTACAAGAAAGATTTGTACTGATAGTAATAATACTTAAAAAAGTAACGTCTTATGTTTATACATATACGTATGTGTGATATTTAAGTTACACCTACTTCAATATGAGCATAGTTTTTGTCTAAGACAGACCTTAGAGGGATAAATACTATTTTAGTCAAAAGTAAGTGAGGCACTAAGGAAGTAAACTTGAAGTATGGGGTGTCACTTGCTTCTTACAATATTGTAACGGCACCACCGTTTAGGATAGGGAAAGTTAGTTTTTTGCAATATTCTGAACACAAGTTACAGTCAGGTGCGGGCCGGATTGCAGTGAGTTACGCATACCAACAGTCGCGAAGTAGAATAGAGGCCACAGGACCGTCAAATTGCTGAAAGAGTATGCGTAGCAGTTTTGCATGTTCCAAATCACAGGCAGAAGGGGCCCACTGGCCAACCTAACGTGTTATGAGTACGTGATGCGAAGCGGTGCGTATGGCAAAACAGAGGCGCACAGGCGGGTATAAATATATGCGGGTTTCTAACGAGATTCATTCAAGTGTGGCAGCTCTCCTGGACAGCGGGGTATATCACACCACCACCTACACACAGCAGCAGATGCAGCGCCAGCGTTCCATTCCACGGCGAGTGGCTGGTTTGACCCTCTGAAGCTCATGTGGGGTCCGTAGCCGGCCAGCGGCGGGCCACTGCATGGCTCGTCCTGGCCTCCAACGCACAGTATACAGAATTATGTTTTATCGTAATGACAAGAAAACTCCCGTCTTTCGAAACTGAAGTTTGTTCTTGTATATGAAATAAATTTCACTTACAAAAGATGGAAGTTTTCTCAACATTATGATACGACACAATTGATGTTATAATCAGCAAATGAGGCAAAAGGCTGCCAGTATTAACCATCGTACAGGGTGTTTAAAAAATGACCGGTATATTTGAAACGGCAATAAAAGCTAAACGAGCAGCGATAGAAATACACCGTTTGTTGCAATATGCTTGGGACAACAGTACATTTTCAGGCGGACAAACTTTCGAAATTACAGTAGTTACAATTTTCAACAACAGATGGCGCTGCAAGCGATGTGAACGATATAGAAGACAACGCAATCTGTGGGTGCGCCATTCTGTACGTCGTCTTTCTGCTGTAAGCGTGTGCTGTTCACAACGTGCACGTGTGCTGTAGACAAAATGGTTTATTCCTTAGAACAGAGGATTTTTCTGGTGTTGGAATTCCACCGCCTAGAACACAGTGTTGTTGCAACAAGACGAAGTTTTCAACGGAGGTTTAATGTAACCAAAGGACCGAAAAGCGATACAATAAAGGATCTGTTTGAAAAATTTCAACGGACTGGGAACGTGACGGATGAACGTGCTGGAAAGGTAGGGCGACCGCGTACGGCAACCACAGAGGGCAACGCGCAGCTAGTGCAGCAGGTGATCCGACAGCGGCCTCGGGTTTCCGTTCGCCATGTTGCAGCTGCGGTCCAAATGACGCCAACGTCCACGTATCGTCTCATGCGCCAGAGTTTACACTTCTATCCATACAAAATTCAAACGCGGCAACCCCTCAGCGCCGCTACCATTGCTGCACGAGAGACATTCGCTAACGATATAGTGCACAGGATTGATGACGGCGATATGCATGTGGGCAGCATTTGGTTTACTGACGAAGCTTATTTTTACCTGGACGGCTTCGTCAATAAACAGGACTGGCGCATATGGGGAACCGAAAAGCACCATGTTGCAGTCCCATCGTCCCTGCATCCTCAAAAAGTACTGGTCTGGGCTGCCATTTCTTCCAAAGGAATCATTGGCCCATTTTTCAGATCCGAAACGATTACTGCATCACGCTATCTGGACATTCTTCGTGAATTTGTGGCGGTACAAACTGCCTTAGACGACACTGCGAACACCTCGTGGTTTATGCAAGATGGTGCTCGGCCACATCGCACGGCCGACGTCTTTAATTTCCTGAATGAATATTTCGATGATCGTGTGATTGCTTTGGGCTATCCGAAACATACAGGAGGCGGCGTGGATTGGCCTCCCTATTCGCCAGACATGAACCCCTGTGACTTCTTTCTGTGGGGACACTTGAAAGACCAGGTGTACCGCCAGAATCCAGAAACAATTGAACAGCTGAAGCAGTACATCTCATCTGCATGTGAAGCCATTCCGCCAGACACGTTCTCAAAGGTTTCGGGTAATTTCATTCAGAGACTACGCCATATTATTGCTACGCATGGTGGATATGTGGAAAATATCGTACTATAGAGCTTCCCAGACCGCAGCGCCATCTGTTGTTGAAAATTGTAACTACTGTAATTTCGAAAGTTTGTCTGCCTGAAAATGTACTGTTGTCCCAAGCATATTGCAACAAACGGTGTATTTCTATCGCTGCTCGTTTAGTTTTTATTGCCGTTTCAAATATACCGGTCATTTTTGAAACACCCTGTATATAGAACATTGATGTGGCCTGTCAATACAGCACGAATGACTGCACTGTTTGGCACATTTTTATAATTAATAATGCAACTATTTAGTGTTTTGCTACAGGTAAAGCTGTATAAATGTGATGTACGCACGTTTATCATGATATGTTTTGAAAGCGTTTGTTGCTTTATTCTGTGTGTCGTTGCCTTTAAATCGAGAGACGAGATCTTTTTTCGTTTGACGCCACTGATATTATATCGTCTAGTGTAATGTTGTAAGAGCTTTTATGTCAGTATGTGACATTTTATTACGTGACATTTTTCGTAAACATATGCATCAGTTAGTGAGATAGTGGGAGTCCAATCCCGTTACGCTCTTCATACTCGTATGATCTGCTATTTGGTTTACACGAACTTGATGATAGCCCATGGAGCGAAACTGCTTGTTTAATGAAGAAATTTTATCAGTAGCTCTGGGCGGTAAATGACGACATTTTTCGAACGTGGTACAATGTCATGAAGACTTAATTTTATCCATTTCTGTCAGTGTTTCTTCACTGACTGTATTACTTTCGTAAAGTAAAGAACAATCGTGATTTTATTTGAATACACGACGCATTCTGAGTCCTGGGGTTCTTCTTCAGCAGCTTAGACAGTCTACATGGAATATTTTTCCAGCTATAGGTTAATTCTGATCCTGATGTGATTGTTACTGTTGTTGTTTGATAGAGTTGTCCATGCTATTCTATCCTGAGCAATTCTCTTCGTCCCCGAATAACTACCGCAAACTACATCTTTCTGAATCCGCTCACTGTATTCATTTCTTGGTCTCCCTCCTCGATGTTTACCACCCTCACTTCCCTCCGATACTAAATTGCTGAGCCCTTGATGTCTCAAAATGTATCCTATCACCCTATCCTTTCATTTGGTCAAGTTGTGCTAGAACGACAACGACGACACATTTTATGTTTGTCGAAATAATCAGCAAATCACTTTTAATAAGCAGCATTTAAATTTGTAAGCGAAGATTGCACTCATATATATTGAGAAAGAGAATTAATTTCAAAGGGAAGATTATTGAGCAAGAGATAGAAATCCTAAGGGAAGGTTTCATAGGTTATTGCAGAAGGGAAGGTTGCGTAACAAAAGAGATATAGAGGAGACGGGAAGGTTTCACCCAAATCTGGGAAAAATAATCGGTGTTGACTGTCACAGCAGCTGAAGATGAGCCCCCAGGGCTCGAAACGCAACATGCTTTCAAATAAAACCACAGTTGTGACTAAAGGCGATTGTTCTTTATTTTACGAAAATAAAGGCTGTGTAATTGTAGTCCTTATATTTCTTAATTACGGAGAAATTGATAAATACAGAATACATACAAATAAAGAATATATTTAAGACCCTCGATATTCCTTCAGTGCAGCGGCTATTTGCGGTGAGACATTTAGGCGAAGTGCAGCCTGGCAGCGAGGGGAGGAAACAGTAGTGACCCGGGGAGGCCGCCGCGTCGGGTGCCGGCGAGTGCGTGCGTGTGTGTCTTGTGTGGGGGCCGCGCCAGCGCGTTTAATCGACCAGTCGGCGGAGATACAGCGGGCAGCAGAGCGCCGCGCCGCGCCGCGCCGCACCGGCAGCACCGTTTTCCAGCGGCCGGTCGCCATGGCAACAGCGGCCGTCCATCAGGCAGCCACCTGCGCGGCGAGCGGTCGATGTCCGCCGCCGCTCTCTGCAGCCAGCACACAGGCTTCGCCGCTCTCTTCGCGGCAGGCCGCCGAGCCAGCCCCGGCTGGGGCACGCCGGCCACCACCTTGCAACTGTACTCCTGCCTTCCCCATATTTTCCCCTCTCCTAACCTGCCCCCCCCACCACCACCTCTTTCGATATCGTCAGTTGTTCGATGCCCAAAAAATCTGATAGAGAATTTGTGTTGAATTGGCGTTTTAATTCTTCTCTCCGCATTTATACTAGGGGCTTTCAATAAATCTGTCAGTTTCAGTTAAAAAAAAAAACCGCGGAGTTTGTTGTGTGACATCTTGGAATATTCCCCCTTCAAGCTCCTAAAGTTTCATGAAGTTTCGATAGGTGGCGGTTCTATGCGTAGCCTTCAAAATGGGCCCGTAATGAAAGTGCTTTCCAAGTAAGACCGTTCATATTTAAAAAAATACCAAAGTTCTGACACATAGATATTACAGAAATATCATTATCGACCTCCTCAATATGACAGAAAACAGTATATTTTATATATATATATATATATATATATATATATATATATATATATATATATATATATATATATCGCCACCAAACAAATAGAGATCCTTAAGGAATGCGCGGATAAAGTAGGTTTACAAATTTCGTTTCAAAAGACAGAATTTTTCTGTACGAAATTCCATATACACAGTTTGAACACAAAATATGGAAAAATAAATAGAGTAAAACATTTTAAATACCTAGGTGAAATTTTGGAGCCAACCGGAGGAGAGAAAGTTGCACAGAAGATCAGACAACAGAAAATGAAGAGAGCATATGGTATGACACATGAAATATACATTAAAAAATGCATCTCCTCGAACACAAAAATCAGACACTACTGCGCAGTAATTAAGCCAGCAGCACTATATGCTAGTGAAACGCTCACACTCCACACAAAATGTGACTTAGAAAAAATACTAAAAGAAGAACGCAAAATTATGAGAAAGATTTTAGGTCCAAAATTAACAGAAGAAGGATACCGGATACAATCAAGAAGAACCACAGAAACTATATCAAATCTGGCAGCATACATAAGAAGGCGAAGATTAAAATTTTATGGACATGTCACTAGACTTCCCCCCACACGACTCACCAACAGAATTCTCACTTACATAGAAAAAGTCAAACCAACAACACCATGGATTAGCCAAGTAAAATTAGATTTACAAAAAGCAAATATTGAACGTAAAGATGTCAAAGATAGAAAAACTTTTAGAAATAATGTGGAAAAGTGGATTGTATTGTCGGAGAAGGAAGCACTAAAGAGACCAGGAACAAAATGGACAGAAGAAAGAAAAAGAAAACATGGAGAACGAATGAAAGAAGTATGGAAGAAACGACGTCAGAAAGCTTTGCGTGATCCTTCTGGGTCCATTCGCGATAAGTATGTATATATATATATATATATATATATATATATATATATATATACCGATGACATTGTAATTCTGTCAGAGACAGCAAAGGACTTGGAAGAGCAGTTGAACGGAATGGACAGTGTCTTGAAAGGAGGGTGTAAGATGAACATCAACAAAAGCAAAACGAGGATAATGGAATGTAGTCTAATTAAGTCGGGTGATGCTGCGGGAATTAGGTTAGGAAATGAGACACTTAAAGTAGTAAAGGAGTTTTGCTATTTGGGGAGCAAAATAACTGATGAGGGTCGAAGTAGAGAGTATATAAAAGGTAGACTGGCAATGGCAAGGAAAGCGTTTCTGAAGAAGAGAAATTTGTTAACATCGAGTATTGAGTTTGTAGCACAACTTGACAAGAAGAAGAGACCAGTTGGTAGGACATGTTCTGAGACATCGAGGGATCACCAATTTAGTATTGGAGGGCAGCGTGGAGGGTAAAAATCGTAGAGGAAGACCAAGAGATGAATACAGTAAGCAGATTCAGATGGATGTAGGCTGCAGTAGGTCCTGGGAGATGAAGAGGCTTGCGCAGGATAGAGTAGCATGGAGAGCTGCATCAAACCAGTCTCAGGACTGAGGACCACATCACCAACAACACACACACACACACACACACATACACACACACACACATATATATATATATATATATATATATATATATATATATATATATATTACTGGCCATTAAAATTGCTACATCAAGAAGAAATGCAGATGATGAACGGGTATTCATTGGACAAATATATTATACTAGAACTGACATGTGATTACATTTTCACGCAATTTGGGTCCATAGATCCTCAGAAATCAGTGCCCAGAACAACCACCTTTGGCCGTAATAACGGCCTTGATACGCCTGGGCATTGAGTCAAACAGAGCTTGGATGGCGTGTACAGGTACAGCTGCCCATGCAGCTTCAACACGATACCACAGTCCATCAAGAGTAGTGACTGGCGTATTGGGACGAGCCAGTTGCTCGGCCACAATTAACCAGACGTTTTCAGTTGGTGAGAGATCTGGAGAATGTGCTGACCAGGGCAACAGTCGAACATTTTCTGTATCCAGAAAGGCCCGTACAGGACCTGAAACATGCGGTCGTGCATTATCCTGCTGAAATGTAGGGATTCGCAGGGATCGAATGAAGGGTGGAGCCAGGGGTCGTAACACATCTTAAATGTAACGTCCACTGTTCAAAGTGCCGTCAATGCGAACAAGAGGTGACCGAGACGCGTAACCAATGGCACCCCATACCATCGCGCTGGGTGATACGCCAGTATGGCGACGACGAATGTACGCTTCCAATGTGCCTTCACCACGATGTCGCCAAACACGGATGCGACCAACATGATGCTGAAAACAGAACCTGGATTCATCCGAAAAAATGACGTTTTGCCATTCGTGCACCCAGGTTCGTCGTTGAGTACGCCATCGCAGGCGCTCCTGTCTGCGATGCAGCGTCAAGGGTAACCGCAGCCACGGTCTCCGAGCTGATAGTCCATGCTGCTGCAAACGTCGTCGAACTGTTCTTGCAGATGGTTGTTGTCTTGCAAACGTCCCCATCTGTTGACTCAGGGATCGAGACGTGGCTGCACGATCCGTTACAGCCATGCAGATAAGATGCCTGTCATCTCGTCTGATAGTGATACGAGGCCGTTGGGATCCAGCACTGCGTTCCGTATTACCCTCCTGAACCCACCGATTCCATATTCTGCTAACAGTCATTGGATTTCGACCAACGCGAGCAGTAATGTCGCGATACGATAAACCGCAATCGCGATAGGCTACAATCCGACCTTTATCAAAGTCGGAAACGTGATGGTACGCATTTCTCCTCCTTACACGAGGCATCACAACAACGTTTCACCAGGCAACGCCGGTCAACTGCTGTTTGTGTATAAGAAATCGGTTGGAAACTTTCCTCATGTCAGCACGTTGTAGATGTCGCCACCGGCGCCAACCTTGTGTGAATGCTCTGAAAAGTTAATCATTTGCATATCACAGCATCTTCTTCCTGTCGGTTAAATATTGCGTCTGTAGCACGTCACCTTCGTGGTGTAGCAATTTTAATGTCCAGTAGTATATATATACACTCCTGGAAATTGAAATAAGAACACCGTGAATTCATTGTCCCAGGAAGGGGAAACTTTATTGACACATTCCTGGGGTCATATACATCACATGATCACACTGACAGAACCACAGGCACATAGACACAGGCAACAGAGCATGCACAATGTCGGCACTATTACAGTGTATATCCACCTTTCGCAGCAATGCAGGCTGCTATTCTCCCATGGAGACGATCGTAGAGATGCTGGATGTAGTCCTGTGGAACGGCTTGCCATGCCATTTCCACCTGGCGCCTCAGTTGGACCAGCGTTCGTGCTGGACGTGCAGACCGCGTGAGACGACGCTTCATCCAGTCCCAAACATGCTCAATGGGGGACAGATCCGGAGATCTTGCTGGCCAGGGTAGTTGACTTACACCTTCTAGAGCACGTTGGGTGGTACGGGATACATGCGGACGTGCATTGTCCTGTTGGAACAGCAAGTTCCCTTGCCGGTCTAGGAATGGTAGAACGATGGGTTCGATGACGGTTTGGATGTACCGTGCACTATTCAGTGTCCCCTCGACGATCACCAGTGGTGTACGGCCAGTGTAGGAGATCGCTCCCCACACCATGATGCCGGGTGTTGGCCCTGTGTGCCTCGGTCGTATGCAGTCCTGATTGTGGCGCCCACCTGCACGGCGCCAAACACGCATACGACCATCATTGGCACCAAGGCAGAAGCGACTCTCATCGCTGAGGACGACACGTCTCCATTCGTCCCTCCATTCACGCCTGTCGCGACACCACTGGAGGCGGGCTGCACGATGTTAGGGCGTGAGCGGAAGACGGCCTAACGGTGTGCGGGACCGTAGCCCAGCTTCATGGAGACGGCTGCGAATGGTCCTCGCCGATACCCCAGGAGCAACAGTGTCCCTAATTTCCTGGGAAGTGGCGGTGCGGTCCCCTACGGCACTGCGTAGGATCCTACGGTCTTGGCGTGCATCCGTGCGTCGCTGCGGTCCGGTCCCAGGTCGACGGGCACGTGTACCTTCCGCCGACCACTGGCGACAACATCGATGTACTGTGGAGACCTCACGCCCCACGTGTTGAGCAATTCGGCGGTACGTCCACCCGGCCTCCCGCATGCCCACTATACGCCCTCGCTCAAAGTCCGTCAACTGCACATACGGTTCACGTCCACGCTGTCGCGGCATGCTACCAGTGTTAGAGACTGCGATGGAGCTCCGTATGCCACGGCAAACTGGCTGACACTGACGGCGGCGGTGCACAAATGCTGCGCAGCTAGCGCCATTCGACGGCCAACACCGCGGTTCCTGGTGTGTCCGCTGTGCCGTGCGTGTGATCATTGCTTGTACAGCCCTCTCGCAGTGTCCGGAGCAAGTATGGTGGGTCTGACACACCGGTGTCAATTGTGTTCTTTTTTCCATTTCCAGGAGTGTATATTTCCCATTCGTAGATGACTTTGTCAAGCATATATATATATATATATATATATATATATATATATATATTCGTAGATGACTTTGTCAAGCATATATATATATATATATATATATATATATATATATATATATATATATATATGCTTGACAAAGTCATCTACGAATGGGAAAAGGAACTGAAGAATAAAAATTGGTGGAAACCTATGCAGATGCGGCGAATCAAGGACGACATAAGAATTTCATGAATACCTTTTGTTGAGAACTTAGCCTTACTAGCGGATGATGAGATAACAGCAATCGAACAGGTTGAAACCCTTAAAGAATGGGCAGAGAAAGTTGGTCTGCAAAGATCTTCCCTAAAGAGTGAGTTCATCGCCACAAAAACTGACGCCCAAAGCTTGACTACAAAATACGGTCATATAGAGTCCCATATTTTAAATACTTAGGTGAAGTCCTTGAACATACGGGACGAGAGAAAATAGGACAAAACATTCGGCTCCAAAATCTAAAGACAGCCTATGGAAGAACCTACAAGGTGTACAATAAAAAATGCTTGTCCAAAAACACTAAAATTACGCACTATATTACAGTATTGAAACCTGAAGTCCTGTATGGCTAGACAACTTATTAAAGGAAGAACGAAAAATCATCAGAAAGATACTAGGGTCAAAGAAAGCAGAAAAGGGCTATAGTCAACAGTCTTGTCAAACAACTGAGACATTGTCCAATCTTGCACTAGACATTAGAAAAGGGCGATAAAAGTTTTTTGGGCACGTCTCTAGACTTCGCAAAACAAGACTTACGCACCAAATTCTTACATAAATAGGACTTAAAACAATACCCTGGATACAAGAGGTCAAAAAGAACCTACTAAAATCTCAGATATATTATTCAGATATGTTGGACAGAAAGGTATTTAAGCAGAAAGTTGACAGATGGGAAGTTAAGTCAGAGAACGAAGCTCCAAAGAAAGCAGGAACAAAATGGACACAGGAAAGGAAGAGAGCCCGTGCGGAAAACTTGAGAGCAGTGTGCAAAAAAAGGAAAAAGAATCAGGAAGCCTACGTGATCCTACAGGGTCTATATATATGAGGCCTATTCGGAAAGTAAGGTCCGATCAGTCGCAAAATAGAAACCACTGTTTATCAAAATAGTTTTATTTGCAACAGTTAGTTATACCTCCCAGCTACTTCTCTACGAGGTGCATTCAAGTTCTAAGGCCTCCAATTTTTTTCTAATTGACTACTCACCCGAAATCGATGAAACTGGCGTTACTTCTCGACATAATCGCCCTGCAGACGTACACATTTTTCACAACGCTGACGCCATGATTCCATGGCAGCGGCGAAGGCTTCTTTAGGAGTCCTTTTTAACCACTGGAAAATCGCTGAGGCAATAGCAGCATGGCTGGTGAATGTGCGGCCACAGAGAGTGTCTTGTTGGAAAAAGCCAAAAGTCACTAGGAGCCAGGTCAGGTGAGTAGGGAGCATGAGGAATCACTTCAAAGTTGTTATCACGAAGAAACTGTTGCGTAACGTTAGCTCGGTGTGCAGGTGCGTTGTCTTGCTGAAACAGCACACGCGCAGCTCTTCCCGGACGTTTTTATTGCAGTGCAGGAAGGAATTTGTTCTTCAAAACATTTTCGTAGGATGCTCCTGTTACTGTAGTGCCCTTTGGAACGCAATGGGTAAGGATTACGACCTCGCTGTCCCAGAACATGGACACCATCATTTTTTCAGCACTGGCGGTTACCCGAAATTTTTTTGGTGGCGGTGAATCTGTGTGCTTTCATTGAGCTGACTGGCGCTTTGTTTCTGGATTGAAAAATGGCATCCACGTCTCATCCATTGACACAACCGACGACAAGAAAGTCCCATTCATGCTGTCATTGCGCGTCAACATTGCTTGGCAACATGCCACACGGGCAGCTGTGTGGTCGTCCGTCAGCATTCGTGGCACCCACCTGGATGACACTTTTCGCATTTTCAGGTCATCATGCAGGATTGTGTGCACAGAACCCACAGAAATGCCATCTCTGGAGGCGATCTGTTCAACAGTCATTCAGCGGTCCCCCAAAACAATTCTCTCCACTTTCTCGATCATGTCGCCAGACCGGCTTGTGCGAGCCTGAGGTTGTTTCGGTTTGTTGTCACACGATGTTCTGCCTTCATTAAACTGTCGCACCCATGAACGCACTTTCGACACATCCATGACTCCATCACCACATGTCTCCTTCAACTGTCGATGCATTTCAATTGGTTTCACAGCACGCAAATTCAGAAAACGAAAGATTGCACGCTGTTCAAGTAAGGAAAACATCACCATTTTAAGTATTTAAAACAGTTCTCATTCTCGCTGCTGGCGGTAAAATTCCATCTGCCATACGGTGCTGCCATCTCTGGGACGTATTGTCAATGAACGCGGCCTCATTTTAAAACAATGCGCATGTTTCTATCTCTTTCCAGTCCAGAGAAAAAATATCGGAGGCCTTATAACTTGAATGCACCTCGTACATATTCGCTGCTCCAATTTACACATTTGTGGTAACGTTGTATCAACTTTCCAATACCCTCGTTATAGAAGGCAGTGCCTGTACTACCTGCCAATTGCACAAGCTGGTCTGCAGCTCATTGACTGTGCCTCAACATTGTCTTCATAGCCAAGGTTCGTGCGAGCAGAGATTAAACTCAGGGAGAGTCAGTTACGGGCTCCACTGTGGGTGATCGAATACTTCTCACCAAAAACGCTGCAGGAGCATCTTCATTGCCCTTGCAGAGTGCGGCCGAGAGCTGTCATGCAGAAGGAAACGCATGACAGCTATGTAATGTGGGTTGCATGGTATCAGGAGAAATCTCATACCAGGCCCTCATACTTGGCAGGAGACACTATTGATCTTTACGTGCTCACCATGTGCTCAGAACTGAAAAGAGCGACGTGGCGCGATCGACGGGTATACTATAGGCACTGCCCAACATATTTATGCAAAGCTTCATCATATTTTCAGTGTGCTTTCCATTTTGCACCCATCGGACCTTACTTTCCGAGTAGCCCTCGTATATATATACAGGGTGGTCCATTGCTCGTGACTGGGCCAAACATCTCACGAAATAAGCGTCAAACGAAAAAACTACAAAGAATGAAACTCGTCTAGCTTGAAGGGGGAAACCATATAGCGCTATGGGTGGCCCGCTAGATGGCACTGACGTAGGTCAAACAGATATCAAATGCGTTTTTTTAAATAGGAGCCCCCATTTTTATTACCTATTCGTGTAGTGCGTAAAGAAATATGAATGTTTTAGTTGGATCACTTTATTCGCTTTGTAATAGATGGCACTGTAATAGTCACAAACATATGGCTCACAATTTTAGATTAACAGTTGGTAACATAGGTTTTTTAAATTAAAATACAGAACGTAGGTACGTTTGAACATTTTATTTCAGTTGTTCTAATGTGATGCACGTACCTTTGTGAACTTATCATTTCTGAGAACGCATGCTATTACAGCGTGATTACCTGAAAATACCACATTAATGCAATAAATGCTCAAAATGATGTCCGTCAATCTCAATGCATTTGGCAATACGTGTAACGACATTCCTCTCAACAGCGAGTAGTTCGCCTTCCGTAATGTTCGCACTTGCATTGACAATGCACTGACGCATGTTGTCAGGCGTTGTCGGTGGATCACGATAGCAAATATCCTTCAACTTTCCCCGCAGAAAGAAATCCAGGGACGTCAGATCCGGTGGACGTGCTGGCCGTGGTATGGTGCTCCGACGATCAATCCACCTGTCATGAAGTACGCTATTCAATGCCGCTTCAACCGCACGCGAGCTATGTGCCGGACATCCATCATGTTGGAAGTACATAGCCATCCCGTCATGCAGTGAAAGATCTTGTAGTAAGATCGGTAGAATATTATGTAGAAATCAGCATACATTGCACCATTTAGATTGCCATCGATAAAATGGGGGCCATTTATCCTTCCTCCCATAATTCCGCACCATACATTAACCCGCCAAGGTCGCTGATGTTCCACTTGTCCCAGCCATCGTAGATTTTCCGTTGTTCAATAGTGCATATTATGCCGGTTTACGTTACCGCTGTTGGTGAATGACGCTTCGTCGCTGAATAGAACGCGTGCAAAAAATCAGTCAGCGTCCCGTAATTTCTCTTGTGCCCAGTGGCAGAACTGTACACGACGTTCAAAGTTGTGGCCATGCGATTCCTGGCGTATATAAATATGGTACGGATGCAATCGATGTTGATGTAGCATTCTCAACACCAACGTTTTTGAGATTCCCGATTCTCGCACAATTTGTTTGCTACTGATGTGCGGATTAGCCGCGATCGCAGCTAAAACACCTACTTGGGCATCATCATTTGTTGCAGGTCGTGGTTGACGTTTCACATGTGGCTGAACACTTCCTGTTTCCTTAAAGAACATAACTATCCGGCGAACGGTCCGGACACTTGGATGACGTCGTCCAGGATAGCGAGCAGCATACACAGCACACGCCCGTTGGGCATTTTGATCACAATAGCCCTACATCAACACGATATCGACCTTTTCCGCAGTTGGTAAACGGTCCATTTTAACACGGGTAACGTATCGTGAAGCAAATACTGTCCGCACTGGCGGAATGTTACATGATACCACGACCTTTACGTTTGTGACTATTACAGTGCCTTCTATCACAAAGCGAAAAAAGTGGTCCAACTAAAACACTCATATTTCTTTACGTACTACACGAATATGTAATAAAAAATGGGGGGTTCCTATTTTAAAAAACGCAATTGATATCCGTTTGACCTATGGCAGCGCCATCTAGCGGGCCAACCATAGCGCCATCTGGTTTGCCCCTTCAAGCTAGTCGAGTTTGGTTCTTTGTAGTTTTTTCGCTTGATGCTTATTTCGTGAGATATTTGGCCCGGTCACTATCAATGGACCACCCTATATATATACCATCAATGGAGTCTATAAAAATATCGGCTGAACAATGTAAATATACTATCAGTATACTACCAGTTTTAGAGCTATATATTTAGGTATTGTCCCCCCGTCGGAGGTTCGAGTCCTCCCTCGGGCATGGGTGTATATGTTGTCCTTAACGTAAGTTAGTTTAAGTTAGTTCAATTAGTGCGTAAGCCTAGGGACCGATGACCTCAGCAGTTTGGTCCCATAGTCCTGACCACAAATTTCCAATTTACGTATTGATTTATTATTGTTCTGTACACCAACAACTTGGCAGCCTGTCTATCGCCATTAGAGCAAGAATTGAAAGGAAAGCGACGCAAACCGATGCACGTTCACACTTGGCGATAACCACTTCTCTAACAACGGTAACTGCATGTAAGTGGCGCAGTGAAAGCTGTCCTTTGGGTCCGTCGTTCGGTTTCGCCACATCTCTGATTTGTCCGGAACCCTTCTTGTCGACTTCCCTGTTTCTTTTTTTTCATTTCTGCTAACGTCAGAGACCTAGCAGCTGTAGTGTCAAAATTCCGTGGTGAAGTTAAACGTTGCAGTTTCTGCTGGTGGCGCCGATTGCGTCAGCATGTACTCTAATACGTGTCCGCCCATCGCAAAGAGCAGTCGTGTCATTTAAACTTTTCTTCATGACTTTCAGCAATTGTTTTTGAAAAGTGCTGATGCGAAGAAATAGCAATTGCGTTAAAAATTCATTAACTCCGGTGCAGTCGGGCTTCTTCCTTGTGCCACCTATACTTGCTTCAAACAGTCAAAGAGAAAGACTGGACATCATGAGAGCTCGAAAGGTATGAGGTGCATTCAAGTTCTAAGGCCTCCGATTTTTTTTCTCGGGACTGGAGACAGAAACATGCGCATTGTTTTAAAATGAGGCCGCGTTCATTGACAATACGTCCCAGAGATGGCAGCACCGTACGGCAGATGGAATTTTGCCGCCAGCGGCGAGAATGAGAACTGTTTTAAATACTTAAAATGGCGACGTTTTCTTTACTTGAATAGTGTGCAATCATTCGTTTTCTGAATTTGCGTGGTGTGAAACCAACTGACATTCATCGACAGTTGAAGGAGACATGTGGTGATGGAGTCATGGATGTGTCGAAAGTGTGTTCGTGGGTGCGACGGTTTAATGAAGGCAGAACATCGTGTGACAACAAAGCGAAACAACCTCGGGCTCGCACAAGCCGGTCTGGCGACATGATTGAGAAAGTGGAGAGAATTGTTTTGGGGGATCGCCGAATGACTGTTGAACAGATCGCCTCCAGAGATGGCATTTCTGTGGGTTCTGTGCACATAATCCTGCATGACGACCTGAAAATGCGAAAAGTGTCATCCAGGTGGGTGCCACGAATGCTGCCCGTGTGGCATGTTGCCAAGCAATGTTGACGCGCAGTGACAGCATGAATGACACATTCTTTTCGTCGGTTGTGACAATGGATGAGACGTGGATGCCATTTTTCAGTCCAGAAACAAAGCGCCAGTCAGCTCAATGGAAGCACACAGATTCACCACCACCAAAAAAATTTCGGGTAACCGCCAGTGCTGAAAAAATGATGGTGTCCATGTTCTGGGACAGCGAGGGCGTAATCCTTACCCATTGCGTTCCAAAGGGCACTACGGTAACAGGTGCATCCTACGAAAATGTTTTGAAGAACAAATTCCTTCCTGCACTGCAATAAAAACGTCCGGGAAGAGCTGCGCGTGTGCTGTTTCAGCAAGACAACGCACCTGCACACCGAGCTAACGTTACGCAACAGTTTCTTCGTGATAACAACTTTGAAGTGATTCCTCATGCTCCCTACTCACCTGACCTGGCTCCTAGTGACTTTTGGCTTTTTCCAACAATGAAAGACACTCTCTGTGGTCGCACATTCACCAGCCGTGCTGCTATTGCCTCAGCGATTTTCCAGTGGTCAAAACAGACTCCTAAAGAAGCCTTCGCCGCTGCCATGGAATCATGGCGTCAGCGTCGTGAAAAATGTGTACGTCTGCAGGGCGATTACGTCGAGAAGTAACGCCAGTTTCATCAATTTCGGGTGAGTAGATAATTAGAAAAAAAATCAGAGGCCTTAGAACTTGAATGCACCTCGTAATAAGACTCCTTCACACAGTTGAAGGCAAATTATGTTCTACTACAATTTCGAAAGAACAATTTCAAATATCTACCGAAAACTGTGAAAAAATATTTGTTTATCGATATCAGTGTGCGATTTGTGCTTTGACCAGTGGGGGGGATGTCTTAGGGGGTTAGTGTAATTACGTACGTTACTAGGTTGGACCGTGGCGTTACCCATGGTTAAACAGTTATTTATAAATAGATGCTAATGCCGAAACTCACTATTCACGCGTATGCACTATCAGAAAAGCCATCCCTTGTTATATCTTTAAAAGTACATTATAGGTGAAGCTTATTTACAAAATCATCTACATACAGGTATACGAGGGGAATTCAAAAAGTAAAGGCACATTTGTGAAAAGCTGTACTTATTCTGATGATGGAAAACTGAAACATGCGTTATTTTTCTACGTAACCTCCCTGGACTTCAATGCAGTTTTCCCGAAGTTTTACGAGTTTTTTTATTTCATCAGAAAATACGTTCATCGGTTGCATCTGTAACCAATTTTGCACCGCAGCAATGACGTCTTCATCACTTTCAAATCTTCTTCCCTGTAGTGCTTCCGTTAAGGGTCCAAACATGTGAAAATCGCCTGGAGCCAGGTCTGGACTGTGTGGTGGATGTTCCAGCACCTCGAATCTCAACTCCTTTATTGCGTCGGCTGTCCGTTTGGCAGAATGTGGGCGAGCGTTATCTTGCTGCAGGATGACCCTTCTTCACAGTTTTCCACGACCTTTGGATCTCATTACAAGTTTTAGTTTCGTACGCAACACATCACATCCACCATACAATACAGACCTGGCTTAGAAAGCCTCGTTTACGCTGGGGCGACGTCTTGCAACATTGTGGCATGCTACGGAAATGTGGCGTGCGTCGTCTTGTCATTTAGTTCTACATGTTTTGAAATGCTTACCTACTACACAACACTTTTTCAAAATTAATAAGCGAACATATTAATAGTATTAATAGTAAAACTATATTAAAAACTTGCAATGTTCGGCTCCAGAAATTTAAATTATATGTAAAGTTTTACTCCAGTGCGTGGGAATAAACATCCCAGGTTGGAATGTATATATTAAAACCAGAGGAGGGGATGCTCTGATGCAGAGAGGGGGAAATCCCCCCCATCCCACCCTGTAAATCGCACACTGATCAATATATGTTGTTGTTGTTGTGGTCTTCAGTCCTGAGACTGGTTTGATGCAGCTCTCCATGCTACTCTATCCTGTGCAAGCTTCTTCATCTCCCAGTACCTACTGCATCCTACATCCTTCTGAATCTGCTTAGTGTATTCATCTCTTGGTCTCCCCCTACGATTTTTACCCTCCACGCTGCCCTCAAATACTAAATTGGTTATCCCTTGATGCCTCAGAACATGTCCTACCAACCGATCCCTTCTTCTGGTCAAGTTGTGCCACAAACTTCTCTTCTCCCCAATCCTATTCAATACTTCCTCATTAGTTACGTGATCTACCCATCTAATCTTCAGCATTCTTCTGTAGCACCACATTTCGAAAGCTTCTATTCTCTTCTTGTCCAAACTATTTATCGTCCATGTTTCGCTTCCATACATGGCTACACTCCATACAAATACTTTCAGAAATGACTTCCTGACACTTAAATCTATACTCGATGTTAACAAATTTCTCTTCTTCAGAAACGCTTTCCTTGCCATTGCCAGTCCACATTTTATATCCTCTCTACTTCGACCTTCATCAGTTATTTTGCTCCCCAAATAGCAAAACTCCTTTACTACTTTAAGTGTCTCATTTCCTAATTAATACCCTCAACATCACCCGACTTAATTCGACTACATTCCATTATCCTCGTTATGCTTTTGTTGATGTTCATCTTATATCCTCCTTTCAAGACACTGTCCATTCCGTTCAACTGCTCTTCCAAGTCCTTTGCTGTCTCTGACAGAATTACAATGTCATCGGCGAACCTCAAAATTTTTATTTCTTCTCCATGGATTTTAATACCTACTCCGAATTTTTCTTTTGTTTCCTTTACTGCTTGCTCAATATACAGATTGAATAACATCGGGGAGAGGCTACAACCCTGTCTCACTCCCTTCCCAACCACTGCTTCCCTTTCATGTCCCTCGACTCTTATAACTGCCATCTGGTTTCTGTACAAATTGTAAATAGCCTTTCGCTCCCTGTATTTTACCCCTGCCACCTTTAGAATTTGAAAGAGAGTATTCCAGTCAACATTGTCAAAAGCTTTCTCTAAGTCTACAAATGCCAAAAACGTAGGTTTGCCTTTCCTTAATCTTTCTTCTAAGATAAGTCGTAATATATAGAGAATGAAATTATCGTCTAAATGTCGAAACTTTTGGCAAAACTCATCCATGCATCGAAATATCGATATTTTATCAACAGACCTGGTTCCAAGAAGAGAACTGCCATCGCAGATATTCAAAGGCGCTTGGAGAACGTCTACGGGGACTTGGCAGTGGAGAAAAGCACGTCGAGTCGTCGGGCGAGGCGCCTGCCTGTCACATCGGCCGGCTGCACACAGTTGTGACTCCTGCATTGTTGGAACGAGAGGACGCACCCTGATTCACAATCAAACACCTCGCTGCTCTACTGGACACCTCGCTGCTCTACTGGACACCTCGCTGCTCTACTGGACACCTCGCCGCTCTACTGGACACCTCGCCGCTCTACTAGACACCTCGCTGCTCTACTGGACACCTCGCTGCTCTACTGGACACCTCGCTGCTCTACTGGACACCTCGCTGCTCTATTGGACACCTCGCTGCTCTACTGGACACCTCACTGCTCTACTGGACACCTCGCTGCTCTACTGGACACCTCGCCGCTCTACTGGACACCTCGCCGCTCTACTAGACACCTCGCTGCTCTACTGGACACCTCGCTGCTCTACTGGACACCTCGCTGCTCTACTGGACACCTCGCTGCTCTACTGGACACCTCGCTGCTCTACTGGACACCTCGCTGCTCTACTGGACACCTCGCTGCTCTACTGGACACCTCGCTGCTCTACTGGACACCTCGCCGCTCTACTGGACACCTCGCCACTCTACTAGACACCTCGCTGCTCTACTGGACACCTCGCTGCTCTACTGGACACCTCGCTGCTCTACTGGACACCTCGCTGCTCTACTGGACACCTCGCTGCTCTACTGGACACCTCGCTGCTCTACTGGACACCTCGCTGCTCTACTGGACACCTCTATTGATAGTGCTGACTCACTCGTCCACCAATTGCGGTACTCGGAGGTGTGTGCCCACTTGGGTCCTCGACACCTAACAGCATTGCTTCCGGGTCACGAGGCTGATCGTGACAATTTTTCGTGGAACATCGCCACAGGCGTTGAAACATGGGTTCATAACTTCGAACCGGAAACAAAACGGCGGGGCTGGAGTGCCGCCAAACCAACTGTTCTCTGAAGGGAAAGTTCAGAGCCGCATCCTTAACCGGTAGAATCATGGCAACGGTCTTCCGGAACACTTTAAGGGGTTATTCTGTTTGATGTCCTCCCTCGTGGTCCAACGATCGACTCTGAAGTGTATTGATTGGAGTGGTACCATGCGGGCATACAGGCCCTCACAGTAAGCTGGCGTAACACATTCGCATTGAACGCAGATTGTGTTCAAAATGTGGTTTTGTAGCCAAAAGATTGGGAAATAATATTGAAACACCCGCTGGGCAGAACAGGAGATACGATTATGGAAAGGGGCCAAAGGTTGAAGTCAGTTTCTCCTAATTGCCATTTATCGTAATTTAATAATTTTTACAACGAAAGCGGCACATAACCGGATCTTCACCGAATGCAACTGTTTCACGGCTGAAGGCCAAAAAGAAATCTTAAAAATCAACAAGATAAAAATCCAATTAAGATAGCAATAAAATAATTTAAACCCCAAAAGACAACATATGCAAGGTACAATAGCAATGGCTGAGGGCCACAATTAAACTTCAAAATTTCAAAATACCATAATCTTTAAAGGCAGAAGGCCACAGTGTTCAAGTTTGAAAGATAAATTTAAAAATTAATTTTGCAAAATTTTAAGACAACAAACAACCATAAGCCTAAAATTTTAAATAGCTGACAACAGATCATTAAAAACCGGTGGCAATCGGAAGGCCTCCGAGGAGGTCGGTCTGCCCTCGTTCACTTAGGTGAGACAGGTGGTGAGCCCAACTATATTTGATCCGTCGAAACCCAACCAGGGGGCAGCCACGACCGACCGACACAACGTCTTGCTCACCACCAATCGTAAAATGAGAACAAAAACACCAAAATGTTACGCACATAATTATCCACAATCAAATATGCAAATGTATTAACCTGTGAAAACACAAGAAACGACAACATGAACGGAGGTGGCTTGAGTACCAAAACACCACTCAACCTTAACGTCCTAGGTCGGTGAACCATGGAGCTCGTAGCGATCGGACAGCTCCACACACGCTGCTACATTGCGCCGGGCCCGGCAGCGGACCCAGGCGACTGCGTCGCACGGAGATGTCCTCCCTGGTCCGTACCAACCGACCGACTGCCTGCTGGTCCGTCCGCGACTGCTGGTCCGTCGCGACTGCACTGCTGGTGCGCCTCCGACTCACTTGCAGACACACGACGGCGGAAATACTGGCTCTGACCCAACCATGCAGAGGAAACACGCCTACTGGCCAAACGACATCTCTGCACCAGGAAAGGACCGACCCAGGTTCCACAAGATGGTAATTGAAGGGGCTCAGAAGCGCTCGGAGAATCAGTTACAGGTCGCCTGATGAGACGACCGACCTCTCAGGGCCAGTACGCCGAGAACATTTGAAATAATCGTCAGTGGAACTAACGCGAACTACACTCACAACCTGACAAACACTTGCGCGAAGACCTGGACAACAGTAACTACGCACGCGCGAAGACAACTCGGGAGTCGATGCACACACACACACACAGCCGACTCATGAACGATCGGCTAGCCAAAACGCGTCGTCCGGTAGGACGACCGACCGACGATCCACCAAGACCGTGGCCCGGCTCAAGTGATGCGTGGCGGCAATGGTCGGGCGAGCCACGTCGACGCAGACCTCACTACTGCTCCATCCCGACTGCCCTAGTGTCACATTGCCACTCCCCGACAGGCAGGTCCGGACTGAACTCCACACGCGTTCCAACCAACTTGCAGACCCGAACTCGTAATCCGAACTCGCGACACGAATTGCCAATCCGAGCTGAACTCACTCACGACAGACAACGAGCGGGAAGTAATAGCAGTTGAGCAAAGATTCTACGAAAGGGCATAGATCGATACGCGCTGCTAACGTCGCTCACGGTCAGGCAAAGCAGCAACTCAGTGACAGTAGTAATTTAAATTAACGTAGTGAGATGGAAGTACGTTAAGAACAGGGTGTAAAATACACGATGGCGGGAACACGAGCCACGCACGGCTCAAATATGGTGTATTGGAATCCTGAATGAAACCAACCTGCTTTCGCCGGCGAGAGTGGCCGAGCGGTTCTAGGCGCTACAGTCTGGAACCGCGCGACCGCTACGGCCGCAGGTTCGAATCCTGCCTCGGGCATGGATGTGTGTGATGTCCTTAGGTTAGTTAGGTTTAAGTAGTTCTAAGTTCTAGGGGACTGATGACCTTAGATGTTAAGTCCCATAGTGGTCAGAGCCATTTGAACCAACCAACCTGCTTTCAGGAAAAGGTGTTGCGTTACTTATTGGGCGCCCCACGTACACTCTTCCCAGCGTTTCTTGGCCTTCAGAATGTTTTAATTGTTCTTCCACTTGAAAGACGTATACATTGCCGGCGATGGGCGAGGCATGACAGAATCTCTGACCAGAGAGTAGTTTATCGTTAGTTGTTGCTAGTCTGCACTTGACCGCGCGAGTCGAGAGTAGTAGTTGTCAGTTGACAGTAGTCGTCAGTCCGTGCTAGTCCGTGCTAGTCTGCGTGAGTCGGCGGGAGTCGGCATGAAAGACGTATACATTGCCGGCGATGGGCGAGGCATGACAGAATCTCTGACCAGAGAGTAGTTTATCGTTAGCTGTTGCTAGTCTGCGCTTGACCGCGCGAGTCGACTGTAGTAGTTGTCTGTCGTCAGTCCGTGCTAGTCCGTGCTAGTCGGCGGGAGTCGGCATGCGGCGGCTGTGTGCTCTGCTCGCACAAAATTGGCTCCGATTTATTGTCTGTGTGCAGAAATGCATTCACATTTAATGTTCCCACAAAATTCTTCTCTCATTTAATATCAAGTTCGAAACATAAAAATTCCTACACAGCAAAATAATAAAAAAGTTTAGTAACCTGATAAATTTTATGAGGACAGCAGCGCTGCCCTTCGGCCCTGTATTCTGAATAAAAAAGCAAAAATTCTTATCTCAATAAAAACTGCAATTATATCTGCTCTTAAGTTGGAATTTTTCGACACAGCTTCATGCAATGCTGGCGTATATTTTTTTTTTTTTATTATTGTAAGGAATGATCATGCATTTGAAATATTCTTTAAATTGAAATGAATGCTTTTCTTTAAAAGAGTTGCTTTATATTATAAAAGTTATTATTGGGGCATTTTTGGAACAAATTAAATTACAATTAACATACATTATTAAATATGCGCAAGGCTGCTTCTTTACCTTCTACAACGATACTCATCCTCCAGAGTCCTGAGCAGAGTCGCGAGCAGAGCACACAGCCGACGCATGCCGACTCCCGCCGACTCACGTAGACTAGCACGGACTAGCACGGACTGACGACTACTGTCGACTGACAACTACTACTCTCGACTCGCGCGGTCAAGCGCAGACTAGCAACAACTAACGATAAACTACTCTCTGGTCAGAGATTCTGTCATGCCTCGCCCATCGCCGGCAATGTATACGTCTTTCACACTTCAATAATGAGGTCATCCGTGTTTTCAGATCGACGACCAGGCAACGGATTCTTCATTTGTGCAAACAAGAAAAGTCACTTCGCGCGAATAAGGCGGAAGCTACAACCTCTGAAAGTCACATGCCCCGTTTTGTCATCCACGACTTGAGATACAAGAGCCGGTACGTTGTCAGCCACAAGACGAACGCCTCTGGAGAGTGTTTCTTAATCAGAGCTTCTCGTATCTAGTTCATAGGAGGACGACTCCTCGACAATTTCAAAAATGGAGAGCATGACCTCCCCTGCTGACTTTTGCTCTCGGTTCGTCTGCCACGGACATGTCATCAGTCCGGAAATTCCTTCTCCACCTCACAATAGTGTCCTAAGATGGGCAATCTTTTCCATACATAGCCTACATCTCATCATGGATTTCCTGGGCCCTGTTACCCTTCAAATACGGGAACTTTGTAACAATACGGGCCTCACGTTTCTCCACCTTACACCTCAGTCGCTTGCGGCTCTCCCTTAAAAAAAAAAAAAATTAAATTATCAACATCAAGCGCTGAGCGACTAGTGATGACCCTGAGGAAATTTCATCAATATGGCATAACAATTTCGGTGTGATACCCCCTCCAGCTTCGCATTTCACATTTGTCCCAATTCATGATTTCAATGTGTGCAAATTTATCTGGGATAAATGATTTTTAATATTCTAAAAATAAGATTTTAGAGAAATTCAAAAATGAAAGAAAAAAGAGGGAAATTGTGAAACACATGCTGACAGACACCACGTGGAATGTACGTTTTACGGGGAAATTTCTGAGCTCTTTGAAATAAAGACAGTGGCTAGGCAAGGAGACGGATTATTCTCAATACTCTTCGATATCGTCCTGCAAAAAATAATGGAAACCTTGGAAGAAGCTCTGAAGATGGAAGGAATAAGAAAATTACACGTCGTGAAGTGGGGAAACAATCTGGAAATAAGGTATTTAGCTTTTGCCGAAGACTTTGCTCTTTTTGCCAGAAACCAGAGAGATGCGCAAAGAAAACACGAGATCTTTCATGAAATCACTGGGTAAGTGGGCCTCAACGTCCCGTACTGAAAGACGGAATATATGGAGCGTAGAGGGGGTTGGGGTTGTTTGGGGGAAGAGACCAAACAGCGAGGTCATCGGTCTCATCGGATTAGGGAAGGGCGGGGAAGGAAGTCGGCCGTGCCCTTTCAAAGGAACCATCCCGGCATTTGCCTGGAGCGATTTAGGGAAATCACGGGAAACCTAAATCAGGATGGCCGGACGCGGGATTGAACCGTCGCCCTCCCGAATGCGATTCCAGTGTGCTAACCACTGCGCCACCTCGCTCGGTATGGAACGTAGACATCGAGGGGAGAAATACTTGGAGATAGATAAAATACAGGAAGATGAAAGGCACAGAGAAGTTCGAGTACTTAGGATAATAGATCCAACACAAAGGACTGGACGTACAGATATTCAAAGGAAGCGTCAAAGCCACAAAATTATACGTTGCTTAGAAACTAACACACGACAGGTACAACAAACGAGTGAGATCCTACAAAGCCCAGAATTGGGCACTACAGACATAAAATCGGAAGAATACTATGATTCGGATTGTGTTATTTTAAATAAAAAGCGACAGTTGGAAGAAGTTGAAAAGAAGGGAAGGAAGATACTCGGGAATTGAAAGAATAGGGGAACCGAGGCCTTGTCACAGTTCGCGCGGCTCCCCCCGTTGGAGGTTCGAGTCTTCCCTTGGGCATGGGTGTGTGTGTGTGTGTGTGTGTGTGTGTGTGTGTGTGTGTGTGTGTGTGTTGTCCTTAGTGTAAGTTAGTTTAAGTTAGATTACGTAGAGTGTAGCCCTAGGGACCGATGACCTCAGCGGTTTGGTCCCACAAAACTTATCACAAATTTCCAATTGGAAGCGAGGCTGTAATTAAGCACAAGGAAAACTTCACAGACACAATGCAGAAACGAAGGTTGAAATTTTATGTAGACGTAGTAAAAATGACCGAAAAGCGACTCACGTCACATAAGTCCACCTCTGAGTGAGGAGAAGGGGTGAAAAGAGATAAACAAGAAGCTAGAGATGATCCAAAACAGAACTGTGAAGCAAAATTCAGTAGCGTAAAATCATTTGAAGAGAAACCACTGAAAAAGGGAGCCCACACGTTACATTTCGGAGGAGGAGGAAACGAAAAGAACTGAAAGAATGGAAGAGGTTCTGGGAAGAGAGGAAAAGTAACGCGAACAAGCTTTACGGCCAAACTTCCTTGCAGATCAAATCTATTTAGCGGACTGGGGCCCTAACTTGGGTTGGTTGGTTGATTCGGTGGAGGGAACCAAACAGCGATATCATAGGTTCCATCGTATTAGTGAAGGATGGGGAAGGAAGTCGGCTGTGCTCTTTCAAAGGAACCATCCTGGCATTTGCTTGAAGCGAGTTAGGGAAATCACGGAAAAGCTAAATCTTCTTTTTACCCAGATATGTTTCCTGAAGTTACAGCATCATCAGTGTGTTTTTCATTTTTGTTATTGTTACCAAACGCTATGGTTTTTGTAGTTTTCTGTATTTTAGGTAACCTGGCAGATTAACATATCCATCTCTGACATTTATTATTATACGTAGATATATGAAAGAAGTAAAGTTCTATTTCTCTATAGCGCAGTTGTAAATCTGGAAATGCTCTGATTCGGCCGAAACATGTCATAACAGTTACATGACCGATCTAGACTATTTTATGCGTAAGACAAGATCACTATTTTCTCCTGCTACCAAATACCGCCTTTCTGTGGATTTAATTCACACGTCCGAATTGCTGACTAGGGCGAAACATTTGCTGTTGAAGTTCATTCAGTAGTGTCTTCTTTTCCTCGGGGCTCCTACAGCTGTAAGCACGCAAAATTTTGTTAGAATTTTTCATGGAAAAAAATTTAGTGATTTTTAACCCTGGACATGCATATATTATTCACGAACGGTAGCGAACTGATGCCTGACCCATGAGCTTACCGGCACAAGATATTAGTCGCTCCTTTCAATGAGTACTGTGGTCTCTTTGGAGCCCTGTGTAGAGCTGGTACCAATCGGCCGTGTGGCTAGCCACTGCTGACCTAGGTCATGGCAGAAGACAGATCTCGACGGAAATGTTGGTGAATTCTACCCGGTGGCCATGGGTGGACAAATTTATGCAAAAGTACCGATTATGAAGAAAGATATTGTGAACGTGTCTGCTGTTGGCAAGAACCGTGTGGAAATAGAGCTGACAGAAAGTGAGGTAGGGAATCAGTTAGTCCACGAAAAAGTTTTCAAAGAAAATTAACTGGGCTGTGTGTATTCCCACACATGGCGGTGAACAGACAAGGTGTAACTACGGACTTTGAACTCTCTACATCTACATCTACATCTACATCTACATCTACATGGATACTCTGCAAATCACATTTAAGTGCCTGGCAGAGGGTTCATCGAACCACCTTCACAATTCTCTATTATTCCAATCTCTATAGCGAGCGGAAGGAATGAACACCTATATCTTTCCGTACGAGCTCTGATTTTCCTTATTTTATTGTGGTGATCGTGCCGCCCTATGTAGGTCGGTGTCAACAAAATATTTTCGCATTCGGAGGAAAAAGTTGGCGATTGGAATTTCGTGAGAAAATTCCGTCGCAACGAAGAACGCCTTTCTTTTAATGATTTCCAGCCCAAATCCTGTATCATTTCTGTGACACACTCTCCCATATTTCCCGATAATACAAAACGTGATGCCTTTCTTTGAACTTGTTCGATGTACTCCGTCAGTCCTATCTGGTAAGGATCCCACACCGCGCAGCAATATTCTAAAAGAGGACGGACAAGCGTAGTGTAGGCAGTCTCCTTAGTAGGTCTGTTACATTTTGTAAGTGTCCTGCTAATACAACGCAGTCTTTGGTTAGCATTCCCCACAATATTTTCTGTGTGTTCTTCGCAATTTAAGTTGTTCGTAATTGTAAAACCTAGGTGTTTATTCGCATCTACGGCTTTTAGATTAGACTGATTTATCGTGTAACCGAAGTTTAACGAGTTCCTTGTAGCACTCATGTGGATGACCTCACACTTTTCGTTATTTGTGGTCAACTGCCACTTTTCGCAGCATTGAGATTTTTTTTTAAATCGTTTTGCAGTTTGTTTTGATCTTCTGATGACTTTATTAGTCGATAAACGACAGCGTCATCTACAAACAACCGAAAACGGCTGCTCGTTTATATAGATAAGGAACAGCAAAAAAAATGGCTCTGAGCACTATGGGACTCAACTTCTGAGGTCATTAGTCCCCTAGAACTTAGAACTAGTTAAACCTAACTAACCTAAGGACATCACACACATCCATGCCCGAGGCAGGATTCGAACCTGCGACCGTAGCGGCCTCGCGGTTCCAGACTGCAGCGCCTATAACCGCACGGCCACTTCGGCCGGCAAGGAACAGCAAGGAGCCTATAATACTACTTTGGGGAACGCCTGAAATCACTTCTGTTTTACTCGATGACTTTCCATCAATTGCTCTCTGACAGGAAATCGCAAATTCAGTCACATAACTGAGACGATATTCCATAAGCACGCAATTTCACTACGAGCCACTTGTGTGGTACAGTGTCAAAAGCCTCTCTCAAAAGTAATGAGGAGATTTTGGATGTAAGTGTTAGTATATACAAGGTCCAGTCACGTGAACGCGACCACCGAGTATGTTCGACGTCAGTGTGCAGTAACCTCTCGCAGACTCCATGTTGCAGCACTAGCAGTGGAGGGTATATAAGGCATATGCGGGGATCCGGAGAACAGTGCAGTCGTCGTAATGCGGAAACGCAGCAATTTATATGACTTTCGAAAGGGCGTGATCATTGACTTTCGGACCAAGGGTGGAAGCATTTCCGGAACGGCTGTGCACCTACAATGTTCGTGTGCCGCCGTGGGGTTAAAGTATACCGTGCACAGCAAACTGGCGGTATCCGAAACTGTCGCCAAGGCGACCACGGGCCGTAGATGAAAGGCGTGAGCGACCGTTGCGGAGCGCCAAAGATCGCGCCAGAGAGTATTGTTCGGCCGCCTCCACTGGCAGTGATTATTGAGACGTAGCGGCAAGCAGTTCTCGCCGAGAAGTTGTGGTGGACACAGCTTGTCGTGAAGTCAGAGTGAGATGTGGTAGTGGAGAGTGTTGTTCCATGTTTTATGCAGTGGTTTGATGGGAGAGATAGCAGATGTTGTTCTAATGGAGATATTGTAATGGTCAGAGTGCATTACGTCAATATATATGGAGGTATTTTCTTTTATTCTTTTATTCTTTCAGTGAACTGAATAATGTGTCATTACAGGTTCAGTCAACAAAGCATCTGGCGTGTGTTCTTGTATTAGAGTGTAATTCTGGTTTTCTTGCGCAATTATAGTATTTCTAATTTTCTTTTATCACGTCAGTATAATTGGTATTTAAAAATTCTTGTCTTGTTGAAGAAGAACCGTGCCAGATGTGCGTTGAGTCATACTACCACATACAGAACAGCTACACTTGTGTTTGTTGTTTCGTAGGCTTTATAGTTGCTGGGGACTTAATTAATTAATTGTGCTAACAGAAATTTTCATTTCATTCTTTGTTGTCGTTCTATGCAGTCAGATTGCGTACAAGTACTAGTCAGGGCCAGCCGTTTACGAGACTTGCGTAATCGGACTTACAGCTACTAAAAAAATATCTGCAGTATTATTATAAATAAGCCCCCATGCACGTGGCGACCGCTGCTTCGGATCGTCCCTTGGAATTCTTCTGATTGCAAAAATAGTAGACAGTAGTATTGTTGTAGTAATTTGTAGTTTAGTAATTGTAGTCTATTTTGCATGTGTAGATTTGGTGATTGTCATTCTTCTATGGTTCGTTAATTGTGTTTGAGGGAAGCATTCCGTGTGAATGATATTGTTGATGATAAGGTGTCATTGTGTGTAATTTTCATATAGTGACGAGTTGTATGTTTTGTAAATGATTACGCGATCGATGAAGAAGGCAAAAATGATGGATAGTGAGAATGACGAAATTGTTAACATGGCGAACTCGCCAACACAGGAGAACAGTGTGATGAATAATGAAGTGGAAAACGATGTAATAAGTCGGGAAGACAGTCCGGAACCAGTTCAAGATTTTTCTCAATCAGAAAATTCACAGAATACGAGATTAACGATAGAAGATTCTGGAATAGTATCGAACACAGATAGCTTTACAGCCATGACGAAGGAAGCTGGTTTTGTGGGAAATGTTAGGGGCGAAAGGAATCTCGAACAGGATAATATGGAGCAGTTGATGAGTGCAATATTAAATTTTCGATCTGAATTTAAAACTGAAATGGGAACAATGGAGCAGTTACGATCTGAATTAAAAACAGATATGGGAACAATGGCAACACGGTTAGACTCTCTGGGATCACAGTTACGATCTGAATTAAAAACAGATATGGAAACAGTGGGATCACAGTTACGATCTGAATTAAAAACAGATATGGGAACAATGGAAACACGGTTAGACTCACGAATAGGGACATGTTTCAAAAACATGAAAGATGAATTAAAGAAAGAAATCAGAGAAGAAGTACAACCGATTTTGAATGCTCACAATAATAGATTAGTTGCAGTAGAGATTAGACAAAGGGAACAGGATAGAGAACAGGAAGAAAGAGATCGCGCGATAGTACAAAAATTTTCAGAGTTAAATTTACACCGTGCAAAAGATAAGGAAGAAATATTTGAGAGAATCGAGGAATCCGTACCAAATGACAGATTAAATAACCTAACACAACAGTATGAACAGTTAACTACTAAATGTGTTAATACTGAAACCCGAGTCGCGACACTTACGGAAGACGTAAACAAACAGAAAGAACAAATAGGTGATTTATCGGAAAGAGTTGAGGAGATTTCAGATAAACTGACAAGTCTTAGTTTAAATGGGGACAAAGATTCAGATGACACAGCACCATTGCCATTTGCAGAAACCGAAGAGTATCAGAACATAAATAAACATGTTGAAAATCAGGGAAAATTTAACGAACGCGTTAAAAGGGAAGTTGAGGCATTACGAAAGCAAGTCAAACAAATTGAAGGCGAAATCGTAGGAAAAGACAGCAGAAGAAATTTAGAATCACGGATAGCAGAGGGCTTTGAAGAAAATAATTTGTTTCATTTACGGGATGCAACAAGAGATCGCCAGGCGCGCGAACTTGACAATAATCGACATTGGGACTGGGACAGACGCGGTAGGTCTTTGTCGCCACGAGGCGAAAACTTTGACTATAAACACTTTTTGACTGTTCGGAAATTTAAGATCTTCCGCAATTCTAAGAATGACATACATCCATGTTCATGGTTAGATCAATTTACGTACGCACTTCCGCCAAATTTGCCACTAAGTCACAAACTAGAATTTATGTGCAGCTATTAGCGTCCTCAGGGGATTCACTACTCTTAAGTGAATATGTGCCGTAGCGAGCATAGGGCCCCGAGCTGTAGTGGTGCTATTTCTCTTTTAGTTTTCTGTACCGCTGCCTACTCTTTTACTGTTCTTTGCATCTATCAAAACAACTCTTCGACTATCAATCTATCTAGACAGTAGTAAACAATAACCTGATATGACTATTTTACCTAAATGTGTTTTCGGAAATTACCATTTGGACTTACTGTATCTTCAGCAGCATTCATTCGTAGCTTAAATGAAATTTTACCTGTTTATCTTCGTGACAATATTACTTCATATGTTGACGATATTCTTATTGCTAAACATTCTTGGAGTGAGCACAACAAAATTTTGGATTCATTGTTACGTATCTTTGCAAGAGTTGGCATTACAGTAAACTTGGAAAAATCTGAATTTGGTCGTTCTCAGGTGAAATTTCTCGGTCACATTATTTCTACAGAAGGTATTCTTCCTGATCCAGAAAAATTAGACGCTATTCGTAATTATGCTGTTCCTACTACAAAACGTGACGTTCGTAGTTTCCTTGGTGTCTGTAATTTTCTTCGACGCTTTGTTATATTGGACGATTTGGCCACACCTCGTTTATGTGAACTATCTGGAAAGAAATCTAATTGGTGTTGGGATGAGGAAGCTCAGTCAGAATTTGAACAACTCCGTGATGCTTTAGTTGCTGCTCCACTTCTTTCACATCCGGATTTATCTAAAGATTTTTGTTTGGCGACGGACTCATCATACAAAGGCCTAGGTGCACATTTATTTCAAGAGATAGAAGAAAACGACGTTGTAGTCCAGAAAACTATTGCATTTGGAAGTCGTGTTCTCTCTAAATCAGAAAAGAATTATTCGATTACGGAACTTGAAGCTTTGACTGTTGTTTGGGCTTTTACAAAATTTCGGACATTCTTGTTTGGCAGACATACTAAGGTTTACACCGATCATCGAGCTCTGGAATTTCTTATGTCAACAAAATTAACTCACGGCAGATTAAAACTTCCTGGCAGATTAAAACTGTGTGCCCGACCGAGACTCGAACTCGGGACCTTTGCCTTTCGCGGGCAAGCGCTCTACCATCTGAGCTACCGAAGCACGACTCACGCCCAGTCTCACAGCTCCACTTCTGCCAGTATCTCGTCTCACGGCAGATTGTCACGATGGGCGTTGTACCTACAGGAGTTTGATTTTAGTATTGTTTACATACAGGGTTCTTCAAATATTGTTGCCGATGCTTTATCACGTGCACCTATGGGTTTGAAACAAAGTGCTGAAGAGGACTGCAAGGAAAACAATTATTGTTTGATGTATATTCAAGGTGTTGCGTTTGAGAACTTTATTTCGTCTTCGCTCCAGGACATCGCTAAGGAGCAAAATAAGGATCCAATCTGGAAGGACATTAAGGAGAAGTGGAGGAGAAAGGAAAGCGTAGCGATTAGACAGCATTATTTAGTTCGCAATGACATTCTTTTTAAACGAAAATCGGTCGACAACTCTGTTTGGTTGGTTTGTATTCCTGATGAGTGGGTTAATAAGCTGATTTGGTATACGCATTTCAGTTATGCACACTTTGGTCCCAGAAAATGCTTCCATAAATTACGAGAAAATTGCTACTTCAGTAATATGGAAAAACGTATTCGATCTGTGCTGGCCAAATGCAAATTATGTCAAAAGGCTAAGCCGCCAACAGTTTCTCACAGAGCACCGTTGTTTCCTATCATTCCAGCGAAATTAAAGGACATGGCTGCAGTTGATTTGTTCGGTCCAGTGGTTCGTTCTACTAATGGTTTTGCGTACATTTTCGTAGCAGTGGAGCTGACATCAAAATATGTGTGTTTTACACCTTTACGCAAAGCAACAGCTCGTTCAGTATCTAACGCTTTCATCAAACATTTTCTTAAAGAAGTTGGTCATGTTGATAAGGTTATATCAGATAATGGATCACAGTTTCGTTCTAAAATTTGGCTTAGTACTCTACGGCGTCGTATGATTAAACCAATTTTCATTTCACTTTTTCACCCTCAATCTAACGCTTCAGAGAGATGGATGAAGGAAATCAATAAATTGTGTCGTCTTTATTGTCATCAGAACCACAGAACTTGGGATCAGTATCTTCATATTTTTCAAAACATTCTGAATGAACTTCCTAACGACTCAACTTCTTTACCACCTATACTGATGTTAAAAAACAAAGCACCGACAAATCGCATTTCTGAAATCGTTCCTTTTCCGCCTACATGGAAACTGCGGCATTCTGAAGTTGTCAACCTGGCTCTACAAAATATTGCATCTGCGGCTGCTAGAAGAGAGAAATCAGCTAAGCGTCCTGGTCGTTCAAAAATCTTGTCAGTTGGTCAGAAGGTGTTAATTAAGTCTCATCGTTTGTCTCACAAAGGAAAAGGCTTGTGTCGCAAATTTTTTCTGCTTTATAACGGCCCATATAGAATTCGCAAAATTATTCATGATAACACTGTAGAAGTAGAAACTCTTAAATCACGACGCTCTAAGGGAATACATCATACATCTAACGTTAAAATTTTTGTGGAATGATATACTTTTGAAAAATTTTTGTAGAATGACATACTTGTGAGAAATTAACAGCTACATGTAAACATGCGGAGAGTACAAGGATACCGCGCTGTGTTTTGGCGGCGGCATATACTCAAAGCAACAGTCAAGTCTGCGTGCCGCACAGGGCAGTCGTTGACCGCAAACAATCACTTCCTACGTCACGCGCCTACAGCTGATCGAGCGCTCAGTGCGAATGCACTGACAGCCGTAAATAAATACACAGTCTAATTTCTCCGACTAAATTCAGTATAAAGCTATAGTGACGATGAATTATGTTATTAACATTCAGTATTTTTCAGGATACGGTTCTATAAAATATTTAAGAACTTCAGGTAAATTCTGTGCGTGTCCGATGCTAAGACGACTTGCTTTCGAGAAATTTTCAGGAAGAATGTAATTTCCAAGAAGAAACTAATAAACTAAAAAAAAAAGGTAACTGTTAATTGAGTTCATTTTCAGGTAACATATTTCCACTTAGGTACGTACTTTAGACGTAATTTGCTGCTCGCGATTACGTGATTCGTACTTTGTGCTAATTTCATATTCTATGAATTTACTTGTGAAGCGACGTGCTTGCGTACGTTAACTGATTTTGACAATGATTATTAATGAACTGGGTTGTAACTTGTGTATATTATGCATCGCTTGGCTGCACTGCTTTTTCACTGATGTCATATTTTTTAATTATGTGCCTGCTGTGCTTATTTATTTAAATTATAATTGTCACCTGATTAATTGTGCTGATGTGGTTAGGTATGTAAGTTATACTTTGTGATTTATCTGCTTGCGCCTTCATGTTCATTTATTAAGATTACATATGAACATTTATTTGCTTACGATGACACGATGCTAATTACCTGTTTGCTGCTAGGCGTATGGATTGTATACTTATACATCTCTGTTTGTTGTCATAACTACTCTTTAATTTGGTATATAGAAATGCTGATATACTGTGTACAAACATAGAGTTTAGGTCACACTATTGTATTAATTATAGATTGTTTATTTGGCAGAGCCTCGTTGTAAGAATTGTGCTGCATCCACTTGTTGACATTCTGTTTACTACTGGTATATTTACTCGCTATTGCTTGTTTTGCTTACGCTCAGTGTTTTATATTTTAACATAAGAAAATGAAATGCAGTAATTCGACGAGCGACTTTAGTACAAGAAACGTCATAGAAGTCACATGAGCTGGAGGTTTTATGGAATCTGTATAAATTTGTGGTTGGTTGGTTTGTTTGGGGAAGGAGACCAGACAGCGTGGTCATCGGTCTCATCGGATTAGGGAAGGATTGGGAAGGAAGTCGGCCGTGCCCTTTCAGAGGAACCATCCCGGCATTTGCCTGGAGTGATTTAGGGAAATCACGGAAAACCTAAATCAGGATGGCCGGACGCGGGATTGAACCGTCGTCCTCCCGAATGCGAGTCCAGTGTCTAACCACTGCGCCACCCCGCTCGGTATATAAATTTGTGCTAATAGAAAGGAAGCTAACGACATGACATACCAACACAGTTATTACACTGCATTTTTCGTGAGCAATTGAAATAGGAAGTGACACTTACACAAGAAATACTCCACATGTTTGCTTCTGTTTGCCATAATTCTTGAAGTGGTGTACACACTGTGAAATATTAGGATCATTCACACTCCGTAATCGTACTTAATTACTGAGAGTTATTCGAACTAAATCTGTTAGAGGTCATGTATGCATTCTTTGTTTATAATTCATAATGAGTAGAAGATTTTGGTCAGATGGATTACACAGAGGTTGTGTGTTGACAGTGTGTCTTCGGATTGTATAGGATGAGGAGGTTTGCATTAGGATTTTATCTGTACTTGTTCGAGGAGACTGACTAGAGGAAAGAGTTGTTATGGAAGTGAAATGATACTGGCAATAAGGTTTATATGTATCGACGTATTGAAGAGGTATTATTGGGGTATTGAGATTATATGAAGTTGATTGGAGTTTTAGTGTATAAGAGGTAAAATAAGTAAGGTGCATATTTTTTTTTTTTTTGTTGGTCTATATGGAACAAGGAGGATGAAGATAGCAGACTAGAACACTAAAATGAAAGGAAGATTGTCTACACACACTTTGTTAAATAACCAAGCAGTATGTACTTTTTTTTGGAGAGAGGAAGTTGCATATCTTGGCACACTGACAGTTGTTCAGCAACTGTACATTTTGATCTGGCTTGGCAAACATTGGTCTTGACATGATGACTATGACGTTGACTTAACTATTATTGACTGTTATACATTGCTGCCACTACCACTTGATACACATGATGAACATCAAATTTTGACAGAACTGCATTTACACAGTAACACTATTCAATTACACAGTAGTACTTAATGTGGATGAAAGATGAGTGAGTGTGTTTTGTTTGTTTTCCTTTCCTAATCCTACCCACCTATCTCCTAAATATTATTTTATTTGTTTGTAGTGGCTTGCACTGACACCCATAAATATTATAGGTTTGCTGATGTTTGTGATAGTTAATATGACAATTACCTGACATCATTTGTGTGTTTATTAGAATTTGTATGTTTAGTGTAAGAGCATTGTAAAAGCATTTGTATGTGCATTCAAACTATTGTTCATGCTTGAACTGTCTGTTATTTGTACTTTTTCTACATGATTGGTGCCACTAGGACATGTTTAATTTCTGCTGATGAACAGTGTGATCAGTGATAGTAAATATTATGGACTGTTACTTGTACTTTTTCTACATGATTGGTGCCAATAGGACATGTTTACTTTCTGCTTATAAACTGATGAACAGTGTGATTAGTGATAGTGAATATTATGGACTGCTGTCTGCACCTACTCAACATTGTGGGGTGCCACTGATGGACTGCTTCTACTGAAATGATGTCACCTGATGGAGTCTGCACCTGTTCCACAATGCTGGGTGCCACTGATGGACTGCTTCTACTGAAATGATGTAACCTGATGGTGTCTGCACCTACTCAACATTGCTGGGTGCCATTGATGGACTGCTTCTACTGAAATGATGTCACCTGTTGGAGTTTGAACCTACTGCACATTGCTGGGTGCCACTGATGGACTGCTTCTACTGAAATGATGTCACGTGATGGTGTCTGAACCTACTCCACATTGCTGGGTGCCATTGATGGACTGCTTCTACTGAAATGATGTCACCTGTTGGAGTCTGAACCTACTCCACATTGCTGGGTGCCACTGATGGACTGCTTCTACTGAAATGATGTCACCTGATGGTGTCTGCACCTACTCCACATTGCTGGGTGCCATTGATGGACTGCTTCTACTGAAATGATGTCACCTGTTGGAGTCTGAACCTACTCCACATTGCTGGGTGCCACTGATGGACTGCTTCTACTGAAATGATGTCACCTGTTGGAGTCTGCACCTACTCCACATTGCTGGGTGCCACTGATGGACTGCTTCTACTGAAATGATGTCACCTGATGGTGTCTGCACCTACTCGACATTGCTGGGTGCCACTGATGGACTGCTTCTACTGAAATGATGTCACCTGTTGGAGTCTGCACCTACTCGACATTGCTGGGTGCCACTGATGAACTGCTTCTACTGAAATGATGTCACCTGTTGGAGTCTGCACCTGTTCCACAATGCTGGGTGCTACTGCTGGAACTGTCAACTACTTGTTATGAAAATATTTTATGTGAATATTTGCATAAACTGATTTTTTGTGTATTACTGTTTGTGAAAAGTTATAAGACTCTTACCTGCTCATATTCGTCATTGCTGACGCTATCGATTGAATTGTTTAACCACATGATATTTGTGTAAACTATTATGTAAAGTCACATGTATGAAAGAATTTGTATTGCTTAGTGTATTTTATATATTGGGCTATTGAAAGGTCAGTGCAAAGCCAAAATTTTATCTAGTTATATGATATTTACGTATTAATATTATCTTTTATTTTTGTCTGTATTTTTTTGACGAATTTGGTGGTATTTTCACCACCAATGATGGCAAAAATACCATCAAATTCTAGCCCGTGGAGGAAGGGCATATGAAAGGTGGCTACACTGAGCCACAGCGCCAAAGATCGCGCCAGAGAGTATTGTTCCGCCGCCTCCACTGGCAGTGCTTATTGAGACGTAGCGGCAGGCAGTTCTCGCCGAGAAGTTGTGGTGGACACTGCTTGTCGTGAAGTCAGAGTGAGATGTGGTAGTGGAGAGTGTTGTCCCATGTTTTATGCAGTTATTTGATGGGCGAGATAGCAGATGTTATTCCAATGGAGATATTGTAATGATCTGAGTGCTTTTCGTCAATATATATGAAGGTAATAAGTATTATGTTGTTTTATTATTTGAGTGTCCTGAAAAGTGTGTCATTACAGGTTCAGTCAACAAAGCATCTGGCGTGTGTTCTTGTATTAGAGTGTAATTTTGGTTTTCTTGCACAATTATAGTATTTCTAATTTTCTTTTATCACGTCAGTATAAATGGTAATTAAAATTTCTTGTCTTGTTGAAGAAGAACCGTGCCAGATGTGTACGTTGAGTCATACTTCCACACACAGAACAGCTACACTTGTGCTATGTTGGCTTCGTAGATTTTATAGTTGCTGGGGACTTAATTAATTAATTGTATTAACTGAAATTTTCTTTTCATTCTTTGTTGTTGTTTCATGCAGTCAGATTGCGTAATAATACTAGTCAGGGCCAGCCGTTTACGAATCAGCGTAATCGGACATACAGCGACAGAAAATTAAAAAGCATTTGCATTGCATTCCTATTTATTTTAAATAAGCCCCCATGCAACCTACACTGTTCGTGTGCCGCCGTGGCGTTAAAGTATACCGTGCACAGCAAACTGGCGGTATCCGAAACTGTCGCCAAGGCGACCACGGGCCGTAGATGAAAGGCGTGAGCGACCGTTGCGGAGATGTGTACGGGCGAATACGAGGGTCACTCCAAAAGAAATGCACACTATTTTTGTAAAAATACAGTTTTCATTCTGCATATGTGAAAGTTTTACAATGTGTAGATATATCCTTCCCGCTTGTTATCAAACTTAGTTCAACCTGTTCCCGTGAGTGGCGCCGTCACAGCGTGTCTTCAAGATGGCTGCTACACTTGACGTTCGTCAGAAGCAATCTGCTGTCATAGAATTTCTGTGCTGTGAAAACGAGACAGTGGGAAACATCCACAAGAGGTTGAAAAAGGTGTATGGAGATGCTGCTGTCGATCGCAGTACAGTTAGTCGGTGGGCAAGCAGGTTACGTGATAAAAGCAGGCACGGCAAAAGTGAGGATTGTCCTCGCAGCGGCTGGCCTCGTGCTGCATACATTCCAGACAATGTGCGGAGAGTTAACGAATTGGTGACTGCTGACGGATGCATCACAGTGAACGAATTGTCACGCTACGTTGGGATAAGTGAAGGAAGTGTTTGCAGAATACTGAAAGTGTTGGCGTTAAAAAAGGTTTGTGCCAGGTGGGTTCCCAGGATGTTGACAGTGGCTCACAAAGAAACAAGAAAACGGTATGCAGCGAACTTTTGGAACAGTACGAGAATGGTGGAGATGAATTTCTTGGAAGAATTGTGACAGGTGTTGAAACATGGCTCCAACATTTTTCACCAGAGACGAAGAGACAATGAATGAAGTGGCATCATGTAAATTCACCTAAGAAAAAAATTTCAAAACCACACCATCTGCTGGAAAAGCTGTTTTTCGATTCTGAAGGACTCTTGCTTGTGGACATGATGCCAAGTGGAACCACCATAAATTCTAATGCAGGAAGTCGTTTCTGAAAGTATTTATATGGAGTGTAGCCATGTATGGATGTGAAACATGAACGATAAATAGTTTAGACATGAAGAGAATAGAAGCTTTCGAAATGTGGTGCTACAGAAGAATGCTGAAGATTAGATGGGTAGATCACATAACTAATGAGGAGGTATTAAATAGAATTGGGGAGAAGATGAGTTAGTGGCACAACTTGACTAGAAGAAGGGATCGGCTCGTAGGACATGTTGTGAGCCATCAAGAGATCACAAATTTAGTACTGGAGGGCAGGGTGGAGGGTGAAAATCGTAGAGGGAGACCAAGAGATGAATACACTAAGCAGATTCAGAAGTATGTAGGTTGCAGTAGGTACTGGGAGATGAAGAAGCTTGCACATGATAGAGTACCGTGGAGAGCTGCATCAAACCAGTCTCAGGACTGAAGACCACAATAACAACAATGTGACGACACTGAAGAAACTTCAAGCTCGGCTGAGTCGTGTTCGGCCACATCGGCAAAAGCAGGATGTTTTACTGTTGCACGTGAATGCACGGCCACATGTCAGTCAAAAAACCATGGAAGCGATCACAAAACTCGAATGGACAACACTGAAACACCCGCCTTACAGTCCTGACCTGGCTCCATATGACTATCATCTCTTTGGGAAACTGAAAGACTCTCTTCGTGGAACAAGGTTTAAAGATGATGACTCCCTTGTGCACGCTGCCAAACAGTGGCTCCGACATGTTGGTCCAGAATTGTACCGTGCGGGTATACAGGCGCTGGTTCCAAGATGGCGTAAGGCAGTTGAGAGAGATGGAAATTATGTAGGGAAGTGAAAATATTGTCCCTAAAGGATGTATCTACACACTGTAAAACTTTCAAACATGTAGAATAAAAGATGGATTTAAAAAAAAAATAGTGTGCTTTTCTTTTGGAGTGGCGCTCGTAGAAGTGCAACAGTTGAGCAGCTGACCGCCCAGATGAACCAAGGGGATACCAGCAGGGTCTTCTCAACGATCGTTCAGTGAACGTTGATGCGTTCGGGCCTCCATAGCAGCAGCCTGGTTCATGCGTGCAAGACGACTGCTCTTCATGGGCGACAAAGGCTGGAATTTGCACGTCAGTATCGCAGTTGGAAGTTCACTGAGTGACGTCAGGTGTTTTTTCAGATGAATCGCGTTTTATGCTCCTCCGGACAGATGCTCGTTGGGGTGTAGGTTCCTGCAACAACCGTCGGAAAAGTCCAGCCAGAGGAGGGAGCGTTTTCTACATATACATTGTAATGTTGTTGCTTTATTTTGTTCTGAAAGCAGTACTGATATTCAGGACCATAAAAGTGGGTTAAAAACTGTGAGCGACGTGAGGAAGTTAACCTTGCATTACTGCGCAACTGTTTCACCAGGTATACAGTCTAGCTTACCAAATTCCCAACCTGACTAACATTAATTATAATCTTTTAGTACTCATCTTACGATAACCGGTGATATATATATATAAAGACAATTTAAATAAAAAGAAATAAATCAGTTTATATTTGGACATTTATTTTAACATTGATCATTGTTCCGTTAAAATTTCAGCATATCAAACTTGATTCATAACTAAACTGGTACCTTATCTAGGATTGTGAAAATGTGAGTTTGTAATCTTACGGAACACATCAAATAGGGAGCCAAGATTGGGAGACTACATATAACACTGCACTCACAAAATAACACACGAAGAACGTTGAAACATATCCAAGAGGAAATTAACCACAACCAGCCGATTCAATTTTCACCCAAAGAAGTTACGTTTGTAGCGCAATCCTGTCCGTCATGAAATTACCACACACTGGTATACTAAATTCATACTAACTCTCTGTGAAAATTTCCCGAAAAGAATAGCTGAGGGCTACTTTGATGCTTACACCACGTGCTTCACGTGGTCAACTTGGTTTACACAAAGAGTGTAACTCCACAATAATTTTGATAATTAAAATAAATTACATCGAAACGCAATTTACAAAAGAAAAACCTCGAACTGGTTACTATCGTCTTACTATTAACCTGATGGGTCAAACAATTGTATAAGCACGTGGTACTGGTCTCACAAAAGTACACCGCACGTGGGTTGAACATAAGGAAAAGTTGCTATATTGAAAAATATTGTCAAGACGAGACGTTATAATCTCACGGACATTCGCATTTAAGATTGATGATCTTGGTTAGAGTTAGTGATCAACACGTGGTTCCACTTTACTCACAAAGTAGTGACAAAGCAACTACCGGAAGATATTCTGAACTTCACACTGGAATTACACTGCGTTGCTATTTAAGATAACATTAGATATTTTAGAGCTAAACCTGAAATAAAGGTGATTAAATTTTCAGTTAGGCTGAACTTAAGAAACCCATTGTCCTACGGACTTACAAGACACGCGCTTAGCCAGAGATCTTACCACTTCAGACGCTCGCCGCGGACAGACTGCCGTGGGTCCCTCCTGAGGGGTGCCTCACAAATACAAACGGAAGTGACCAGAGAGGCAGCTTCCTACACCAACATGACAAGGGACGGACAGGATCATACTGAGAATAGAAACCTCTTTGCTTTTAGAAAGCGTAGCTACCTGTTCCGACGTTGGTGCTACTATTCTCTAGCAGACTGGCTTGTCTGCTACCATCAAGCATGCAACTAGAAATACATTTGCTCATTCATCCTCTCACATAGAAGGGACGGGGGATGACAGTATCTTATCATATACAGTATATAAAAGAAAGCGGATGTCGGTTCCGTATGAGACTGTGTGACATGAATTACATATAAACTGTGTTTTAAAGTGTAGTAGTGTGACAGATCGTTCTTGTTTATGTGTAAAAGTAGCATGTTCCACTGCTCAGTCTCCTCCCAGGTAGTCAGAAACACCACATTAAATTTACAAGAGGAATTTATGCCGTAAATGACAACATATTTAAGAAATTAACATGAAAGGAATCCAACAGAGACCTTTCAACATCTACATTTACATCCATACTGACGGTGTGTGGTGGAGGATACAGTGAGTACCTCTATCAGTTCTCCCTTCTATTCCAGTCTCGTATTGTTCGTGGAAAGAAGGATTGTCGGTATGCTTCTGTGTGGGCTCTAATCTCTCTGATTTTATCCTCATGGTCTCTTCGCGAGATATACGTAGGAGGGAGCAATATACTGCTTGACTCCTCGATGAAGGTATGTTCTCGAAACTTCAACAAAAGCCCTACCGAGCTACTGAGCGTCTCTCCTGCAGAGTCTTCCACTGGAATTTATCTATCATTTCCGTGACGCTTTCGCGATTACTAAATGATCCTGTAACGAAGCGCGCTGCTCTCCGTTGGATCTTCTCTATTTCTTCTATCAACCCTATCTGGTACGGATCCCACACTCCTGAGCAGTATTCAAGCAGTGGGCGAACAAGCGTACTGTAACCTACTTCCTTTGTTTTCGGATTGCATTTCCTTAGGAATCTTCCAATGGATCTCAGTCTGGTATCTGCTTTACCGACGATCAACTTTATGTAATTATTCCATTTTCAATCACTCCTTTTGCGTACTCCCAGATAATTTCTGGAATTAACTGCCTCCAGTTGCTGACCTGCTATATTGTAGCTAAATGATAAGGTATCTTTCTTTCTGTGTATTCGCAGCTCATTAAACTTGTCTATATTGAGATTCAATTGCCATTCCCTGCACCATGCGTCAATTCGCTGCAGATCCTCCTGCATTTCAGTACAATTTTCCATTGTTACAACCTCTCGATATACCACAGCATCATCCTCAAAAGTCCTCAGTGAACTTCCGATGTCATCCACAAGGTCATTTATGTATATTGTGAATAGCAACGGTCCTACGACACTCCCCTGCGCACACCTGAAATCACTCTTACTTCGGAAGACTTCTCTCCATTGAGAATGACATGCTGCGTTCTGTTATCTAGGAACTCTTCAATCCAGTCACACAATTGGTCTGATAGTCCATATGCTCTTACTTTGTTCATTAAACGACTGTGGGGAACTGTATCGAACGCCTCGCGGAAGTCAAGAAACACGGCATCTACCTGGGAACCCGTGTCTATGGCCTTCTGAGTCTCGTGGACGAATAGCGTGAGTTGGGTTTCACACGACCGTCTTTTTCGAAACCCATGCCGATTCTTACAGAGTAGAATTCTAGTCTCCAGAAAAGTCATTATACTCGAACATAATACGTGTTCCAAAATTCTACAACTGGTCGACGTTAGACATATAGGTCTATAGCTGTTCACATCTGTTCGACGTCCCTTCTTGAAAACGGGGATGACTTGTGCCCTTTTCCAATCCTTTGGAACGCTACGCTCTTCTAGAGACCTACGGTACACTGCTGCAAGAGGGGGGGGGGCAAGTTCCTTTGCGTACTCTGTGTAAAATCGAACTGGTATCCCATCAGGTCCAGCGGCCTTTCCTCTTTAGAGCGATTTTAATTGTTTCTCTATCCCTCTGTCGTCTATTTCGATATCTACCATTTTGTCATCCGTGCGACAATCTAGAGAAGGAACTACAGCTTTGGAAAAAGACATTTAGTATTTCGGCCATTAGTCTGTCATCCTCTGTTTCAGTACCATTTTGGTCACAGAGTGTCTGGACATTTTGTTTTGATCCACCTACCGCTTTGACATAAGACCAAAATTTCTTACGATTTTCTGCCAAGTCAGTACATAGAATTTTACTTTCGTCTGGGGAATGTTTTCGTGGCATTCTGTGGGTGATCTCTTCATTCTGGAAGGCGCAGTGGATCAACAAAAGTATGCTTCTATCCTTGGGGACCATGTCCACCCCTAAACGCTGTTTGCTTTTCCCTCGGAACGATGGCATCTACCAGCAGGGGCAGTGCAACGTGTACCACAGCTCCCAGTGTACGTACGTTGTTGGAGAAACACAAGGAGGACTTTACCGTACTCCCCTGGACACCGAACTCCCTGGATCTAAACCCGATCAACAATCTGTGGGACAACCTCGATTGAGCTGTGCGACAATGTTTCAGATGTCTACGCTATGGCCACATTAACAGCCAATGTCAAAAACAGATAAGATGCGAAAATTACTGGGGATACCGTTAACTGGTGTAACTTTACATCACATTTTTCCATTTTTTGAAAATACTGGGTACAAAATAAACTACACATCACAACATACACTGTAACATTTTATGTCTGTGGCTACTGAGAGCTTAGGAAAGTGAAAATGTACATTAACTATCTGTTTTAATACCGGTACAAAGTTACGCTATTATTTAGGGTAACTTTAGACCAGTCTCGGAAAGCGTAGTATTTTTCTGATATCTAATGCTCTGTATAAATGTAGATCATACCAGAAGGAAATCAGGTGTTAAAAAGTAGAAATAAACAGTGTTAATTCATGTTTACTTTGAAATATCAAGATATTTGTATAGACGTGGCTTTATTCAATTTAAATCACTATCGTCGGAAGGTTTCTTCACCGCCAATGCAATTAAAGCATAATCACAAGCTAGTAGGAAGGTGGAAAGACAACCTGTTAGCCGGCCGGTGTGGCCGAGCGGTTCTAAGCGCTTCAGTCTGGAACCGCGTGACCGCTACCGTCGCAGGTTCGAATCCTGCCTCAGGCATGGATGTGTGTGATGTCCTTAGGTTAGTTAGGTTCAAGTAGTTCTAGGGGACTGATGACCTCAGATGTTGAGTCCCATAGTGCTCAGAGTCATCTGAACCAATAAAACTGTTACTTTTAGTACAAGATAATGCAAGCAGGTGGAGAAGAAGCCATCTGAAACAAAAGAGGTTAATAGTACAAAGACACCCGACTGGCAAAAAGTTACCCTGTCTGACTGTAACTCACATCACAGACATGCCCATCTCCGTCCAGTTTATGCTTGTACTACGAAGAAAATGGTTTAGCCACAGACAGAAGATTAGGTGAATATAAGAGAGGGATACATATGCAAGAAATTGCTGCTTTGCAGTGGTAGGGTTACTACGTTGTGTTGTGAGATCAGTGGTACAGAATCCTCTTGCGTAACTACGTCTCGTTCTGTATTCTCGATACACCTACGTAAGTCGTAAGCCATTTGCATCAGAAGATACTCATCAATGTAAACAGGTTGCTGGTGTTTCACAATCAATTGTATATGGGAAGCAGAAAGATAAATCAGTCTTCAATTTCAATTAAGTTCGCTGTCGTAGTAATCTTGTTTATCCATGTTGCCATCGCTACCAGCGATCACTTTTAACTTACATACCTTAATATGCCACATTCGTGACAAAACTTAATACTTTTTTGTATTTTAAATAAATCTCAAATTATCTCTAGATGCTAACGAAGGAATAACTCACTGCCTCTTTTAATTTGTAGGTACCAATGTGAGTTTGGATCATTAGATCTATAAGCAACATTTGGATCTCAGCTAGCGAGTAAATTCACGTAACAAGAATTCACCAGAGGTCCTATAGTTGATTGGTAACGCAGTGTGGTAGCGTCTCTGAGTTCCAATGTTGGACCTCACACAGTGTGTTATTAATCTGCTCCAAAATTTAATTATTCAGCTCAAGATATTTAAATAATTGCACAATTCAGGGTTAGTTCACCAAAGCATTTAAAGGTTAGGCTGTTCCTATAAGCCCACGTTAATTCACAGAAAATCAGTCCCTCTTATCGAACTTCTTTAAAACCAGAGAGGGCCTGCTTTGCCAACTTATGTGAAATTAAACTTGAGAGAGCTTTTGTTACCAGCTGCTCGACATTACACCTAACTTTTAATTCAGATTTCGAGATTTGAAATTAATTGTGCTCTTTCAGGAAATTCAGATAGTTACTTGTAATCCACACACTTACAAAAAACACATCTCAGAATCTTCAGATAAATTTCGAAGTACTTCACATGTTATTTGCATCTTTTTGTACATACAACTGTTACGTAACTTCAAAGTAATATCGTATAGAGTATGAGTATGGAATACGTGTAATCAGACTGTACGGTTCCAGTTCGTGATACAGATTCATACAGACCGATTCCATACAAAGCTAACTTACGATTCATTATTTTATTTTTTATTTCTCAAAACGCAGCGTAGCGAGAATATAAGGCCCCTGGCAGTCTTCTTTGTCCCTGTGGCCGTCGACCATGAGGCGAGCATGCCCAGTAGTTGCAATGGCTGAATGGGAGACCGAAGAATCCTTTCTGAGTCGTTCATGAAAGAGAAAAAAACCTTCGTTTGTAGTTTACTGGTAGACACTGCATTAAACAACAACAAAACTTATTAGCTACAATATTCACAATCCTAACGAACCACATACGTTGTTGCTGGCAAGAATGTGATCATCTCACGAAATCTGTTTTTCCCATTTCAAATTAAAACAACATACCTTATACGAAGCAGTAACATAATAACTGCAATAGCTACGCCACTGCAGCATACCATTCACAAGCACAGAATGTTCCAAACAATACGGCTGCGATGCAGCGCCGAATAAATAGCGTAGAAAAATGTTCTCTTCTAAAGAGGACAGGCGACCGCTCCAGGAAGTGGTCGCAAGCCAACAACCACTGGCGAGAGGAAGTTATTTCACTCCACATCACCGCAGGAAAACAAACATGGACACTCCGCAACAGCAACTGGAGTGCAACAGCGCTCACCTCATGTATCTTCTCAGGGACCAGTACAACCAACTTCAAACTCGTATACACTGCACCTTAGAGACTAAAAGTAGCCAAGACCAAAACTGCGAGTATAGACCATCACAGATTAATGGATGGTTTTTCAGTTTAACCCTAGATTACTAAACCATCGTAATATCTAGACTATAGTCGACATAATCGTCTTGAGAGATTCAATGACTGTATAGATGTTAAGATAATTCTCTTTCATCGTTCCGTCTCAGCTGCACATTTTTAATTAGACTGCATATTTCTTTCACTATGGATCATCTTCAGATCTAAGTAGTTGCGTCAGCAACCCGTCTTGTCTACTCAGAACCAATACTTGAGTGCTCTGATACGTGGTTCTGAGTAGACAAGACTGAAGGTGATCCAGAGGGAAGCAACTCCAATAAAAAATTTGCAGCTGAGACGGAACAATAAATAAGAATCATCTTTAAGTAAAATTTAGGACTGCACTTGGTACTAATTCGCGGTACCCGCCAACTTGGTTTTGCTAGTAATAGGTTGTAAAACCGGACATATTGTCCTTATTTTGTATGTAATACATCGTTGGAGTCCTTATAATTGTAATTAACTAGTGCATAAACTATAATTTATGTCGTCCTCTGAATAAAACAAGCAATAGTAAAATTTACGACGGCTTGATAACAATGTAACATTTCCCTCCTTTGGTGTTCCAGAGTTAATACTGGCTATAATTTAGCAAATTAGATCAACGGGAAGTGACAATATACAGCTGCAAGAAGTCAGGAAAAGCATGGAATACCTTGCAAAAGAGGATAATGCTTAAAATTTTACAATGTAACGCACGATCAGCAGTACCCAATAAAAAAAGTTTCTGAAAGAATTTCACCGAAATGTTGCATGCCGGGAACATGGTTTAAGTCTACTTCACGTGTTTCCTGTGTACGACGTTATAAGGAAAGACTGGATGGATGGGAGGGGAGGAATTGTGATTCTCATCCATATGAATATTTCTTACGCAGTATTGCCTATACAACTATTACCTGGTGAAGAGGTGCAAGTAGTAGCAGTTAGAATTCATACAAATATGAACAGTTTCTCACCAATCTCCGCTTACTGCCCCTCCAGAACCAATATCCAGAGTAGAACATGGAGAATTATTTTTATCCAGACGTAGCTACGGTGTCTGATGTGTGGTGAGATTAATGCACATAATGTTAAGTGGGAGTGTAAAGTTACACGCGGCCACGAGAGACAACTGGAAGAGATAATTGAAAACTGTGGGTCAGTGCTCCTTAATGACGGAAAGCCTGTCATGGTAGGGAAGGCGAATTGTCGACTTGGACGAGTTGTAGGGAAGTGTGGTTCATCTGTAAAGGAGACCACACATACAACACTAGTGCGCCATGTTCTCGAGTACTGCCAGGGTGTTTGGGATCCGCACCACGTCGGATTAAAGAGAAATCAAATGGGAATCTCTGGAGGAAAGGCGACGTTCTTATCGAGAAGCACTATTGACAAAATTTAGAGAACGACATTCGAAGCTGACTGCAGAACGATTCTTCTAGTCCCAACAAGCACTTCGCGTAAGGACCACGAAGATAAGATACGAGAAATTAGGGCTCATACGGAGGCATATAGATAGTAGATTTTCTCTCGCTCTATTTGCGAGTGGAACAAGGGAGAAAATGGCTAGTAATGGTATATGGTACCCTCCGCCACGCACCCTACGTTGGCTAGCTCGGTTGTATGTAGATGTAGATATATCTGCTCGGTAAAGAAGACAGACAGCAGTGCTCTCCAGAATTGGCTACTTTAACTCAATGGACAGTTTAATGTGGCACGCTGGAGTCACATCACCTTCCAATTGAAATTAAACTATGAATAACTGCCACGTCAGACAATGAAGTGGAAAATGGAGAATAAAAGAAGCCCAATGGGAAGAGTGCAAGACATGGACTCAGCACCTAATTTCTGATATAAGAAAATGCCACAGTGTAGATGATGATTGTAATGTAATTATCTAACTAATAAACACAGTAGTTGTATCAATCCACATGAAGAAAATATCGAAAAATCAAAGAAAAATCCAACCAAATGGTGGGCTGGATAATATAGAAAATTAGATGTAGATAGAAAAAGCACGTTGCAATAATATTGTGCAAACCGGTCACTCGACAACTTCTTACAACACAAGAAAATTGATACCCGAGTGACGCGTTGTTTTGGAGAAAAAGAACTGGATAGCATTTTGAGGCAACTTACATGAAGATGCTAATGTCAGATATACATAGAGACCTGTTAAGGCTCGTCAGCGTAAGAATCAAGGAACTACCAGTTTGAAAAGGACGGTTGAATCACTCACAGACACATTCCTAGACAATATAATTCGTCCCTCTGTACCATCCAAACCTCTGACGCGCTCCAGGAGAAGTTTCACACCATTTTCTACCCTCGCCTTGTACGAAGAAAGAACTGTCGACTGCCTTAACCTGCTCAGCGAACACAGCACCACGAATGGACGATGTTTATTACGCAGTTCCGCAGAATTTATCTAAACCTGCAGAAGGTTGGCTGCTGCAAATTTAGAATCGAACGTGATTGTCTGATTTATATCCTAAGGTTTGGCTTACACAGATAATCACACCAAGTATGAAACCTAGAAAGTATCCAGCGACTGCCGCCTCTTACAGAGCCTTAGTATTCTTGTCGTGCGTTGCAAAATCTTGGAATGATTAATTAAAAATCGTCTCGAGTTGTGATTCGAAAAAGTCTATGAAAATGGTTTTCGAAAATTTACTTACTTCTACACTGGATAATTTGACACAACTAACTTGGGACATAGAGAGAGCATTTGAGGAAAGGCAGTATGTTACAGCCATGTTTAGCGTTATGGCAAATAATAATACAGACTGAACTGCCTTACAACTTCATTTACGGTGTAAGCAAATTTTTCATTACAAGGGCTGTCGCTTTACGACTATAAAAAGTCTATAGGCCCAAGGTGTGCGCTGTTGGTCTTCGACAGAGTTCGATATTAAGCCCACAACACAGCGCACATGCAAACCAAGCTGCCAAGAACTACTCAAGTCCGCCGGCCGCGGTGGCCGTGCGGTTCTGGCGCTGCAGACCGGAACCGCGGGTCCGCTACGGTCGCAGGTTCGAATCCTGCCTCGGGCATGGATGTGTGTGATGTCCTTAGATTAGTTAGGTTTAAGTAGTTCTAAGTTCCAGGGGACTGATGACCTAAGATGTTAAGTCCCATAGTGCTGAGAGCCATTTGAACCATTTTGAGCTACTCAAGTTCAGGGTGGCACCAATAAAACTGGCACGAACCAGTGGATACGGTTGGACGTGAATTTGTGGCAGCATTTACGGAAAAGGGGAAGACTTTCAGTTACTTCCAAAAGGATGCAGCAACTGCCCATACAAACGGCTAAACCTTGGAGCACATTTACACAGTCTTCACACCTGACAGAGTCATTAGCAGGGGTTAGTCTGGTTGCATCCCTAGCTTGTCACCCAGGTCACCTGACCTGCCAGTGTGGGGAGCCCTCAAGACAAAGGTGTATCGCAATAACCCCCACAGTCTTCAAGAACTGCAGCAGGACATTTCGGATGAGATCGCACCAATTCCAGTATTCCAGCTTCGATCCGCCTTCGGTAACTTGCTGACCAGAAACCAAAAGTGCCAAGAGTGGTCACTTTCAACATCTGCTATAGTCAGGTCAGTACTGTATTTCCTTTCCTCCGCTCTGTTTCTTTGTAATGTGAAACTCTGTTCTCCGGACCACTTTTATTTGCCGCGCCCTGTACTTCAATATGCTAATGTATATGTATGTATACTTCTGGTGCCACCCTTGAAGAAACGAAGAAAGTAACGAGTTCCAGGCGCTTCAGTCTGGAACCGCGTGACCGCTACGGTCGCAGGTTCGAATCCTGCCTCGCGCATGGATGTGTGTGATGTCCTTAGGTTAGTGAGGTTTAAGTAGTTCTAAGTTCTAGGGGACTGATGGCCACAGATGTTAAGCCCCATAGTGCTCAGAGCCATTGGAACCAAGTAATGAGTTCAGAAACTTCTACATCTACATCCATACTCCGCAAGCCACCTGACGGTGTGTGGCGGAGGGTACCTTGAGTACCTCTATCGGTTCTCCCTTCTATTCCAGTCTCGTATTATTCGTGGAAAGAAGGATTGTCGGTATGCCTCTGTGTGGGCTCTAATCTCTCTGATTTTATCCTCATGGTCTCTTCGCGAGACATACGTAGGAGGGAGCAATATACTGCTTGACTCTTCGGTGAAGGTATGTTCTCGAAACTTTGACAAAAGCCCGTACCGAGCTACTGAGCGTCTCTCCTGCAGAGTCTTCCACTGGAGTTTATCTATCATCTCCGTAACGCTTTCGCGATTACTAAATGATCCTGTAACGAAGCGCGCTGCTCTCCGTTGGATCTTCTCTATATCTTCTATCAACCCTATCTGGTACGGATCCCACACTGCTGAGCAGTATTCAAGCAGTGGGCGAACAAGCGCCCTGTAACCTACTTCCTTTGTTTTCGGATTGTATTTCCTTAGGATTCTTCCAATGAATCTCAGTCTGGCATCTGCTTTACCGACGATCAACTTTATATGATCATTCCATTTTAAATCACTCCTAATGCGTACTCCCAGATAATTTATGGTATTAACTGCTTCCAGTTGCTGACCTGCTATTTTGTAGCTAAATGATAAAGGATCTATCTTTCTGTGTATTCTCAGCACATTACACTTGTGTACATTGAGATTCAATTGCCATTCCCTGCACCATGCGTCAATTCGCTGCAGATCCTCCTGCATTTCAGTACAATTTTCCATTGTTACAACCTCTCGATACACCACAGCATCATCTGCAAAAAGCCTCAGTGAAGTTCCGATGTCATCCACCAGGTCATTTATGTATATTGTGAATAGCAACGGTCCTATCACACTCCCCTGCGGCACACCTGAAATCACTCTTACTTCGGAAGACTTCTCTCCATTGAGAATGACATGCTGCGTCCTGTTATCTAGGAACTCCTCAATCCAATCACACAATTGGTCTGATAGTCCATATGCTCTTACTTTGTTCATTAAACGACTGTGGGGAACTGTATCGAACGCCTCGCGGAAGTCAAGAAACACGGCATCTACTTGTGAACCCGTGTCTATGGCCCTCTGAGTCTCGTGGACGAATAGCGCGAGCTGGGTTTCACATGACCGTCTTTTTCGAAATCCATGCTGATTCCTACAGAGTAGATTTCTAGTCTCCAGAAAAGTCCCTGCTAGAAACACGATTCGTGTCTAAATGCTAACAGCTTTCACGTCTAAAGACGACTATAGTTAACTTGGCAGGTGAAGGACTCCGTGGGGACTAACACACATGAGATTAAATAATCAGGCTTTCCCAGCGAAGAGGCAAAATAAAATCTAGGAATGCTAATGGACTCAGGCCTCTCATGGCTTTGGTACTATGCTATCCTGCAGAGGCAACAGGAAGTCCATAATGAAACCAGAAGAATTCCAGTTTAGGCACATCGGGAGTTCCCTAGGAGCTTCCACGCCACCCCAATAAACGCGGTGTTAGCGGAAGCTGCGGAAATGCACAACGCCTTACGAAAGAAATTAATGAAAGACATTTCCCTTCTGTAAAGACTTGCAGCAATTGACCACCCACTGATATAACTAGAGAAGTAGTCTCGAGGACAAATGAGTGGACAGAGAATAAGCACTGCCCAAAAATCAGAATTATGTACAAGCTTCATAAGTTTAAAGGAACTTTTACCTAATCTCCCAAGAAGGCCAATTTATCCTAATCCCGATTACCAGTATGACGAAATATTTTCAGCAGCCGACGTTTTCTACTTTCCAACAATACAATTCGCCAGGGCTGAGCAGTCAGCCAAAACCTTGCGAGGTAACGGGAGAGATGTGGCACGCTGGAAACCTACAAAGTTCGGAGTTGGCGTGCCCGCACGGGCTGCTCGGCAAGCCGGGGCCCGACAGCAAACACGTGGTGCCGAACGTTAGCCGGACAAGAGGGGTAGGCCCAGCTCATGGTCCAGTCCGAGCACGTGGCTGGGAATTCCTTGGTGACGCTCTGTTGATGAAAGAGACTGGTAAGCTGAGAGTGCCAAAGATGGCGGACTTTGTCAAACCATAATGGCAGACATTTCGCAGTTTTTATAGAAATAAATTGTAGCCAGATGAATTATGATACCTTAAAAAGAAATACGTAAATTACTATTATTTGCACGATGATTCTGATGGTGTAATCAGATTTTCAATATCTTTATTAGTTTAAAGTTTAGTATCTGATGGTAGAGTATACAAGTAACACCCAGCAACGAATTTCCGAAATTTAAACGGTTCATCCGAATTAGTCGATCGACGTGTCTTTAGAAAGCTATTAATGTAAACCTAAATTTGTATCAATTGCAGGCATGTTACTTGAATAGTACATGTTTATTGGAAGTCAAAGTGGCCGATTACTATCGATCGCGTCAGGTCATAAGTACTCCACAGATACACGAAAAAACGGTAGCAGCATGCTTATAAATATATTTATTCATCTACGTCTTTGTTTATATCTCATATATACTATCCATGAAGAGATTGGTTAAATATGTACTGTGTTTTAGAAAGCACAGAGACGTTAGCCTACTGGCATACTTTTGCTTGCTATTCCTTTGATATATGTTTATTTAATTTGTTTGTGTATGTAATAATGTGTGTTTGAGCGTGTTTATGGTCCAGCCATAGGAATATTTATTTAATTTCAAGTTATTTAAATGTAAATCCAGTATTTCGAAAGTGTTTCATTATGTTTGTGAATGTGCATGGGCTTGAAGACATGGCGGGAGCGCTCTAGCCAGTCACAGCGCTCGTGAATGGGGAGACTGGATGGAAGTGGGAGAAGAGCGTCGTTTCGAGAGGGGACAGGTGGTTCTGGGGAGCGCGGCGTGGAGGACATGGGAGAGTGCTGGACGTGACGGCGCGACGGACGGACGGTCAGCGGAAAGACTTGCACAGTGGAGCAGTTTGCGCGTGGTCGCGGGTGATAGAAATCCACTCCTGGAAATGGAAAAAAGAACACATTGACACCGGTGTGTCAGACCCACCATACTTGCTCCGGACACTGCGAGAGGGCTGTACAAGCAATGATCACACGCACGGCACAGTGGACACAACAGAAACCGCGGTGTTGGCCGTCGAATGGCGCTAGCTGCGCAGCATTTGTGCACCGCCGAAGTCAGTGTCAGCCAGTTTGCCGTGGCATACGGAGCTCCATCGCAGTCTTTAACACTGGTAGCATGCCGCGACAGCGTGGACGTGAACCGTATGTGCGGTTGACGGACTTTGAGCGAGGGCGTATAGTGGGCATGCGGGAGGCCGGGTGGACGTACCGCCGAATTGCTCAACACGTGGGGCGTGAGGTCTCCTCAGTACATCGATGTTGTCGCCAGTGGTCGGCGGAAGGTGCACGTGCCCGTCGACCTGGGACCGGACCGCAGCGACGCTCGGATGCACGCCAAGACCGTAGGATCCTACGCAGTGCCGTAGGGGACCGCACCGCCACTTCCCAGCAAATTAGGGACACTGTTGCTCCTGGGGTATCGGCGAGGACCATTCGCAACCGTCTCCATGAAGCTGGGCTACGGTCCCGCACACCGTTAGGCCGTCTTCCGCTCACGCCCCAACATCGTGCAGCCCGCCTCCAGTGGTGTCGCGACAGGCGTGAATGGAGGGACGAATGGAGACGTGTCGTCTTCAGCGATGAGAGTCGCTTCTGCCTTGGTGCCAATGACGGTCGTATGCGTGTTTGGCGCCGTGCAGGTGAGCGCCACAATCAGGACTGCATACGACCGAGGCACACGGGGCCAACACCCGGCATCATGGTGTGGGGAGCGATCTCCTACACTGGCCGTACACCACTGGTGATCGTCGAGGGGACACTGAATAGTGCACGGTACATCCAAACCGTCATCGAACCCATCGTTCTACCATTCCTAGACCGGCAAGGGAACTTGCTGTTCCAACAGGACAATGCACGTCCGCATGTATCCCGTGCCACCCAACGTGCTCTAGAAGGTGTAAGTCAACTACCCTGGCCAGCAAGATCTCCGGATCTGTCCCCCATTGAGCATGTTTGGGACTGGATGAAGCGTCGTCTCACGCGGTCTGCACGTCCAGCACGAACGCTGGTCCAACTGAGGCGCCAGGTGGAAATGGCATGGCAAGCCGTTCCCCAGGACTACATCCAGCATCTCTACGATCGTCTCCATGGGAGAATAGCAGCCTGCATTGCTGCGAAAGGTGGATATGCACTGTACTAGTGCCGACATTGTGCATGCTCTGTTGCCTGTGTCTATGTGCCTGTGGTTCTGTCAGTGTGATCATGTGATGTATCTGATCCCAGGAATGTGTCAATGAAGTTTCCCCTTCCTGGGACAATGAATTCACGGTGTTCTTATTTCAATTTCCAGGAGTGTATTTCGGAGTGCCGACCTGTGCTCTTGTGTGATTTCCGTGGCTTCTTCAGTGAAGTCGTAGCATGCTTTCAGAAGTGAATATCTCGCGAGCTGTGTTGTTGTTCATAACTAATTACGTGAAGTAGCAATCTAGTTTTTCCCTGTTATTCAACTTATATTTCATTTAATTGCTGGACCATCTATACCAATAAGTGGCAGAAATATACCGCATTCTCAAAAGTACTTCTACTATTGTACTCATCATTTAAAGTCGTTAAGATAGTACCTGAAGGTTTTATTTAATTGCAATCTTTCTTTTACAAATTTATATGTTACATTGATAATTTGCAATTCCCGAGTGATAGAAACTTTCGACCATTCGATTCATGTATGTATTCTTATCGTATAATGTATTTGGCCTGTAATGCAGCAACTACGTATCCAAGCCCCTAGACAACGAAACCAGCCAAATCTTTTAATATTGCAACTCTGAGTCGTAGGGTACGTAGTTGAGGGCCACCACATCAACATCATTTCATCTACATGGATACTCTGCAAATCACATTTAAGTGCCTGGCACAAGGTTCATCGAACCACCTTCACAATTGTCTATTATTCCAATCTCGTATAGCGAGCGGAAAGAATGAACACCTATTTCTTTCCGTACGAGCTCTGATTTCCCTTATTTTATCGTGGTGGTCGTTCCTCCCTATGTAGGTCGGTGTCAACAAAATATTTTCCCGTTCAGAGGAGAAAGTCGGTGATTGGAGTTTTGAGAAAAGATTCCGTCGCAACGAAAAACGCCACATTTTTTAAAGGAAAGCCCACAACCTACATTGCTGATAATTTACCAGAGTATTTCTAGATATATACTGATGACTCCAAAACCATAGATAATGGCCACAGATAATGGCGGAGTGCATCGCACATTCGTGTTTTCAAGCACAGGTTACAAGCAATTTATTTTGCTTCCCACAGAAACTTCCAATTTGTCTGCAGTAGCCACAGGTATATGTGAACCTTTACATTACCTACGGAACCTCACCGAACATTTTGATTTTGAGGGACTGCAGAAGCTTAGTTCAAGATCTGCAGACACCAGCCCTTTTCGAGGTAATCCACTGGTAATGGATATTTTGAAAGCCACCAAGTAAAACGAAAATCTCGAGAAGGAGCAAAATTTATGTTGACCATGGGACACGCTAACGTTGAATATAATGAAAGACTTAACGAAGACCGCCTCTCAGAACTGCACATTTAAAAACGTTTTATTACCGCCAACAGACCTAAAGACTGTATTACACTGGTTTCCAAAATTAAGACATCAAACGGAAATTTTGCAAGATTGCGCTTATTTTGCCACAAAACTGAAAAAACAGGTGATAGTACAGTAGAAACAATGTAAAGACTACAGAACGTAATTAGCTGCAACATGCATGACGATAGACAAAAATGTTCTTTATCTTTTTCAACGGATGTGCAGACACATTCTGGCAAATGGTTAATGTGCTCAGATGGGGTGTGACTACCTCTAGCACCAATACAGGTCTGACAACGACGGGACATGCTGTGAATGATGTCATCAATCTCATGTTGCGGCAATGTTGCGGCAACATGGCCTATTCTTCATGCAGAGCTGCTCACAAGTCTTGGAGAACGGTTACTGGATGCTGACGTGATGCAACCCATCTACTTAGTGCTTCCCAGACATGCCCTACGAGATTCAAAATGGGAGAGCGAGCAAGCCACGCCATGCGTGCAGTATCTTCCGTTTACAAAAAAAAAAAAAAAAAAATATCAACCAGCCGTGCTCTATGAGGTCGATCATTATCTCCCATCAATACCAAGTCTGGGCCCACTGCACGTCACAACAACCACGCATGAGAGCCCAAAATCTCCTCACGGTACCTGACAGCAGTTACATCTTGCTCACTCACCCGTACAATTTCATGAAGAGGTGTTAGAGTGCTGAACATTCCACAATGTTTGGATCCGGAAATCGTATTCCACGTGCCCTCCAGATGCGAATCCGTCGAGAATCACTCTCCAGACCAAATCGGGTCTCTACATCGGTTCGCGACTCTCCTGCTTCCACTCTTCCCATGGTTCTCCACAGCAGAGAGTCTGTTTTCTTCCTCTCTGTGCTGTACTGCATCGTCAGTGACTGTGTACACAGCGGTTGTGAATGTTTGACTACCTTGCAAAAACTACGACGGTTGATAGGCGCCCTGACGTCATTGCTAGCGTGGTTGTCCGTTGATCGGAATGCCATCTTCCGCGCACAACACGGTCGTAACAGCATCTGTTACAATTTGTATGATTATATCGTGAGTTGAACACAGGACGGGGAAATAGCAGTTTGTTGCTTTAATTTTGGACGCCAGTGTATATAAAAAGAACAAGGCGCCATTGGGAGATGAATATCAATCATTAATACGCTGTAAACCGAAATACTCCGGACAAATACAGCCAGGCATTTCTTCGCAGCCCGTGTTCTACGCAAGTAAGACGAATAAGAAGTTTATAAGTTCTATAATTCGCATGATATTTAATCGTGGATCAACGCCCAGCTATCTTCGCCGAATACAGGTCCGAGATAATCCTTATTGTGAACGTGATGGAATAACAGCAGGAGTTATTAACACATATTTTTTTTCGTTTGTAAAACTGTGTGCAAACAAGCACATTGATTTAATCCAACAGCTATGTCAACAACCATTATCAAGTAATATAGAAGCTCCCCTCCATCAAAATACTATATTAATTTTAAAATTAATTATGAAGCTTTCAAATACAGGGTGATTAAAATTAAAATTTAAGTTTGAAAACGCTGTAGAAATAACACCACTGGTCGGAATGACGTCAAATTGCAACGGAATATTATCGGAGTAGGGGGAAAACGTATGGCAGAAGAAAAAAAAGAGCGTGAAAATTGACCAATAGATGTCGCTGTATGAGTCAGAATACGTAAATGAAAACATCTGTCATGCGTGCAACCCATTGAAGTTGGTATAAACACGGCGGGTACACGGCTTTTCCTCCTTTTGCGTCTGCGATGTTCGCCATGACTGTCTCAATGCAGAATCGCGCTCTGCTTGTAAAGCTGTATTACGAGAATGATGACTGTGCACACGTCGCTCTGCAGATGTTCCGAACACTGAAGGGTTTGAGAAATGGCGTTGACCCGATGACTGCTGTGGGTCTGGATAAAACGATTCGGAAATTCTAAAAGACGGGTTCTTTTGGTGTGCAACCTGGTAGAGAGAGGAAACGAACTGATTCGACGTCAGTGGAAGCAGTGGCCACAGTAATGCAGGAGAGGACGAGTGGTGGTGTGCAAACGTGTACTGCACGGAGAATTGCCCGAACATTGGACATATCCGTAAGCATGGTGTGTAGAAACCTACGAAACAGCCTTCTTTGCTATCCATTCAGAATTACCCATGTGCACGAATTGCTTCCTGTTGATCTGCCAGAAAGAGAGACCTTTGCTTTAGAATTTCTTGCTCGCATGGAAGTGGACAATGATTGGCCGTAAAAGATTTTGTGGACAGACGAAGCCCACTTCCATCTGACAGGATATGTCAATACACAGAACTGTCGAATAGGGGCAACAGAAAATCCACGCGCAAATCAACCAGTACCACTTCATCCTGAAAAGGTTACTGTGCGGTGCGGGTTTACGGCATCATTTATCATAGAGCCTTTTTTTCCCGAAGAGACAGGTGTTTCCGGTCCTCTTACCTGTACCGTCACTGGTAAGTGCTATGAGTGTCTTTTGCGCAACCACGTCATTCCAGTTCTCCAACAACGTGGTAGTGTGGATGGGATCGTTTTTATGCAGGATGGCGCACCTACGCACTTTGCAAATCCAGTTAAGCAGCTGCTGAAACCCCATTTCGGAAACGCCAGAATTATCAGCGGCCATTTCCCTACAGCCTGGCCGTCCCGATCACCTGATCTTAACCCGTGTGACTTCTGGCTGTGGGGCTATCTGAAAGATGTTGTGTTCAGTGTTCCGATTGCAAACTTAGCTGCATTGAAGGCACACATTGCGCGACACATTCTGAACGTGACCCCGGAAACACTTCAATCAGTTGTGGAACATGCTGTTTCTCGATTTCAACTTGTTGCAGAAAACGGTGGACAGCATATTGAACATGTTTTGTGCCAGTCACACGGAAATTAATATTCCGACTCGATTTTGACTGACGCTTTTTATGAGTTTTTTGGCCTCGGGACAATTAAGAACCGATGTCATTGGTGCTTTTTATACGCTTTTTGGCCGCAGGACAGTTAAAAACCCATGTCGTTTTTTCCCATCCGACACGATATGATCTTGCTGTGGTGGATGGGCTTACGTAGCTAACACTATCACACCTGTACGTCCATGTACACTGAGTAGCACAGTTTGTTTAACGTCAAACGTACACCTTGGGCATTGTTGTATGATTCATTTGTCATTTGTAGTCGACCACTATTAAATTATGATGCTTACAGCGCCATATACTGCTACCTTTTGCAACTATTTATATTCCTTCTGCCATACGTGTTCCCCCTTCTCCGATAATATTCCGTTGCAGTTTGACGTCATTGTGACCAGTGGTCCTATTTCATATACACAAAAAATCAGTTTATACAAATATTCACATAAATGATTTCCATAGTTCAAGAAACAAGTAGTTGACAGTTCCAGCAGTAGCACCCAGCAATGGTCAACAGGTGCAAACACCAACAGGTGACATCTTTTCAGTAGAATCAGTTCCATCAGTGGCACCCAGCAATGTTGAGCAGGTGCAGACACCAAGAAGTGACTTCATTTCAGTAGAAGCAGTTCCATCAGTGGCACCCAGCATTGTTGAACAGGTGCAGACACCAACAAGTGACATTTCAGTAGAATCAGTTCCATCAGTGGCACCCAGCAACGTTGAACAGGTGCAGACAGCAACAAGTGACATCATTTCAGTAGAAGCAGTCCATCAGTGGCACCCAGCATTGTTGAATAGGTGCAGACACCAACAAGTGACATTATTTCAATAGATGCAGTCCATCAGTGGCACCCAGTAATGTTGCACAGGTGCAGACAGCAACAAGTGACATCATCTCAGTAGAAGCAGTCCATCAGTGGCACCCAGCAAAGTCGAGCAGGTGCAGACACCAACAAGTGACATTATTTCAATAGATGCAGTCCATCAGTTGCACCCAGTAATGTTGCAGAGGTGCAGACAGCAACAAGTGACATCATCTCAGTAGAAGCAGTCCATCAGTGGCACCCAGCAAAGTCGAGCAGGTGCAGACATCAGTCCATAATATTCACTATCACTAATCACACTGTTGATCAGAGTTTATCAGCAGAAATGAAACATGTCCTAGTGGCACCAATCACGTAGAAAAAGTGCAAGTAACAGTCCATAATATTCACTATCACTAATTAGACAGTTCATCAGCAGTAATTAAACATTTCCAAGTGGCACCCATTATGTTGAACAAGTGCAGGTAACAGTCCATAATATTCACTATCACTAATCACACTGTTCATCAGCAGAAATTAAACATTTCCAAGTGGCACCCATCAATGTTGAACAAGTGCAGGTCTGAACAACAGTTTGAATGCACACACAATTGCTTTTACAAAATTATTCTCAATGCTCTTACACTAAACATACAAATTATTATAAACACACAAATGATATCAGATAATTGTCATCTTAACTATTACAAATGCACAAATATCAGTAAACCTATAATATTTATGGGTGTCAGTGCAAGCCACAACAAACAAGTAAAATAATATTTAGGAGATAGGTCGGTACCAATTTGGGATTGGGAAAGGAAAACACACAAAACACATTCACTCATCTTTCATCCACATTAAGTACTACTGTATAATTGAATAGTGTTAACTGTGTAAATGCAATTCTGTCAAAATTTTATGTTCATCATGTGTATCAAGTAGTAGTGGCAGCAATGTATAACAGTCAATAATAGTTAGTCAACGTCATAGTCATCATGTCAAGACCAATGTTTGCCAAGCCAGATCAAAATGTACAGTTGCTGAACAACTGTCAGTGTGCCAAGATATGCAATTACTCCCTCTCTCCAAAAAAAAAGTATGTACTGCTTATTGATTTAACAAAGTGTGTGTGTAGACAATCTTCCTTCTACTTGAGTGTTCTAGTCTGCCATCTTCATCCTCCTTGTTCCATATAGACCATAAAAAAAAATATGCTCCTCCCTTACTTTACCTCTTATCCACCAAAACTCCAATAATCATCAGCATCACATAGTGTCAATACTTCAATAATACCTCTTACTTTGATACATATAAACCTTTTCATCAATATCATCAATAATACCTCTTCAATACGTCGATACATATAAACCTTATCATCAATATCATTTATCTTACCTCTTGTCCACGAAAACTCCAATAATCATCAACTTCACATAATCTCAATACCTCAAAAATACCTCTTCAATACGTCGATACATATAAACCTTATTACCAATATCATTTCACTTCCATAACAACTCTTTCCTCTAGTCAGTCTCCTCGAACAAGTACAGATAAAATCCTAGTGCAAACTTCAGTTTCCTCTAGTCAGTCTCCTCGAACAAGTACAGACAAAATCCTAGTGCAAACCTCATCATCCCATACAATCCGAAGACACAGTGTCCGCACACAACCTCTGTGTAATCCATCTGACCCAAATCTTCTACTCATTATGAATCATAAAATACATTTTGGTTACCTTGTCCATCATTAAATAAAAGAAATGCATACATGACTTCTAACAGCCTTTAGTTTGAATAACTTACAGTAAGTAAGTACGACTACGGAGAGTAAATGATCATAATATTTCACAGTGTGTACACCACTTCAAGAATCATGGGAAAACAGAAGCAAACATCTGGAGTATTTCTTGTGTCAAGTGTCACTTGCTATTTCAAATGCTCACGAAGAATGCAGTGTAATAACTATCAATAGTCTAAACCTAGTGTTGGTATGTCATGTCGTTAGCTTCCTTCCTAGTAACATAAATTGATACAGCTTCCATAAAACCTCCAGCTCATGTGACTTCTATGACGTTTCTTGTACTAATGTCGTTCGTCGAATTACTGCAGTTCATTTTCTTATGTTAAAATATAAAGCACTGAGCGTAAGCAAAACATGCATTAGCGAGTAAATATACCAGTAGAGAACAGAATGTCAACAAGTGGATGCAGCACAATCCCTACAGCGAGGCTCTGCCAAGCAAACAATCTATAATTAATACCATAGTGTGACCTAAGCTCCATATTTGTACACCGTATATCAGCATTTCTATACACCAAATTAAAGAGCAGTTATAACAAAAAAACAGAAATGTGTTAATATGCAATCCATACGAAAAGCAGCAAATAGGTATCTTACATAATAAACAGGTCATTAGCATCGTATTAGCGTAAGCAAATAAATGTTCATATGTAATCTTAATAAGTAAACATGAAGGCGCAAGCAGATAAATCACAAAGTGTAGCCTACATACATAACCACATCAGCACAATTAATCAAGTGACAATTATAATTTAAATAAATAGGCACAGCAGGCACATAATAAAAAAATATGACATTAGTGAAAAAGTAGTGCAGTCGAGCGATGCATAATATACACAAGTAAAAACCCTGTTCATTAATCAATCATTGTCAAAATCAGTTAATGTACGCAAGCACGTCGCTTCACAAGTAAATTCATAGAACATGAAATTTAGCACAAAGTATGAATCACGTAATCGGGAGCAGCAAATTACGTCTAAAGTACATACCTAAGTGGAAATATGTTACCTGAAAATAAACTCAATTAATAGTTACCTTCTTAGTTTATTACTTTCTTCTTGGAAATTACATTCTTCCTGAAAATCCTCTCGATAGCAAGTCCTCTTAACGTCGGACACACACACAATTTACCTGAAGTTCTTAAATATTTTATACAACCGTATCCTTCATATATATTGACGAAAAGCATTCTAATCATTACCACATCTCCATTAGAACAACATCTGCTATCTAGCCCATCAAACAACTGCATAAAACATGGAACAAGCACTCACTACTACAACATCTCAATAAGCACTCTCCACCACGACCTCTCGACAAGCACACTTCACTACGACATCTCAGCAAGCACTGCTCTCCGCTATTTCTCAATAATCACTGCCTGTGGAGGCGGCGGAACAAAACTCTCTGGCGCGATCTCTGGCGCTGTGGCTCAGTGTAGCCACCTTTCAAACGTAGAGAGAGAGGTACAAATTGAAAAACATGCTTGGAATGACATGGGGTTTTCTTAGAACCAAAAAATACAAACGTTCAAAAAATGTCCGACAGATGGCGCTACATCTGATCAGAATAGCAATAATTAGCATAACAAAGTACGACAAAGCAAAGATGATGTTCTTTACAGGAAATGCTCAATATGTCCACCACCATTCCTCAACAATAGCTGTAGTGGAGGAATAATGTTGTGAGCAGCACTGTAAAGCATGTCCGGAGTTATGGTGAGGCATTGGCGTCGAATGTTGTCTTTCAGCATCCCTAAAGATGTCAGTCGATCACGATACACTTGTGACTTCAGGTAACGCCAAAGCCAATAATCGCACGGACTGAGGTCTGGGGACCTGGGAGGCCAAGCATGACGAAAGTGGCGGCTGAGCACACGATCATCACCAAACGACGCGCGCAAGATATCTTTCACGTGTCTAGCAACATGGGGTGGAGCGCCATCCTGCATAAACTTCGTACGTTCCAGCAGGTGTTCATCATCCAGGCTGGGGATGATGTGATTCTGTAACATATCGGCGTACCTCTCACCTGTCACGGTAGCAGTTACAAAACCAGAATCACGCTTTACCTCGAAGAAAAAAAGGCCCGATAACGGTAGATGTGGTAAATCCAACCCGTACCGTGACTTTCTCGTCGAGCAATGGAGTTTCCACGACAGTTCTAGGATTTTCGGTATCCCAAATTCTGCAGTCGTGGGCGTTGACGGACCCTCGAAGCGTGAAATGAGCTTCGTCGGTCCACAACACGTTACCAACCAATCGTCATCTTCCGCCATCTTTTGAAACGCCCACACCGCAAGTGCCCTCCGCTTCACTAAATCGCCAGGTAACAGTTCATGATGCCGATGGATTTTGTACGGATGGCATCGGAGGGTACGCCTTTAAGTACCAACCAAACAGTAGTGTATGGAATGCCGGTGCGACGTGCGACTGCACGAGCGCTGACTTCCCCGTGCATAGACGAACCCGCTACAGTCTCCATTTCTTCCTGAACTGTCTCAGCAGCATTACGCCTTGTGCTCGGTCGACCACTACGGGGTCTATCGTCTAAACAACCCGTGGCTTCGAATTTCGAAATCATTCTCGCCACAGCTGCATTTGTCAACGGACCTTTACCCGTTCGAATCCCCTTCCTATGGCGATAGGATCGTAACGCTGAACTAGCACATTCCCTAATATGATAATACAGATTCACTAAAAGCGCCTTTTCAGGTAACGTCAACATGCTGCGACCGCTGGCGCATCTGATTCTCCCTCTCATTACAGCTCCTTTTATACACGATTGTCATGCGCAGTCACTGACGTTTTGCTGTCCAGCGCCATCTGTCGGACATTTTATGAACTTTTTTTTGTTCTAATAAAACCCCATATCATTCCAAGCATGTGTGTCAATTTTTACCTCTCTATCTACATTATTCCGTGGTTTATTAAGTTTTCAAATTTATGCTGACTTTTTGATCACCCGGTACATTTGCGAGTCCGCTGCCTTCTACGCTTGCGCAGAAATAAGGGACCTTGGCGGCATCTCCTAACACCGGAAGTTAACCTATTCTGGCCGAGCTCACTGCTGTTACAGAAATGGATTTTGTGCTTTAGTGTCTTCTTAATATTCATTATGTTGTTTGCTTTGTTTTCGTGATACATTGAAAAGTTACACAAGGTCCTGATATTCTTTCCTACTAGTGTTCTCTTACAAGACAGAAGAAATACCTCAAACCAAAAAGGTATTTACGTATTACAGAGAAACAGCATACATCATGCACAAATAAGAACACAAATGGATAAAGTGTTTTAATGAAAATTATTTCAAATGTGAAAATGCCATAGTTGTTTGAAGAGAAAAATAATTTTTGCTGGTATTTGGCACTTAGCAAAAAAATAAGATATAAAGAATACAGCAAAAAGACTTCATTTACTGCGTTCTGGATATTGCCCCATGTGCCTGCACTTTGAAAGTATACATTCTATTGAGCAAATAAATGTATACGTTCTGAAATGCTTGGATGCCACTTATCCTATTCTTTCAGTTCTCAGGGGTGTAAAGAATTTACCATGCGACTTTTGACAAGAACTTCCACTTCGAATTCTAATGTGGACTTTGATAAACTCTATTACATTGCTTGTTCCATTATTTGTACGCTGTATTTTTATTCTTTCGTAAAAAGAATAGGCCCTCATAAACTCACTTTCACCGTTAAGATGCCACACAGCACAGCAGACTCCTCCCACAACAGACGCAATTTTGGCACTGGCGTGTAAACGAAAATGACCACTCGAAACAGGTGAGACTCGGTACAGTAATAAAACGCCAGGGGCGCTGCAATAGACTCACTTGTTTCAAGCAGTGAGTTGAGATAAGAAAGTCTATCGTGCAAATGGGGCTTAAGAGGGAGGGTGGACCAACTATTTATTGTCGCTCTCCTGCTCGCAGCATTCAGCGCCGCTATTAATTATTTTTCGAGCTCCAGTCCGTAAAATACTGCCCATTGCTCTTCTCTGAGAATAAGAAAGAGCATCTGGCGCAGCATGGGCCAGGAAACTTCAGAGGTTTAGAAGCTATGCGATGGTATTTCAGTGATTATAAAATCGAGTCAAATTTACAAAGAAATCGGCCTACTTATCCGTGTGACATACGCCCCTCTCTAGTCTGGATCCATGAACTTATGCAGCTGAAAGGGTGACGTAAAGTAGCTGTATACTCTTGTGAAGCAAGGTGACCCACAAGTCTTGTTAATTGTTCTTGATATCATGGATACTGGCGCTGGGACGAGTAAAAGTTACACAAGGTCCTGATATTCTTTCCTACTAGTGTTCTCTTACAAGACAGAAGAAATACCTCAAACCAAAAAGGTATTTACGTATTACAGAGAAACAGCCTACATCATGCACAAATGGATAAAGTGTTTTAATGAAAATTATTTCAAATGTGAAAAGGCCATAGTTGTTTGAAGAGAAAAATAATTTTTGGTGGTATTTGGCACTTAGCAAGAAAATAAGATATAAAGAATACAGCAAAAAGACTTCATTTACTGCGTTCTGGACATTGCTCCATGTGCCTGCACTTTCAAGAATACATTTCATTGAGCAAATAAATGTATACGTTCTGAAGTGCATGGATGCCACTTATCCTATTCCTTCAGTTCTCAGGAGTGTGAAGAATTTACCATGCGACTTGCCCCCCTTCTAACAGCCGTGTACCGCAAGTCTCTAGAGGAACGGAAGGTTCCAAATGATTGGAAAAGAGCACAGGTAGTCCCAGTCTTCAAGAAGGGTCGTCGAGCAGATGCGCAAAACTATAGACCTATATCTCTGACGTCGATCTGTTGTAGAATTTTAGAACATGTTTTTGCTCGAGTATCATGTCGTTTTTGGAAACCCAGAATCTACTATGTAGGAATCAACATGGATTCCGGAAACAGCGATCGTGTGAGACTCAACTCGCTTTATTTGTTCATGAGACCCAGAAAATATTAGATACAGGCTCCCAGGTAGATGCTATTTTTCTTGACATCCGGAAGGCGTTCGATATAGTTCCGCACTGTCGCCTGATAAACAAAATAAGAGCCTACGGAATATCAGACCAGCTGTGTGGCTGGATTGAAGAGTTTTTAGCAAACAGAACACAGCATGTTGTTATCAATGGAGAGACGTCTACAGACGTTAAAGTAACCTCTGGCGTGCCACAGGGGAGTGTTATGGGACCATTGCTTTTCACAATATATATAAATGACCTAGTAGATAGTGTCGGAAGTTCCATGCGGCTTTTCGCGGATGATGCTGTAGTATACAGAGAAGTTGCAGCATTAGAAAATTGTAGCGAAATGCAGGAAGATCTGCAGCGGATAGGCACTTGGTGCAGGGAGTGGCAACAGACCCTTAACATAGACAAATGTAATGTATTTCGAATACATAGAAAGAAGGATCCTTTATTGCATGATTATATGATAGCGGAACAAACACTGGTAGCAGTTACTTCTGTAAAATATCTGGGAGAATGCGTGGGGAATGATTTGAAGTGGAATGATCATATAAAATTAATTGTTGGTAAGGCGGGTACCAGGTTGAGATTCATTGGGAGAGTCCTTAGAAAATGTAGTCCATCAACAAAGGAGGTGGCTTACAAAACACTCGTTCGACCTATACTTGAGTATTGCGCATCAGTGTGGGATCCGTACCAGATCGGGTTGACGGAGGAGATAGAGAAGATCCAAAGAAGAGCGGCGCGTTTCGTCACAGGGTTATTTGGTAACCGTGATAGCGTTACGGAGATGTTAACAAACTCAAGTGGCAGACTCTGCAAGAGAGGCGCTCTGCATCGCGGTGTAGCTTGCTCGTCAGATTTAGAGAGGGTGCGTTTCTGGATGAGGTATCGAATATATTGCTTCTCCCTACTTATACCTCCAGAGGAGATCACGAATGTAAAATTAGAGAGATTAGAGCGCGCACGGAGGCTTTCAGACAGTCGTTCTTCCCGCGAACCATACGCGACTGGAACAGGAAAGGGAGGTAATGACAGTGGCACGTAAAGTGCCCTCCGCCACACACCGTTGGGTGGCTTGCGGAGTATAAATGTAGATGTAGATGTAAAAAAGTTTACAGAGCAGTTGTCATGGACAACAAGCTGTTTGGTATAGATAGAGTCGTCACACTCGATCTCGGATTTATTCTACAGTGCTCCAGAGTCTGTCAGTGATGCACACTACCACAGAATTCTATGTGGAACGCCGAGTTTCCTAACAGATGATTTGTCTGCACTTGCTCGACCATGAAATTCTAGGGAAAACGCCGTCTGGTTAATGCAGTGAATATTAGGCTGGAGCATACACGTCCGTAGCATTTTTGTTTTGGATGTTGATAATCCGGTTGCTATGGGTTTATTTATCGATTGCCATTTTTTATTTGTGATTCACTGTTATCATTTGAGTTTGCGTATTGTCATATTATCATTTGGAAACAGTGAGTGGGGCCTTGGACCCAGAAAATGGAGAGCCAAGTGGAGAAATCGGAACATTTCCGACATATTCTTCTGCTTGAGTTTAATAGAGTGGTGACAGCAGCGGATGCAGTCAGAAACATTTGCGCCGTGTATGGGGATAGTGCCGTTGGACAGAGGACGGCAAGAAAATGGTTTTCTCATTTTAAGGAGGATCGTTTTGACATTAGTGACTCTCCACTTTCGGGAATACCTTTCGGTTTGGTGAAGATCGTTTAAACTCATTAGCCCACAATGATCGACGTCAGTGCACTTGAGAATTGGCAAATGTGGTGAACTGTGATCGTGCGACATTTGCATGCTATGAGGGCGGTTCAAAAATCAGGTGTATGGGTACCGCATGCTCTAATCCAAAATCAAAAAAATTAGCGTTTGGCAATGCAGTACATCTCTGCTTGCTCGCCATCAATCGGCTCTTGAACAACACCACTCATTCCTATTCCATATCGTTACTGGCGACGAGAAACGGTGTCTTTATGCTAACGCAAGGAAAAGAAAAGAATGGTTGTGCCCGAACAAAGCAGCAGCTCCCCCTACAAAGACCTGCGAGCACCCACGAAATATAAAGTTATGCATCGGGTGGGACCAGCGACGGTGTGGTGCTTACCAATTGCTTCCCCGAGATGTAACCATCAGTGCTGACATTTATTGTCACAGCTGAGATGTCTCGCAGGCGCAGTCCAATAACAACGAGCAGGAAGTGTGCGTGAAGTGATGCCACTCCTCAGTAACACCCGCCCGCCTTCTACTAGACTGGCAAAAAACTCTCTACACTGTAGTTGTGTTGGGAGGTCATTCCGCAGCCACCTGGCGTTGCCCCCTCAGGTTTTCATCTTTTCCGCTCTCTGTCGAATGACCTTCAAGGAACGACCTTTCCGGATGAAAATGCGCTCCGACAATGCCTACGTGAATTCTTCGCCTCAAAACCACGTGATTCCTACAGTCACGGAATCGAAAAGATACCACGGCGTTGACAGACTGTTGAAAATAATGAAGGAGAATACATTTTTGGTGACTAAAGTCTCTGTTACGTGTATCTGTTTGTTCATTAAACTTACGGAAAAACGGTACGAACTTATGCATCAAGCCTATAGTATCGATACTTAGAGACACAAATGAAAAATGTGACCGTGATTCCGGAAGATACTTCCTAGATGTATTTCATTCCTCGTCGAAGCCGTCGACAGCGAGCGAGGTGGAGACTAGGTGGGTGACACTCATTTGGGACGTGAACGGCTCACATCCACGACTGGCCGTTAGATTCGGGTTTTCCGCGGTTTCCCTAAAATTCTTATGGGAATGTCAGGATGGTTACTCTGAAAATGACACAACCTACATCCTTCCCCAACTCTTTGCTTAACTTCAATCTTATTTGCTGTCTCCGAAGACAACTGCGAACTTTATTTATTCGTGTTCCTCGTGAGACGTCGTGTTTTTGCAACTGCAGGAGGACGACCTGCGCAGTTGGTTCGTAGTGCGCACAGCTTGTGACCAGCCAAGAGAGTGTGTGCCAGACGTCTCTTGCCGTTGCTTGGCTGTTGGGCTCGTATGCTGGAACCGGCCGTTATCACCAGCCCAGCTACCGATAACACGTTCAGTCTGCTCTGATGCAACCGCCAGGCAGTGTGTTTGTCCGAGGCGGCTCGCTTCGCCTAGCCCACGCACTTTACTCGCTGCGGTTTGCATTTTCATATCGTGTCATTCATGTACCGTCTTAAATTTATGCTTCGCATATGTGAATACTTTGCAGTCAGACCCAGTGTGGACTAATAAGCATCTAGCTGGAGCTGAAAGATATTGTGAAACGTCCCCTTTCAACAATTTATACATGACTGTGCTTAAACTGACACACAATGTTTTTTAGCGCAACGCAATCTGACTTTCAATAATCCCTACAAAAGAATGGCCCTGACTAACATTAACCTATACGTTTCACAAATCACTTACCTCACCAAAAATCTTCGTTACTCGAACTACTGCAATACAGCGAGCGCCACTATTGCCAGCTAAATAAAAGATTCAAACTACTGAAGGCACTAACTACTGATAGGCATAGTTAGCAAATGAAAGATTTTAATAGAGAACAAACAATGTATTTACCTTAATAATCATAATATACATGTTCATGACATCCATTTTTACAAATTTCCAAACTCCGCCATCTCTCTCCCCACATTCACCACTGCTGGCGGCTCACCTCCAACTGCCTACACCATTATTTGACGCCCGCTCCATTTCCCTATGCACAGTTACCAAATTACTACTTTGAACATTAGTTACTTCATTACACGGTGGCGCTAACACACTGCTATCGTCTTCACTGTTATTTCTCAGTTTACTTTGGAGCCTAGTATTACGTTTTTCACACGCCACTATTGTCACAATATTTCACACGACAACACAGAAAAACACAATCTCAAGAGCAAAAATAAGAGAACACATTAACATAGTACTGAAAATAATATCTAGTTAATTGCAGCTGCGAAATACTTGGTGCAAATCTACATGCATGCCACAACTGTTTTACTGTACAACAATGAAAGACTGCAACTACAAAGGAGATTCTCTCTACAATTACGCAATAGCAATAAACAAAATCTACACTAAATACTCAAACTACAAGAAAAAATCAGAAGATTCCAGTGAGGTATCTTAGGCTAAGGGTCGACATATGAAACGTCCCCTTTGAACGATTTATACATGACTGTGCTTAAACTGACACACAATACTTTTAGCGCAACGCAATCTGACTTTCAATAATCCCTACAAAAGAATGGCCCTGACTAACATTAACCTATACGTTTCACAAATCACTTACCTCACCAAAAATCTTCGTTACTCGAACTACTGCAATACAGCGAGCGCCACTATTGCCAGCTAAATAAAAGATTCAAACTACTGAAGGCACTAACTACTGATAGGCATAGTTAGCAATAGAGAACAAACAATGTATTTACCTTAATAATCATAATATACATGTTCATGACATCCATTTTTACAAATTTCCAAACTCCGCCATCTCTCAGTGTGGACTAATAAGCCTCTAGCTGGAGCTGAAAGATATTGTTGAGATTTATATCCGTGTCTGCGAAGTAAATTTGGACCTTTAAACGCCGTCTCCTGTAAAAGACAATTTATTTCTTTATATTTTTCCCCTATTTTTCCTATTTCTTCTATTTATTTAAACATTTCTTGACACCTATCTGACATCTGTACGGCTTGACAGCTTGTCATCTGTTAAGTCGAAAGAAGCATAAAACCCAGCCAACCTTATACAGTGCCCGTCCTATATTTAGACTGAATGCGGTTCTTCTCACTGCTGTCGATTAGTTCGGCATCAGACTACTACTGACAGTATGGTCGGGTAGCTTGACTTGCTAGTTATACGTATTACAACGATGAAGTTTCTAACCATGTGCCTAAGTGACACTAGTCCGATAAAGCTGCTACTCTCACTATTCCATAAAAACGACGAGACACGTCTCTCGAAATCAGAAACAGTTACATATATAGTACTCCTCCCTCTTCAGTCCAAATTCCCATTCACGCCTCAGCCCAATTGGTATTCCCCTACACTGAGACAGCATCACAGAGATTATGATTAAAATTCTACTGGGCGTTGTACTGCATCACTGTATAAAAATACTTTACTTATAAACTGTAAAACCATTATTTCGACCATATTTTATTACTTGCTCAGGCAAGGATGGCAGCCTTAATACGGTCTAAATATTGGTTTTATAGTTTATAAGTAAAATATTTTTATACGGTGATGCGGTACAACGCCCAGAAGAATGTGAATCAGCATGACACCAGCTGCGGAAGCCTACGAAGTTATGTCGGCAATGCAGAGGCTCTGCAACTACATTGGGAAAGCACCTCAGCAGCAAACGAGACAGAAGAGCCTGCCTGACGGCCAGGCACAGGTTGGTTAATCAAATGAACTTATATCGTTCCAGAGAGCTTTTCAAGTCTCAACCGTCTCTGATGTTTATATCCAAACTGAAGTGACGAATGAAAATTTGTACCAAGGCTGGGATTCCAACCCAGGTCTCCTGCTCACTAGGTAGATGCCCTAGCCACTACGCCACCCTGGCACAGTGTCCTTGCACAGATGGACGGACTACCCTACCACGCCTCCCTCCTTAACCCGGGTTCAAATCCCAGCCTTGGTACAAATTTTCGTTTGTTGCTTCACTTTGGGTATGCCATGTGTTCGGAAATTCCAATTGCAGACATCTAGGACTTGTAGAGGGGTGAGAGTACATAATATTTTGAATAGGAACCCCTGCCCAGAAACGTAATTTTTCCGTTCTACTACGGTTTAAATTCAGATGTGTAACGCGTTCGCGTCTGCTGAGGGAAGGAGAAAAGTCCCAGAGTTGCTGGAATGCAATAGGGTAGACAGTGTAAGGTGGCAAAATAAATGAAGGTCAATTTCGCACCTTACATAGGAATTTTATACATCATAATGGGAGGCGAATATGACACCTAACTTACTTCGGCAGTAATGAGCAGATTTGCCTTTAAGTATGTAATGCAAAAGGGATAACACTCAATTGACGGTATTAATACACCACTCCTATATAATGCATGTCAATGAGTAGAAGGTGAAAGAAACAGCGAGAGGAAACGTTTCCTGTGGAAGCGAGCATGGGTAGACGCAGAGGCCGCACCCCCGGAGACACTATGGAAAGCTCTTAAGGGAGGCGTTCTGCGGCGGGAGTCAGCGACCGGTCAGGTGACGCATACTGCAGCGTGAGTAACGGGCCACCAGAAGTAGGACAGAAAGAAGCTTTAGAATACTGCATTTCGGAATTCCAAATGGATACAATCAAAACCAGTGACGCAGTTGATCATGTGAACAGTGAATGGTACACATGTGAGTGGGCACGGCCCGTAGCTCGTGGTCGTGCGGTAGCGTTCTCGCTTCCCGCGCCCGGGTTCCCGGGTTCGATTCCCGGCGGGGTCAGGGATTTTCTCTGCCTCGTGATGGCTGGGTGTTGTGTGATGTCCTTAGGTTAGTTAGGTTTAAGTAGTTCTAAGTTCTAGGGGACTGATGACCATAGATGTTAAGTCCCAAATTGCTCAGAGCCATTTGAGTGGGCACGAAACGTCCGATTGACGGAAACGAACTAGAAAAGAGTATAGCGCCGAGATTTCGATGTAGTTCAACGTTAGAGCCCTTGCGATTGGTAGAGAGAGTTTCCACAAAATAAGAGGACCGCGCCTATTGGTCGAAGAAAGCCGTGATGTGGAGAATAAAAGAACCCAGGTGGGGAGAGAGTTCGGCTACGAGAAAGTCGAGAGCGAAATTTTCGAGTACTCTTCACTGAACTGGCGTCAAGTGTACAATGGAGCGCATAATGCTCTGTATGATGCAGAGGAGAAATTTGAGTGAACACTGCGTTCGCTGCGGCTGACATTCGGCTAGATATTAGCTGTAGCATCGTTGAGCTCCCACTGTGGAGAAACGAACCAGCCAGTTAGTTAATCGTGCTTGCGAGGACTGAGAGGGCAATGTAATATGCATGCTGCTCCAGCCATGCGCGAGCATGTCATCATATTCCAAGACTAGGGATGAGTGCATGTTTTCTCGCATCACGAGAAACATAGGGAGAATTTCTGCTGAAAAAAATCAACTAAGGCTTAAGTATACTTTACAGGAATTTCAATGGGCGAGAGCAGCCATGCAGATGACAGCTCATCACAGCTAAAGTAAATACCTCACACAGAGGAGTAAACTTGTTGGTTCATCAGCTTGCGTCCACTGTAAACTCAAGCGACCTTGGGTAATCTTTTGCTCAACTTGTCACAAAACTAACCATCCTCCATAGACTTGATTGTCATCCTAAATACACTCCTGGAAATGGAAAAAAGAACACATTGACACCGGTGTGTCAGACCCACCATACTTGCTCCGGATACTGCGCGAGGGCTGTACAAGCAATGATCACACGCACGGCACAGCGGACACACCAGGAACCGCGGTGTTGGCCGTCGAATGGCGCTAGCTGCGCAGCATTTGTGCACCGCCGCCGTCAGTGTCAGCCAGTTTGCCGTGGCATACGGAGCTCCATCGCAGTCTTTAACACTGGTAGCATGCCGCGACAGCGTGGACGTGAACCGTATGTGCAGTTGACGGACTTCGAGTGAGGGCGTATAGTGGGCATGCGGGAGGCCGGGTGGACGTACCGCCGAATTGCTCAACACGTGGGGCGTGAGGTCTCCACAGTACATCGATGTTGTCGCCGGTGGTCGGCGGAAGGTGCACGTGCCCGTCGACCTGGGACCGGACCGCAGCGACGCACGGATGCACGCCAAGACCGTAGGATCCTACGCAGTGCCGTAGGGGACCGCACCGCCACTTCCCAGCAAATTAGGGACACTGTTGCTCCTGGGGTATCGGCGATGACCATTCGCAACCGTCTCCATGAAGCTGGGCTACGGTCCCGCACACCGTTAGGCCGTCTTCCGCTCACGCCCCAACATCGTGCAGCCCGCCTCCAGTGGTGTCGCGACAGGCGTGAATGGAGGGACGAATGGAGACGTGTCGTCTTCAGCGATGAGAATCGCTTCTGCCTTGGTGCCAATGATGGTCGTATGCGTGTTTGGCGCCGTGCAGGTGAGCGCCACAATCAGGACTGCATACGACCGAGGCACACAGGGCCAACACCCGGCATCATGGTGTGGGGAGCGATCTCCTACACTGGCCGTACACCACTGGTGATCGTCGAGGGGACACTGAATAGTGCACGGTACATCCAAACCGTCATCGAACCCATCGTTCTACCATTCCTAGACCGGCAAGGGAACTTGCTGTTCCAACAGGAGAATGCACGTCCGCATGTATTCCGTGCCACCCAACGTGCTCTAGAAGGTGTAAGTCAACTACCCTGGCCAGCAAGATCTCCGGATCTGTCCCCCATTGAGTATGTTTGGGACTGGATGAAGCGTCGCCTCACGCGGTCTGCACGTCCAGCACGAACGCTGGTCCAACTGAGGCGCCAGGTGGAAATGGCATGGCAAGCCGTTCCACAGGACTACATCCAGCATCTGTACGATCGTCTCCATGAGAGAATAGCAGCCTACATTGTTGCGAAAGGTGGATATACACTGTACTAGTGCCAACATTGTGCATGCTCTGTTGCCTGTGTCTATGTGCCTGTGGTTCTGTCAGTGTGATCATGTGATGTATCTGACCCCAGGAATGTGTCAATAAAGTTTCCCCTTCCTGGGACAATGAATTCACGGTGTTCTTATTTCAATTTCCAGGAGTGTAGTACCGAACTTTGAACCGGAATCGGATGTTTTATCAAAGTACTGGACAACAACATGACATAGTCGTAAGAATAATTTTGTAAAGAAACTTCTAGTTAAAAGTTACCATTATTTCACTTTCTGAGGACGAGATGCGTCCGTTTGACAACTGTGGCAACATTGTCACATTGTAAACTGTGTAAATGCGTGTATTTCTGTGATAAGTTTGCAACATTAAACCAAAGTTTTTTACAGCTTACACAGTTGTTGTTGATCAGACACGAACCTTACAACAGGATGACGAGTATTACGTCAGACGGACACCTGATGTCACTTAACATCTGCCTTGCTGCGAGACCTGTTCAATGTCTGTGCGTCTCGGATACAGTAAACACGGTTCGGTACACGTTTTCGGAACACACATACATGCCCCTTGTGCATGGCGAAGCTCGAAGTAACGGAAGAGCGACTAGTCGGCTGTATCATGAACGTTATCTGCAATGTAGCACGCCATCCAACAAACTTTTTGCCAAAGCTACGCATCTGTTCTAAGAAACGGGTATCTTCACTGTGAGGAGGCAAGAGTTTGGTGCTCCACGGAAACACCGAACGCCAGAATTTCAAGATGTACTGCATAGCGTGGAAGAGAACTCGTCAACGAGTACTCGAACAACAGCGCTTGCAGTGGGTGTTAGTCACGGTATCGTCTGGGACGTTCTGCGTGAGCAACAATTACACGCGTACCGCTTACAAAGGGTACACGCTATGGGTCCAGCCGATTCTCCGCAACATGTTGCTTACTGGACGCGATTCCTGCGCTGCCGCATCGACACACCTCTGTTTCCATGTCGAGTTCTGTTCACAGATGAATTTTAAGTTCACTAGGGATTGTGTTGTGAATTCGCGAAACAGCCATGTCTGGGCAGACGAAAATCGTCGGGCCACACATGTTCAGCGATTTCAGGACCGGTTTGGTATTAACGCGTGGGCAATTATTCTGCACGGTCATGTGCTTGAGTCACACCTCCTTCCACTCAAGCTAACTGGTCCTGCATACTTGATGTTCCTGCAAAACGTTCTGGGCCCGTTCGTGGAAGCCGTACCACTGATTCAGGAAACGTGGTTTCAGTATGGTGACACCCCACCTCGCTTCTCACGTGCGCTTACGAGGCATCTCACCAGACGGTTTGGTGAAAGATGGGCAGCCCGAGATAGTCCAACCATGTGGCCACCGCGATCGCCAGATTTAACTCCTACAGATTACTTCTTGCGGGGTCCTGTGCAAAGTTTAATTTACGAGACTCCTGTAGAGGCAGAAGAAGATCTTCTGGCACGATTTCTGGCAGCAGCATTAGATACAGCAGAGACACCAGTGGGATGGTGTGTGTATGCCAGGACATGCTTCGTAATACAATGTCTGTAACAACGTTGGTATTCGTTACATCGAGCCGCTGTTGTAATTCATCTGTACTGTACTGTAGTGCAGTAAGCTGGGTTGTTTATTTGTTCTGGAATAACGTAAACATGTGATGTTTATGCGTTAATACAAATCAATGGGCGTAAGTGATAAACTGGCGTTTCGTCACGTTTCCTTTGGAATTGTTACCTAATAACGGTAATGCGTCACGGCTAATTCAATTCCTCAAGCAGAAGCGGATAAGTTAAACATCTAAATTGAAATCGTCGTAGAACTGACGCGGTGCGTTTCAGGACATGGGTTCATGCTCAAAATATAATGCACTCACTACCCTCTGTAAGTCCTAGAAGTTTGTAATGGGAATTTCCAAACATCCTGTATACAACATATATGTTCGAGACTTGAAAAGTTCGCTGGAACCATATGATTCCGTTTGAGAAATTGTTTGCACTTCACTCTGAATTTATATTACTTCACTTTCATAGAAAATATTCCTACGATGTCTAAGGTTCATCCACAACACATTAGAATTCACACTATTTCACGACTTCCCTTGGGTTAGCCATTGCTTCTCAGATTGGACGGTCAGCGTATAATATTTTACGTCTTCTCCTTTTACTAAGTTCAGTCAACAACAATTACTTTTTGCACCTCCTTCAATGCGCTCGCCTGCGACCCATTCTGCAGGCTTCCCCCCCCCCCCCCCCCCCCACAACAGGCTGACGCATCCACCAAAATGCTGCTATAATGGGATTATGGCGCGTCCCCCCACTACCTGTGGGCTCTAATCTGGCAGAGGTGAATAAGGGAAAGATTCAGCATGTAGGAACTGTATCGATATCTGAACCCTTACAACCAACAAATCCATCTTCACAATTAATGTGCAGGGTTGGACAAAAATATCGAAACACTGAAAACACAATACATTTCCATGCCTAATGCTGTGCAGAAAACCTGCTGGCATTCAAAACAGCTTCCAGTCGCCTCTGAGTGGATAAGTACAGGTTCTGTATGGTATTCAAGGGGATCTTGTACCATTTTTCCTGCAAAGTTGTGTCAAGTTCAGGTAACGATGGTGATCACGCACCCTTCCCTCCAAAGTGGACAACATAGGCTCAATAATGTTGAGACCTGGTGACTGTGATGGCCAGAGCGGATGCGAAAATTCACCCTTGTGCTCGCAAAACCAGTACTGGACGGTGCGAGCTGCATGAACAGAGGCCCTGCCGTCATGGAACACAGCGTCACCATTGGCAAACCAACATTGTACCATGGGATGGACCTGATCAACCAAAATTGTCCCACAATCCCTGGCAGCACTGTGTCGTTACAGAGTAACCGTGGCGTCTACGGATTACCACGATATGGCTGCCCAGATTAGCACGGAACCCCCCGCCATGCCTCACTCTCAGGACGTAAACTCGGTCAGAAGTTGGAGACAGTGTGAAACAACACTCAACCGAGTGAATGCTATCCTTTCATTGCTCCAAAGTCCAGGTTTTTTGGCTTCGACACCAAGTTTTCCTGTTACAGGTGTAAGGGTAAGGTTGTGGTTTGTTTTTGCTTATTCTAGAATTGAGAACAACTGTGTGAGGTGAAATGAGAAGTTTAATGTCGCAGTATTTCTTACCAAATTACAGCTTTTCACCCCGTTTTCAACTCGCCAACATAAAAACAGCGCAATGAATAACGCATCTTGCCAACATCAAAAAGTGATATAAGTTTATACACAACAATGTTAAATATTAACTCTCTGAAAGAACACTAATCTTAAGCACAACATTATGAAAGTTTAATTGGAAGTTTCTTTACATTCATCTTAAGCACAATAATATGAGAGTTTAACTGGACATTTCTTTACAAAATTGCTTCTACACACACGTTATGATGTCGTTCAGTACTACGAAAATCGTCCGATTCCGATTCAAATTTCGGTACTATTTAGGATGACAATCAAGTCTACGGTGGATGGCTAGTCAAGAGACAAATTTGAACGCAAGATTGCCCAAGGCCGCTCGAGTTTACAGTGGACGCAAGCAGGTGAACCAACAAAGTTTTACACCTCTGCAGCCGGTATTTACCTTAAGCTGCGACGTGCTTTGCTGAACGTTCCCGCAGAGACTTTCCCTATGATTCTCGTTATGCGAGAAAACATGTACTCAGCCCTGGTCTTATTATCTGGCAATATACACGCGCAGCCGGCCGGAGTGGCCGAGCGGTTAAAGGCGCTACAGTCTGGAACCGCACGACCGCTACGGTCGCAGGTTCGAATCCTGCCTCGGGCATGGATGTGTGTGATTTCCTTCGGTTAGTTAGGTTTACGTAGTTCTAAGTTCTAGGGGACTGATGACCACAGCAGTTGAGTCCCATAGTGCTCAGAGCCATTTGAACCATTGAATATACACGCACATCGTTGGAGAAGCATGCATATTATAGTGCCCTCTCAGTTGTTGCAAGAACAATTAACTAATTTGGCTGGTTCGTTTTTCCACAGTTGGAGCTAAACGTTGTTACACCTAATTCTTTAACTGGAGTGTAGCCGCTGTGAATGCAGTGTCCACTCCAATTTCTTCTCTGCATCGTACGGAGCGTTAAGCGCTCCCTTCTGCACTTGCTGCCAGTTCAGAGAAGAGACCACGAAAATTTCTCCCTTGTCCTACTCCTGGCAGAACTGCCTCCCTCCACTTGGGTTCCTTTTTCACATCACGGCTTTTTTCGACCAATAGGAGCGTTCCTCTTATTTTGTAGAAACATACCCTACCAGTAGCAACGTACCTTCTATCAAACTGTATCGAAACTGCATTCTCCTTCCTACTGCGTTCCGCCAATCGGACGTTTTGTGCTCGTTCTAGATCCCTAAAGTACATTGACCTTTCCATGTGTTGCACTCGCTGGACGAAAATGCGTCACTTGCTTTTGTTTGTATCCTGTTAGAATTCCAAAACGCAGTTTTCTAAAGCTTCTTCTCTGCCCTTGTACCGACATCCCCGCTACGGGCGGTCCTCTCGCTTGAATCACGTGGTCTGGGGTCGCTGTCCTCCTTCCTGCCACCCCTTTAAGTGGTTTCCGGCATAACTCCCGCAGCGCGGCTTCGTTATGCCATTGTGAAACTGGTTTTTCAAAACTAAAAACGACTCGAATCGCGTACCCTGTTCTACATTTTGCTCAAAGACATGCATTGTATAGGGATGGTTGGTTAATTACCGTCGATTGACTGTCATCCCTATTTTGCATTACATATTGATAGGCAAATGTTCTCATAACTGTCGATTTACGTTAGATGTCATCTTCACTTTCTCATTGCGATTTGTAAAGGTCTCATGTAAGGTGCAAATCTGGCCATTTATTCTGCCACCTTACACAGGGATCTGCATCCCTGCTGAGTGGTTTTGTAACTCTAGCTCGCCATGCAAGCAAACACATCGGCCCCCTTGATTATGGAAGCACCCATTATGTGAATCCTCCAACAATTTGTTCATGTCAGAATTCATATAGCTCTGACATAATGCACTCACAACTACACAGAACACCGTTCCTTCCACGGCTGACATTTGCGATGTACTGAGGACGTTGCACAGGTGCCTTTCGTAGTCAAACACAACAGCACAACCTTCAGGCTCGGGTAGCATCTGCATTTATGTTCAATAGTGCGTTTCTAGTGGGGATTCCAAATTTTTATCCACCCCTGTAGTTTCAGGTGAGCAGTTAAAAATAAAGGCAGAACTTACACACCCAAGTGCAGGCTGACAGTTGACACGGACCCAGTAATCTACAACTACTTCAACTCTCTGCTAATTTACTGTAAAATGCTACTTGTTGCAAATGTCTGCTAGCGAATGGATGCCTTAAAAATGGTGGTTCAAATGGCTCTGAGCACTATGGGACTTAACTTCTGTGGTCATCAGTCCCCTAGAACGTAGAACTAATTAAACCTAACTAACCTAATGACACCACACACATCCATGCCCGACGCAGGATTCGAACCTGCGACCGTATCTGTCGCGCGGTTCCAGACTGTAGCGCCTAGAACCGCTCGGCCACCCCGGCCGGCAATGGTGGTTCAAATGGCTCTGAGCACTATGGGACTCATGATCTGAGGTCATCAGTCCCCTAGAACTTAGAATTACTTAAACCTAACTAAGCTAAGGACATCACACACATCCATGCCCGAGGCAGGATTCGAACCTGTGGCCGTAGCAGTTGCGCGGTTCCAGTCTGAAGTGCTTTAAGAATGACTGCTTCGATCTGCATATCGAAGGTAGACAATGATCACCTCCTAACGCCATCTGTCTCTTAAAACCTCGTAATATGAGTAACCAGAAACTCCACTATGAAAGAGCGATTTGAATGCTCATGGATTTTTAATCCATCAATAATTGAGCTTCTACTGTGTAGTGACACATGTAGTAACATTACCTTGTCGGTATCACTTTATGTATTTTTTAAGACGACGGTTTTGTTTCTTTTATAAGATTTAAGAAAAATGGAGGTTTACACTGCCTATCACCGATTTACGAGGAAAAGGTGAGGCGGAGCAGACAGGCCACCCACACATAGCCCAAAACGCGGATATATATAGAGACAAAAGTTGTAGCGGATAATATGACGAATTTCCTGATTCGATAGCTCTTGAGAGTACAGTGATACAGCGTTTGTTTCTGTTGGCGCTGAAACTTGTCGTGAAAATTTCGAGAAATGTCCAAGACTTTGAGAGCACAGTGGCCGGAATCGATATTAGCGGTCCAGACACCGCCAAGCAGAGCGGAATGTCAGAATGTCAACATATTTGCCTGTTTACCTATCTACACTCTACACTAGAGGCCACTCATTCCTGCTTCAACATCTGTTGCGCGCAGACATGTACACCAGCGAGGAAAATTGGATATACTACTTTTATGTGGTGAGTGTAAAAGAAACGCTGTAAAATTAGTACAGCGGTATAGGGTTATCCATCTCATGTCCGACGCTCCAGGCAATTGCACAAATTATTAAGACTCTAGTGCGGACAGGCTGCTTGAACGTAAAAGAGAGGACAAGGAAGAAGAGTGCAACTGACGGAGGAGTCGAAGAAGCTGTTCTGGCTGCACAAGGACTGTTGAATCAGGCAGACGAGTGTCATTCGCATCCTGCATCGACAGAATTTCCAACATTATCATCTGTCAATGGATCAGACACTCGACGACCGTGATTTCGAACGCCGTACGCAATTTTGTCGGTTTTTCCTTCAGCAGCTGAGAGACGACCTTACGTTTTTCCAACGTGTGTCCTTTACCGATGAAGCAACGTTTACTAACCACACTAATGTAAATTTGAATAACCTGCATTACTGGGCAGCCGAAAATCCACACTGGCTTCGTCAGGTGCAACTCCAGTGGCCATGGGGCGTAAACGTATGGTGCGTCATCATAAGAAATTACATTGTGGAACATTACTTCCCCTGAGGCGTTCTAAATGGACATTCGTACTCACTCTTTCTGACGAACATTCTGCTGGTTTTTCTAGAAGGCGCACCAGTGGAAATTCGACACTGTGGTTGGCTGCTATACGACGGTTGTACAGCTCATTCGTCACGTGTTGCGACGCAAATACTGAATAAGAACTTTCCTAGCCATTGAGTAGGATGAAATTCTGTTGTCAAATGGCCTCTGAGGTCCCCCGATTTGACTGGCTCTAAATTCAAATCGCTCTAAGCACTATGGGATTTAACAGCTGAGGTCATCAGTCCCCTAACAACTACTTAAACCTAACCTAAGGACATCACACACATCCATTCCCGAGGCAGGATTCGACTCTGCGACCGTAGCAGCCGCGTGGTTCCGGACTGAAGCGCCTAGAACCGCTCGGCCACAACGGCCGGCCCCGATTTGACTCCTCTTGATTCCTTTCTTTGGGGAGCACTTACAGATGCAGTCTATGACGAAGCCCCAGCTACTGCAGATGATATATGTCGTCGAATTCCGAGTGCATGCTCTACCATGTCATCCACTGTAATTACATCTATTCATCGTTCTTTGGAACGACGATTCCAGATGTACCTTTTAGTCCATGGTCAACATTGTGAACACACATTTAAATAAAGGGTAACGTTATTTTTCTGCCAGGCAAAATTTATGTTGTGTACCGGACGATCAAAACGTCAATATAAATTTGAAAACTAAATAAATCACGGAATAATGTAGATAGAGAGGTACAAATTGAAACACATGCTTGGAATGACATGGGGTTTTATTAGAACCAAAAAAATACAGAAGTTCAAAAAATGTCCGACAGATGGCACTTCGTCTGATCAGAATAGCAATAATTTGCATAACAAAGTAAGACAGAGAAAAGATAATGTTCTTTACAGGAAATGCTCAATATGTCCACCATCGTTCCTCAACAATAGCTGTAGTCGAAGAATAATGTTGTGAAGAGCACTGTAAAGCATGTCTGGAGTTATGGTGAGGCATTGGCGTCGGATGTTGTCTTTCAGCATCCCTAGAGATGTCGGTCGATCACGATACACTTGTGACTTCAGGTAACCCCAAAGCCAATAATCGCACGGACTGAGGTCTGGGGACCTGGGAGGCCAAGCATGACGAAAGTGGCGGCTGAGCATATGATCATCACCAAACGACGCGCGCAAGAGATCTTTCACGCGTCTAGCACTATGGGGTGGGGCGCCATCCTGCATAAACATCGTACGTTCCAGCAGGTGTTTATCAGCCAGGCTGGGGATCATGAGATTCTGTAACATATCGGCGTACCTCTCACCCGTCACGGTAGCAGTTTTGCTGTCCAGCGCCATTCGTCGGACATTTTGTGAACTTTGCTTTTTTTTTTGTTCTAATAAAACCCTATGTCATTCCAAGCATGCGTGTCAATTTTTACCTTTCTATCTATATTATTCCGTAGTTTATTAAGTTTTCAAATTTATACTGACTTTCTGATCACCCGGTAGTTTGGGTGGTTACCAAATCATTGCCAATAAATTCTTTATTTCATTTACGTGCGTACGAAATTGCATTGCGATATTAAATAAGTCGACAGCGTGTATTGCACGTAGCTGGTAACACTGTAATCATGCGCTTACGTTCAGCATGAAACCACGTTTCGCGAAGAAGAATATTTATTTTGCTGTCTACAGGTGGTCACCAAAGTGTTTTCAACAAAATGTTTAGTTTAACGAATGTATGCCATGTGATATAATTTAAAGCAGTGTAGATAGAGACAGTTGTCAAAAATGTTCAAATCTGTGTGAATTCCTATGGCACCAAACTGCTGAGGTCATCGGTCCGTAGACTTACACACTACGTAAACTAACTTACGCTAAAGACAACACACACACCCATGCCCGAGGGAGCACTCGAACCTACAGCGGGAGGGGCAGCGCAATTCGTAACATGGCGCCTCTAACCGCGCGGCCACTCCGTTCGGCAGACAGTTGTCGAACAGCATGTATTTTACCTCTACGAAGCGAACACCCGCGTTAAGAAAAACAGAGGTCAAATCTCCTTCTAACTTTTAGATATTTCATACTCGAGTTCGTTTTTGGAGGGTATAAGATCTCTTTATTTTTGAAGAATGAGCAGTTGATTTCTCCGTTTCAGCTCACGTAAATGGGGGAGGATACACAAATGTGAAATAGTTTCCCTAAGCCCTTTTTGATACGCTAGATTCTAGCCTATGTCGTATTCCCATGTACAACATTCATTGGTGAGCCTAGGTCTAAGTTGCTTCAAGGGGAAATGAAGCTTTATTCTCGTAGCGCAGGCCTACCTTACGCTTTACAACTACGAAACCTGGTCCTAGACGCCTACTTGGCAGTGTTTGCACCGCAAATATAGTTTCCGACCACCGTGCTCTTACATTCTAGGACATTTCTTGATTTTGTTTACGATAGGTTTCAATGTCAACAATAACAAACGCTATGTCACTGTAACTGTCTTCTCAGGAGCTATCGAATGCAACTATGAAAAGTACACGGTTGCAAGGCCATCATCAGACATTTACTCCTCTTGTAAGCCGAAAACCGGTTAACAATAAAAGTAATATTGTAGAACAAAAGCAAACTGGTGCTTTTCATTTAGTATACGGTTACATTTTTAAAAAAACGCACTTAGTTCACTATCTCAGTTGATAACAGCGCTAAAAACATTAATTAAACAAAAACACACGTGCCCCTAACGTTCGCCGAAAACCGCGTTTCGATGTGTGTAACCTTTCATTAAATAAAACGTGTTTACGCCTTGTTAAGCCGTATTTCGATGGTCGTGCACCTTCTTGTACCTTGGAACACAAGAAGGTCTCTAACCATGGAACATGTTATACTTGCAAATGAACTGAGTTTCTTTAATTTCTTAATAATTTTAGCCCTCTTGGAAACGAAAATTGGTTTTAGTTTCCTACAGCTTATGTTTCAAAATGTATTTAACTTGTAACTGGTTGTTGATAATATTTCTGCTTAATTTGATTTAACTTACTCACTATTGGTGTGCCGCATAGAAGTAAGGTAACAGATAGACGACTCAATAAAGTACTGACAGGACTTTCCCGACTCGAGCTCTGTTAAATTTCAATATAATATTTTTTCCAAGGTATTTGACCTTGGAATAGGTTCTGACATTTGGAAAAATCTTAATTTTCTGGCGTAATGTTTGTGAATTCAGAAAAAGGCCGCAGCGCTTAAAAGTGAATGCCAACATTTAAAAATGGAATAAGACAGTATATTAAACTTATATCACAGAGCTGGCTAGAGGTGGAAGTATGAAAACTGTTCCACGGTACAACATTTTCCCTCACTATCCATAATCTTCTTCATTCTATTAGCGAGGGAAAAATGACTGTCAGCATGTCTAGGTAAGCGCCTATACTGGAGTTCTAAATTCCGCCATTAAGAAGTCGTTCACGCATGAGAATCACACAAACATGGCGCCGTTTGACCATCGCGCACAGTCACGTACAGACGACATAGCAGTAAGCATCCCCGACGTAGAGAAACAACTAAAAGATTTGCAAATAAATAAGTCTCCTGGTCAGGATGGAATCCCAGTTCCGTTTTACAAAGAGTACTCTACACCAATGGCCCCACACGTAGCTTCCATTCATCGCGAATCTCTCGCCCAGTGCAAAGACCCAAGCGGCTGGAAAAAAGCGCAGGTGACTCCCGTATAAAAGAAGGGTAAAAGAACGGACTCGCAAAATTACAGACCAATATCCTTAACATCGGTTTGTTGCAGAGTTCAAATATAATAAATTTCCTAGGGACACCAAAGTTTACGTCGACGAACCAGCACGGTTTCAGAAAGCATCGCTCGTGTAAAACTCAGTTTGTCATTTTCTCACCCGATATACTGCGGAGTATGGATGAAGGGCAACGGGCAGATTCTGTATTTCTAGATTTCCGAAAAGCATTTGACAAGATACCCCATTGTATACCGTTACCGAAGATACGAGCGTACGGAGTAGTGAAAGGGTCCTGTAGCCACCTTTTATTAGTCCGGTAGCCCAATTTCACAAGTATTTCTCTTTCTTTTCCTTGTTTCTCTTTTCTCTTTACTCTCATAGTGGTGTGATTGAATGAATGTGGTTGTGTGTCACGTTGCTAGACGGTGGCGTAGTCTGCTGCAGAAAGTCTGCGATAGTCGTAAATATTCAGCAGCACTGGCACAGAATAGCCAACTCTCGTAGTGGTCAAGTAGGCAAAGAGGTTTGCGCTACTTGTGAGAAATCCACCTGCGTTAGGCTGGTGGCGGAAATGGCATCTTTGGACTTTCCGGTCCACGCGGAGCGTGGAGGAGGCTGGAGAGGAAAAAGGGGGCAGTCTGCCGCCGGTACGGGAAGCGTCCACAGCTGTGCTCCAGTCGAAGAAGGGTGAGTTAGACTGACCGCGTGGCGCGTTGTTACTTGGCGAGGGGAGAGCTGTTAGCTTTTGGTCTCGCTTTTCAAATCTGGAAGATTGCTTTGCCTTGTCGCAGCAAGGAATGCTAAACTTTGGCAGATTTTTCTTTTAGCAAATTTCTGTAGCAGACTTGGATCCGCCGGAAGAGCGCCACACAAAGGTGTCGATAAGAAGTGAGCACTCGCTTCGGTATGAATGTCTGTTTGCCTTCAGCTGTGCCTGCATAAGCTTTCACCTTTCTAAATATTTAGAGCTTTGCCTTCTCGTAAATTTTCCTTGCTTTATGTGTCTTTCGTCCGTGGGGAGCCAACCACGTGGTAGAACATTATAGTCGTTGGGCTACCGGCATCACTAACTGTCCGATCGCATGTTTGTTTTAGATAATGTTAACATGATTGTGTGATGTGATATTGTTGGAATTTGGCACTATACCTAGAAATTGTGTCTCCACAAACCACGTGTTATCAGGAATAGTGTACAGGCCTCACATCCTTACCTTAGGAATAAATGATTTTATCTACAATTTTCTCTTGTGTTCCGAGATTACGTTTTTGCACCTAAGCCACTCACCTCGTAGCTTTCCCGTTAGCACATCCAATGCGTTTCCTTGTGCACAGGTCCAGTGATTAGTCTCCCCTTGTACTTCATAACAAATTCTTTAGATTAAGTCTTATTTTCAGGTGTGTTGCTGGGAGCTGATCTTATGCAGTGTTCATGCATTTTCTATTTTATTTTAAATGTTTGATTGTCGTGAACAGTGCACGGGCAATACTATTAATTACGTCGTATCCGCTATGAGCGACCTCACAACGTATGCATTTTTGTGAGTTTTTGGTCTGTGATCAAATTAATTTATTTTCCGACTCGACCAAACCTTCGATTAGTTGTATGGTTAGAGTCGGTGGCGACCCTAATCTTCTCACGTTAACTTCACAAGCAATAAGTATTTACATTCCCAATAATAACGTAATAACCCGTAGTAACCGGTTAGTTACAGTAGGTTCACAGATACGTGAGTGGCTCGAAGACTTCTGAAGGAACAGAACCCAGTGTGTTGCCCTCGAGGGGTGAGTGTTCATCAGAGACAACAGTATCGTCAGGAGTGCCACACGGAAGTGTGACAAGACAGCTATTATTTTCTACGTACAATAGGATGTCCAAAAAATTCGAAGTAGTTTTTATTTGAACGCATACCGTCTTAATTTATTAGTACGATGCCTAAACAACTATATGTAAAACTTCAGAACCTTAGGATGTTGGCAACCCGTGCCGACTTGCATTGAAACATGTCAGGTTGGCTGCACTTGGTAAGAAAGGCGAAGGCGCGCGCCCTCGTGTCGGTGTGTCTCTAACATTGTTAATCCAAATTATTGTCAGTAAGTGAAAATGTCAGTGGAATTACGTAGTAGTTCTAAAACGAGTATATTTTTAATAGGTGCGGTAAAACATCAGATAAAAGGTTCAAAATTGCCATCTAATGGACAAGTTCTAGCAGTTTTATTTTATAATATCCGGGAAGTGAATTTAACTGACGGTGAAAGTGCAAATCTCACTATTCGGAAATGTATGATCTTTTGGGAAAAGGCGCGTATACCTACCAAACCTGTAACTAATTGTGTGAAGAAATTAGTGAACCTATATCAAGCTTGGGAGGATTGCAAAAAAACAAAAAATGCACAAAAAACCCAAAAGGTATTTGAGCGGCGCCGACAAGAGTTTGTCAAGTTGGATAATTTGTTAGACATTTCACATCAGAACTATTGAGGAAGAAAACCAACGTGCTACATATTTTTCCCCGTCAGCTCCTTCGACAGCATCTTATGAAGCATTACAAAATGACTCATCTTCAGATTGTAATGAAAATTAAATGCGACTGAGAAGATAAAATCTGGAACCAGTAAAACAACTATGCGGAAAAATTTCATTACTCCAAAATTAGAAGCAGCGCTAGAAGGGTGTCCGTTGAGTGTGAGAGATTCAGTGTGTATTCTTGAAGCTACCATTGAGGCACTTGGATGTAATACTGATGAATTTCCTATAAGTAAGTCTTCGATTCAAATAATTCGTACAGAGAAACGGAAAGAGAGTGCGGAAGCTCTAAAAGTTAATTCTCAAAACGAGGTACCAGATGTTGTGACTGCTCATTGGGATGGCAAACTGTTGCCTGCTACACATGATCGGGAATCAAAATAAGAACGTCTTCCCTTAGTTATTTCATATAGAAATAAAGAACAAATTATTGCTGTGCCAAGGTTGGAAAACTCTTTAGGATGTGAACAGCGAAAGCTGTTTGGAACGCGATTATGGACTGTAATCTCGAAGACAAAGTGCAGTTTCTTTGTTGTGACACTACGGCTTCAAATACAGGTCATATCAATGGTGCCTGTGTGCTACTTGAGCAAAAACTTAACGGAAATGCCATTCTTTTTCCTTGCCGCCACCACGTGTATGTACTAGTGTTAAAAAAACGTGTTCCAGGTAAGAATCAGTTCAGTGACAAGTCCTGATATTCCACTCTTCAAAAAGTTCCGAGATAACTGGAAAAATGTAGATACAGTGGTACAAAGAAAATGTCGCAATGCATCTGACTGTTTAAGAAATTGACAATCTGCTTGAGTTTTACATCACTAAACTGTTAAAAGAAATAATCAGAGACGATTACCGAGAGTTGATAAAGGTTTCTGTTATATTTTTAGTTGGAGATACAGACAGAAAATTCAAGATGCGGCCTCCAGGTGCCATACACCAAGCTCAATGGATGGCGAGAGCTATATATTCCCTAAAAATATCATTACTTTGTGCTCAGTTAAAAATTTCGCTGTTTGAAATTTGCATGTTCATAGTGACATCCTACGTCAAGCCATGGCTCCAGTGTATTTTGGCAGTAAAGGCACCCTACGAAGATTAGTGCTTTTTGAAGTCAATGAAGGCATACGAAAAAATAGATAAAGACATCTCAAAAGTAGCTCTACAGAAGATAAACCAGCATTTATGGTATTTGATTGATCAAGCTTCTGTCTTGTCACTGTTTGACGATGATGTGGATCTAGAAACAAAAGTAAAAATGGTTGAAAATTTAACCAAAGATAATTTTTCAGCTGTTACCTCCCTTCGAAGGAAGAACTTTGCGGTCCATTATATGGTGAGTTAAATAAATGAATAGCGACGTTGTTTCCTTAGTTTCCTGTCTACATCACAATTTTCAAATGGTTCAAATAGCTCTGAGCACTATAGGACTTAACTTCTAAGGTCATCAGTCCCCTAGAACTTAGAACTACTTAAACCTAACTAATCTAAGGACATCACACACATCCATGCCCGAGGCAGGAATCGAACCTGCGACCGTAGCGGTCGCGCTGTTCCAGACTGTAGCGCCTAGAACCGCTCAGTTACCACGGCCGGCATCACAATTTTGTTAACTGGTTGGCTCTCTCTTAATTACAAAGAAAAACATCTTCGACTTCATTTCAGTCAGAAGCAAGTCATTGTTCCATCGTCTTAAAATTGATGACAGTTTTCTCCACGATTGTCCTCCCATGCGGTCGCAGGTTCGAATCCTGCCTCCGGCATGGATGTGTGTGGTGTCCTTACGTTAGTTAGGTTTCAGTAGTTCTAAGTTCTAGAGGACTGCTGACCTCCGCTGTTAAGTCCCATAGTGCTCACAGCCATTTGAACCATTTTTGTCCTCCCATGTGGTCAAACAATGCTTCCTTTCGAGAAACCAGAAAGAAGGTTTCAGCACTGAGAGCAGTGATTGATACAGCTGAAAGAGCGGTCAAGTTGATGCAAGACTTTCATGGTTTAATCTCGTTTGAGGAGGAACAAAACCAATTTTTGTTACGTTGCGTACAAGAACAACGAAAGATTTATCCTGACTGCAGAAAGTAAACTTTGAAACCAAAATTTAGAGACTAATGTTTTTACATGTTAAATAGTGAATAAACACGATGTGGTCAATTTGGTGTTTTATTTACCAAACAATTATTAAGTTCCAGAATCCCTCGATTCCCACGTAGTAAAAGCTTTCAAGTCTCGTGTTTAATTGTAATAATATTTAGTATGTGAGTTATTAAAGTCAAATAGAAAAAAAATAGAGGGTATGCGTTTTCGATTTCACGAAAAAAACTCCCCATTATATCTTGGGACACCCTAATGTACATAAATGATCTGTCTGATAGGGCGATAGTAGAACCTTTCACGTGGACGAAATGGGTCACAGTTATCGTTTTTGAAATGCAGTGAGGTGGTCGGAGTTTAAAGTAGACTAAGGTAGGTGCTCTAATTAAGGTCCAATTAAGGTGCAGCGGTTTCTGTATTTTTAATTTAGAGATTCGTGGAAATACTATCCACAGTGCTAGAAAATCAATTTGTATCTCTGTTAGGGGAGAAACGGGGAAACTAAGAATTTAGTAATCTTTACTTGGATAAATAATTGAGAGTCAGTCATCAAGTTGACGTCATTAAAACCGCGAGTTCTAAAGAAGCCCCAGTGGCTCTGTTTAATAAGGCCTGTGCTGTCAAATTACTACAGAAGTAAAAACAACTGAAACCATCAGATTGAAAATCTTGTTATATTGTTGTTACAATGTAATCTAATTGAAAATGACACATTTTAATACAAAAGTAATAGCTGTCACGAATAAAAAAATAGTTTGTATTTACAAACACAAAAATGTAAGCAAGAAAAAACAAGATCAAAATGAAGTATGAAATGTCCGTTTTTTCATTAGTAGGTGCCACTTTGGATGTGACTGCATAAAGTTCGTACAGATGTTCAGAAATCCTTAGCAGCGGATCCCACATTCATTCTATGCACAATAGCATCTAACGGTCTCCCTAAACCCTCTTGCTACCACTGTTTTCGCTTTTTGGCTTCGTTATTATCACTCATGATTTTTTCATGAAAAGAGGAAGAAATGTTCGTTAATTTAGGTTTATTTATTATATGGACGTAAATTAGAATCTTCAGCTCTACACTTCGTAATGGCCTGCCCATTACAACAGCGTTCACAGGCGCTAACTCTCACACAGTTATTTACGGTGGAGGCAGTGTGATACGATTCTCAGTAAAGAAAATTAATCATCCGTGTTACTACACCGAGTGCATTAAACAAGGCACATCTGGCAGTTATTAGAGACTTTGCAATTTTCCTCCTTCAGTTACTGACTACTTCCACACCACTATTAATTTCGAAAATTTAATTAGATAGATTTAAAGACGAATAAACGAGCTTTCCAGACATACATGATACACAATAGACTACTTACAAGTTACTCCAGATATCTGAAAGGAGTCACACCCACCGGAGCCTGACAACCGTAGCACCCAAAAGCAACAACAGAAAGTGGAGTGAAACGAATAGCAGTTGAAAAGCCATCAAGTGCTTACTAGCGGAACTCCCGCTTTCAGAATTGTTGACACACTTGCCTCATATGACACCATGTGTTTATTTTAAACTGCGACCACTCCACCGCCTTTTAAGGGGCTCCGGAACGCCCTATACTTACAATGTTAAAATAACGCTTATAAATTACATCTTTCCTCACAAAGTATTTGAGGTAGGAAGTTGAACTTTTTACAGATTATTTATTGGAATATGGGCTACAACTTAACACAGGGATTTTACAACATTTTAGTTCAGTTATTAAAGATGATTTTTTTTCAATTGTAATGAAAATTTACAACATTTTTTTGCAATTTTTTATTTATATATTCAAAAATATACAGTTTTTTGGAAAAAGGCTGTGTTAAATTATGCAGAAGGTCATTTGTAACATTTACTGAAAGTTTGAAACAAATATGTTTGGAAGATCCTTAGAAAACATGTAATTAGTATGAGAAAATAAAAGTTTTGGGAATCGAGCGACAATGATTGGATTAACTTTTTAGTGCATTCCATGTGATGATGATGATGATGATGTTTGGTTTGTGGGGCGCTCAACTGCGTGGTTATCAGCGCCCGTACAATTTCCCAACCTTTGCTCAGTCCAATTTCGCCACTTTCCTAGATGATGATGAAATGATGAGGACAACACAAACACCCAGTCATCTCGAGGCAGGTGAAAATCCCTGACCCCGCCGGGAATCGAACCCGGGACCCCGTGCTCGGGAAGCGAGAACGCTACCGCGAGACCACGAGCGGCGGACTTTAGTGCATTCCAGGTCCATAGGATGGATTATCTTCATCCTCTGCAAACTCCTCCTCCAGCTTCCTCTTGTTCCTCCTCCTGTTTACTCTTGCTTGTATTTCTAGACTCTTTACAGCCCTGTCTGCAGCCCGAAGGCGTTCCTTGTCTAAAGCAAGCATACTCGTACCATGTTAGAACCTATCTTCATTCCCATATTTCTAAATACCTTGCACCTTACAATGTTGCCATGATTGAAAGTCGCAACAGCAACTTTACTTTTACTCATTATTATACTTCAACAAAACAGAGACTCAAGAAACAGAATTAATTACGAATATTTTCGAGATAACGACAGAGTAAATAAACATGAAACAATCGACAATCACACCAGCGATATATACTGAACCATCACAGGTTAGCCACAACACATACTTTATCTCACATCACTAAAATGTACCTGATGAACACGGACGTTAATAATAACACCATTTGACAGCAGTTTAACAGCGCCACAGTGGGTCACGCCCATGTAGAACACATTTCAAAAAAAAAAAAATTTAAAAATAGTTGTAGTCTTCGGAATTGAATAAATTATATATCTATTAAAACGTAATAGTCTGCAGATTCAGAAAACGCAAAAAAGTAAAAATTGAACTTTTTATGATTTTGAGCCTTTCCGGAGCCCCTTAAGAATGTACGCTCAACGTAATATTTGACTGTAACACAAATGGGTCCGTTTGACGAGTCATACTATGCAAATGGGTACACAGCTTGTACACTTGTGGGGAATACAAAATAAAAGAATATTTTGATCCAAACCACTGCGATACATTGTTATCACTCATTTAAATGAAAATGAGTTTAAGTGAACTTAAGCAAAAATGAATTAATATTACTTTTAAAATCATCAGCATGATTAACTGTTGAATTCAGAAACACAAAAACAGAGAGAATAGAGCAGTGTCTGTAAGCAATTAAACACAGAACATGCGTAAATAAAATTCATAAGACTCAATTTTGTATCATTAAAAGGTACTATGAGAGATTCAGGTAAAAACAGTTTGAAATGTTGTGGCGTTATCAGTTACTTGAGCTCAATAAACGATTAAATTCCGAGCCTCGATTTTATTACGCCACAAATCCATTTTTATGGATTTCATCTAAAAACAATGTTGAATTACGCCAGCTGCAGTCCATTCCAGGAGTTTGGATGAAGTTACAGTGGTCTGTGTACCAAGTAAAAAGTCAAAACATTTATTCAGAGTACGCAGTTATTAGTAAACACAATTCACAGGTTTCACAATATACGTATCGGCCAGGTTTCTTCCGTATAGTCACAAAAATACAGGCATTGTTGTTCACACGGACATCTCATCTCACACTGAACTGCCTGCGGCATTTCTTAAAAGTCCGTACATACACGTGGCTCTCCATACAGGTACTAAAAACGAAGTACAAACATGTAGCCCATTTCATAGCAGAGTTAATCTGCCTGATGACTAGCATTCTTGTAATTTATATTAGTTTTAACATAAAAGAGTTTGTCCTTTAAACGTTAAATTAATTGCAATGCATATTAATACGATGGCAACAATAGTGACTGAACTATTCTTTCCACAATTCGTACTACAATATCAGCAAAGTAAGATAAATGTAATTTTTATGAACGACTATGAAATGATGTGTGTGAAATGTCTCATCTTAAGCGATTTTTATGCTAATTCCAAAACTGGACTTTGAATTTGCGAGTCTGTAATGCTTAAAAATTATGGAGAATATAGAATTATGATTAATATTTTGTTAATATTAATTCACCTGATGCGTTTAGATTATTACTGCACGCGTAGAACATCATGTTTCGTCCTGTAGCATTATTTGAGTGAACTTTATTTTTGAAAACAGTTCTTTAACTGAATTTCAATATTGCGTAACGGATCCCTTTGTCAATAAATGACATAATTTTGGAATTAACCAAAAGAGCTGGTCCACCGCGAAACCAACTGTCATGTTATGATCTTTGGTCGTTATAAATCCTAAATTCACGGTAACAAAATATTTGGTTATGAATTTAACTGGTTTCGACATTCGAAATATGGATTTCTTACAGGATTCCTAAAAATACAATTTCAGAAGGATTGTTTGGTATCTGTGGAACTAGCAAGCAATGCTGCGATGCTCTTAAAAACATGCCTTATGTAAGTTACACGAAAAAGGAAATAACATAACATCAGTGTAGGTTAGTGTCAAAGAGCCTATTGCAAGGTGTCGTGGTCAACTTTGTTCAATAAGTGATGATCGATTTCTTAAATTATATCGCAATGCCACCTGCAGTAGCAATGCTATGACGATATATCACCTCTGCAGTTGTGAAGATATGTAAGTAGTCATCTCCAGTCCGTGGAACTGCAAGCACCTCAAGTTATTATCACTAATAAATGCGCAATTCAGACCGCCAAACAGACCAATGAGTGCAGTTGCGACACCCACTGCAGCTCTGTTCTACATGTTAGCTGAACGACCCTTGCTGCCTCTTACGTGCATCTGGCACCTGCTGATTTTAACAGCGTGTTTAGTGATGACTCCTTAGCTGACTACTTGCAACAAATTTGCGACGTGCACCAGTATTCCTGTTAAAGGAGTTAAATAATTAATACATCACTTCAAATATGTAATATTACAATTAAGCACAGAGGTTACAAATGTTGAAATACACATCTGCACCCACTGGACACATCGATGCCACACCGCACTATAGATATCTACATCTACATCCATACTCCGCAAGCCACCTGACGGTGTGTGGCGGAGGGTACCCTGAGTACCTCTATCGGTTCTCCCTTCTATTCCAGTCTCGTATTGTTCGTGGAAAGAAGGATTGTCTGTATGCTTCTGTGTGGGCTCTAATCTCTCTGATTTTATCCTCATGGTCTCTTCGCGAGATATACGTAGGAGGGAGCAATATACTGCTGGACTCTTCGGTGAAGGTATGTTCTCGAAACTTTAACAAAAGCCCGTACCGAGCTACTGAGCGTCTCTCCTGTAGAGTCTTCCACTGGAGTTTATCTATCAGCTCCGTAACGCTTTCGCGATTACTAAATGATCCTGTAACGAAGCGCGCTGCTCTCAGTTGGATCTTCTCTATCTCTTCTATCAACCCTATCTGGTACGGATCCCACACCGCTGAGCAGCATTCAAGCAGTGGGCGAACGAGTGTACTGTAACCTACTTCCTTTGTTTTCGGATTGCATTTCCTTAGGATTCTTCCAATGAATCTCAGTCTGGCATCTGCTTTACCGACGATCAACTTTATGTGGTCATTCCATTTTAAATCACTCCTAATGCGTACTCCCAGATAATTTATGGAATTAACTGCTTCCAGTTGCTGACCTGCTATTTTGTAGCTAAATGATAAGGGATCTATCTTTCTATGTATTCGCAGCACATTACACTTGTCTACATTGAGTTTCAATTGCCATTCCCTGCATCATGCGTCAATTCGCTGCAGATCCTCCTGCATTTCAGTACAATTTTCCATTGTTACAACCTCTCGATACACCACAGCATCATCTGCAAAAAGCCCTAGTGAACTTCCGATGTCATCCAGATATTGTCAGATTGTAAGCACACTCAGGTCCAAATTCAAAAGCAGGGTCATCGTTTATTATGAACACCAACGTGCAATCAGAACAAAACTGAACTAATAGACTGGTATTTATGCAACCATCGAATATCCAGAATATACAAACATTACAAACACAAGATATTTCACAACCTCTCTAGAAATGATAAATGCTCAATAACAAACAATTATTGGTGGTGAGATTTGAACTTGCGACCCGCCGCACACCGATCAGCGATGCTAACCAGTACGCCGCACAGCACGCATCAGATCCATCAGCACTGCTCCCTCTCCTACAGCAACAGTGATCTGCCGTTTCGGAAGTTCTCACTGGAGCGAACTACGGCATCCTGGAAGTAAATCTTGTCAGTCGTTCTCGGTATGGCGGCGTCGACTGATCCCAAGATTGTGGTTGGGTTTCTACAGCCTCTTCACACTGATAAGCATCGGAGGTCTCACCTCTCAACGAATCTTCGCTATCGCTGAGTGAGTCTTCAGTTCCCTTGAACCTCCCATCGTCGAGGATGATGTCGGTTAGTCGGACGTTCAACAGCGAGGTCATCAGCGCCCATACAAGTTCCCAATCTTTCCAGTTCCAATCTCGTCATTTCCCGAATGATAATGAGATGACGAAGACAGCACAAACACCCAGTCCGAGGACGAAGAAAATCCGCCACCCGGCTGGGAATCGAACCCAGGATCCTGTGGTCCAGAGGTAGTAACCACGAGCTGCGGACCCTCCCATCGTCGATCTGTGCTTCGTGACTGTATTAGGGCTTCATCTAAAGCACATGGTCGACAGCTTTTCGCTTTTGGCCTCTTGGTGAAGGGTCACAAGCCTCGACTTCATATGTGGCCTCTAACAAGCTGCAAAGGCCACGATGCGGCGCACTGCAGCAGTTTAGTAACTGTTCCGATGGTCTCACTTTCCAGACGAGCGTAAAAATCCTTACCAAGTCTCCTGGGCTGTACCTCACTGGCCAACGCTTGACGTTGTATCATTCTCGTCTTTCTCCTGAGCGTCCAGGGTCCGCATGCGAGCTAGCTGCCTTGTTTCTTTGGTCCGGGCGATTAGATGTTTGACGAAGTCATCCTGAGTATCCTCTGGTTTACCCATTGTTAACTGGCCTCGTGGTCGTGGGGCACAAAGAACAGTGTGAAACCTTTAGTGTCTTGCTCCATGTTGTATGAGAATGTCACGAGGTGCAGTAGCGTATCCCAACTTCCCTGTTCGATATCCGTGTACTTCGAGAGCATATCTGCCAACATCTTATTAAAGCGTTCTATGAAGCCATTTGTCTGTGGATGTCAGCCAGCTATCACCCTGTGAGTGATGTCACATGTGTCATTACCTCTGATATTAGTCCCGAATGAAAAACTTTTCCACGATCAGAGAGGATCACATGGGTTTCTCCTTGGTGCAACAACGCACTTCGCAGTTTCCAGAACTTTGGCAGTCGGCACCGTTGGTGACAGCACAGTGCGTCTTCGGCAGTGATCCCAAATTGTCGATTCCAGTTCCATGGAATGGCTTAGTTGCAGGTGGGTTTGGTATTAGCTTTGCTGGCGGTAACTGCAGCATGTGCTTCTGTTCTTGGTATTCCTTAGAGTGGCTCACATTGTGCCTAGCAGATTGGTGGAGACCGAGTCATTGATACTAGTACCTGTGTCTGTCTAAAATCCTCATGAACCCCAGGTGACCAGATGTTAGAACATCGTGGAAATTCTTCAGAGTAGCCAGCTGCAGATGAGCTGGGAAGTCAAGCAATCATTTCCACTCCACTGGCTCATAGTTCCTCTTAGAAAATGCTCCATTTACTAATGGGAACTCTCATTTGGGTAGTTTCTTCTGCTTCAAGGCTTCTATGGTTTTGAACAGTGGTGAATCTTCCCTCTGTTCAGCAGCAATGTCACTTAATGCAGCGATGACTGAGATTTAATACACGCATACCATTGTGAAATTGAATTTTACCCATAGTGGATGCTGTCGAACTCCGTGACTGTTCCTTTATGTGAAATTGTACTCCAGAAGCCTCAGTTCCCATCATGCCAGTCGATCTAGCGGATCCTTCATGCTAGTCAGCCAGCATAGATGATGGTGGTTCATCTCAAAGGTGAATGGTTTGTCAATTAAACAGAGTCAAAACGTGTGATTATCCAAACGACTGCTATGGGCTCTTTCTCGAGTAGGTCATCTCAGACTTGGAGTGTGCTCTGGAAGTATAAGCCAACACGTTTTCAGCACTTCCCTGAATTTGCACTCCAACCGCATCTGTCTCATAACTGCTAGCATCTGCATGGAGTTTTGTCTCGGTATTCTCATCATATGAAGCTAACTCTTCTTCAGAAGGACCACAGAAGAGGACCCTGAGCGCTCTGGAGCTTCAGTGATGCCATCTTGCAGCATTTTTTCCACTTCCTCTCCCTGACTTTGCACTACAACCGCATCTATCTCGTAACTGCTGGCATCTGCATGAAGTTTTGTCTCGGTATTCTCATCACCACAGAAGAGGACCCTGAGCGCTCTGAAGCTTCAGTGATGCCATCTTGCAGCATTTTTTCCACTTCCTCCTGGATTATCCGTCGTTCAGCAAGCGACATTCTGTATGAACTGGCTAATTGGAAGATAATTCCGAGTTCTGTACGTTGTTTAACCATCAGCCGTTTGATCTGCCTTTCCTCCTCCAAATCTGGAAGTATCTGAAAGTTGATGCAGAACGGCTGTCGTTTGCCAGTGTTGTTCCTCGGTCTGGCCAGACCCGATCGACACTTCGATAGTACCGTCCCCCCGGGTCGTCTGTAGTGATAGCGGACCACAATTATTCGGCGTTGGTACTAAGCTGCTATTCCTGGACTGGTTCAGCTGTCCCTTTGCACATTCCTTTATGGATGTATTGTGGCAACTCGTGACAAGAAATGATCCAAAGTTTGATCCGAAGTTCTTCCTCATCGTCTCAATGCTTATAATTGTCGCTGGTATGTAGATTTATTTTGTGAACCTGAGCAAGTTTTTGCAGTCGATAAAAGCTTCACGGTGTAACTTAGCATCTCGGCTGACAGATGGAACTCGTGTGGTCGAAGATGCAGCACAACAACGTTTTCAACGGCAAACAATCTCCGAGAGCAATCTATATTGTGTGTGCTTGTTGAATAGCTTCGTCAGTCTTGATCCCTGATCTTCCACAGTCCAGGTCTGATTGCGGTGCCTGCATGAGTCCCATCCCATGATAACATAATGAATTAAAACGGTAAATTCGAAGGGCTGTGTTCTGTCATTGGTAATTACCCTCGCAATACATGTACCTGTTCGCTGGATGTATTCCTCCTTGGCGACTTCCAACACAGTGTTTCGTATTATAAGCGTCCTACTAAACTACACATTGGACTCGCATTCGGGAGGGCGACGGTTCAAACCCGAGTCTGGCCATCCTGATTTAGGCTTTCCGTGACTTCCCTCAATCGCTTTAGGCAAATGCCGGGTTGGTTCCTTTGAAAGAACCGGCCGAATTCGTTCCCCATCCTTCCCTAATCCGACGGGACCGATGTCCTCGCTGTTCGATTGTAACGCCGTAAATGCATATCCTCCTATTTCCATCTATTGTACTATAAATTGGTTTTCCTTATTTTTGTTACCTGAATATATGACATTTCTGTGTCTTTACATATTATAATTGTTTTACTATTTGTATATATATATTTCTGCATTTATGTCGATGTATAATTGGTTTGTTTCGTAAATATTATTTGTATTTTTACGCTGGGTCTTGCCTAGGGAAAACTGCTATCGAACGATTACATCGATAGGTCGTGTGAAGAATCAAAGTGTGTAGGATCTTTGGTAGTGTTAACTCTGCCGCGTGGAGCGCGGGCAGAGAGGGAGTCTGGCTGGAGTAGCGAGTGGTGCAGGTGTGTTGTGTGAAGCTCCCGCGAGTTGCCGCGCTTTCGGGGTTTGGCAGCATGTAATTGCGCTCGACTTGCGATGATAGTTTCTCACATGGTGTCGCGAACGGGAAGCATTAGCTGGCGCACATCAAGAGCCCGTTTCGCCTGGTGACCGTGTCGAGAAGAAGGCGCGCCAACATCCAGCTTCTGCAACAGCGACGGCCGACAATGAGTGACTGTCGCCACCTCCTCGATCGACGGCTTCAAACCTTCAATCAACCAACAAGGAAGACTGGAAGCACGTAAAGTTTTAGAACTGTATGGCAGACCTCAGCTTTTCAAACTGTTCAAATCACAAAATTACAGCAACGTAGCATGAATCTTTGTTGCTCATTGTCCCACTTGCATTACCAAGCAGGGTCCCTTCCTTTTCCGGAATGAACCCGAGTGTCGTTGAAATTCAAACGCCAGCATTAAAGCAATATTATTCTTTTTCATTGCTTTAATTTCAAAGTTCAGTTAAAGTATTCATAGCTGGCTACAATATTTAGATTACACAAGCACAAATTATGAGTGCGAGTTTTGTTACCATATTTTAGCTTACCTGTGACTACAGCTCAGCTTGGTACGTACTAAATTTTACTATTGTTAATTGTTGAGAATCATTTAATTCAAGTTCAAAGTTAAATCTCTTATTTTTAAATTGCGTAGATTCAAGTAGCTTTTGAAATGATTGTTGAGGTAGTCCAAGACTAACCGTATTTTACTGAATTTCGATGTGCTTCAGAAAGAAAGCTCACTATTAACTTCAGTCACTAAATTAACTTTCGATTTTCCGGTTTTATTAATTCTTTTGCTAAATTAAGTCAGAGTGTAGCGAAATTTATTACTTCTGACAAACTTTCAGTTTTCACACTACACGTGTCAACCTTCAGTTGCCGCGCTTCTAGTGCTAATTATATGTGTAATAACCTTTCTTTTTCAGTTACTATAGTAATTGTCCTTAGGACTGGCGACCGTAATTTCCCCCAAATCTCAATATCTAATTACCGCTAGGTAATTGTTAACGTAACGGCCGCACATTTACTTTCTTTATTAACTTTACCCCTTTTTAAAATTATTTTCCACCTGTTTCATTAGCATTTTTCCTTTCATTTAGATGTAACCCTTTCCTCCCTCTTTACCGACAAATCAACTTCGGTGACGATTGCTTTTCCCAAATTTCCATTAGGTACACGCGGTTTAATTTTTCACTGTCATTAAGGTCGATAAGTGAGGGGGAGGTTACACACTCTCCTAAAATTCTCCCAGTAAACCAACGTCGACCAGTCACCTTCCCTGCCACAGTTCTCACATCCTCGTTCCACCTCATATCGCTTCGTGCTGCACCCTCAACGACACCAGTTCCAGCTGACAGCCGAGATGCTCAGTTACACCGTGAAGCTTTTGTCGACTGATCACAAAAGAAAAGATCAGTGCATGAGATTCTCCTTCTCTGATTTCATATGTTGACTGAGTCCCTTGCCCAGACAGAGTATGAGCAACCCTGGTTAATTTTTTTATTCGATTTAGGGTTTATAAACTCCGTAAATGTTGGCTCCTAGCCTCAGCTCTGAAAAAGGCTACGGCTGGGCGAGTTCTACATCTACGTCTACATCTACATAGATACTCCGCAAGCCACCGTACGGTGTGTGGCGAGAGTACCCTGTATCGTTACAGCCATTTCCTTTCCTATTCCATTCGCGAATAGGGCGAGGGAAAAAGGCTCTCTATATGCCTCCGCATGAGCCCTAATTTCTCGTATTTTATCTTCGTGGTCCTTACGCGCAATGCATGTTGGCGGCAGTAGAATCGCTCTGTTGTCAGCTTTAAACGTCGTTTCCGTAAATTTTCTCAATAGCGTTTCTAGAAAGAACGTCGTCTTCGCTCCAAGGATTCCCATTTGAGTTCCCGAAGCATGGTCATAAAACGTGTTTTTCGAACCTACCGGTAACAAATCCAGTATCCCGCCTCGATGTCTTCCTCCAGTCTGACCTGGTACGGATCCCAAACACTCGATCAGTACTCAGGAATAGGTCGCATCAACATCCTATATGCGGTCACCTTTACAGATGAACCACTATTTCCTAAAATTCTCTCAATAAACCAAAGTCGACCATTCACCTTCCCTGCCACAATTCTCACATCCTCGTTCCACTTCATATGACTTTGCAACGTTAAACCCAGATATTTAAACGACTTGACTGTATCACGCGGGACAATAGTAATGCTGTATTCGAATACTACAGGTTTGATCTTCCTACTAATCCGCACTAATTTATATTTTTCCACATTTAGGGCTGGCTGCCATTCATCACACCAACTGGAAATTTTGTCTAAGTCGTCTTGTATCTTCCTACAGCCATTCAACTGTACCGCACACTACAGCATCATCAGCAAACAATAACAGATTGCTGCTCACCCTTTCCGCCAAATCATTTATGTATATAAAGAACAACAGTGATCCTATCACACTGAACTGGGGCACTCCTGACGATACATTAGTCTCTGATGAACACTCGCCGTCGAGGAGAACGTAGTGGGATCTATTATTTAAAGCCCGCATCTCGTGGTCGTGCGGTAGCGTTCGCGCTTCCCACGCCCGGGTTCCCGGGTTCGATTCCCGGCGGGGTCAGGGATTTTCTCTGCCTCGTGATGGCTGGCTGTTGTGTGCTGTCCTTAGGTTGGTTAGGTTTAAGTAGTTCTAAGTTCTAGGGGACTTATGACCACAGCAGTTGAGTCCCATAGTGCTCAGAGCCATTTGAACCATTTTTTTTATTATTTAAAGAAATCTTCGAGCCATTCAAATATCTGTGCACTTATTCCATCCGCTCGTACCTTCGTTAGCAGTCTGGAGTGAAGCACCGTGTCAAATGATTTTCGGAAATCTAGAAACAGGCGAAATACCCTCAGACTTGAATATAATAATTACAATCACAGAGAAAGCAGATGTTGACAGATGTGAAAATTACCGAACTATCAGTTTAATAAGCCACTGCTGCAAAATGCTAACACGATTCTATACAGATGAATGGAAAAACTGGTAGTATCCGAACTCGGGGAAGATCAGTTTGGATTCCGTAGAAATATTGGAACACGTGAGGCAATACTGACCCTACGACTTACGTTAGAAAATAGATTAATGAAAGGCAAACCTACGTTTCTAGCATTTGTAGACATAGGGAAAACTTTTGACATTGTTGACTGGAATACTCTCTTTCAAATTCTGAAGGTGGCAGGGGTAAAATACAGGGAGCGAAAGGCTATTTACAATTTGTACAGAAACCAGATGGCAGTTATAAGAGTCGAGGGACATGAAAGGGAAGCAGTGGTTGGGAAGGGAGTGAGACAGGGTTATAGCCTCTCCCCGATGTTATTCAATCTGTATATTGAGCAAGCAGTAAAGGAAACAGAAGAAAAATTTGGAGTAGGAATTAAAATCCATGGAGAAGAAATAAAAACTTTGAGATTCGCCGATGACATTGTAATTCTATCAGAGACTGCAAAGGACTTGGAAGAGCAGTTGAACGGAATGGACAGGGTCTTGAAGGGAGGATATAATATGAACATCAACAAAAGCAAAACGAGAATAATGGATGTAGTCGAATTAAATCGGGTGATGCTGCAGGAATTAGATTAGGAAATGAGACGCTTAAAGTAGTAAATGAATTTTGCTATTTGGGGAGCAATATAACTGATGATGGTCGAAGTAGAGAGGATATAACATGTAGACTGGCAATGGCAAGGAAAGCATTTCTGAAGAAGAGAAATTTGTTAACATCGAGCATATATTTAAGTGTCAGGAAGTCGTTTCTGAAAGTACTTGTGCGGAGTGTAGCCATGTATGGAAGTGAAACGTGGACGAGAAATAGTTTAGACAAGAAGAGAATAGAAGCTTTCGAAATGTGGTGGTACAGAAGAATGCTGAAGATTAGATGGGTAGATCACATAACTAATGAGGAGGTATTGAACAGATCTTGGGAGAAGAGAAATTTTTGGCAGAACTTGACTAGAAGAAGGGTCGGTTGGTAGAGGGTATTTCTGGGGCATCAAGGGATCACCAATTTAGTATTGGAGGGCAGCGTGGAAAGTAAAAATCGTAGAGGGAGACCAAGAGATGAATTCACTAAGCAGATTCATAAGGATGTAAGCTGCAGTAGATACTGAGAGATGAAGAATCTTGCACAGGATAGAGTAGCATGGAGCGCTGCATCAAACCAGTCTCTGGACTGAAGACCACAACAACAGAAACATAGAGTCTTCCTGTTGCACTTCATCTTTGATTCTCACTATATCACGTGAGAAAGGGGCAAGCTGAGTTTCATACGAGCGATGCTTTCTAATAGCGTGCTGATTCGTGGACGTAAGCTTGTTAGTTTCAAGAACTCTATTATATTCGAACTGAATCTTCAAGGATTCTGCAGCAAACGGAAGTTAGGGAAGATTGGGCTGTAATTTTGCGAAAGAAGGACGCATCAGTCATCAGTCAGGGGAACACGTCCCTCTCCTCCCCTGTCCACACACACACACACACACACACACACACACATACACACACACACACACACACACACACACACACACACACACACACACACACACACAGAACTCTGTAAGAAGCGGTGCTGGCTCCAGCTCTCCATGGAGGCCCTCTGTGACAATGGCCACGAGTTACGCTTTCGATGCAGGTGGGCGTAGCCGAGGACGAAAGAGAAATCCTTTGGCGACGCTTTGACGAGCCACCTGGCTGCAGTTAAGCAGCATATCCGCTAACAACGGGAACAAATGTTCAAATGTTTGTGAAATCTTATGGGACTTAACTGCTAAGGTCATCAGTCCCTAAGCTTACACACTACTTAACCTAAATTATCCTAAGGACAAACACACACACCCATGCCCGAGGGAGGACTCAAACCTCCGCTGAGACCAGCCGCACAGTCCACGACTGCAGCGCCTTAGACCGCTCGGCTAATACCGCGCGGCAACAACGGGAACATCCCGTACAGCGACATCTGCTGGCACCACTAGAGGGAGCGGCCAAACAAATACGAGCGTCACTCCAAAAGAAATGCACACTATTTTATTTAAATCCATATTTTATTCTCCATGTTTGAAAGTTTTAAAGTGTGTAGATACATCCTTCAGGAACAATATTTTCACTTCCCCACGTAATTTCCATTCCTCTCAACTGCCTTACGCCATCGTGGAATCAGCGCCTGTATACTCGCACGGTAAAATTCTGGACCAACCTGTTGGAGCCACAGTTTGGCAAGGGAGTCATCATCTTCAAACCTTGTTCCACGAAGATAGTCTTTCAGTTTCCTAAAGAGATGATAGTCACATGGAGCCAGGTCAGTAATGTAAGGCGGGTGTTTCAGTGTTGTCCATCCGAGTTTTGTGATCGCTTCTATGGTTTTTTGACTGACATGTGGCCGTGCATTGTCGTGCAACAGCAAAACATCCTGCTTTTGCCGGTGTGGTTGAACACGACTCAGTCGAGCTTGAAGTTTCTTCAGTGTCGTCACATATGCATCAGAGTTTATGATGGTTCCACTTGGCATGATGTCCACAAGCAAGAGTCCTTCAGAATCGAAAAGCACCGTAGCCATAACTTTTCCAGCAGAAGGTGTGGTTTTGATTTCTTTTTCTTGGGTGAATTTGCATGATGCCACTCCATTGATTGCCTCTTCGTCTCTGGTGAAAAATGATGGAACCACGTTTCATCACCTGTCAAATTCTTCTAAGAAATTCATCTCCACCATTCTCGTACTGTTCCAAAAGTTCGCTGCATACCGTTTTCTTGTTTCTTTGTGAGCCACTGTCAACATCCTGGGAACCCACCTGGCACAAACCTTTTTTAACGCCAACACTTTCAGTATTCTGCAAACACTTCCTTCCCCTATCCCAACGCAGCGTGACAATTCGTTCACTGTGATGCGTCTGTCAGCAGTCACCAATTCGTTTACTCTCTGCACATTGTCTGGAGTGTGTGCAGTACGAGGTCTGCCGCTGTGAGGACAATCCTCAATATTGCCGTGCCCACTTTCATCACGTAACCTTCTTGCCCACCGACTAACTGCGATCGACAGCAGCATATCCATACACCTTTTTCAACTTCTTGTGGATGTTTCCCACTGTCTCCTTTCCACAGCACAGGAATTCCATGACAGCACATTGCTTCTCACGAACGTCAAGTGTAACAGCCATCTTGAAGACATGCTGTGACGGCTCCACTCACGAGAACAGGTTGAACAAAGTTTGAAAACAAGCGGGAAGGATGTATCTACACACTGTAAAACTTCCACACATGCAGAATGAAAACTGATTTTTATATAAATAGTGTGCGTTTCTTTTGGAGTGACCCTCGTAATTCTTCTCCAGCTGGGCACCCGGACATGCTTTGACTCAAATAATGGAATTTCCAAGGCTGGAAATTTTGTAACAGATGACCGAATTCTCCGCCAAGTTGACGCCAAACTTTGGGCCTCACAGACAAGTACGCTCTGTCTCATTTACTATCGTCTTTCTCTCTCTCTCTCTCTCCCTCTGGTCTTACCTGGTAATTTTCCAGTCGAGTTTTCTAGGAGGGCGGACTGTGATTTCTGCTTTTCTTTACCCAGCTGGACGGACAGTAGAAATTAATAGATAAACGACAAATTCTCAATGGTCCCACTGGTGTAGCACTAGTTCTTGCAACGACACTGTCCATCTAATGAACTACGCGTTTCTCACGCCGAACCAAAGTAGAACTCAGGTAGTGAGGGAAAAGGGCTTTCGGATTTTAGTTTCGGAAGAGGAACGACATTGGAATCGGGCGAGAGGGCCGCAGGTGCAAGAGTGATGTGAGAAGCCTTTTGATGTCCATACCTAGACTTCGACTATCGCTGGTTAAGATGGGCGGCCACGAGGATCTCAGAGGCGATCCCGACTTCCCTGTGGTAAGCATTGCTCCGTCGGTTGCCTGATAGGTCTTGTTAGGCTTTGCTCACCCTAGTGCCCAAACTTTTCATTACATAAATTTCCGTAATTCCATCAAATTTCCGATTCTTACTTCGCAAATGGATTGTAGATTCGTTTCGCGAACCTTGATGCCTTTCCCCACATGTACTGCTCATACCAACAGTCGAAAGTGTGGTTTTGACTCCCATCTAATGCATGTTTTTGGAGAGGAATACATTTACGTTTCCTTTGTCTCTCCCTCTTTTCTCTTGATCTACACTCGCGAGAAGTGTGCAAGACATATTATCGACCCTCTAACGATCGATCATTTGATACTGTGCTATGCTTAAATCAGTGTTAATCAATTTGTTTTGACTATATATGACGGTAGTATCTGTTCCCGAAAGAACAGTTACCGTAGATGACCATGCAGCTTTGATAGAAATGAAATGGTAATTAAATGGACATCCTAGCTGCAAACAGGCGTTGATGTACTTCATTGGGGACATGATGAAAATGTGTGCCCCGACCGGGACTCGAACCCGGGATCTCCTGCTTACATGGCAGACGCTCTATCCATCTGAGCCACCGTGGGCACAGAGGATAGTGCGTCTGCAGGGACTTATCCCTTGCACGCTCCCCGTGAGGCGCACTATGAATGTAGTGTTGTGGACATGTTGGGAATGTGGATCTCACGGGGAGCGTGCAAGGGATAAGTCCCTGCAGACGCACTATCCTCTGTGCCCACGGTGGCTCAGGTGGGTAGAGCGTCTGCCATGTAAGCAGGAGATCCCGGGTTCGAGTCCCGGTCGGGGCACGCATTTTCAACATGTCCCCAATGAAGTACATCAACGCCTGTTTGCAGCTAGGGTGTCCATTTAATTATCATTTCAATTTGTTTTGTTACAGCACACCCTGAAAATAACATTAAATGGCTATTTGTCATGACCATTGAGGATTTCCTGTTTATAATCATAACATTTCCTTTCGTAATCAATTAGTAGGGCGTACAGGTGCCAATATTTGCAGTTTAGTGATATTTGAATGTCAAGTCTCTACACTGCACCATTCAGAATGTACGCACACATACATACATCTACACCACAACCGCCCCTCATGGTAACCCCTTATGGCATCGCGGATCATATGCGTCTTTAGTCGACGACGATAAGCATCGAGTGTAACAGAAAAGGAAGCCCCACAGTCGACTAGTGCCCGGGAAGGATGGTCTTTGATGATGAAGTCACTGAGATTTCTTGACATCTTGGTTACTGTCGTCCAAGAAGGATTTTCATCTGTGTCGGCCTGGCCACCATAGGTGGTCACCTCGCTTATCGTTTAGTTTTACTAAAGTCAGCGGCTAGGCGAGCGGTATTGTCAGAAAGTTTTATTTCGATCTCTTCTTTTATGACCCTGTCCCATAAACCATTTGCCGTTTTAATAACAGATATGATCGAGGTAAAGCTTTCTGACAATGTCGTCAATAGAAACGGTAGCTAGCACTAAGCACAGCTTGGGACATGGCGATCGGATGGTTGAAGCGGGCACAGCGGGTACGCAAAGAAAACATTACCATATATGACGCTGGAGAGAGTACGAGTGACGTCACGGAAGGCAGTGCAGCTGTGTAAGAATGGCAGCAGCAACCAGGATGTAACCACAACTTTACATTAGCCGAGAAGCACTCGGCCGATAACTTGTGAATATTTAATCACTTGACACGACAGGAAGTTCGACAGAGTTTTTATCAACAACTCCAATGTCTTTAAAGCAGTTAAAGGCAATGGAAATTTTTGACAGAACATTATCTTCAACCTCGATAGGTGTCTCCTACAGAAGACCTTCCGTATGACACCCACAAGAAGAAATCAAGGTAGGTCAGATTAGATGAACGAGCTGACCACGAAACGAAACTTCCTCTATCCATCCAACGTTCAGAAAATGTCCGACGCAGACGTTCGAGATTGAGAGGCACAAATTGAGCGTGGGACCCAATCGTCCGCTTGCTGATCTCTGGTAAGCGTTGAATACCCGAAAGCGGATGTTGCGTCACTGAACAACTAAAACAGATGCAACGTTAACTCGCTCGTCTGGGTGACGAAACCGCTGTCAAGTTTCTTTTCCTGCTTCACCATGCACAGTCAGAAGATTGTACCGTCTGTTGAGCCTCCTAGAACATAAATATAGCCAAAAAGAAATAGTTATAAATAATATAAGTAGGCTGTTTATGTTTTCTTATTGGCAACGTTACGTAGCGCTCTGTATGAAAATCACTGGCTGTGCTGTGTGCAGTCTGTGGCTAGTTTGCATTGTTGTCTGCCATTGTAGTGTTGGGCAGCGGCAGCTGGATGTGAACAGCGCGTAGCGTTGCGCAGTTGGAGGTGAGCCGCCAGCAGTGGTGGATGTGGGGAGAGAAATGGCGGAGTTTTGAAATTTGTAAAAATGGATGTCATGAGCTGCTGTATATATTATGACTTTTGATGACTATTAAGATAAATACATTGTTTGTTCTCTACTAAAATCTTTCATTTGCTAACTATGCCTATCAGTAGTTAGTGCCTTCAGTAGTTTGAATCTTTTATTTAGCTGGCAGTAGTGGCGCTCGCTGTTTTGCAGTAGTTCGAGTAACGAAGATTTTTGGTGAGGTAAGTGATTTGTGAAAGGTATAGGTTAATGTTAGTCAGGGCTATTCTTTTGTAGGGATTTTTGAAAGTCAGATTGCGTTGCGCTAAAAATATTGTGTGTCAGTTTAAGCACAGTCTTGCATAAATGTTCAAAGGGGACGTTTCAATAAATATAAATTCATTAGTATCTGCTTATTTTGCCTTTTATATTACCTCATAGCAGCCATCAACATTACTCTCCAATTCATACTCAATTATTTGGAAAGCATTCGCAGAATCACTTTTAGACTCTTTCTCAACCGCACACGTAAAAAATAGAGCTGTAAATGGAGGACATCAAAATCAAGAACCGAAAAACTGGAGTCTATGGCATAGAAAACTTGGGGTGTGTGGTCATTCTTTTGCATTCCCGTTGTTACCATCATGGAGACACTGATTCTCACTAGATTTTGTCCTTATTCTTAACACTAGCAAAGAAAACCACTGGAAAGCTGGCGCTTTTACCAGGCGTAGCAACTGCAAATAGTCGTATGTTGGAATACTGGTCGGAAAACGTCGGCAATCGAAGTCGTTTACTGCACTACAGGGCATACGACAGCGACAAAACAGCTTTCCGCGGCGATTAAAGGAGATGGAATAACAGCTTTTAACGGTAATTTGGCACCGCTCCACACAATCCTGCTGTGATTTTCCAATGGGAAGCCTCTCTGTATGCAGTAAAAAAAGCCATTCTGTGTGTTGTGTTCTGCAGTTAGTCTGCTGCAGTAATAAGCCCCTAAGCACTTTTAATGTGTATTCGACCAGGTACTTTTGCAAGCACCAGCTTGTCAGGACGAACATTCCGTGCACAGGTCTGATCGGATGTTGTGTGTAAACTAACGCCTACGTCACTACGCAAGTGTTATATTAAAGCAGCAGGGGAAACGTATTTTTCGCCACAGTACCATCAGGCTCCTACTAGATTTTGTACTTGTTGTTAACATTAATAAAGAAAACCGCTTTCGCCAGCTGTGTTGACTACAAGCAACCATATTTTGGAGTGCTAATCGAAAAATGTACGAATCGAGACGTTTTACTACATTAAACGACATGCAGTAGTGAGCCGTGGTAAAAACTGCTGTTTTGAAGAGGGCGCCGCAGCGCGTAGTGTCAAGCGGTCGCCCTCCGTTTCTGGCGGTGGCGCCGCTGTGGCAATCGCAGCTTTGGTGTCTCCCTCTGGTGGGAAAGGTTGCCTGTTCACGTGCATTTAAGGGGCGCTATGAGCTTGCCAGTCAGAAATCCCTCATCCGCCCTATCCTTTGTTATGCCCATCTGGCTTGGATCTCCGCCCCCACCCCCCCTTACCTTTTATAAATCCCTGCAAATCCTTGAACGCCATGCTCTCTGCCTCGCCTATCGCATCCGTCTCCCCTCCCCCACGCGGATCCTGTACGATCTCATTCCCTTCCCCCACCTCCTCCTTTTCCTTGAAAGGATACGGATCCTGTACACCTCCCGTAAACTCGATCCTCCTCACCCGCTAGTCTCCCCGATCCTCTCCCACCCCCGCCCGCTGCCGCGCCTGTATTCCCACGTCCCACCCGGTCTCCATCTCTCCACCCTCCTTACCCTCTCCCAAGGTGGCTTCCGCCAGCTCCCTCTCCCTGATGATGCCCTCCTCCCCACCATCTACTCCTCCTACCAACTTTGATCCTCCCACCCTCCTCCTGTGTTTGCTCCTCTGGGCACCCTCCCTCCCTTCCCTCCCTCTTCCCTCCCTCCTCCATTTCACCCCACTCCTCCCCCGGGCTTCCCCTCCCCTGTCCCTCTCCTCCTTCCCCCATCTCCTCAGCCATTGGCATCCCTGTTCTCCCCTCTCCCCCACCTCACCCTTCTTCCCCTCTTGGCAGGTCCCCAGACTCGCACACGCTAAGTGGACATTCGCGCGCCGGAGATCATCGCGATCAGTGTCTCGTGTGCGCCGTCGTGTTTAGTGTTCAGTGTTCGCCGTCACACTCCATCGTTCACCAGTGCCATCATCATCTCCAGTGTTTGTGCTTCGTGTCAACGGTTTGTAGTGTGGATTGTCATCGAGTGTGAACGGCTTCATGTTTTTTTATGTTCCTGTGTCTACTGTTTTTTCCCGCCGTTTTTCCAAGTCATGTATCTTCTCTGTTTATATCATTGTGCTATCTTTGGCTCAAGGGCGGCGCATTGTGCTGCTGCCAGCCTACCTGTTCGCCAGGTTTTAAAATCACAATAAAGAAAGAAAAAAAACTCGCCAGTCAGTCAGTATGGGTCAGTCTTTCGTCCCCAGCTTGCTAGTCTGTCTCTCGTCCGCATTTGTTAGGCAGTTAGTGTCTGTCTGTCGTTCGGAGTGCTAGTATATCTGTCGCTCGGATCAACCTTTAAAGCCGGCAAAATGAGAGTCTTTCCACTCCGCCAGTAAGAGAACTCAGCGAGTGGTCGCCCGGTTGGGGCTTAGTTCCTGCATCTGAGTCTGCGCGTTAGGCCGCCCAGTCTGCTCGAGTTTGCTCAGGCAATGGTCATTGGCGGTTGGATCGATCGGTTGGTCGGTCGCGCACTGAGGCACAAGATGACTCGTCCGTCTTGAGCGTCGGCGCATGTGAGGTCGCCACGTGAGTCTAGTGGGCCGCGGCGTATAGCGAGAGGTAGTGACTTCGCGGTCGACACGAGAGCAACAGAAGTCAACCAACGACATCGGTCTGGCGGGTGCGAGCTGCGACGCCGTGAGACGGGAGATCGGCGCGCCTTCCTGCGTCCGTTGGAGCGGCTGGCAGCGGACGGTTCGGGAGAGCGATTTGGGGGTGCTGGGCCAGGTCTTCTCGAGAAATCGCAGTTTATTAGAAGTTAATTGATTGGTGATGTGTTGTTTCATTTACTCTTGTTAAATTCTACTTGTTTTCTTGGTAAGGTCACCAGCCGTTTTGCTTTGGGGTTGTCCCACCACTCTTCTCCGTTTGCCCACCCGTGCGGCGGTGGTTGTTTATAAATTGGGTGGTCCGTTTTTTCCTTGTGGGGTATGGGCGGGTTAGAGCAATCTGCGGTTTGGGTTTTTCGGTAATCTCCCTATCAATCTACCGTACGTTAGTAGCTGCCTCTGTCATGTTTGTCGGATTTGGTGTGTTAACGAATTTATTGCTTGGAGTGTAACGGCCTAATACGTGAAACATGTTTTGATCTTTGGAAACTTTGATATTATTGCCTATGATCTTGAGAGGCGGTATCTGTGTACTGTAGAACATCTTAACTATTGTTTGGCCAACCTTGTAGAATTCTATATAAGATTGCATTTCATGGACTTTTATTTAAATGATCATTTTAGTATATAAAGTTGCCACCCTTTCACCGTAAGATTTTTCTTAGAAGTTAAAGTAAAGTTGCACCTTCGGTGGTTGGTGAATATTTTAATTGTTAATGTTTTGTACCATTTCCATCCCTCCTACGGGGGGGTGCATAGTTTGTGTGCTTGTGTAAATTGTTAAAACTCTTAGTTTAAAGTAAAGTGGTGTATTGTAGATTTGCACCAGTGTAGTCTTTCAGAGGCTGTTGTGAGCGGTCGTTACTACGGCCGTCTCAAAAGGGAGCGGCAAGGTTCTCTGCCCGAAAGCTCATACAGTCAAAACTTGTTTCTTTCTGCTTCTGAATAAATAGTAACTTTGATATTTAGAGGGTGCTTTCTGACTATAATTAAATCTGTTTCTTTTAAAAAATGCTTTTAGGCACTATTAAAGTGAATAAAATTCTCATTTCTTAAAAGGAATTTGGTTATGATTTCATCAGTTACTCCCTGGCAACTACTTCCATGCTTACATAGTGTGATTAAATGTGTTAATGTTCTTGATGAATCGCGAGTAAATAAAATAAATTCTTTGAAAATAAATCACGGTTCAAGTTCTTGTAGAGTCTAAAAGCGATGAAGTAACAGCTTTTAACGGTAATTCGGAAGCACTATCAAGCAGCGTGATGTCATATTCCAGTGAGCAGTCTTTCTGCATAGATTAAAGATATTAATCTTTGTGTGGTGAAGTTCGTCTTTTCGAGTCATCATTCTTCTGACTGGTTTATGCGGCCCACCATGAATTCCTCTCCTGCGATAACATTTTCATCCCAGACTAGGACTTGCAACGTATGTCCTCAATTATTTTCTGGATGTATCCAGAACTGTCTTCCTCTACCGTTTTTACCCTCTGCAGCTCCCTCTAGTACCATGAAAGTTATTCTACAATATCTTAACAGCTGTCCTATCATCCTGTCCGTTCTTCCTGTCGCTGCTTACCACATATTCCTTTCCTCGCCCGTGCTACGGAGACCCTCCTTATTGCTTACCTTATCACTGCACATAATTTTCAACACTCTTGTGTAGCATCACATCCCAAATGCTTCGATTCTGTTCTGTTCTGCATTTCCCACAGTCCATGTTTCTCTGCCATACAATGCTGTGCTCCAAACGTACATTCTCAGAAATGTCTTCATCAAATCAGGGTCCATGTTTGATACTACTAGACTTCTCTTGGCCAGGAACGCCCTTTTACCCAGTGCTAGTCTGTTTTTGACGTCCTCCTAGCTTCAGGCGTGATGGGTTATTTTGCTACCTAGGTAGCAGAGTTCCTTAAATTCACCTACTCGTGATCACCAGTTCTGGTGTCAAGTTTCTCGCTGTTCTCATTTCTGTTACTTCCCGTTACCTACATCTACATTTACATCCATACTCCGCAAGCCACCTGACGGTGTGTGGCGGAGGGTACCATGAGTACCTCTATCGGTTCTCCCTTCTATTCCAGTCTCGTATTGTTCGTGGAAACAAGGATTGTCGGTACGCCTCTGTGTGGGCTCTAATCTCTCTGATTTTATCCTCATGGTCTCTTCGCGAGATATACGTAGGAGGGAGCAATATACTGCTTGACTCTTCGGTGAAGATATGTTCTCGAAACTTTGACAAAAGCCCGTACCGAGCTACTGAGCGTCTCTCCTGCAGAGTCTTCCACTGGAGTTCATCTATCATCTCCGTAACGCTTTCGCATTACTAAATGATCCTGTAACGAAGCGCGCTGCTCTCCGTTGGATCTTCTCTATATCTTCTATCAACCCTATCTGGTACGGATCCCACACTGCTGAGAAGTATTCAAGCAGTGGGCGAACAAGCGTACTGTAACCTACTTCCTTTGTTTTCGGATTGCATTTCCTTAGGATTCTTCCAATGAATCTCAGTCTGGCATCTGCTTTACCGACAATCAACATTATATGATCATTCCATTTTAAATCACTCCTAATGCGTACTCCCAGATAATTTATGGTATTAACTGCTTCCAGTTGCTGACCTGCTATTTTGTAGCTAAATGATAAAGGATCTATCCTTCTGTGTATTCGCAGAACATTACACTTGTCTACATTGAGATTCAATTGCCATTCCCTGCACCATGCGTCAATTCGCTGCAGATCCTCCTGCATTTCAGTACAATTTCCCATTGTTACAACCTCTTGATACACCACAGCATCATCTGCAAAAAGCCTCAGTGAACTACCTACGCCTTTCTGCGATTTACTCTCAATCCATATTCTGTACTCATTAAACTGTTTATTCCATTCAACAGATTCTGTAATTCATCTTCACTTTCACCGACGATAGCAATGTCATCAGTTAATCTTAACATTGACACCCTTTAATTGCATTCTTGAACCCTTCTTCTTTTATTGTCATTGTTTCGTCGACTTATGGATTGAACAGAAGGGGCGAAAGACTGCTCCCCTGTCTTACACACTTTTTGATCCGACAACTTCGTTCTTGATCTTCCACTTTAATTGTTTCTTCTTGGCTGTTATACATATTGTGTATTACCCGTTTTCCTTATAGCTTGCCCCTATTTTTCTCAGAATTTCGAACATGTTGCACCATTTTACATTGTTGAACATTTCCCAGGTCGACAAATCCTATGAAAGTGTCTTGATTTTTTTCACCTTGCTTCCATTATCTACTGCAACATCAGAGCCGCCTCTCTGGTGCCTTTACCTTTCCTAAACCCAGACAGATCGTCACGTAACACACCATCAATTTTCTTTTCCATTTTTCTGTATACACTCCTGGAAATGGAAAAAAGAACACATTGACACCGGTGTGTCAGACCCACCATACTTGCTCCGGACACTGCGAGAGGGCTGTACAAGCAATGATCACACGCACGGCACAGCGGACACACCAGGAACCGCGGTGTTGGCCGTCGAATGGCGCTAGCTGCGCAGCATTTGTGCACCGCCGCCGTCAGTGTCAGCCAGCTTGCCGTGGTATACGGAGCTCCATCGCAGTCTTTAACACTGGTAGCATGCCGCGACAGCGTGGACGTGAACCGTATGTGCAGTTGACGGACTTTGAGCGAGGGCGTATAGTGGGCATGCGGGAGGCCGGGTGGACGTACCGCCGAATTGCTCAACACGTGGGGCGTGAGGTCTCCACAGTACATCGATGTTGTCGCCAGTGGTCGGCGGAAGGTGCACGTGCCCGTCGACCTGGGACCGGACCGCAGCGACGCACGGATGCACGCCAAGACCGTAGGATCCTACGCAGTGCCGTAGGGGACCGCAGCGCCACTTCCCAGCAAATTAGGGACACTGTTGCTCCTGGGGTATCGGCGAGGACCATTCGCAACCGTCTCCATGAAGCTGGGCTAAGGTCCCGCACACCGTTAGGCCGTCTTCCGCTCACGCCCCAACATCGTGCAGCCCGCCTCCAGTGGTGTCGCGACAGGCGTGAATGGAGGGACGAATGGAGACGTGTCGTCTTCAGCGATGAGAGTCGCTTCTGCCTTGGTGCCAATGATGGTCGTATGCGTGTTTGGCGCCGTGCAGGTGAGCGCCACAATCAGGACTGCATACGACCGAGGCACACAGGGCCAACACCCGGCATCATGGTGTGGGGAGCGATCTCCTACACTGGCCGTACACCACTGGTGATCGTCGAGGGGACACTGAATAGTGCACGGTACATCCAAACCGTCATCGAACCCATCGTTCTACCATTCCTAGACCGGCAAGGGAACTTGCTGTTCCAACAGGACAATGCACGTCCGCATGTATCCCGTGCCACCCAACGTGCTCTAGAAGGTGTAAGTCAACTACCCTGGCCAGCAAGATCTCCGGATCTGTTCCCCATTGAGCATGTTTGGGACTGGATGAAGCGTCGTCTCACGCGGTCTGCACGTCCAGCACGAACGCTGGTCCAACTGAGGCGCCAGGTGGAAATGGCATGGCAAGCCGTTCCACAGGACTACATCCAGCATCTCTACGATCGTCTCCATGGGAGAATAGCAGCCTGCATTGCTGCGAAAGGTGGATATACACTGTACTAGTGCCGATATTGTGCATGCTCTGTTGCCTGTGTCTATGTGCCTGTGGTTCTGTCAGTGTGATCATGTGATGTATCTGACCCCAGGAATGTGTCAATAAAGTTTCCCCTTCCTGGGACAATGAATTCACGGTGTTCTTATTTCAATTTCCAGGAGTATATTATTCTTGTCAGCAACTTCGATGCCTGAACTGTTAAGCTGACTGTGCCTTAATTCTCGCACTTGCTCTTGCAATCTTAAGTACTGTACAGATGATGTTTTTTCGGAAGTCTGATGGTACATCGTCAGTCTCATAGGGCCTACATATCAACGTGAATAATTGTTTCGTTGTCACTTCCCCCAGTAATTTTAAAGTTCCGATGGATTGTTATCTATGCCTTCCGCCTCATTTGATCTTAATTCGTCTAAAGCCCTCTTAAATTCTAGTACTGAATCACCTATTCCTTCCCTTTCGATTCCTGTTCTTCTATCACATCATTAGATTAGTCCTCGCACTCATAAAGACCCTTAATGTACTCTTTCCACCTATTCGTTCTCTTGTCTGCATTTAACAGTATAATTTTCATTACGCTCATAATGTTACCACCCTTGCTTTTAATTCCACCGAAGGTTGTTTTGATTTTTCTATATGCTGAGTCAGTCCTTCCGACAATCATTTCTTTTTCGATTTCTTCCCATTTTTCATGCAGCCATTTCGCCTTAGCTTCCATGCACTTCCTGTTTGTTTAACTCCTCAGTGACTTGTATTTCCGTATTCCTGAATTTCCCTGATCATTTTTTTGCCTCCTTCTTTCGCCGATCATCTGAAGTATTTCTTCTTTTACACGTGGTTTTTTGGCTGTTAACCTCCTTGTACCTACGTTTTTCTCTCCAACTTCTGTTGTATCCTTTTTAAAGATGTTCATTCCTCTTCAACTGTACTGCCTACTGAGCTGTTGCTTATCGCAGTATGTGTAGTCTCAGAGATCGTCAAGCGTATCTCTTCATTTCTTAGTATTTCCGTATCCCACTTCCTTTTGCACTGATTCTTCCTGAATAGTCTCATAAACTTCAACCTGCTCTTCATCATTACTAAATTGTTACATGAATCTGCTCTGCCCCGGAGTACATGTTGCAATGCAATTTCTGATTTCGGGACGCTGCCTGGTCATGATCTAATCAAGCAGGAATCTTCCTGTTTCTCCCGGCCTTTTCCGAGTATATCTCCTCCTCTCTTGAAGAGAGTATTCGCTATTACCGCCTGAATTTATTGCAGAACTCAATTGGTCTTTCTCCTCTCTCATTCCTGCTATCTAGCCCATATTCTACTGTAACTGTTTCTTCTACTCCTTCCCCTGCAACCGCATTCCAATCCCCATGACTATTAGATTTTAATCTTCCTTTATGTACTGAATTACACATTCAGTATCGTCATATACTTCCTACATCTGTTCATCTTCTGCTTGCGACATCGGAATGTGTACCGGAACTGTTGTTGTCGATGTTGGTTTGCTGTCGATTATGATGAGAACAACCCTATTACTGACCTCTTTACTCTCTGTTCCATCTTCCTATTCATAACAAACCCTATTCCCATTGCACCATTTCCTGCTGCTGTTGATACTACACTATACTAGTCTGACCAGAAATCCTTGCCTTTTTCCCATCACTGACCCCACTATATCTAGACTGAGCCTTTGCGTTTCACTTTTGAGATTTTCTAGTTTCCCTGTCACGTTCAAACTCCTGACATTCCACGCCCCGACTCATAGAACGTTATCCTTTCCTTCGTTATTCAATCTTTTTCTCATGGTCACCTCCCTCTTGACAATCACCAACCCCTGGATATGCGAATGAGGGACTGGTTCAAATGGCTCTGAGCACTATGGGACTTAACGTCTGAGGTCATCAGTCCCCTAGAACTTAGAACTACTTAAACCTAACTAACCTAAGGACATCACACACACCCATGCCCGAGGCAGGATTCGAACCTGCGACCGTAGCGGTCGCGCGGTTCCAGACTGTAGCGCCTAGAGCCGCTCGGCCACTCCGACCGACTGAGGGACTGGTCCAGAATCTTTTGCAAATGGAGAGATCATCATGATACTCTTTCAATTACAACCAGACCACATGTCCTGTGCATATACGTCATGCGTCTTTGATGCAGTGATTTCCATCGCCTTCTTCATCCTCATGCCGTTGATCATATGCTGATATTTTCCCCTTTTGGGGAAGTTTCCCTCCCTTTTTTGATACTGAATAAACAATCCCCTAAACACGATTAATGGTTTATGTACACGAAAAACAAGAACTGGGAATTTAGGGCATCGAAGTCAAGGAACAAAAACTGTAGTGTATGGTGTATACATCAGCCATAAAGGAACGAGTGGCGATATCATGGTTTTGTGACCAACTCACAAGCTCTTAAAGGAAATGCATTGAATCTGTTCGACACATTGACTCCTTTAAGTATCTGTACGTTCTTTGTATTCCTCTTACTATATTTTGTCCTGATTCTTCTGCTAACAAGGAAAACCGCTGGGAAGGTGGTACAGCCATAGTAATTCCGAACGGCCATATGTTGGAGTGCTGATCAAAGCATGTCGCAACAGAGCCTGTTTACTTCATTAGCGGACATATGATTGCAACGTAAACGTATCTGCCGATTTTAAAAGCGATGGAATCACAGCTTTTAACGGTAACTGGGCAGCGCTCCACTGCAAGTTGCTGTCATATTCCAGTGGGGGGGGCCTCTCTCCGTACAGTAAAAAAATCGAACCTGTATGTGGTGCTCTGCATTTTCTTTACTGGATTAATATGCCCCTAAGCACTGTTAATGTGTTGTGATACGAAAATCTGTAAGTACTGACTAGGTATTTTTGGAAGCTCCAGTTTTTCAGGACGAATATTCCGTGCACAGAAGTAATCGGATGTTGTGTGTAAACTAACACCTACGTCACTACGCAACTGTTATACTCGTACTAAAGCCGCAGGAGAAATATATTTTTCGCCACAGTATCTTCAAGCTGTGTTATTTCGTAGCACTTAAAAAGAAGAAAGATTTTCACCCTCCACGCATCCCTCAAATACTAAATTGGTGATCCCTTGATGCCTCAGAATGTGTCCTACAAACCGATCCCATCTTCTAGTCAAGTTGTGCCACAAACTCCTCTTCTCCCCAATTCTGTTCAATACCTCCTCATTAGTTACGTCATCTACCCATCTAATCTTCAGTATTCTTCTGTAGCACCACATTTCGAAAGCTTCTATTCTCTTCTTGTCTGAACTATTTATCGTTCACGTTTCACTTCCATACATGGCTACACTACACACAAATACTTTCAGAAACGGCTTCCTGACACTTAAATCTATACTCGATGTTAACAAATTTCTCTTCTTCAGATATGCTTTCCTTGCCATTGCCAGTCTACATTTTATATCCTCTCTACTTCGACCATCATCAGTTATTTTGCTCCCCAAATAGCAAAATTCATTTACTACTTTAAGTGTCTCATTTCCTAATCTAATTGCCTCAGCATCACCCGATTTAATTCGACTACATTCCATTATCCTCGTTTTGCTTTTGTTGATGTTCATCTTATATCCTCCTTTCAAGACATTGGCCATTCCGTTCAGCTGCTCTTCCAGGTCCTTTGCTGTCTCTAACAGAATTACAATGTCATCGGCAAACCTCAAAGTTTTTATTTCTTCTCCATGGATTTTAATTCCTACTTCGAATTTTTCTTTTGTTTCCTTTACTGCTTGCTCAATATACAGATTTAATAACATCGGTGATAGGCTACAACCCTCTCTCACTCCCTTCTCGACCACTGCTTCTCTTTCGAGCCCCTTCAACTCTCATAACTGCCACCTGGTTTCTGTTCAAATTGTAAATACCCTTTCGCTCCCTGTATTTTACCCCTGTCACCTTCAGAATTTGAAAGAGAGTATTCCAGTCAACATTGTCAAAAGCTTTCTCCAAGTCTAGAAATGCCAAGAACGTAGGTTTGCCTTTCCTTAATCTATCTTCTAAGATAAGTCGTAGGGTCAGTATTCCCTCAGGTGTTCCAACATTTCTGCGGAATCCAAACTGATCTCCCCCGAAGTCGACTCCTGCCAGTTTTTCCATTCGTCTGTAAAGAATTCGTGTTAGTATTTTGCAGCCGTCAGTTACTAAACTGGTAGTTCGGTAATTTTCACACCTATCAACACCTACTTTCTTTGGGATTGGAATTATTATATTCTTCTTGTAGTATGAGGGTATTTCGCCTGTCTCACACATCTAGCTAACCATATGATAGAGAATGAGATTTTTACTCTGCAGCGGAGTGTGCGCGTCCGCAGCTCGTGGTCGTGCGGTAGCGTTCTCGCTTCCCGCGCCCGGGTTCCCGGGTTCGATTCCCGGCGGGGTCAGGGATTTTCTCTGCCTCATGATGACTGGGTGATGTGTGATGTCCTTAGGTTAGTTAGGTTCAAGTAGTTCTAAGTTCTAGGGGACTGGTGGCCATAGATGTTAAGTTCCATTTTTGGAGTGTGCGCTGATATGAAACTTCCTGGCAGATTAAAACTGTGTGCCGGGACGAGACTGTAAGTCGGGACCTTTGCCGTTCGCGGACAAGTGCTCTATCAATTGAGCTACCCAAGCACAGAGCACTTGCCCGCGAAAGGCAAAGGTCCCGAGTTCGAGACTCGGCCCGGCACACAGTTTTAATCTGCCAGGAAGTTTCATATGATAGAGTTTTGTCATGGCTGGCTGTCCTAAGGCTATCAGTAATTCTAACGGAATGTTGTCTACTTCCGGGGCCTTGTTTCGAATTTGGTCTTTCAGTGCTCTGTCAGACTCTTCACGCAGTATCATATCTCCCACTTCATCTTCATCCACGTCCTCTTCCATTTCCAAAATATTTCCCTCAAGTACATCGCCCTTGTATAGACGTTCTTTTCACCTTCTGCCTTCCCTTCTTTGCTTAGAAATAGTTTCCCATCTGAGCTCTTGATATTCATGCAAGTGGTTCTCTTTCCTTGAAAGGTCTTTTTAATTTTCCTGTAGGCAGTATCTATCGTACCCCTAGTGATAGATGCCTTTACGTCCTTACATTTGTCCTCTAGCCATGCCTGTTTAGCCATTTTGCACTTCCTGCTGATCTCATTCTGAGACGTTTGTATTCCTTTTTGCCTGCTTCATTTGCTGCAGTTTTATATTTTCTCCTTTCATCAATTAAGTTCAGTATCTCTTCTGTTACCCAAGGATTTCTACTAGCCCTCGTCTTTTTACTAACTTGATCCTCTGCTGCCTTCACTATTTCATTTCTCAAGGCTAGCCATTCTTCTTCTAGTGTATTTCTTTCCTCCGTTCTTGTCAATCGTTCCCTAATGCTCTCTCTGAAACTCTCTACAACCTCTGGTTCTTTCAGTTTATCCAGGTCTCATTTCCTAAAATTCCCGCCTTTTTACAGTTTCTTCAGTTTTAATCTACAGTTCACAACCAAAAGATTGTGGTCAGAGCCCATGTCTGCCCCTGGAAATGTTTTATAATTTATAACCTGGTTCCTAAATCTGTCTTACCATTATATAATCTATCTGAAATCTTCCAGTGTCTCCACGCCTCTTCCACACATACAACCTTCTTTCATGATTCTTAAAGCAAGTGTTAGCCATGATTAAGTTATGCTCTGTGCAAAATTCTACCAGGTGGCTTTCTCTTTCATTCCTTATTCCCATTCCATATTCACCTAGTACTTTTTCTTCCCGTCCTTTTCCTGCTATCGAATTCCGTTCCCCTATGACTTAAAATTTTAGTTTCCCTTAACTATCTGAATAATTCCTATTACCTCATCATACATTTGTTTACTCTGTTCCTCATCTGCGGAGCCAGTTGGCATATAAACTTGTACTACTGTGGTCGCGCGGGCTTCGTGTCTATCTTTGCTACAATAATTCCTTCACTATGCCGTTCGTAGTAGCTTACCAGCACCCCTATTTTTTTTATTCATTATTAAACCTACTCAGACATTACCCCTATTTGATTTTGTATTTATAACCCTGTATTCACCTGACCAGAAGTCTTGTTCCTCCTGCCACCGAACTTCACTAATTCCCACTATACCTAATTTTTAAACCTATTCATTTCCCTTTTTTAATTTTCTAAGCTACGTGTCCGATTAAGGGGTCTGACATTCCACTCTCCCATCCGTAGAATTCCAGTTTTCTTTCTCCTGATAACGGCGTCCTCCTAAGTAATCCCCTCCCGGCGATCCGAATGGGGGACTATTTTACCTCCGGAGTATTTTACCCAAGAGGACGCCATCGTCATTTAATCGCTGCATGCCCTCTGGAAAAATTACGGCTGTAGTTTCCCCTTGCTTTCCGCCGTTCGCAGTAGCAGTACACCAAGGCCGTTTTACTTAATGTTACAATACCAGATCAGTCAATCGTCCAGACTGTTGCCCCTGCAACTACTGAAGAGGCTGCTGCCCCTCTTCAGGAACCACATGTCTGTCTGGCCTCTCAACAGATACCCCTCCGTTGTGGTTGCACCTACGGTACGGCTATCTGTATCGCTGAGGCACGCAAGCCTCCCCACCAACGGCAAGGTCCATGGTTCAGAGTGGAGGACTATTGTGCATGCGTCGCGAAAATTCAGGTTTGAGTGCTGTGGCGCCATGGTGGTTCAAATGGCTCTGAGCACTATGGGACTCAACATCTTAGGTCATAAGTCCCCTAGAACTTAGAACTACTTAAACCTAACTAACCTAAGGACATCACACACACCCATGCCCGAGGCAGGATTCGAACCTGCGACCGTAGCAGTCCCGCGGTTCCGGACTGCAGCGCCAGAACCGCTAGACCACCGCGGCCGGCAATGGCGCCATGGTGTTCCCAAAAATTACATGTATGTTCGCCTCTAGCAGGCTGGTACAAAAATAGAACTACTTGATGATGCGATACGTACACTTGAGTGCGCCGCACCGCAGCGCTCACACCTGCTTTTTCGCAGCTTTAAGGAATATGTTTCTCGTGCTAATTTAATATAACGCTTGCATACTGATATAGGCGTTTGTTTACACACAACGTCCGATACCATCAGTAAACGTAATGTTCCTTTTGACAAGCTGGGGTGTGGAAAAGTACCTAGTCGATATAATGAACTAATTCGATACGTTTAACCCAAGACCTAAATGTATCGAGTCTCTTTGTCACCATTTAACGTCCTTCAATTATTTTCGATGATCAGTTAAAAAAATGAGTCCTGTATCAGTTCCTCATTTCCGTTTTTCTCTTTTTGTCTGCCTGCCTGAATGTAAGAAAGTATTTGTGTACTTTCACTATTACACATAATAAGCACTCTACTTAGATAGCTTTAAGTGTTTGTTTTAATGCAGTAAACTGAACTGCTGAACTATGTTTCAGTTTTAATTATGCTGTAATGCGACGCCTTTAATAACATGTTGATTTGTGGGCCATCCGTGCTTTGTTGTGTGCGTATTTGCAATCTATAATAAATTAAACCTTGTAGTCTAAATTTCTTGTCATGAAATATGATCTAAGTTTTTAGGAGAATGCAAATCAATCTGTTGCATTGTACTTTCCTTTATCATCGTCCACCGTGACAAAACTTACCTGCTCACCAACAACGACTCTTAGCCCGACAGCTACTAAATCAGGCAGTAGATGAAATTTACTTAACCAAATTACGACGTGAAGTCTCTTAGGAGACAAGAGACCATGTTTATACTTAACATTAACACTACATAAAGTGTGGATTGGTCGGTAATCAAAAAGCCATCCTTTATTGTTCGTAATACGATGTGTTTCGGACATAGCCATCGTCAGATAAGTAGGGGGAACATGCTGCACGTAGATATAGATGTTACCGGTTGTGCATGTAACAGTCTGCTAGCGAATGTTACGTGTACTTTTTGTAACCTTTATATCTACGTGGAGCACGTTCCTCCTAGATGTCTGAAGATGGCTACGTCTGCATTGCGTGATATTACGAGCCATGAAGCCAGTCTATTTTTGAACCATGTCCTTTTTACTACCGACCAATTCAGCCTTTATGCAATACTGCTGTTAATTAGAAATTGACTTGGCCAGCAGTAGGAAAATTTATTAATTGAACTTGTTTTGCTCCTCCTGTGATCACTGTCGTGGGTCTCACCACCGAACAGTAAGCTTTCAGAAGAATGCAACATTAGCATTTCAGGCCAGTTACCTTTTTCTCTTTTTTTATTGCATGGCATATGTGACTTATTTCCCGTGATGAGGGGCTTACTATTGCGGTAGACAAACTACAGAATGCCACCCACAGATTGGCATTTTTTACTGTGTGCAGTTGCGCTCCGCACCAGAATATGGCACCACGTTGCTGTGGAGTGTGCTTCCGAATTACCGTGTTAAAACCTGTTATTCCATCGGTTTTAAGCTCTGTAAAAACGGTTACGTAGCTATTACATGTTTCTTAATGCAGTAAACGGCCTTGATTCAGACATTTTTTGATCAGTATTCCAACGTTTGGCTATCTACAGTTATAACGGCTGGCAAAAGTACCACCTTCCCAGAGAATTTCTCTGCCAGCGTTAAGAACAAGAACAAAATCCAGTAAGATTCATGACTATTGTGTCGAAAAATGTGTTTCTCCTGCTGCTTTAGTATAACACTTGCGTAGTGACGAAGGCACCGGTTTACACACTACATTCGATTAGACCAGTGCACGGAATGTTCGTCCTGACAAGCCGGAGCTTGCGAAGGTGCCTAGTCAATACTTTTAGCTTCTTTTTCGTATACATAACACATTAACCTTGCTTAGAGGCTTGCTTGGGACTAGATGCACAACAACACCTAGTTCACCACTTTTGGAAGAAACGTAAAAATAAAGTAGATCCAGATGTTAGTGGAGCTTCGTAAAACAATTTTTTTCGCGTGTCACTTAGCGCAGTAATCGGTGTGGATTTCGATATTTTCGATCAGTGCTGTAACATATTGCTATTTGTGGTCACTCTGGACAGCACAAGCATCACCCTCCCAGCGGTTCACTGTGCTAGTGTTAAGAATAAAAACGAAATCTAGGAAGAGTCGTTATCCCCGGGAATACAAAGAAAAGCTATACACCTCTAGAGACCTGACTGTCTACTGGCAAAGATATCCCTGCCTAAAACGTCAACGTGTATTAGTTACTTCTGCACGCGTTACAGATTTTCCATGTTTCAAGAATTTTTGGCGGGCTGGCAAACAGGTCAAACAAAAGTTCTATTACAAAATATTTATCAGTTTTTGTATATACATTTACACAAAGAAAACAGCCCTTTCTTTATGTTTGTTTGCTGTGGTTTTAAAAATATCCAACTTAATTCTTAACTTATAATTTAAATTTACATCCGAATCATTTATTTCTTTCTCCAACTAGTAATTTGACAAGTACAAAGCAGGAGGTTTATGTGAACTGTCTCTTTTATGTCTATTCCTTCCTACAAATCTTCTAGCTGAGAGTTTTTTTAGCTCCTACAGTATTTCCTGCGTACCACTGTCTTCGTAACACTCCATATCTATCTGGGTGCACGCTGCCGGCTCTTCTGCTGCACATTCTTGTGTAATTTCGGTGCAGAGCTTCACCGAGGGAGGTGGCCGAGTGGTTAACGCACTCAACTCGCATACGGGAGGGCGACGGTTCAAACCCGTGTCCAGCCATCCTGATTTAGGTTTTCCGTGATTTTCGTAAATCGCTTCAGGCAAGTGGCGGGATGGTTCCTTTGCAAGGGCACGGCCGACTACCTTTACCTTATCCAATGGGACTTATGACTTCGCTGCTTTGTCCCCCTCCCCCAAATCAACGAACCAACAGTCCAGAACTTCAATTTTACAACTTTTGCCGTAAAAAAAAAAAAGAAAATAATCATTAATGCCTATCATGTTCGATCCAATCTACAGTCATAGAACATGTACAGTTACATATTTTTATTTTATAGTAATTCAGTTTTCTGTTCCACTCCCAAATGGAGCCGATGTGAAATAAGAGTTCTAGATGCTCCCCCTCCCCCCCCCCCCCCTCCACTCGCGAATTCAGCGGCGTGGACGCATCCATCATGGTGGTAGCTGGGTGCCGAGTAGCACGAAATGTTATGAATCAGCTTCCCGAAACCGACTGCGTGCTGAATTTGTGTCAGGCGACGCAGCTACGTGTGTTGTGGACTGGAGGGGAGGGAGGCGGGAGGAATTAGTACTTCACAAAAATGCGCTCAGTATAGAGCTCGCCGGCTGTGTGACATCCTGATACTGTACAGTCAGTCTCCCTTTGTTAATGTACAGGTGTGCTTTAAGATTTGGTACTGACACGTACATGGATGCAGGATGTGTCCTAGTCCAGTATTCCAACGTTTTTTCTTACCCATTTCGAAGACTATCTACAGTACTTTCCAGATTGATCAAAAGATGTGAGGTATAATTATATGATCGAAGGCTTTTTTTTAACAGTTCGGACGGTAATACACCCGAGTATTTGCTTATACATATGACAAAACAACAATCAGACTGAAACGCTAACTACTAGTTCTAGACACATATCGCAGATTCTTCGTGGATTATGTGGATTGTGATACAGCACTACCACGAATGCATACTATTGTAGAAACTACTATTCTGCACGTTGCATGAATTTCGAATTCTTTCCGATCTGATCAATTGATTTAGTTCCCATATAAAAATCCTGACACTTTCCAGTATTCCAACGTTTATTATCTTACCCACCTGGGTAGCTCAGTTGAAAAGTTTGGCGGTCGAGGTGACCACGGCATCGACAACGTGTGTCCTGCGCAAGGATGTAAAAGGCAGTCGGTGGTCGTTCTTTCAAACAATGCATTGCCTCTTTAGTGGATTTTAAAGGTTTGTCTTCCTTTACAGTGGATGCGGTACCCCTACTTTTGTTTTCTTAACGCCAGGCAGCTAATTCTACCAACTTTTTTGTGCCTACAAGCAGCGGAGCATTGACACATGATTGAAAAATAAATCGGACACTTTCGAGTACAGTTTGCATTGTGTCATTGTGATTAGCCCTTACTCGAGTGTTGTTTTCGGTGAAGATCTATACTTAACATCAGGCAGCTAAGTATTTACGTCGTAAGTATATTTTTCTGCATTTATACAGTATGCATCTTGGCATAGCCTACCAATGTTCTACCAGTTTCCAGATTTGTCACCAATCGACTAATATTTTGTGGCTTATGCTGTGATGCCATTATTTTTTATACTTTCAAAGTTTCTTACTGCCACATACAGCGTAAGTATGTGTGTAAGTATGTATGTATGGCATTATGGCATAATTTTGGCCTATATACCGGCTTTGTGTGTGTGTGTGTGTGTGTGTGTGTGTGTGTGTGTGTGTGTGCCTGTGCTACTATTGTATGATAGTGTATTTTAAAATGTGACATATTTATTTACATTATATACATTATTTATTTACATTGTATATTATATATATACAAATCTCCTACGAGAAAACGCAGTACATGGAAAACAAAACTGTAGATAATCTCCCAATTACTGCTTTATATGGGTCAAATGGCTCTGAGCGCTATAGGACTTAACATCTGAGGTCATCAGTCCCCTAGAGCTTAGAACTACTTAAACCTAACTAACCTAAGGACATCACACACATCCATGCCCGCGGCAGGATTCGAACCTGCGACCGTAGCGGTCACGCGGTTCCAGACTGAAGCGCCTAGAACCGCTCGGCCACAACGGCCGGCCTTTATATGGGAAAGTGGCACAAGTTGCCCACTTCAAATATCTGGGAGACATAATCCAACCATCAGGACTGAACTCAAAAACCAATAAAGATAGAATCTTCAGATTACAAAAAGCATATAAGCTCACTTGGAATCACTATAATAAGAAATCTATTTCTGTCAATGCGAAACTAAGGCATTGCAGCACAGTAGTCCTACCAGAGGCACTTTATGCTGCAGAAACTACAATGATTCATGGTCAGACTAAGATCAGAGAGACTGAAAAGCAGGAAAGAAAAATTGTGAGGAAAATATATGAACCAGTGTTTCGGGAATGAATTTTGATCAAGAGGCCAACTAGAGAGATTTACAAAGACATAGAAACAATAACAGACACCATTAGAAAGAGAAGGATGAAATGTTATGGACATATCAGCGGGATGAATAAAAGCAGGCACACAAGACAAATCTTTGAGATAGTAATCAAGAGCAAAAACAAGACATAGTGGATCACTGAAGCAGAAGAAGACATTAAAGAACTGGGGATCACACAAGACAACATAAACAATAGAGAACAGTTTAGAAACATCATACAGAAACACACACTTAAACACGAACACACAGAGAACAAAACGGGAAAAACATGCTCGGAAGAACGCAAGAGAGAACACAGTGAACGTATGAAGAGAATTTGGGAAGAACGAAGAAAGAAGAAATCATGACTACTCAAGTTCAATTGCTCTTTCAAAAGGAAATAATCGCAAATGAATGTAGAAAGCTGCTGCTGTGGCTCAGGCAACCATAGGTCGTGGAACTCCTCCGTGTCTCTCTCCAGCAGTTCTGCCAGCACTGGCTTAGGTCATCATTGGGACGTGGACGGTTGCTACTGTGGCCATGCTGTAGCACAGTCGAAGGACAAGAGGTTCACTAGGTCAGGCAGGATTCTGTGGAGAGGGCCCACTGCTGGTGCTGAGGTACTAGTATGTCGTGGAACACATCCATTTCCTCATCTGTAACAGTCACTGCTGTAGAGAGGTTCATCACATAGAAGGAGGCAGCACATGGGCTATATGTATCTCAAAGGCGAAGTAGCGAGCTATGAGTCCACACTGCGACCTACATACGAGGTGTGGCTAGAAAAAAACCGGACTAGTACTGGTGAAACAATAAAACGAATGCAATAAGGCTGAAAGTCGCGTGGCCTGTCACGTGACTCTCGCTCCGCCTACTGCTCCAGTTTCATCTGCCTCCTGCACTCAGTCTGCCCGTGGCGTCTGTTTTAAGTAGTTGACGTTTTGTCTGTGCGTCGGAAAATGTTGAGTGTACAGAAAGAACAGCGTGTTAACATCAAATTTTGTTTCAAACTAGGAAAATCTGCAAGTGAAACGTTTGTAATGTTACAACAAGTGTACGGCGATGATTGTTTATCGCGAACACAAGTGTTTGAGTGGTTTAAACGATTTAAAGATGGCCGCGAAGACACCAGTGATGACACTCGCACTGGCAGACCATTGTCAGCAAAAACTGATGCAAACATTGAAAAAATCGGTAAACTTGTTCGACAAGATCGCCGTTTAACAATCAGAGCAGTGTCTGAGTTAACAGGAGTTGACAAGGAAAGTGTTAGGCAGATTCTTCATGAAAGTTTCAACATGAACAAAGTGTGTTCAAAAATGGTTCCAAAGTGTCTCACAATTGAACAGAAGGAACGCCGAAGAGTGATTTGTTCTGACATCCTGGAAAACATTGAAAGTGATCCCACCTTCTTACAAAATGTTATTACTTGCGATGAATCGTGGTTTTTTACTTACGATCCCGAAACTAAACGCCAATCGCTGCATTGGAAAACTCCTGGTTCTCCACGACAAAAAAAAGCACGAATGTCAAAATCGAAATTCAAGGCAATGATGATTGTTTTTTTTTTTTTGACATCAAAGGGATTGTGCACATTGATTGGGTACCAGAGGGACAAACAGTGAATCAGCATTACTACATTAGCGTCCTGGCTACCCTACGTGAGCGAGTACGGAGAAAACGGAACGATTTGTGGAGAAGAAAGTCATGGATCCTTCACCAAGACAATGCCCCAGCTCACAGTGCGTTGTCAGTGAAGACGTTTTTTGGCAAAACACAACATTCCCATCTTAGATCATCCACCCTACTCACCTGATTTGGCCCCCTGTGACTTTTTTCTTTTCCCTAAAGTCAAGTCAGCTTTGAAAGGAACTAGATTTGAGACTGTTGAAGCAGTAAAAGAAAAAGCGACGGAAGTAATGTATGGACTTACCGAAAATGATCTGCAGCATTGCTATGAATACTGGAAAATTCGTATGGAGCGGTGTAGAGACCGAGGAGGAGAGTACATTGAAGGAGATAACATGAAATTGTAAATAATTGTAAATAAATGTTTTTTCCAGCATCAGTCCGGTTTTTTTCTAGCCGCACCTCGTATGGTGTAGAATGACGGGGCAAAAGTCAACATGTAGTCGGACAGCCTTTTGCCCGGCATAGTCCAGCAACTCTACGTGGCATGAACTCAACAGGTCGTTGGAAGTCCTCTGCAGAAATATTAAGCCATGCTGCCTCTATAACCGTCCATAATTGCTAAAGCGTTGCCGGTGCAAGATGTTGGCACGAACTGGCTTCTCGATTATTTCCCATAAATGTTCAATGGGATTCATGCTGGGCGATCTGGCTGGACGAATCTTTCGCTCGAATCGACCAGTATGTTCTCCAAACTAATCGCGAACTATTGTGGCCCAGTAACATGGCGCATTGCCATCCGTAAACATTTCATCGTTGTCTGAGATCCATGGATGAATGCAAATGGTCTCCAAGCACCCGGAAATAACCATTTCCAGTCAATGATCAGTTCAGCTGGACCACAGGACACAGTAGATCCCATGTAAACACAGACACACCGTTATGGAACCATCACCAGCATGCAGACAATTTGGATCCCTGGCGTTGTGGGCTCTTCGTCACACTCGAACCCTGCCATCAGCTGCTACCAACTGAAATCGGGACTCATCTCACCAGGCCACGGTTTTTCAGTCGTCTAGGGACCAACCAGTATAGCCACAAGCCCAGGAGAGGCGGAGCAGGCGACGTGGTGCTATTAGCAACGTCCGTCTTCTGCTACCATAGCAAGTGAATGACAAATTTCGCCACGCTGTTCTAAGGGATACGTTCGTAGTGCATCCCATGTTGATTTCTACATCTACATCTACATTTACACTCCGCAAGCCACCCAACGGTGTGTGGCGGAGGGCACTTTACGTGCCACTGTCATTACTTCCTTTTACTGTTCCAGTCGCGAATGGTTCGCGGGAAGAACGACTGCCGGAAAGCCTCCGTGCGCGCTCGAATCTATCCAATATTACATTTGTGATCTCCTCGGAAGGTATAAGTAGGGGGAAGAAATACACTCCTGGAAATTGAAATAAGAACACTGTGAATTCATTGTCCCAGGAAGGGGAAACTTTATTGACACATTCCTGGGGTCAGATACATCACATGATCACACTGACAGAACCACAGGCAAGTAGACATAGGCAACAGAGCATGCACAATGTCGGCACTAGTACAGTGTATATCCACCTTTCGCAGCAATGCAGGCTGCTATTCTCCCATGGAGACGATCGTAGAGATGCTGGATGTAGTCCTGTGGAACGGCTTGCCATGCCATTTCCACCTGGCGCCTCAGTTGGACCAGCGTTCGTGCTGGACGTGCAGACCGTGTGAGACGACGCTTCATCCAGTCCCAAACATGCTCAATGGGGGACAGATCCGGAGATCTTGCTGGCCAGGGTAGTTGACTTACACCTTCTAGAGCACGTTGGGTGGCACGGGATACATGCGGACGTGCATTGTCCTGTTGGAACAACAAGTTCCCTTGCCGGTCTAGGAATGGTAGAACGATGGGTTCGATGACGGTTTGGATGTACCGTGCACTATTCAGTGTCCCCTCGACGATCACCAGTGGTGTACGGCCAGTGTAGGAGATCGCTCCCCACACCATGATGCCGGGTGTTGGCCCTGTGTGCCTCGGTCGTATGCAGTCCTGATTGTGGCGCTCACCTGCACGGCGCCAAACACGCATACGACCATCATTGGCACCAAGGCAGAATCGACTCTCATCGCTGAAGACGACACGTCTCCATTCGTCGCTCCATTCACGCCTGTCGCGACACCGCTGGAGGCGGGCTGCACGATGTTGGGGCGTGAGCGGAAGACGGCCTAACGGTGTGCGGGACGGTAGCCCAGCTTCATGGAGACGGTTGCGAATGGTCCTCGCCGATACCCCAGGAGCAACAGTGTCCCTAATTTGCTGGGAAGTGGCGGTGCGGTCCCCTACGGCACTGCGTAGGATCCTACGGTCTTGGCGTGCATCCGTGCGTCGCTGCGGTCCGGTCCCAGGTCGACGGGCACGTGCACCTTCCGCCGACCACTGGCGACAACATCAATGTACTGTGGAGACCTCACGTCCCACGTGTTGAGCAATTCGGCGGTACGTCCACCCGGCCTCCCGCATGCCCACTACACGTCCTCGCTCAAAGTCCGTCAACTGCACATACAGTTCACGTCCACGCTGTCGCGGCATGCTACCAGTGTTAAAGACTGCGATGGAGCTCCGTATGCCACGGCAAACTGGCTGACACTGACGGCGGCGGTGCACAAATGCTGCGCAGCTAGCGCCATTCGACGGCCAACACCGCGGTTCCTGGTTTGTCCGCTGTGCCGTGCGTGTGATCATTGCTTGTACAGCCCTCTCGCAGTGTCCGGAGCGAGTATGGTGGGTCTGACACACCGGTGTCAATGTGTTCTTTTTTCCATTTCCAGGAGTGTATATTCGATACCTCATCCAGAAACGCACTCTCTCGAAACCTGGACAGCAAGCTATAGCGCGATGCAGAGCGCCTTTCTTGCAGAGTCTGCCACTTGAGTTTGCTAAACATCTCCGTAACACTATCACGCCCTGTGACGAAACGCGCCGCTGTTCTTTGGATTTTCTCTGTCTCCTCTGTCAACTCGACCTGGTACGGATCCCACACTGACGAGCAATATTAAAGTATAGGTCGAACGAGTGTTTTGTAAGCCACCTCCTTTATTGATGGACTACATTTTCTAAGGACTTTCCCAATGAATCTCAACTTTGCACCCGCCTTTCCAACAATTAATTTTATATGATCGTTCCACTTCAAATCGTTCCGTACGCATACTCCCAGATATTTTACGGAAGTAACTGCTATCATTGTTTGTTCCGCTATGATATAATCATGCAATAAAGGATCCTTCTTTCTATGTATTCGCAATACATTACATTTGTCTACGTTAAGGGTCAGTTGCCATTCCCTGCACCAAGTGCATATCTGCTGCAGATCATCCTGCATTTCGGTGCAATTTTCTAATACTGCGACTTCTCTGTATACTACAGTATCATCCGCGAAAAGCCGCATCGAACTTCCAACACTATCTGCTAGGTCATTTATATATATTGTGAAAAGCAATGGTCCCATAACACTCCCCTGTGGCACGCCAGAGGTTACTTTAACGTCTGTAGACGTCTCTCCATTGAGAACAACATGCAGTGTTCTGTTTGCTAAAAACTCGTCAATCCAGCCACACAGCTGGTCTGATATTCCGTAGGCTCTTACTTTGTTTTTCAGGTGACAGTGCGCAACTGTATCGAACGCCTTCCGGAAGTCAAGGAAAATGGCATCTACCTGGGAGCCTGTATCTAATATTTTCTGGGTCTCATGAACAAATAAAACGAGTTGGGTCTCACACGATCGCTGTTTCCGGAATCCATGTTGATTCCTACAGAGTAGATTCTGGGTTTCCAGAAATGACATGATACGCGAGCAAAAAACATGTTCTAAAATTCTACAACAGATTGATGTCAGAGATATAGGCCTAGAGTTTTGCGCATCTGCTCGACGACCCTTCTCGAAAACTGGGAGTACCTGTGCTCTTTTCCAATCATTTGGAACCTTCCGTTCCTCTAGAGACTTGCGGTACACGGCTGTTAGAAGGGGGGCAAGTTCTTTCACATAGTCTGTGTAGAATCGAATTGGTATCCCGTCAGGTCCAGTGGACGTTCCTCTGTTGAGTGATTTCAGTTGCTTTTCTATTCCTTGGACACTTATTTCGATGTCAGCCATTATTTCCTTCGTGCGAGGATTTAGAGAAGGAACTGCAGTGCGATCTTCCTCTGTGAAACGGCTTTGGAAAAAGGTGTTTAGTATTTCAGCTTTACGCGTGTCATCCTCTGTTTCAATGCCATCATCATCCCAGAGTGTCTGGATATGCTGTTTCGATCCACTTACTGATTTAACGTAAGACCAGAACTTCCTAGCATTTTCTGTCAAGTCGGTACAAAGAATTTTACTTTCGAATTCACTGAACGCTTCACGGATAGCTCTCCTTACGCTGATTCTGACACCGTTTAGCTTCTGTTTGCCTGAGAGGTTTTGGCTGCGTTTAAACTTGTAGTGATGCTCTCATTGCTTTCGCAGAAGTTTCCTATCTTTGTTGTTGAACCATGGTGGGTTTTTCCCGTCCCCCACAGTTTTACTCGGCTCGTACCTGTCTAAAACGCATTTTACGATTGCCTTGAACTTTTTCCATAAACACTCAACATTGTCAGGGTCGGAACAGGAGTTTTCGTTTTGATCTGTTAGGTAGTCTGATATCTGCGTCCTATTACTCTTGCTAAACAGATAAACCTTCCTCCCTTTTTTATATTCCTACTTACTTCCATATTCAGGGATGCTGCAACGGCCTTATGATCACTGATTTCTGCGGTTACTTCACGCAGTTTTGCTTGTCTGTTAGTACTGACAACACTACGGAAATGCCACTGCTCTCGGCCGAAGTGGAGGCCGTCGAACACTGCGTTGTCCGTGGTGAGAGGTAATGCTTGAAATTTGCTATTTGCTATTATCAACACAGTCCTGGCGCTGTGGATCTCGGAACACTGAATTCCCTAATGATTTCCGAAAGGAATGTCCCATACGTGTAGCTCCAGCTACCCATCCGCGTTCAGAGTCTGTTAATTCCCGTCATGGTCACACCAATATTCAAGAAAGGTAGTGGGAGTAATCCACTTAATTACAGGCCCATATCGTTAACGTCGATATGCAGCAGAACATATGCAAGTAGGCTGTTTAGGTTTTTATGTTGGTAACGCCACGTAGCGCTCTGTATGAAAATCACTGACTGCGCTGTGTGCAGTCTGTGGCTGGTTTGCATTGTTGGAATATTTGCTATTGTAGTGTTGGGCAGTTGGCTGTTAACAGTGCGTAGCGCTGCGCAGTTGGAGATGAGCCGTCAGCAGTGGTGGATGTGGGGAGAAAGATGGCGGAGTTTTGAGAGCGGATGATCTGGACGTGTGTCCATCACATACAGTAAATTTGTAAGACTGGATGTCATGAACTGATATATTTATAGATATATATATTATGACTCTTGAACACTTTTAAGGTAAATACATTGTTTGTTCTCTATCAAAATCTTTCATTTGCTAACTATGCCTATCAGTAGTTAGTGCCTTCAGTAGTTTGAATCTTTTATTTAGCTGGCAGTAGTGGCGCTCACTGTATTGCAGTAGTTCGAGAAACTAAGATTTTTGTGAGGTAAGTGATTCATGAAAGGTATAGGTTATTGTAGGGATTTTTTGTTTATTCTCTATCAAAATCTTTCATTTGCGAATTACGCCTATCAGTAGTTAGTGCCTCCAGTAGTTAAAATCTTTTATTTAGCTGGTTTACGATCTACTTCCAAAAAAATGAGGGAGCACAAAAAGACATTTCCCTTCACAGGAATTGCATACATAATTTTTGTCAATGACTGGGTAACTTGTTTCGTAGAGTAAGTCAAGGTGATGCATCACTCTAGTGTTAAGATGTGACATAGTTATAAGACATTCTGTCTTTAGATGTTTAGACATTATTTTCGAAAGCTATTCTGATCTTTTATGTATTTACTTATGTCATAATTCCTGTAACAATAATGTATATGTCTATTTCTATTCTTTTGTAAAGCCTGTATTACTACAAATGTTATCTGTATTATAATGTTTTAATGATGTTTTCTGTATCTTTGCAATTGTATTCTCATGTTACAAAATTGTAATGGACACCAGTTCATCAAATTAAGTAATTTGTAAGCATTTATTTCAGTGCACACATTTCTGTTGGTCAAAATATATGCACAATATGTGAGAAGTTGGGACTGTTAGTGTTTTCACGTGTGATAATAATTCAGCAAGGGACTGGTTAACAGCATTGCTGGTTCTAAGGACAATTCCAAAAACTTTGTGTGTGCACAAGTGGTGGTTTATGGACTTGCTATATTGTCCGCAAGACTCTTCGATGGTGATTGTGCGCCTGCACAGTCGCAACAGATGGCTGCTAGCTGTCTCTACAAGGACTACAGTGGGTCTGCTTCTTTGGTGGCCCACCAATACCATTATTTCTACAAGGACTGCAGTGGGTCTGCACCTTTGATGACCCACCAATACCATTATTTCTACAAGGACTGCACTGGGTCTGCACCTCTGGTGGCCCACCAGTAGCATAATCTCTACCAGGACTACAATGGGTCTGCTCTGTGATGACCTACCTGCCAATATTCATCTTCGACTGACTCTGCTGTGGGATTGCTCTGCTGTGGCCCATTACCTGTCTGCATGTCAAGAGTCAGCACTGTCTTTCCGTTGGAAGGACAACACTTCTTCTTCAAGACTGCATGGAAATCCACTACTTCGGTGTGCATTTTCTTTTACTGCTCAGGCTTTGAGAAAAACACTGCAATTATATTGTTATAAATGATCAGGACTGTCTTTATGAGAACAATTTTTGCTTTTGTCCAACAGTGTATCAATAAGTGTGTGCATTTGATATCTTTGTTATTGTAATTATGAAAAAAATTTTCAAATCTGCATTGGCCACTGCCCAAAACAATTTGTAAAATTTTTTGTGGGGAGCATGGGGGCTATGTAAGTAGGCTGTTTAGGTTTTTTTATTGGTAACGCCACGTAGCGCTCTGTATGAAAATCACTGACTGTGCTGTGTGCAGTCTGTGGCTGGTTTGCATTGTTGGAATATTTGCTACTGTAGTGTTGGGCAGTTGGCTGTTAACAGTGCGTAGCGCTGCACAGTTGGAGGTGAGCCGTCAGCAATGGTGGATGTGGGGATTAAGATGGCGGAGTTTTGAGAGCGGATGATCTGGACGTGTGTCCATCAGATACAGTAAATTTGTAAGACTTTATCTCATGAACTGATATATATATATATATATATGACTTTTGAACACTATTAAGGTAAATACATTGTTTGTTCTCTATCAAAATCTTTCATTTCTAACTATGCCTATCAGTAGTTAGTGCCTTCAGTAGTTAGAATCTTTTATTTAGCTGGCAGTAGTGGCGCTCGCTGTATTGCAGTAGTTCGAGTAACGAAGATTTCTGTGAGGTAAGTGATTCATGAAAGGTATAGCTTATTGTTAGTCAGGGCCATTCTTTTGTAGGGATTTTTTAAAGTCAGATTGCGTTGCGCTAAAAATATTGTGTGTCAGTTTAAGCACAGTCATTTACAATTTTTCTAAGGGGATATTTCACATATATTGTGTTCGAACATTATGAATCACCTCGAAGGAAACGGTATATTGACACACAGTCAACATGGGTTTAGAAAACATCGTTCCTGTGAAACACAACTAGCTCTTATTCACATGAAGTGCTGAGTGCTATTGACAAGGGATTTCAGATCGATTCCGTATTCCTGGATTTCCGGAAGGCTTTTGACACGGTACCACACAAGCGGCTCGTAGTAAAAGTGCGTGCTTATGGAATATCGTCACAGTTATGTGACTGGATTTGCGATTTCCTGTCAGAGAGGTCACAGTTCGTAGTAATTGACGGAAAGTCATCTAGTAAAACAGTGACTTCAGGCGTTCCCCAAGGTAGTGTTATAGGCCCTTTGCTGTTCCTTATCTGTATAAACGATTTGGGAGACAATCTGAGCAGCCGTTTTCGGTTGTTTGCAGATGACGCTGTCGTTTATCGATTAATAAAGTCATCAGAAGATCAAAACAAACTGCAAAACGATTTAAAAAAAATATCTGAATGGCGCGAAAAGTGGCTGTTGGCCCTAATTAACGAAAAGTGTGAGGTCATCCACATGAGTGCTAAAAGGAACTCTAATCTAATATAAAAACCATAAATTCAACTAAATACCTAGGTATTACAATTACGAACAACTTAAATTGGAAAGAGCACATCGAAAATGTCGTGTGGAAGACTAACCAAAGGCTGCGTTTTATTGGTAGGACACAGAAAATGTAACAGACCTACTAAAGAGACTGCCTACACTACGCTTGTCCGTCCTCTTTTAGAATACTGCTGCGCGGTGTGGGATCCTTACCAGGTAGAACTAACAGAGTACATCGAAAAAGTTCAAAGAAAGGCAGCAGGTTTTGTATTATCGCGAAATATGGGAGAGAGTGTCACAGAAATGATACAGGATTTAGGCTGGAAATCATTAAAACAAAGACGTTTTTCGTTGCGACGGAATGTTCTCACGAAATTCCAATCACCAACTTTCTCCTCCGAATGCGAAAATATTTTAATGACACCGACCTACATAGGGCGGAACGATCACCACGATAAAATAAGGGAAATCAGAACTCGAACGGAAAGATATAGGTGTTCATTCTTTCCGCGCGCTCTACGAGATTGGAATAATAGAGAATTGTGAAGGTGGTTCGATGAACCCACTGCCAGGCACTTAAATGTGATTTGCAGAGTATCCATGTGGATGTACAGTATATGCATATACCGCTGTCCTATGACCTTTGTCATCTCAGTGTGATTGTGAAGTTTACGACGGCGTAAAGTATTATACCGGCGTAACGCCGAAATTTATGGCGCAATTACGCCAGGTGTGTGTGTTTTGATAGGGTTGAAATAAAACATAGATGGATGAAATACTTTGTGATATGTATTTCTGGGACAGGTCACAACTGTTTCGTGTGTGGTAGGCAAATCCAGCAAAGACATGTTGTGTTGGTAATGCATCTTCTTTCCATGCTGTCGCATTGCCGTTATTTTTTGAGCAATATTACTCCTGTCTGCTGTCATAGGCTTCTCTGTTAGCACGCCTCTCCATTCTTGAGGCAGAAAACTGTGAGCACATTTCTCTGGTGTACGTTTACAATGGACAGAGTTGTTAAACTCTTCTTTGCTCAACTGAAGCATCTCGTCAGTTGAATATGTGAGACCTGGGTGTCTGTACAGAGCGCAAAGAAATGATGGGGCCTGCACTATCAAACTACAAAAATTAAATATAATTGCGTAGGCTTCCGCGGCCAGAGTCAGTCGACATAAAAGTTTTCTGGGTGTGGTACCGCGTCATAATGTAAAAAAACTACTGCTGCTGGAGAAAATACAAAGTTTCGGCCACGGTTGTAGCGGCCTTGTTCTGGGTCTAATGGTGCGTTCCAGCTATGCAGTGTCCTTTGTATTTTGTTGTTACTGTTCACTGCGCATGCCATTACGTTATAATTTTAAAAAGGTAGTTAGGTTCATTGGTCACTTAAGGAAGAAGAAGAGGGAATAATAGGTTATTGCGGTGGAGGGAGAACGTAACCTCTGTTGTCTATAGGTTCTTGTGTTATGTGTCCTGATTGGTGGTCACCGTCGAACGAGAAGTTGGCTGCTGTTTACCAACTGATGTACGTCGGCCGCGCAGCGGCAGTTATTCGCCGTAGTGCTCGTGCTTCGTGCTGACAGTGTGTTCTGTTGGGCTCTGATTGCTGGCAGCCAAGATGGGGAAAGCCTGAGTCCATCCTCCCTGTTCATGTTGTTAGGGTGTTTAAGTATTTCGATGGCCTCTCTGATTTTGCGTTTCGTCATAACTGGCTGCTTGGCCAATACACAGGCTTCGCTGAATTTTATTTCTTTTCCGGTCTTGCGGATTTGTTGTGTTGCCCTAGACGAATATAGCGCTCGTGTTCCCGAATGCGCGTTGCTATTGGCCTTCTAGTCCCGCCGACGTATGCCTCTCCACATACGCATTCCACCTTGTAAACGCCTGCAGTGTGTAATGCATCCATCTTGTCCTTAGTGGAGCCTAGCACGTCCTGGATCCTATTTGTTTACAAATGTGGCAGTATACATGTGATGTGTTGCGACAGCAAAAGGAACCTGTGACCACTGAAGTGTCTTGTTTCTCCACTAGGCAGTGCCACAAGTTCCCCCAAAATTCGTAACACAACACACACACAAATGTAATACTTACTAATGTAAATCCACCCGATGATGGAGGTTTAAACCTTCGAAACGCATCGTGGAAATAAATAAAACGGTGACTGTTAACAGTGAATTTGTTGTTTCATTTAATATTACTTCATTCCACATATATCTCGAGTAACGACCTAAAGAGAAAATTCGGGTCCAGGAGAGGCGCTGCAGACTGTGTCGTGCTATTAGCAAAGGCACTCGCGTCTGTCGTCTGCTTCCATACCCCGTTAACGCCAGATTTCGCCGCACTGTCCTAACGAATATGTTGAATATGTTCGCCGTGCATCCCACATTGATTTCTGCAGTTATTTCGCGCAGCTTTGAACGCCCCCCTCCCCCTCCCCCTCCCACCAATTCCTCTCAGTCGTTAAGTGAAGGCCATAGGCCACTGCGTTGCTCGTGATCAGAGGTACTGCTGAAATTTTGTACTGTCGGCACACCTTCACAACGCAGATCTCGGAATATTGAATTCCCTAGCGATTACCGAAATGGGATGTCCCATGTGCCTCGCTCCGACTACCATTCCGCTTTCAAAGTCTGTTAATTCCCGCCATGCGGACATCATCACATAGGAAACCTTTTCAGATGAAGATCCGCAGCGGATAGGCACTTGGTGCAGGGAGTGGCAACTGACCCTTAACATAGACAAATGTAATGTATTGCGAATACGAGGTGGGGCTAGAAAAAAACCGGACTAGTACTAGTGAAACAATAAAACGAATGCAATAAGGCTGAAAGTCGCGTGGCCTGTCACGTGACTCTCTCTCCGCCTACTGCTCTAGTTTCATCTGCCTCCTGCACTCAGTCTGCCCGTGGCGTCTGTTTTAAGTAGTTGACGTTTTGTCTGTGCGTCGGAAAATGTTGAGTGTACAGAAAGAACAGCGTGTTAACATCAAATTTTGTTTCAAACTAGGAAAAATCTGCAAGTGAATCGTTTGTAATGTTACAACAAGTGTACGGCGATTATTTTTCATCGCGAACACAAGTGTTTGAGTGGTTTAAACGATTTAAAGATGGCCGCGAAGACACCAGTGATGACACTCGCACTGGCAGACCACTGTCAGCAAAAACTGACGCAAACATTGAAAAAATCGGTAAACTTGTTCGACAAGATCGCCGTTTAACAATCAGAGCTGTGTGAGTTAACAGGAGTTGACAAGGATCTTGTCGAACAAGTTTACCGATTTTTTCAATGTTTGCATCAGTTTTTGCTGACAATGGTCTGCCAGTGTCTTCGCGGCCATCTTTAAATCGTTTAAACCACTCAAACACTTGTGTTCGCGACAAACAATCATCGCCGTACACTTGTTGTAGCATTACAAACGTTTCACTTGCAGATTTTCCTAGTTTGAAACAAAATTTGATGTTAACACGCTGTTCTTTCTGTACACTCAACATTTTCCGACGCACAGACAAAACGTCAACTACTTAAAACAGACGCCACGGGCAGACTGAGTGCAGGAGGCAGATGAAACTCGAGCAGTAGGCGGAGCGAGAGTCACGTGACAGGCCACGCGACTTTCAGCCTTATTGCATTCGTTTTATTGTTTCACCAGTACTAGTCCGGTGTTTCTCTAGCCACACCTCGTACATAGAAAAATGGTTCAAATGGCTCTGAGCACTATGGGACTCAACATCTGTGGTCATAAGTCCCCTATAACTTAGAACTACTTAAACCTAACTAACCTAAGGACATCACACACATCCATGCCCGAGGCAGGATTCGAACCTGCGACCGTAGCGGACACGCGGTTCCAGACTGAAGCGCCTTTAACCGCACGGCCACAACGGCCGGCCGAATACATAGAAAGAAGGATCCTTTATTGTATGATTATATGATAGCGGAACAAACACTGGTAGCAATTACTTCTGTAAAATATCTGGGAGTATGCGTGCGGAACGATTTGAAGTGGAATGATCATATAAAATTAATTCTTGGTAAGGCGGGTACCAGGTTGAGATTCATTGGGAGAGTCCTTAGAAAATGTAGTCCATCAACAAAGGAGGTGGCTTACAAAACACTCGTTCGACCTATACTTGAGTATAGCTCATCAGTGTGGGATCCGTACCAGATCGGGTTGACGGAGGAGGTAGAGAAGATCCAAAGAAGAGCAGCGCGTTTCGTCACAGGGTTATTTGGTAACCGTGATAGCGTTACGGAGATGTTTAACAAACTCGAGTGGCAGACTCTGCAAGAGAGGCGCTCTGCATCGCGGTGTAGCTTGCTCGCCAGGTTTCGAGAGGGTGCGTTTCTGGACGAGGTATCGGATGTATTGCTTTTCCTTATACCTCCCGAGGAGATCACGAATGTAAAATTAGAGAGATTAGAGCGCGCACGGAGGCTTTCAGACAGTCGTTCTTCCCGCGAACCATACGCGACTGGAACAGGAAAGTGAGGTAATGACAGTGGCACGTAAAGTGCCCGCCGCCACACACCGTTGGGTGGCTTGCGGAGTATAAATGTAGATGTAGATGTAGAATTTCCTGAATACAAAAGACATATCTGCCATTGCACTGCCCCTTTATACCCTATGTACGCGATGCCATCTTTATACGCGCAAATCGCTATCCTGTGACTTGTGTCACATCAGTGTGCTTGCAGCATATGATATACAGGGGATAGGCAAAATAATGTGAACACCTGCACTTACTTGGGAATGGTTTATTAATAAGGAGTTCGACTCCCATTCGCCCGTAATACAGTTGCGATTCTTCTTGGAATACTGGCATATAATGATTATATTCTCACAACCTCTTCTAACCCTTTTTGTAAAGAGGAAGGCGGAAATCTACTCTGGAGTCTGCGCTCCAATACCGCCCACAAGCGTTCGACAATGTTCAAGTCCAGGCTATGCTGGCTAGGAAAGACGCTGCAGTTCAGTTGCATGCTCCCCATACCACGACTATACTGTTCTGGCTCTGTGAGTGGGTGCATTATCGTCCTGGAATATTGCATCATTGTTGGGGAACAACATTTGAATCATGAGGTGCACCCGATCATCTAAAATGTTCACGTAAACGTCGCCTGTAATACGGCCTTTGAGAATAATGATGCGACCAGCGGAATACCATGATATGGCTGCCCACACCATCACACTTCCACCTCCATATTTAACCGTTGGAATCAAGCAATCAGGATTGTAGGCTTCTTTTGGCGTTCTCCAGACTTAAATCAGGTCCGATGTTGGAAATAACGAAATCATTGACTCGTCGGACCATACGACGTATTTGCACTGATCAGCCGTCAAGGATTTATGCTCCTGACACCATGTTTTACGCTTCTTTGCGTTCGTTATCGTCACTAACCGTTTTTGTACAGCAGCTCATCCACGAATATTCGCTTTACAGAGTTCTCGGCGGACAGTGTCGATAGATACTTGCACTGGAAGATGACTATTGAGCTCTGCAGTCACTTTAGCCACAGTAGTTCTGTGTTGTTTTGATTAGACTTTAGATTAGATTTACTTTCATTCCAATTGATCCGTAGTGAGGTCATCCAGGATGTAGAAAATGTCAGAAAAACAACAATAAATGACAAATATTTACAACTAAAACAAATAAGCTAATGTACCATTCCACAGGTCCCAAGTGGAATGATCGTCATTTTTTAATGAACACTATATGAAAGGATGATTTTGCAAATACTGATGCACTGAATTTAAAATTAAATTTGTTTTTATTTATTTATAAGGTAATAAACGTGCAATACAACTACTATAATACTTATTTACAATGGACAGATTACTGCACTGAAATGGTGCAGAAGTTAGATTGTACTTACACACACACACACACACACACACACACACACACACACACACACACACACACACTTATTTACAATGAACACATTACTGCCCTGAAATTGTGCAGAAGTTATATTGTACTTATATATATATATCAGTTGGTTCTACTGGGAAATTCATCAATGGAGTAGAAGGAGTTGGCTACCAATAAACCCTTTAGGCTTCTCTTAAACTGAATTTCACAATTCGTGTTAGCGTACGACGATCTCTGTCATTTGGTTTTGATTTGCGCCCAGTATTACGTTTACACGGTGATGTCTTTCCGTGTTTTGAGTAGACTGTCGTCCCTGTTGCAACAATTGCTCTTGAAACATTCAATAAGTAGACTGTATTTGTTACTGATGCTCCAACTAATCGGGCCCTCACAATCTGCCCTCTTTGGAACTGTGTTAGGTCTTTCATTGCTCGTCTACCTCGGCCTCTAAATCCAAATACGAAGTGTGCACTACTCGTAAACAACCTACGCTGACGCCTACTCCGTACTGAACACCCTCAGTCCAATGCGACACGTGCCTTACCTGCGTTGTTGACCATCAAACGCAGCCAACCCATTGCTTCCACTCTTCACATTATTTTGCCTATCCTTGTACGTGCTAAAAGATATACTTGCTAGAATTAGCTTTAGTACACTGGCGAAGTACCAAAGTGTCCTGTCTTGCTCAACACAGAAGGCTGAATCCATCATACCTATTACGCACACACACACACACACACACACACACACACGCACACACACGGCGGCTGAACTCACTACTGGCACGGACTCAGAGAGTGACTCATTTTTTGTGCGGTGAGCTAGGCAGGCTTCCGGCGTGGAACACCAGCCAAATGGCGGGACTCGTCCTGGAGAGATTCCAACTCGCACACAAGGAGCTCGGAATCGGTAGGGTGTAACGAAAGGGCGTAGCAGCTGACGCCAGCAGCGTCGCCTGGTGAAGTCGCGAGGCCACGTGCGCGACACGCCGAGAGATTGGTCCTAACGAGGCGTGATTGACGCCGGCCACGCCGACTGCAGCACACGTGAGCGTCGAGCCACGCTGGTACGTCAGCGGCCTGGTCACTGCCACACCACCTCTGATTTCCCACTCTCCCTGCACAGCGTCGACTCTGGGTACAAAATTTCTTGTAGGGTTGGCTATGACAAGTACTGTTTCTTTCTTCTTTGCGCCCTTGTGAAACTTCATAACTGTGAGGGACTGTAATTCCAGTGCGCTCGCCTTACGGTTGGGGTTTACACTAGAGATGGGGGATCCGCTCTTGAACTAATTCATAGAGTTCAATCTTTCAAAGGAGTGAACAATCAGTGATTCAGAAAAAAAGAATGGTAGCTCCAACGTTTCCCACGGCAGAGAGAGAGAGAGAGAGAGAGACGGAGCATATCAGCAGCGCCTCTGCTGGTCACAGCACAGTGCACGCCACACAACACAGCCAGCGCCGGCCTCTGCCATGCTTCTACCTTGGCTGCCTGCATTGTGCAGTGCCCCATTGGATTTTGTGTTTCACATATGCTGTGCCGTCTCTGTGCGTCGTCTGCCGTGTGCACTGTGCAGTGTCTGGCGCAGCTTAACTTCGCATCGCACTCTGTCGGCGATCGTTTCAGTCGCACGTCCTGCCCTCTGGGCAGATGATGCGAGCAACAGGACAGAGAGCCACCTAGCGGATAACATAGGAACTACTTGCAAAAACCTGCTCGCAAGGGAACGGACGATTTGTCTCGGAGCGGGTGAGTTCACCGCTCCCCCCCACCCTCGGAACTCGCCCGCTCAACGCTCACCCCACCGTCTCGACTCTAGCCAGAGCGTCGAGCAAAGTGACTCAGGTGTCACTCTGGTCTCTGCGGTCTCAGCTCACGCAGTAATACAGCTCGCGGCTCGACCTGCTCGACTCAGCGCCTCTGCATCGGAGTTCGTCCCCACTGGATATTGTTCTTCGTAGTAATACCGCTATGTATATTACATTATTATGTTATGTATACATCAATTGTTTTTATTTTATTTTTATTTGTTTAAACTGATTAGATTAGGTTCCTGATGACTCCTGTTACTATAGGATTTTTATTATGGACACTCGAATTTACGCTTTAATTACGAGCGAACCGATAAATGTATCGCAAAATGTGATACACCAATATTTTCCTTGTTTTATTCTGCGTAAGGCTATATGCAGCACTTTCGTTTTACAGTCAAATTTATATATTTTTTTCTTATTCTGGTACGGATTTTGCGATTTTAGGCGTCTTCGAAAGGAAACGTTCACTTTAAAAATATATGGCTTGCTATGTATTTGTATGAGGTTAATGAAATTTTAATACATTATAGCCAAATATATTGTTAATGTAAATCTCAAGTTACAACATTTTCCGATCACCCAAAAAACCATGATAGTGCAAAATAAATCAATAATCAAAAACTTTGTCATATCGTGGAAATTTCAATAAACAATACAAAATTCTTACTCATTATCTGTGTTACTTCAAAATAGGATCAAATAAGATCAAAATACAGGTATAGTACTGGAATAAACCAAGTTTAAAGGGCAATGTGCCTTCCATTTATTTTCTATTGTAAATGAGTGGTGAGTCATGAAAAAGAGCTAATTCATTTCAGGGAGTGAACAGTTCTGATCCAATCTCTGAAAAGAACAGTTTTGCCCATCTCTAGTTTACACCGATCAGCTCTTGCTGTCCGTTTATAAGGTTTTCATATGTTTCCGCCATTGTTATTTCACATTTACTGTACTGGGACAAAAGACGTATGAGCGCTCTGCACTGTGTGTTTAATGTAATCTGTGGTGCGCTTCATCTACATCTACATCTACAAACATACTCCGCAATCCACCATACGGTTCGTGGCGGAGGGTACCTCGTACCACAAGTAGCATCTTTTCTCCCTGTTCCACTCCCAAACAGAACGAGGGAAAAATGACTGCCTATATGCCTCTGTACGAGCCCTAATCTCTCTTATCTTATCTTTGTTGTCTTTCCGTGAAATATAAGTTGGCGGCAGTAAAATTGTACTGCAGTCAGCCTCAAATGCTGGTTCTCTAAATTTCTTCAGTAGCGATTCACGAAAAGAACGCCTCCTTTCCTCTAGAGACTCCCACCCGAGTTCCTGAAGCATTTCCGTAACACTGGCGTGATGATCAAACCTACCAGTAACAAATCTAGCAGCCCACCTCTGAATTGCTTCTATGTCCACCCTCAATCCGATCTGATAGGGATTCCAAACGCTCGAGCAGTACTCAAGAATAGGTCGTATTAGTGTTTCATAAGCGGTCTCCTTTACAGATGAACCACATCTTCCCAAAATTCTACCAATGAACCGAAGACGACTATCCGCCTTCCCCACAACTGCCATTACATGCTTGTCCCACTTCATATCGCTCTGCAATGTTACGCCCAAATATTTAATCGACGTGACTGTGTCAAGCGCTACACTACTAATGGATTATTCAAACATTACAGGATTCTTTTTCCTATTCATCTGCATTCGTCGTCAGTAAGTCCTGCAACACTAGGTCATTCTTATCAGAGGCGTAGTACCGTACAGTTCGGTTTTACAGAAAGAGATGTGATATTTGTGAATCTGGGAGAAATTGCCTGAAATACGAGGTCTGTTCAAAACATTCAGGAACATTCGTAATTTCACCCAATGGTGTGTTGGAACTAAATACGGTTGGCATTCCTGCACGCGTGTGTGGTTAATGTGTAACCGTCGAAGGTTTCATTGTTGTATGTCGGTCAGTTATTGTTCAGTGCTGTATTGCGTAGAACGTTAAGTCGCATAGTTCGCGAATTTCGAGACGGCAGAGTAAGAGGAGCAACGCGTCTGCATTAAATCTTGCGTGAAACTCAAGAAAACCTTTACACAGACACACCAAATGAGGCAGAAAGCCTATGGTGATGAGTTCTTAAGCCGACTCGGTGTTGCCAATGGTTGACACGGTTTTAAAACGGCCGGACGGAAGTTAAAGATGAGCCTCGTTCAGGACGCCCTTCGACGTCTGCCGACGACGCTGACGTCAGAACCTCAACGAAATTGTACGTGTGAATCGAAGACCAACTATCCTAGACACTGCAGAACAATGTACGATTTCAGTTGTATCATGACATGAAATCTTGACACAGCATCTTGGAATGCACCGTGTTGCCGCCAATTTCGTCCCACGGCTCATGAGTCAAGACCAGAAAGACCTTCGCCTCGCAATGTGTAAAGAGCTTTTGGATCGCGCAAATGAGAACGAGATGTTCCTTAAGCGAATAACAACAGGTGATGAGATGTGGATCTACAGTATTGATGTTCAGACCAAGGGTCAGTAGTCCCAAGGGGTCGGGAAAGGTTCTCCAAGACCAAAAAAAGCTCTTCAAGTCAGGTCAAATGTCAAAACTATGCCGGCAGTTTTCATTGACTTTGAAGGATTAGTTCATCATGAACTGGTGCCGCAGGGACAAACTCTTAATCGATGATACTGCCGAAACGTGTTGCCACGCCTGCGAGAAAATGAGAGAAGGTAACGTCTTGAAATGTGGCGAGGCAATTCGTGTCTCTTGTATCACGGCAACGCACCCGCATATTCATCCCTGTTGGTGCGTGGCTATTGCACAAAAAAAGGAAAAAACTGTGCTGCGTCATCCTCCGTGCTCTCCAGACCTGGTCTCTGCTTTTTTTTATTTCCAAATTTGAAAACACAGTTGAAAGGGCGAAGATTTGCGACGATAGACGAGGTTATTCAATCTGTATATTGAGCAAGCAGTAAAGGAAACAAAAGAAAAATTGGAGTAGGAATTAAAATCCATGGAGAAGAAATAAAGACTTTGAGATTCGCCGATGACATTGCAATTCTGTCAGAGGCAGCAAAAGACCTGGAAGAGTAGTTGAATGGAATAGACAGTGTCTTGAAAGGATGATATAAGATGATCAACAAAAGCAAAACGAGGATAAAATGGAAGGTAGTCGAGTTAACTCGGGTGATGCTGAGGGAATTAAATTAGGAAATGACACACTTAAAGTAGTAAATGAGTTTTGCTATTTGGGGAGCAAAATAACTGATGATGGTCGAAGTAGAGAGGACATAAAATGTACACTGGCAATGGCAAGGAAAGCATTTCTAAAAGAAGGGAAATTTGTTAACATCGAGTATAGATGTGTCACGAAGTCTTTACTGAAAGTATGTGTATGGAGTGTAGCCATGTATGGAAATGAAACGTGGACGATAAATAGTTTAGACAAGAAGAGAACAGAAGCTTTCGAAATGTGGTGCTACAGAAGAATGCTGAACATTAGATGGGTAGATCACATAACTAATGAGGAGCTATTGAATAGAATAGGAGAGAAGAGAAATTTGTGGCACAACTTGACTAGAAGAAGGGATCGGTTGGTAGGGCATATTCTGAGGCATCAAGGGATCACCAATTTAGTATGGAGGGTAAAAAGCGTAGAGGGAGACCAAGAGATGAATACACTAAGCAGATTCATAAGGATGTAGGTTGCAGTAGGTAGTGGAAGATGAAGAAACTTGCACAGAATAGAGTAGCATGGAGAGCTGCATCCAACCAGTCTCTGGACTGAAGACCATAACAACAACAACAGACGAGGTAAAAGAAAATTCGCAGACCGCGCTTCGCACGATCCAGCAAGAGGGGAACCAAGTCTGCTTCCGGAAGAGGAAACGGCGTTGTGTGTCATGTATCGATTTTGGAGGAGAGTATTTAGAAGGAGACCAGGCACAATAAGTAAAAGGTAAGGGCAGAAATATTTTGTGGACAAACTTCCGGAATTTTTTGAACAGAACTCGTACTTTATTTATTTATTTTTGGAGATGAAAACTTGTTTGTAAAAATATTTTCTTGACTACACGGATGGAGAGGATTTTTTTTGAGGAATATTTCAAGGTAACCAATGAAATGTCTAAGTTTTTGTAAACAGCAAGTCGCACTTTCAATTTTTTTATTTACTGGTTTCGCTCTCAAAATGAGCATGCGCATCATCAGAGTGTACAGTTTAATGTAGGCTGACAGCATTAAAGACTGTGTTTAAAGTTGGCTGACAGATTAAAGTGGCTGTATTGTGGTACTTAAACTTACGTTTAAGATTGATTGGTTGGTTTGGGCAAGAGAACCAAACAGCGATGGCGTCGGCCCCATCGGGTTAGGGGAGGATGGGGAAGGCAGTGGGCTGTGGCCTTTCAAAGGAACCATCCCGGTATTTGCTTAAAGCGATTCAGGGAAATTACGGAAAACCTAAATCGGGATGGCCGGACGCGGGTTCGAACCGTCGTCCTTCCGAAAGCGAGTCCAGTGCGCCGACACAACTGCGCCGCCTGGCTCGAAACTTAGTGTTAAGTTTAATGTAGGTTTGTAGTACAGTAGTAAATGACACTGATACCGCCGAATATGCATTGGCTCATCTGAATCTGGTTTATCACATTTGTCAATAACCAGAGTTTGATTTTCCAAGAACGCTGTAACCTGGCCTTACACGCCAAGAATAGCAATAAATTAAGAATGTTTAAGAACTCGTTGCAATTACAACTTACAGGTATTGCAATATTAGAAAGTAAGTGGCCAGAAACACAGCATGAGGTATCAGACACCAGGAATGGCAGTAAATCAGGTTTTAAGGCCTACTGCTAAAATACAAATATCGAATTATTTTGTTTTTAAGCAGATGACCACAGTCACGGCTGTAGGCCTTACACGCCAGGAACGGCAATTACATAAAAAATTTAGAAACCTGCTGTGAAACAGCAAATACAACCAAAGGTTAATTAAAGAAACAAGCAACTGACAACCAAACGGGTGAAATAAGATGATGGTAACCTTGTAACACAACCCTTACACTGCTATATTTATTCCAGAAGGCGACCGGAACTATTAACTAGACACACATAACCTTTAATGTAGGCATTACAAGGTATGGTAATAAATAATACAATAATAAAACACAAGGACCAGTCACAGACGGTGCTCCAGGAACCGACCTCTGAGAAGGTCCGGCAACAAACACTTTCGCGAGCGATGTGAAGAGTTGCATTCACTTCACAAGATGATAACTCAGACTAGTAGCAGTCTAACGAATGACATGATAATATTGCTGAAGTTACCTGACGTCCGATAAACCAAATGTAACAATGGATCAACACGCCAAAACCGGAACAGGCGGTCTGCACTTGCGAGGTGCCGGGGCTAGCAGTGTATTTAACACTAAATTCTTCTAGAATCTACATATGTAAATGATGCTCTAAGCCCCCCCCTATTCTAACTCCGACTTTTGCTTCTGCACATGGATTAAAAAGATACGCGAACTGACTGTAACAAACCCTGCAAGTGGAGTAGAAAAAGTTTGGCACCTGCAATAATTTAATTTGATAAATAAGTTAAATAAAGGAAGGTTTCATTAACGTAGTGAGAAATGATAGGGTTGCTCTACCGATTAACAGAATGAAAGTTCTGTCCAAAATAACAATATGATTTATTAAGACTAAACACAAAATAATAAACAACAACACATGAAACATTTACAATAAATCAAATTGGCTCAAATTGGATACTCAAATAAACGCTGTGAAGGTGAAGTTGTCCCTAAACCAGATTGTGACGTTTATGACGAAGTGGTATGTGGAGCCAATTCCTTGCAACTCAAATCTTAAGAGAGACACACAGCTAACCCAACATTAATTGCTGCTACATTAGTGGGAACTCAGACAATGAACACCCAAGATAGAACAAAGAAAAGACGAACAGGCGCGCTCTGCTGAGCTCTGATTATCGCCTAGCAAAAATGCCTGCTTTGCCGGTGCTGTGGACGTACATTACCAAGCTGTCTTCTTAGCTCCAAGGACACGATCTGGCGTACTGGAAGCGATGGCTGGTTGCTTCGACGTCCTGTCGTGGTGATGATAATGTCGCGAGTATAGCCCGAAACAAATTGTCCTGGTCTGGTTGTTCCAGGCTAAAGACTTCCTATCAATACAAATACGCCTCTGAGGGAGACGAAGAAGGCTCGCCACACAATCACTGACGGTACAGTGATTGATTTTCACAAGCGAAGTCACACAGTAACTCAGATACAGTCAACTTTAGCCAAAACTGCCCAAGATAGACAACATAGGCCGCTTGTACGCAGAACGCTCAATTGCCAACTGTACTCGGAAAGTTACGCTGAAGTCGAAACTTCAGCAACTTCGTTAAACAGTTACAATCAAATAAAAGTATATTAGACAGCCAACGGAAGGCAGGCTGTCCAGAGCAGCGAGAGCTCAGTGTTGTAACCTACTCCGACTGAAAGGCGAGAGCCGACTACCCCACCAGAGCACCCGTACAAACCGAACACAGAACATTCCCGCCCCCACGACAGTGGCCGTGGTTAACCATTCCAATCAGCAACTCGAAAACCGGCGGAAAATTCCACTCTATTGCCGGAGCACTACCATTCCACCAATGGAGATCCTTGGCGCCAATTTCTGCGCCGATTTTGCTACGTCACGGAGCTATGCCCTGAGCAAGCCAATCACAGTTACGATTTTGCAGAAAGCGCGGGAATTTGCCCGCCACAACTGCCTGGGTACACAAGTCATTCCCACGCCTCGCTGGTAGCCCGCCAGAAAGTGTTTTCGCTAAGTTTCTGCGAAGTAACGGAACCTCTAGCCCAGCTGCTACTTCAGGCCCCCGCGAGCGTGTCTGCCGCTATTGTACAATGTCGGCATATGGAAAGCATTCACTCGACTCCCTCACACCCGTCGGCTTACCCTTTCAAGATCAGCAGAGCCCGCTTGTCACCGGACCACTCGGGTGACGAGAGACGCTGCGTGGGAAGTCCGCGTGTGAAGGAATAGCAACTTTTCACCGCATGCAGTTAGAGAGGAAAATAGTAAGATAGAAGTATGAGAGGGGGCTCATGCCACCTCTCACACTACGTCCCCAGAATACTGTGTTTAGAGTGCCCGGAACGAGAAAGGAACCACTACCAGATTTCCGTCTGATTCCACAAACCCTAAATTCCAAACAAACAAGTCACAGTACAGAACACCAGACAAACTAACAATAACTAAAACCGAACTGGATTTGCGTGCGAGGCAAAAACGAAATGTGACCAGCCAGAATTAGGAACCACACGTCATTGAGGAAAGAATCGCAAAGCGAGCCAAAACCAATTACCAAATGAGTGACATCAAATTCGTTAGGCAGACAAACGCACAACTCACTGTGACAACTCTGACAATGGTTGGCAGTATGAAACAAATCTCTTCACTGCTTTATTAATTCACAGTTAAGTACCACACCGACTAAGCACTCAGCCAAGTACTTTTAACACAGTAGGGTCTTCAAGTACTAAGTCGTAGGCAGATCCACCAAACTGCACATCACAGCACGATGATAATCTGTCACAACACATACAGGGTGTTACAAAAAGGTACGGCCAAACTTTCAGGAAACTTTCCTCAGACACAAATAAAAAAATCCTCACACAGAAATAAAAAAAAATGTTATGTGGAGATGTGTCCGGAAACGCTTAATTTCCATGTTAGAGCTCATTTTAGTTTCGTCAGACACAAATAAAAAAATCCTCACACAGAAATAAAAAAAAATGTTATGTGGAGATGTGTCCGGAAACGCTTAATTTCCATGTTAGAGCTCATTTTAGTTTCGTCCACCTACCCTCAATGGAGCATGTTACCATGATTTCATACGGGATACTCTACCTGTGCTGCTAGAACATGTGCCTTTACAAGTACGACACAACATGTGGCTCATGCACGATGGAGCTCCTGCACATTTCAGTCGAAGTGTTCGTACACTTCCCAACAACAGATTCGGTGACCGATGGATTGGTAGAGGCGGACCAATTCCATGGCCTCTACGCTCTCCTGACCTCAACCCCCTTGACTTCCATTTATGGGGGCATTGTCTACGCAACCCCGGTACCAAATGTAGAGACTCTTCGTGCTCGTATTGTGGACGGCTGTGATACAATACGCCATTCTCCAGGGCTGCATCAGCGCATCAGGGACTCCATGCGACGGAGGGTGGATGCATGTATCCTCGCTAACGGAGTACATTTTGAACGTTCCCTGTAACAAAGTGTTTGAAGTCACGCTGGTACGTTCCGTTGCTGTGTGTTTCCATTCCATGATTAATGTGATTTGAAGAGAAGTAATAAAATGAGCTCTAACATGGAAAGTAAGCGTTTCCGGACACATCTCCACATAACATATTTTCTTTATTTGTGTGTGAGGAATATTTCCTGAAAGTTTGGCCGTACCTTTTTGTAACACCCTGTATAGGGGTCCCACACTGGTGACTGACTCCGCTCTTCTGGGATTGAAATGCAGGCATCTTAAAGCTTGCTGGATCCGGTTTACGACGAGGTCGTGCACCCTCGTGACCACAGCCCTTCCATCCGGCAGTCCATGCGTGCGGCTAGCGGTCCCGGCGTGTTCACGCACTGCGCGGACCTGGCTCCTCCTGGGTCCCCAAACGAACTGCCACACTCACACGACACGGAAAAACAAACGTCGTCGCCCCAAAGATAGGGCAACAGTCACTACATATCGATAACCGCCACTGCTGCCACTAGCGGACAGGCAACACTTGCGAAACGAGTGGCACCAGTCAAGACGAGAAGAAGACAAACAACCGCAACCATGCCAACTAAAGAATACGGTCTGGCCTCCAACAGAGGGCGGAAACCTACAGACAGCACCAACGCGAGCTGCAGCACGACTCAAACGCTTTTCTTTAAAGTAAAACCCTACTCCATCATTCTTAGTAAAGTTTTAAATACTTTGTCGCGTGTGTATTGCACCTTACGCCACACGCAGCCACAGATTGTTTCCGACAAGCAGAGACAGATTTAGTAGTAAGTAGATTATTTTTCTTTAACTGCTGCATTTGCTGATTTCAAATTGCTCTCGTGAATGTCAGTACATCAGACACATAACAGTATGCTGAGCAAGAGGTAAGATATTTTTCTTTCAGGACAGATCTCATTTTGCGTTCTTGTGATCAAATAGTACATAGCACAATTTTCAGGCGTTGTGCTAAGTAAGCAGATTAATTTATAGTATACAATGAAGCTAATTTTAAACTTTTATTGTCTTGCGAGTTGAGCGGTATTTAATTTTGCGGATATTTCAAGTCAGACATTGCACTTCACGACCCATAGCTTTCATAACATCTTCAGTATGGAGTTTCAGTTAAATTCTTTTACTGAGTATGAAACGTCCCCTTTGAACAATTATACATGACTGTGCTTAAACTGACACACAATATTTTTAGCGCAATGCAATCTGACTTTCAGAAATCCCTACAAAAGAATGGACCTGACTAACATTAATCTATGCGTTTCACAAATCGCTTACCTCACAAAAATCTTGGTAACTCGAACTACTGCAATACAGCGAGCGCCACTACTGCCAGCTAAATAAAAGATTCAAACTACGGAAGGCACTAAGTACTAGTAGGCATAGTTAGCAAATGAAAGATTTTAGTAGAGAACAAACAATGTATTTACCTTAATAGTCATCAAAAGTCATAATATATACAGCAGTTCATGACATCCATTTTTATAAACTTTCAAAACTCCGCCATCTCTCACCCCACATCACCACTGCTGGCGGCTCACCACCAACTGCGCAACGCTACGCGCTGTTCACATCCGGCTGCCGCTGCCCAACACTACAATGGCAGACAACAATGCAAACTAGCCACAGACTGCACACAGCACAGCCAGTGATTTTCGTACAGAGCGCTACGTAACGTTGCCAATAAGAAAACATAAACAGCCTACTTGCAAGTAAACGCTTAGTTTCTTTTGGGATCAATTAGATTCATTTTAACTTTTTTTTAAATTCAGCATTTGTCTAAGATTAGAGTTTTGTTTCACAGCACTGTTCACGAGCGCAATCCAGGGCCAACCAACAGTCAGTATTGCTTACACCTGAATACCGATATCTGAAGGACACGTTACATGAGGAGAAAGTTTCTGGAAAAGAATATTCAGTATTTCATATACAGATAAATTACATAGAAAGCTTACATGTTGCCTGGGGAACACCCACCACACTGGAATACACTCGTCGCTAACGTCTGAAATCCCGCAGACCTATGTGGAGAGACGACGTCCCATTACATTGCAGCCTTCGCTCTTCCACTGTCCGGGTCCGAATTAACCACGTAGATCTGGTGACACCTAAACTAGGTCCGAACAGGCTGCGCCCAGAACTAGGGCTGCCCTACACAGATGCGGCATCACCTATTGCCATGAAGGTGACTGCGAAGCGTCAGAGCAGAACGTGGAGCACTTTTTCCAATACGGCTCCAAGAGAAGATACTCTGAGAAATTGAGTGATATTTTCGATGCTACAGCTGAAGCTATTAACTGGAGGGGGGAAGAGGAGGACATCGAGGTCATTTGAGATGGCCAACACAAACTCGGATTAAGGAAGGATAGAGAAGGAAATCTGCTGCGCCATTTCAAAGGAACTGCCTTAAGCGATTTAGGGAAATCATGGGAAACATAAATGAGCTGGTGCGCTGCTGGCGCCAATCTCCATCGATTATCATTCCGGTCGTTGTCAGTCGATTTTCGATGCCTGCTTGTCTTCTTATCATCTTTGGCAGATGGTTATTTAACTGCGGCGCCCGCGCTCTGCTGGGGTTCTGTCTCACCATCTATGGCCGTCCTACGGTACACCGCTGCAAGAAGAGGGGCAAGTTCCTTCGCGTACTCTGTGTAAAATTGAACTGGTATCCCATCAGGTCCAGAGGCCTTTCCTCTTTTGAGCGATTTTAATTGTTTCTCTATCCCTCTGTCGTCTATTTCGATATCTACCATTTTGTCATCTGTGTGACAATCTAGAGAAGGAACTACAGTGCAATCTTCCTCTGTGAAACAACTTTGGAAAAAGACATTTAGTATTTCGGCCTTTAGTCTGTCATCCTCTGTTTCAGTACCATTTTGGTCACAGAGTGTCTGGACATTTCGTTTTGATCCACCTACCGCTTTGACGTAAGACCAAAATTTCTTAGGATTTTCTGCCAAGTCAGTACATAGGACTTTACTTTCGAATTCATTGAACGCCTCTCGCATAGCCCTCCTCACACTACATTTCGCTTCGCGTAATTTTTGTTTGTCTGCAAGGCTTTGGCTATGTTTATGTTTGCTGTGAAGTTCCCTTTGCTTCCGCAGCAGTTTCCTAACTCGGTTGTTGTACCACGGTGGCTCTTTTCCATCTCTTACGATCTTGCTTGGCACATACTCATCTAACGCTTACTAAATTAACTTCCAGTTCACTCGTAAGGGCAAGCGGTCTACCCATTTTGCCTATGGTCACATTGTCTTTGTCACCATCACCGCGGTCTACATAGTGATTTAAAGCACCCCACGAAGTGGAGAAATGTTTAGCGGCTTTGTGTAGCGACCACTTTTCTTCCAAAACCTTCTGAAATGCTCCACGAACGTCATCAGTTGAATAGGATTATCTCCTCTTGCTCACATAACCTATTTTTAGCTTTTTCTTCTTCGCACCTTTCTTTAGAGATGGAGCCATAGTTTCTGAAATGGACACAAAACACACGAGTTGCTGTCGTTTTCCTAAGGGAATGATTCAGTAATAGCGGACTTAAGTCCAACTATAGTTACTAACATTATAATTATGCTCCGTTTGCAACACATATGGATATAAGTGTCTAAGTAATGACTTGAACAACTTACCTTAATGAACTTCCATTACAGCATCAGCGCAGCAAACGACGTATTTCCCTCCACACAACAAACAATAAATTACCTGCACTGAGCAGCGTGCGGCTCGCGTTGATACCGTTCGTAGGTTAGCATCTTGTAATAGCGATAATGGCGTTTAGTTCTCTTAGTGTGTTCACTGGCGCCACTACGTTTGCTCGCCTAGTCTGTCTGTGAGTAGCAGCACCAGCGCTTGTCGATAGCGCGTACTGTGGTACCGTCTTTGGAGCGGCCTCTAGTACGAGGTGCATTCAAGTTCTAAGGCCTCCGATGTTTTTTCTCCGGACTGGAAAGAGATAGAAACATGCGCATTGTTTTAAAATCAGGCCGCGTTCATTGTCAATACGTCCCAGAGATGGCAGCACCGTACCGCAGATGGAATTTTACCGCCAGCGGCGAGAATGAGAACTGTTTTAAATACTTAAAATGGTGACGTTTTCCTTACTTGAACAGCGTGCAATCATTCGTTTTCTGAATTTGTGTGGTGTGAAACCAATTGAAATTCATCGACAGTTGAAGGAGACATGTGGTGATGGAGTTATGGATGTGTCGAAAGTGCATTCGTGGGTGCGACAGTTTAATGAAGGCAGAACATCGTGTGACAACAAACCGAAACAACCTCGGGCTCGCACAAGCCGGTCTGACGACATGATCGAGAAAGTGGAGAGAATTGTTTTGGGGGATCGCTGAATGACTGTTGAACAGATCGCCTCCAGAGTTGGCATTTCTGTGGGTTCTGTGCACACAATCCTGCATGACGACCTGAAAATAGGAAAAGTGTCATCCAGGTGGGTGTCACAAATGCTGCCCGTGTGGCATGTTGCCAAGCAATGTTGACGCGCAATGACAGCATGAATGAGACTTTCTTTTTGTCGGTTGTGACAATGGATGAGACGTGGATGCCATTTTTCAATCCAGAAACAAAGCGCAAGTCAGCTCAATGGAAGCATACAGATTCACCGCCACCAAAAAATTTCGGGTAACCACCAGTGCTGAAAAAATGATGGTGTCCATGTTCTGGGACAGCGAGGGCGTAATCCTTACCCATTGCGTTCCAAAGGGCACTACGGTAACAGGTGCATCCTACGAAAATGTTTTGAAGAACAAATTCCTTCCTGCACTGCAACAAATACGTCCGGGAAGGGCTGCGCGTGTGCTGTTTCACCAAGACAACGCACCCGCACATCGAGCTAATGTTACGCAACAGTTTCTTCGTGATAACAACTTTGAAGTGATTCCTCATGCTCCCTACTCACCTGACCTGGCTCCTAAGGACTTTTGGCTTTTTCCAACAATGAAAGACACTCTCCGTGGCCGCACATTCACCAGCCGTGCTGCTATTGCCTCAGCGATTTTCCAGTGGTCAAAACAGGCTCCTAAAGAAGCCTTCGCCGCTGCCATGGAACCATGGCGTCAGCGTTGTGAAAAATGTGTATGTCTGCAGGGCGATTACGTCGAGAAGTAACGCCAGTTTCGTCGATTTCGGGTGAGTAGTTAATTAGAAAAAAAATCGGAGGCCTTAGAACTTGAATGCACCTCGTATTTCCGGGTCGTGGTGTATCGAGCGAGTGGGGTTGGGACGGAGCAGCAGTGAGGTCCGGACAGCCAGAATCTCCCGACCGCTGGCGACACACATGGACTGTCCGATGGAAGCATGTGGTCGCGAGAGTGCACGACCACGTCAAGGATCGGATTCAGCGAGTTTTAGTTGAATGGACCGTGATATTCGACTGGTGCAACTTTCACTGGTGTGTGTGTGTGTGTGTCCGCCCGTCAAAGTGACGTCATGGCAATAAGTTGTCAGTCCACGATTTATACTGGGATCTTTCCCGTGCCTGACTTGACTGGGGACGACCGTTGGTTGGTCGTTCGTTCGGTCGTCGCAGCGGACGACGTGCATGTGGTCTTCCGACCGCTTCTGGCTTCTCTGTGTTTGTGCCGACTTATAATTCGTCGGTGTTGTTTCACAGTGACTCGTTTTAGTATTGTCAGTTGTTGTGAAACATCCCCTTAGAAAAATTAAGAATGACGGTGCTGGTAAACCTCTTACGTTATTTGATTTTCAAACAGCTGAGCAAAACTGAATGTACTCAGACATTTCTCTCTTTACTTATTCTGATCAACAGTAAACTGAAATACAATTTTTTTTAGCGCAACGCAATCTGACTTTCAATAATCCCTATAAAAGAATTACCCTGACTAACAATAACCTATACCTTTCATGAATCACTTACCTCACAAAAATATTCATTACTCAAACTACTGCAATACAGCGTGCGCCAATACTGCCAGCTACATAAAAGATTGTAACTACTGAAGGCACTAACTACTGATATGCGTAGTTATCAAATGAAAGATTTTGATGGAGAACAAAAAATGCATTTACCTTAATAGTGTTCAAAGTCATTATATCAGTTCATGACATCCGGTCTTACAAATTTCGTTTTTCTGACGGACACACGTCCAGATCATCCGCTCTCAAAACTCAGCCATCTCTCTCCCCATATCCGCCACTGCAGGCGACTCACCTCCAACTGCACATCGCTATGCACTGTTCACATCCAACTGCCCAACACTACACAAGCGAATATTCCAACAATGCAAACCAGCCACAGACTGCACACAGCACAGCCAGTGATTTTCATACAAAGCGCTACTTGGTGTTACCAACATAAAAACCTAAAAAACCTACTTACAGTTGGTCGAATTGTTTTCCCGGATCCGTGTGTATTTGTGGTTTTGAATGGGCAGTTATTTGAATGCTGCCTGTGTACTGGATTTGGGGAGTAAGGCGAATGAACTTCAGTTCGGTTGGGGCGCAGCAGCGAGCAGGTCCGTGCAGCGTGAGGGCAAGCCGGGACTGCTGGCAGCGGCCGGAGCGAGGAGTAGCTGCGAGGTTCAAAATGACTCTGACTACTATTGGACTTAAAATTTAAGTTCATCAGTCCCCTGGAGTAGCTGCGAGAGTGACGACTTCGTTGCACACTGAACCCTGGACGTTTAAGTTGAGTGAAGAGTTAACTGACAATGCAGCCTCCACTAGTCTGGGATCTCGCCTTTGGTCGGCAGGTTGTTGCTCCCAGGGCCGCTGAGCAAGTGTTCCGAGGCGGTGAAATATTGCAGCCGTCTTTCTCTATTTGTTATTCATCACTGAATTTAGTACTATTCTTATTAGTGATGCGCAACCAGCGGTATTTTCCGCCTTGTGGCCGCTAACGCCCCAGTTACCTTCCCCTGACGTTAGCGCACTTTTCCGGCAGTGTACTTTTCCTCGTCGTGTTGATGCTGACGGCACGGTGTGTACTTCGACAGCCTCTTGTATTGAACTGTGCATGTTTTTTGGGAGGTGTACCTTGGTTCTAGTGTTTCCTTCGGCCTTGGGTGTTTTCTGAAGACGTAGTGCTGTCTGCCTCTTCGCCCTTCCCTAAAAATATTCCATCGTTGTATCGATGATCGGACGTTAGGCCGATTGGTTAGTCGGTCGATCGGTGCTTAAGCTGCCCCTAGTTTGAGTTGCCATCTTGTTATGTGAGTACAACTCTAGGCTGCCTGTCTCGCCTTACCTTATGTTTGAGTTACCTTCGCAGACCGACCTTTGGAACACTTGCTGAGAACCGCTTGTCCTGATTCCTTAGATTGTGATGTTTGTTTTAAGGATATTTGTAATTTTCTAATTACTGTTGGTGTGGCCTTCAGCAGAGCAATAATTTCACTTCTTTCGTGATAAGCCTTCAGCCGAGTTACAGTTTGTTTTAAAACTAAGTATTTATCTTAATATGTGCTACTTGGAATTGTCCTTCAGGCTTCTAATTCAGGCCTTCAGCCGTTTGGTGTTTGAGGTTATTCTTGGTGGCCTTCGGCGCTAAAATTGTGGATTTTTTTGGTGATAAGGCCTTCAGCCGTCATACAATCAATTGTGTTTTTTTAAGAGATTGTTTTAAAATTTTAATTTCTTTAAATAAAGTTTACGTATTTGTTGTGCAACCGAGAGCAACCATATTCGGCCCCGTTCACAATCGTAACTTTATCCTGCCCCATCCTGAGAAACAAGCTCTCATGCACCGCCGAGAATGTCTTTCCCGTGTGAAGACAAAAATGGTTCAAATGACTCTGAGCACTATGGGACTTAACTTCTGAGGTCATCAGTCCCCTAGGACTTAGAACTACTTAAACCTAACTAACCTAAGGACATCACACACATCCATGCCCGAAGCAGGATTCGAACCTGCGACCGTAGCGGTCTCGCGGTTCCAGACTGTAGCGCCTAGAACCGCTCGGCCAACCCGGCCGGCTGTGAAGACATTCCTGCCATTTGTTGAGGACAGCTGTAACTGTGTGCAGAAGGCCTACCTTACTTAAAGGACAAGAAATGTGTTTGCTGTCGCGAAATAAAATATGCCACCGACTCAGGTAGTTTTACCCTAGGTATAGAGCGTCACCGTTCGTTGCACATCTGTGGAGAACGTACGACAGGAGGGGGGGGGCAGTGTCAATCACGTGCTAAAATCTAGCGAACGGAACATTATGATCCTTTAAAGGGCCGAAGACGTCCCACCATCAAAGCTTCTGCACGGCTAGACACTTCACGGTGTCCTCTGTGTCATACATTACCGGTCAGACTGCATACCGACAGCTTCGAGAGGTTGTTCTATACACTTAGAGACCCGCTAGGTCCATTCCACTCCGCTCAAGCATTGTGGGTAAACACAGGAACAGTGATGCTATTTCCAGGTCACACATGAACAATGGTGCACCATGGAGTGTTGTTCCCAGTGGCTGCTCATCTACCGCTCCCCACAGACAGGTTACAACCCTGCCAGTGTTGTGCAAAGTGAGCGATATGACGGCGATGGAGTTCTCGTCCGGTATTATCATGTTAGTAACGCGTGTACCTCTGCGTGTATTTCGTACGGCTACTATGAAGACTGCAGTCTATGACGCTGGTATCATGCAACGACATGTGCACGTTTTATGTGTGCTTGAGGGCCTGGGTTCCGTTTGATGGAGTTTTACGTCATAATCGAAGCGTTTGAGATGTGGTGCTGTATAGGGATGTTGAAAATTAGGTGGACTGATAAGAAATAAGGAGGCACTCTCCAGGTTCGGCGAGAAAAGGGACATGGATTGATATCAAAACTAGACCTAGTTGTCTCACTGGGAATTCCGCGATCGTTCAATAAGTAAAATATGGAGTTTCAGTCTTCGATCGCTATTCTTTATTTTCAATTACCGGTTTCGGGCTAGCTGCCCATCTTCAGATCATATGTTGTAGTTACAGAGTAACTTGTCCGTACAGAACACACTGTTCACTGTCATAAGTAAAGTAAAGTAAAAAGAAATTTACTTTACTTATGACAGTGAACAGTGTGTTCTGTACGGACAAGTTACTCTGTAACTACAACATATGATCTGAAGATGGGCAGCTAGCCCGAAACCGGTAATTGAAAATAAAGAATAGCGATCGAAGACTGAAACTCCATATTTTACTTATGGTTTGATATGATGCGTGTTAAGGCGTCAGGGAATAACCTCCGTGATACTACAGAGATGTGTAGAGCGTAAAAGCTGAGACAGAGACCGGAACACATCCAGCATATAACTGAAGATTTTGCGCTACTTCAGGGATCCTAGCACACACAGACTGTTGGCCTCGTGGACGAATAAACGCATTATCACTCCATAATGTGTCTACAGTGGGCTTCTTGTATGGGCGTCTCTAGAAATTCATCCAAGAGGGATGCCGTCTTTTTATTTTAACTCATTCGGTGAGTCTGAGAACGTACCGTGCCACAAGCAATAAATTTGACAGAAAGTACAAGAAAAATTACTACATCTCATACGTTTGATAGGTAGGCACTCAGTATTTTCTGAAAACATATATTGTTGAATACCATAAAAAACAGTAAAAATGTCACTAATAAATAACCCTTAAAGTGAATAAACATTAAATAAATTTCTAAAGACGCTAATTCAGTAGGCTATTTTCCCAAGTTAAAAATATGGGTCTGATTGTTGTTATCCTGAGGGACTACAATAGCATTTTCTGTCAATAAGCTCACAATATATTTGTTTTTTTTATAGGATCAAGGCTTAAAAATCATTAAATTTCAAGATTTGGCCACGTGATCGAAGACGCTCTGTTAGTGGCTATAGCTCTGGTGACGTCACAAGCTGGGAGTAAGGCAAAGCTACATGTGAGTTATGTAGGAGTGTTAGCTGAAGTTACTAGGTTTTATATACTTTTTCTGCAAACAGTTCAGCTCTTAAGTGATGGAAAAAGCATTTGCAATTTTAAGTAACAATAGAGAGGAATTTTGTGAACACTGGTAGTGGATTTCGTTTAATTTTTTGGTTCCATGAAGTTTCCCATGTGTGAATAACACGCTGTTCAGATTTGATGTAATTCTGAGGAATGGTTCTCTTCTACAGCGTTTTGAAACCGGAACTTTAATTGTGGACATCCTGTATGTAGAGCCTGCTATAAACCACAGTGTTTCCCCTTCCACTCGGCAGTGATAAGAGCTATAGTTCTGACAGTCATTTCTGTGAAGTCGGCAGAATTATGTAATGGACAGAAAGTCGGTACACCAAATTCCAGCTTCCCTCAGTCCGCCAACCTAACTTGCGAACGCCTATAGCTCCTAGCACCCCGTACATCACTCCGATTGAACGTGGATGACACGTTCTAGGGCATGACCTCCAGCGTGTACATGTATTCCACTGAGAGGCGTTATGTACCCATTCATACCAAGAGCCTACCATTTCAACAATCCTTTGAATGTTATTGTGACAGCCTTGTAAAACGGCGCGAAGTTTCTTATCGAGAATTGCTCACTGCGTGGTATTCGCTTTTGACTACTCCCAAGAAATTAGTGACACAGATCATATAAGGGGCTCCGGAAAGGCTCAAAATCATGAAAAGTTCAATTTTTACTTTTTTGCGTTTTCTGAATCTGCAGACTATTACCTTTTAATAGATATATAATTTATTCAATTCCGAAGACTACAACTATTTTTAAATTTTTTTTGAAATGTGTTCTACATGGGCGTGACCCACTGTGGCGCTGTTAAACTGCTGTCAAATGGTGTAATTACTAACGTCCGTGTTCATCAGGTACATTTTAGTGATGTGAGATAAAGTATGTGTTGTGGCTAACCTGTGATGGTTCAATATATATCGCTGGTGTGATTGTCGATTGTTTCATGTTTATTTACTCTGTCGTTATCTCGAAGATATTCGTAATTAATTCTGTTTCTTGAGTCTCTGTTTTGTTGAAGTATAATAATGAGTAAAAGTAAAGTTATTAGAAATTAGAAATCCAAAGTGTCGACGAAATGAAGAAGGCTGTTTGGGCTCTTTTTGTTTCATACTTCTTCAACCGATGAAAATCCCCAACATAGCTTGTGTCCCAAAGAAGAAGACAGTTGGTGTAAATATAACAAAGGATTGCTAACTGGTGAAGTGTACACTCATAAGCATAGTCTGCCTCATGCAATAATGGAGGTGATAAAACCTATTTTCAGAGACTTAGCAGCACCTCAACTGTTGAAAAAGTGTATTCACGGAAAAACTCAAAACCCCAATGAAAGTGTAAATAGTGTTATATGGTCGAGAATCCCCAAGACTGTATTTGTTGGAATAGAAACACTTCACTTTGGTGTGTATGATGCTGTTGCGACTTTCAATGATGGCAACATTGTAAGGTGTAAGGTATTTAGAAATATGGGAATGAAGATAGGTTCTAACATGGTACGAGCGATGCTTGCTTTAGACAAGGAACGCCTTCGGTCTGCAGATAGGGCTGTAAAGAGTCTAGAAATACAAGCAAGAGTAAACAGGAGGAGGAACAAGAGGAAGCTGGAGGAGGAGTTTGCAGAGGATGAAGATAATCCATCCTATGGACCTGGAATGCACTAAAAAGTTAATCCAATCTTTGTCGCTCGATTCCCAAAACTTTTATTTTCTCATACTAATTACATGTTTTCTAAGGATCTTCCAAACATATTTGTTTCAAACTTTCAGTAAATGTTACACAGTACCTTCTGCATAATTTAACACAGCCTTTTTCCAAAAAACTGTATATTTTTGAATATATAAATAAAAAATTGCAAAAAAATGTTGTGAATTTTCATTACAATTGAAAAAAAATCATCTTTAATAACTGAACTAAAATTTTGTAAAATCCCTGTGTTAAGTTGTAGCCCATATTCCAATAAATAATCTGTAAAAAGTTCAACTTCCTACCTCAAATACTTTGTGAGGAAAGATGTAATTTATAAGCGTTATTTTAACATTGCAAGTATAGGGCGTTCCGGAGCCCCTTAAGTGAACTTCCAAGATTTCATGAGACATCCGTTGGTTACGTCGTTTTGGAGGTCTGGACAAAACTGTTACAAGAAACACGCGCGCCGCCACTCCACAAAGGAAAATTATTCGCTGTTGTGTAAAAACTTGGCAGACGCATCAGCCAAACACCGTGCATTGAGATCTGGCCTTAATGGAGACAGTGAGTTTCGCAAACCTGGCACCGCAGAATCGACACGAGGCGCAAGATGGCGGCCTCGGGGTGGTCGTGACCCGGCCACTAATAATAGACACTCCGCTGGCAGAATAAACTTCCGCCATGCGGGCGGCGAGCGCCCGATGAAACGGGATCCCCAAAGCGGCGGGTCGCGACACGTTCATCCTAAATAGCGGCGTGGCCCTTGTCCAAGTCATCAACCACGGAGTCCAGAAAGCCTTACTCAAACGCGGTGTCGTCTCGCAACCAGAACGTGTACTTGTAGAGTACGGGCCTAGGTGTGCGAAAGGACTGAAGACGGCTTTGGAAACAGAACTACGTCACGAGCACGAAAATACCGCGGCGCTTGCTAATGAGGTGTAATTGGATCCCTGCTGTTCACTGTATACTGGTTATTTCGTTAACAGTTCAGTACGTCGAAACGAGTTTTTTGATAACGGTACGAGGGTTGCCCAGATAGTACGAGGTGCATTCAAGTTCTAAGGCCTCCGATTTTTTTTCTCCGGACTGGAAAGAGATAGAAACATGTGCATTGTTTTAAAATGAGGCCACGTTCATTGTCAATACGTCCCAGAGATGGCAGCACCGTACGGCAGATGGAATTTTATCGCCAGCGGCGAGAATGAGAACTGTTTTAAATACTTAAAATGGCGACGTTTTCCTTACTTGAATAGCGTGCAATCATTTGTTTTCTGAATTTGCGTGGCGTGAAACCAATTGAAATTCATCGACAGTTGAAGGAGACATGTGGTGATGGAGTTATGGATGTGTCGAAAGTGCATTCGTGGGTGCGACAGTTTAATGAAGGCAGAACATCGTGTGACAACAAACCGAAACAACCTCAGGCTCGCATAAGCCGGTCGGATGACACAATCGAGAAAGTGGAGAGAATTGTTTTGGGGGATCGCCGAATGACTGTTGAACAGATCGCCTCCAGAGTTGGCATTTCTGTGGGTTCTGTGCACTCAATCCTGCATGACGACCTGAAAATGCGAAAAGTGTCATCCAGGTGGGTGCCACGAATGCTGACGGATGACCACACGGCTGCCCGTGTGGCATGTTGCCGAGCAATGTTGACGCGCAACGACAGCATGAATGGGACTTTCTTTTCGTCGGTTGTGACAATGGATGAGATGTGGATGCCAGTTTTCAATCCAGAAACAAAGCGCCAGTCATCTCAATGGAAGCACACAGATTCACCATCACCAAAAAATTTTGGGTAACCGCCAGTGCTGAAAAACTGATGGTGTCCATGTTCTAGGACAGCGAGGGCGTAATCCTTACCCATTGCGTTCCAAAGGGCACTACAGTAACAGGTGCATCCTACGAAAATGTTTTGAAGAACAAATTCATTCCTGCACTGCAACAAAAACGTCTGGGAAGGGCTACGCGTGTGCTGTTTCACCAAGATAACGCACCCACACATCGAGCTAACGTTACGCAACAGTTTCTTCGTGATAACAACTTTGAAGTGATTCCTCATGCTCCCTACTCACCTGACCTGGCTCCTAGTGACTTTTGGCTTTTTCCAACAATGAAAGAAACTCTCCGTGGCCGCACATTCACCAGCCGTGCTGCTATTGCCTCAGCGATTTTCCAGTGGTCAAAACAGACTCTTAAAGAAGCCTTCGCCGCTGCCATGGAATCATGGCGTCAGCGTTGTGAAAAATGTGTACGTCTGCAGGGCGATTACGTCGAGAAGTAACGCCAGTTTCATCGATTTCGGGTGAGTAGTTAATTAGAAAAAAAAATCGGAGGCCTTAGAACTTGAATGCACCTCGTAATGCACCGCATTTCTTTTATCAGCCGAAAACAATGCGACGAATGCGAAACGTTACGTATGTATTATCTAAAGTCTCCTGAGCGAGCGTGCCAAGTTCCCGTCACTTCCGACAGATAGCGTAGCTGCAGCACAGTTTCAAAATGGCGTATGTAGATGACGTAAGTTACAAGCAACGTGCCGTCATTGGGTTTCTCAGTGCAGAGAAGGAAACTGCGGGAAGTATTCACAAAGGCTGGTGCAAAGTCTAAGGAGCATCTGCTGTCAACAGAAGACGATTCCGCGGAGCTCCACGATTTGCAGCGGTCACACCTGACATTTTGCAGCGAGCTGATGTCATTCGCGAGGACAGACGCATTCCGTTTCGGCAGCTGGCGCTGCATCTGTCAATCAGCGAAGTGTGGATGCAATTATCCGCATTCATGGATATTCAGAAGTGTGTGCAAGATGGGTCCCGCAGTGTCTAACTATGGATCACAAATGGCACAGAAAAAACATTTGTCTTGATTTGTTGCAACGTTTTGAAGCTGAGGGGGAGGCCCTTGTCCCGGATTGTGACAGGTGATGAAATCTGGCTTCACCATTTTGGCCGGCCGGAGTGGCCGAGCGGTTCTAGGCGCTACAGTCTGGAACCGCGCTACCGCTACGGTCATAGGTTCGAATCCTGCCTCGGGCATGGATGTGTGTGATGTCCTTAGGTTAAGTTCTGAGTTCTACGGGACTGATGACCTCAGAAGTTAAGTCCCATAGTGCTCAGAGCCATTTGAACCATTTTTCCATCATTTTGAGTCCGAAAACAAAACGCCAGTCGATGGAATGGCGCGTGATCTCCGACAGTGAAGGTGTGATTCTCATTGATGTGATGCCAAGAGGTGGTACCATTGATTCAGAAGCGTATGTCAACACATTAACAAAACTCAAGAAGCGCTTCCGGCAACTTCGGCGCCACAGCAACCCAGGAGATGTTTTGCTGCTACACGATAATGCTCGGCCGCACACAGGTCTGAGGACTGCTGAACACATCGCAAAACAGGGTTGGACATTGTTACCCCATTCCTCTGCTGCCCTAACCTAGCCCCCTCGGACTTGTTTGGGCCATTAGGGGATGCCATTCGTGGAAGACGTTTTGAGGGCGACGAGGAGGGGATTCACACGGTGAAGCACTGGCTCCGCCACCAGGACAAGGACTGGTAGCGACAGGGTATACACGCCCTTGTCTCGCCCTGGAGGAAGGCGACAGAAAGGGATGGAGATTACGTGAAAAAATAGCGCGTGCAGATAAAATACCAATCTCTCGTGACTGTAATTCTCATTATGTTCAATAAAGAATTGTTAAAGAAAAAAATTCGCGGCGGTACTTTCTGGACAACCCTCATAGTACGTATACTTCTTATTTTATTTTCCTTTTATGTTAGTCGTCTGATTGGTTTGATACGACCCCCTCTCCCGTGCTAACCTCTTCATCTCAGACTAACACTTACATTCAGTGTCCTACATAATTTCATTCACTTGATGCCTTCCTGAGAGACAATCTCCACTCATTCCAAATTAATAATATAAGTGTAGACCAGATTGAGCTTAAATTCAAAGAAACAGTATCGGCAGCAATTAAGAGGTTTATACCAAATAAACTAACAAACGACGGACCTGATCCTCCTTGGTACACAAAACGGGTTAGAACACTGTTGCAGAAACAACGAAACAAACAAGCCAAATTCAAACAGACGCAAAATCCCCAAGATTGGCGATACTTTACACAAGCTCGAAACTTAGCACGGATTTCAATGCGAGACGCCTATAACAGTTTCCTCAACGAAACTTTGTCTCGAAACCTGGCAGAAAATCCATAGAGATTCTGGTCGTATGTGAAGTACGTTAGAGGCAAGAAACAATCAATGCCTTCTCTGCGCGGCAACAATGGAGATACTATCGAAGACAGTGCTGCCAAAGCAGATTTACTAAACACAGCCTTCCGAAATGCCTTCACAAAAGAAGACGAAGTAAATATTCCAGAATTCGAATCGAGAACAGCTGCCAACATGAGTAACGTAGAAGTAGTGAAGCAGGAGTAATGAAGCAACTCAAATCACTTAATAAAAGCAAGTCTTCTGGTCCAGACTGTATACCAGTTAGGTTCCTTTCGGAGTATGCTGATGCATTAGTTCCATACTTAACAATCACATACAACCGTTCGCTCGACGAAAGATCCGTACCCAAAGACTGGAAAGTTGCACAGGTCACACCAATATTCAAGAAAGGTAGTAGGAGTAATCCAGCTTAATTACAGGCCCATATCATTAACGTCGATATGCAGCAGGATTCTGGAACATATATTGTGTTCGAACATAATGAATTACCTCGAAGAAAACGGTTTACTGACAGACAGCCAACATGGGTTTAGAAAACATCGTTCTTGTAAAACACAACTAGCTCTTTCTTCGCATGAAGTGTTGAGTGCTATTGACAAGGGATTTCAGATCAATTCCGTATTTCTGGATTTCCGGAAGGCTTCTTTCTGACACTGTACCCCGCAAGTGGCTTGTAGTAAAATTGCCTGCTTATGGAATATTGTCTCAGTTATGTGACTCGATTTGCGATTTCCTGTCAGAGAGGTCACAGTTCGTAGCAATTGACGGAAAGTCATCGAGTCGGCCCTTTCCTGTTCCTTAACTATATAAACTATTTGGGAGACAATCTGAGCAGTCGTCTTCGTTAGTTTGCAGATGACACTGTCGTTTATCTACTAATAAAGTCATCAGAAGACCAAAACAAACTGCAAAACGATTTAGAAAAAATATCTGAGTGGTGCGAAAAGTGGCAGTTGATCATAAATAACGAAAAGTGTGAGGTTATCAAAAATGGTTCAAATGGCTCTGAGGACTATGGGACTTAACTTCTGAGGTCATCAGTCCCCTAGAACTTAGTACTCCTTAAACCTAACTAACCTAAGGACATTACACACATCCATGCCCGAGGCAGGATTCGAACCTGCGACCGTAGCAGTCGCGCGGTTCCAGACTGTAGCGCCTAGAACCGCTCGGTCACCCCAGCCGGCTGAGGTTATCCACATGAGTGCTAAAAGGTACTCGTTAAACTTCGGTTACACGCTAAATCAGTCTAATCTAAAAGCCGTAAATTCAATTAAATACCTAGGTATTACAATTACGAACAACTTAAATTGGAAAGAACACACAGAAAATGTCGTGGGGAAGGCTAACCAAAGGCTGCGTTTTATTGGCAGGACACTTAGAAAATGTAACAGACCTACCAAGGAGACTACCTGCACTACGCTTGTCCGTCCTCGTTTAGAATACTACTGCGCTGTGTGGGATCCTTACCAGATAGGACTGACGGAGTACATCGAAAAACTTCAGAGAAAGTCAGCACGTTTTGTATTATCGCAAAATGTGGGAGAGAGTGTCACAGAAATGACACAGGATTTGGACTGGAAAACATTAAAAGAAAGGCGTTTTTCGTTGCGACGGAATCTTCTCACGAAATTCCAATCACCAACAACTTTCTCTTCCGAATGCGAAAATATTTTGTTGACACCGACCTACATAGGGCGGAACGATCACCACGATAAAGTAAGGGAAATCAGAGCTCGTACGGAAAGACATAGGTGTTCGTTCTTCCTGCTCGCTATACGGGATTGGAATAATAGAGAATTGTGAAGGTGGTTCGATGAACCCTCTGCCAGGCACTTAAATGTGATTTGCGAAGTATCCATGTAGATGTAGATGAAGATATTCCAGTCTTTGTGTTCCCACAAAATTTCTACCGCCTCCCTCTGGTAGAATGAAAGTTATTCCCTACTGTCTTAACATGTGTCCTATGATTCTGTCCGTTCTTCCAGTCAGTGAAAAGTGAAGTCGTAGGGCATTGTTGGTTTGGACACACGGTAGGGTAGGCCAGCAGCCGAATTGGAGAGTTCCTTCTTTCTTTTTTTTCCTCTTCTCGTGCAGTGGCACCTTCCCTACGCGAAGTGTGGAACTGATGTGTTTGAAGTGTATTTAATTAGCGCAGGGCGTGCACTGGGACACAACCGACGAAGGACAGGGCAGCGCAGCGCAGCGACGGAAACACACTGGCGACGCCGTGCGTGATCGTATTGGGAGGCAGTTTAAACACTGTCGCACGTTCTTTCCTTGTTGATCTAGTGCCCGTTCTTTCCTTGTTAAGGTACGGCTTAACTCATGAATGTTAGTTGACAGTCGTTTTCTGATGAGAAAATGGATATACTGATGTTGGTATATAACACTTCAAAACGGAGCAAATCAACATCGAAAAGCGGATATACACTACTGGCCATTAAAATTGCTACACCACGAAGATGACGTGCTACAGACGCGAAATTTAACCGACAGGAAGCAGATGCTGTGCTAAGCAAATGATTAGCTTTTCAGGCCATTCACACAAGGTTGGCACCGGTGGCGACACCTACAACGTGCTGACATGAGGAAAGTTTCCAACCGATTTCTCATACACAAACAGCAGTTGACCGGCGTTGCCTGGTGAAACGTTGTTGTGATGCCTCGTATAAGGAGGAGAAATGCGTACCATCACGTTTTCGATTTTGATGAAGGTCGGTTTGTAGCCTATCGCGATTGCGGTTTATCGTATCGTGTCACTGCTGCTCGCGTTGGTCGAGACCCAATGACTGTTAGCAGAATATGGAATCGGTGGGTTCAGGACGGTAATACTGAGCGCCGTGGTGGATCCCAACGGCCTCGTATCACTAGCAGTCGACATGATAGGCATCTTATCCGCATGGCTGTAACGGATCGTGCAGCCACGTCTCGATTCCTGAGTCAACAGATGGGGACGTTTGCAAGACAACAACCATCTGCACGAACAGTTCGACGACGTTTGCAGCAGCATGGACTATCAGCATGGCTCCAGTTACCCTTGACGCTCCATCACAGACAGGAGCTCCTGCGATGGTGTCCTCAACGACGAACCTGGGTGCACGAATGGCAAGACGTCATTTTTTCGGATGAATCCAGGTTCTGTTTACAGCCTCATGATGGTCGCATCCGTGTTTGGCGACATCGCGGTGAACACACATTGGTAGCGTGTATTCGTCATCACCATACTGGCGTATCACCCGGCGTGACGGTATGGGGTGCCATTGGTTACACGTCTCGGTCACCTCGTGTCCGCTTTGACTTCACTTTGAACAGTGGACGTTACATTACAGATGTGTTACGACCCGTGGCTCTACCCTTCATTCGATCCCTGCGAAACCCTATATTTCAGCAGGATAATGCACGACCGCATGTTGCAGGTCCTGTACGGGCGTTTCTGGATACAGAAAATGTTCGACTGCTGCCCTGGCCAGAACATTCTCTAGATCTCTCACCAACTGAAAACCTCTGGTCAATAGTGGCCGAGCAACTGGCTCGTCACAATATGCCAGTCACTACTCTTGATGAACTGTGGTATCGCGTCGAAGCTGCATGGGCAGCTGTACCTGTACACGCCATCCAAGCTCTGTTGGACTCAATGGCCAGGCGTATCGTGGCCGTTATTAGGGCCAGAGGTGGTTGTTCTGGGTACTGATTTCTCAGGATCTACGCACCCAAATTGCGTGAAAATGTAATCACACGTCAGTTCTAGTATGATATATTTGTCCAATGAATACCCGTTTATCATCTGCATTTCTTCTTGGTGTAGCAATTTTAATGGCCAGTAGTGTATGAATAATAGAAATACGGCGAATTCGCTTTGACGTCAGAGTTTTCTGATAAACAACAGTTCACCAATAACTTCCGCTTGGACCTGAGTCAGTTCCTCGAGGTTGACAAGCTTGTACGGAAATCTATATTTTCTGAAAGCTGTAATTCCCGAAAACCAATTGGAAGTGAAGAAAAACTTGCTGCGTTCTTGTAAGTTTTACTGAAAGTTCTTACGAAGTAAGGACATAAACAAGAGTTACATACGCTGCTTAGGAGAATCAATTAGGGAAATTGTTGTTACTATTAATGAGTTGAGGGTAAGATCTGAGTTCTTAAGGAGTGTCGGAGATGTACCGCTTGCCTTCGACAAGTACGATGGGTGTGAACCATTGGTTGTGTCGTAATTCCTAAGTGGATCGAGCTCTCGAGGTGGAGACTGTGAATTCCTAGGACAGATGCCTCAGTTTGCGAGATCACTTCAAATAATTTACCATGGATGAAATATTGATTTCTTGGTGGCATGTTTTATTTCTTTGGTACATCGACATGAAAAAATGGTAGGGTGGGTCACTGGCAGATTTTCAGTCTTCAAACTTTTTACGTTCAGTCCTTCTTTTTCTTGCCCCTTGCTCACACTGCATAATAGATTGTTGTATAACCTTGGATACATCAAGTTCATTTTATTTAGTTGTTTCTTACTACATCGGAGATTCGTTAGTGGGGAATTGTCCAATTCTGCAGGACTTTTGTTTGAGATGTAACTTCCTCATAACTATCAATATTTCCTATACTTTCACTTTCGTTGTCATCATTTTGAGACACCACTCTGCAGGAGCATGTGTGGTGCTCGCCTGTCAAACTATATCCTGATGGCTGAAGGAGGCATTGTGCTGCCCTGCCCTGCGCCCAAATTTGCGTCGTTTGCATCTACACCCGTGAGTCACAAGAACCTGTGCCCCACTGCACTGCCCTTCGTCGTCTGCGTCCCAACATGCGCCTGCATAATGGGTCTGTGTAGTGCGGTGTAACGTATGTACTGGATGACGATGCGAGAAGGGAGAGGGAGAAACTCAGTGCTGCCACATAGCCCACAGTCTGTCCAAAATACTTTAGTATTGGCAGCGAGAACAGAAGCGGTAGGGGTGAGGTGCGGTGGAGGGGGAAATCCACGTGGCAAGTCCGGGCCACTTTCCGCCAGTAACACGCTACCTGCAGCTGCAGTAAATCCCCAAAGTGGCCAAATCTTTACCCCAAACAACACTTCCTCCTTGCATCGGTCTTCAGTTGCAGCCAGCTTTCTGTCTTGTGTGTCGTTGTTACTGTTATTAGTTTTACCATTAATTATTGTTACTCTTATTAATTGTGTGGTACTCAACGGTGTCAGTGGAGAAGTTTGTAGAATGTCACAAGTGGAAATGTTCGACGTCGTTCTCTCGGCCAGGAGATTGCCATATGAGGGCAGCCAAGGGAAATGATTTCCGCAGTATGTGCCTATTTTGGGAATGAAAAACTTATTGGTGGTCCACTGCTCTCCATTACGAAAGTTGTCCTGCCTTAAGCTGTCGCCAGCACACCGGTCGGCAAAGATGTAGCAAGAAGATCGACAGTAGGTGCTGGATCAAGCGCACCTCTCGGGAGAGAGGCCAAAGACAGACTCGCAAGTAACGGGCCGCCAACGCCCTCTCTAACAAGGGAACCTCCCCATCGCACCCCCCTCAGCTTTAGTTATAAGTTGGCACATTCGATAGGCCTTGAAAAACTAAACACAGATCAATCGAGAAAACAGGAAGAAGTTGTGTGGAACTATTATAAAATAAGCAAAATATACAAACTGAGTAGTCCACGTGCAAGATAGGCAACATCAAGGATAGTGTAAGCCAAGGATCGCCCTGGTCTCGTGGTTAGCGTGAGCAGCTACGGAATGAGAGGTCCTAGGTTCAAGTCTTCCCTCGGGTGAAAAGTTTACTTTCTTTATTTTAGCAAAGTTTTGATCTGTCCGTTCGTTCATTGACGTCTCTGTTCACTGTAATAAGTTTAGTGTCCGTGTTTTGCGACCGCGCCGCAAAACCGTGTGATTAGTAGACGAAAGGACATGCCTCTCCAATGGGAACCGAAAACATTTGATCACAAGGTCATAGGTCAACCGATTCCTCCACAGGAAAACACGTCTGATATATTCTATACGACACTGGTGACGGCATGTGCGTCACATGACAGGAATATGTTGTCGACTCACCTAACTTGTACACTTGGCGAATGGGTAAAAAGGTTCTTCTACCTTGCCCGATTTAGGTTTTCTTGTGGATGTAATAATCACTCCTTAAAAAGTGATGAAAACATAAGCGTATGTCACATAAACTGAAAATAAAATGTTAAAGTACTCACCAGAAGGAAGGTTTGAACCAAGAACCTCTCACTCTGCAGCTGCTCACGCTAACCACGGGACCACGGTAACCGTGAGCGTACTGTTCCTTGTTGTTGCTTATGTTGCGTATGGACTACTCAGTTTGTATATTTTGCCTATTTTTTTCATAGTTCCACTCAACTTCTTCCTGTTTTCTCGATTGATCTGTGTTCAGTTTTTCAAGGCCTATCCACTGTGCCAACTTATAACTAAATCTGAAGGGGGTGCGATGGGGAGGTTCCCTTGTAAGTATTTAGATCGCTGCCGCGGACCGGAGGGCTCAGTCTCAAGTCAGTAGCGCAGTGTCAGTCTCAGTCTCTCAGTTACCAGCTCAGTCACTATTCTAGTCGGCATCTGTCAGTACACTGCGACCAGCGTAGTGCTTATAGTGGGACTTGTATTCCACCAGCAGTGAGGATAACGTGGACTAATACTGAAGAGCTTGTACCACAACACATGGACACTGTTAAAGTTAAGTAGCATCTATCTCTTTAAGTAAATAAATAACCCTATTACCACACATGAGCAGCTGTGTTGAACAAATAGGATACCAGCCACCAAACAACTTCCTCTCCCTTGATTCCTATGGTACAAGATTCTACAGTGGCGACGAGAATACTACAGTGGCGACGAAGACACAACAAAAGTGATCGACAGAACTGCTGCAGCTCTGAAAACAAACGAAAACACTGTTGTCAATATTAGGAAGGAGATGTTCGACAAAGGAAGCTGAAGAATCATCTAAACTTCACAACCCCTGGAAAAAAAAAACGTCGTATAGATAAGCGGGTTAGCAATATCGATTGGGTTTCAGAGGACACGATTCGTCGTAGTGCTTATGATTATTACCGCAGGAAGGAACACTATGGAACTTACTGGTCGTTCTTAAAGAATCAGGAGCTTTTCAGAGCAGTTGCACATCCTTGCCCACATTTTCAGACAACCTTGACTTTCACAATGGACATTTCTCCATGGCTGTAAGCCGTTGATGGAGAGGGAGGATATAGCTGCATGGCGATGCCGATTTTAAAGAACATCCGTAGCATAAATATCGACGAAGTGATGTGGCTTGACGAAACATGGATCAATTCTAGTCACCTTGTCAAGCAGAGCTTGACAGACGACACAGCTGAACGAACAAAGGCAGACCTACTTCTTCATGCAGGCACCTCGAAGGGTTTTCTCCCAAACAGTCTCCTGCTTTTTAAATCAAACAGAACAGGAGATTCTCACGAAGAATTGAACCACGTTACAGTTACAAAGTCGTTCAAAGATTCACTGCCGGCCAGTGTGGCCAAGCGGTTATACGTGCTTCAGTCTGGAACCGCGTGACCTCTACGGTTGCAGGTTCGAATCCTGCCTCGGGCATGGATGTGTGTGATCTCCTTAGGTTGTTGTTATTGTTGTTGTGGTCTTCAGTCCTGAGACTGGTTTGATGCAGCTCTCCATGCTACTCTATCCTGTGCTTCTTCATCTCCCAGTACCTACTGCAACCTACATCCTTCTGAATCTGCTTAGTGTATTCATCTCTTGGTCTCCCCCTACGATTTTTACCCTCCACACTGCCCTCCAATACTAAATTGGTGATCCCTTGATGCCTCAGAACATGTCCTACCAACCGATCCCTTCTGCCAGTCAGGTTGTGCCACAAACTTCTCTTCTCCCCAATCCTATTCAATACTTCCTCATTAGTTATGTGATCTACCCATCTAATCTTCAGCATTCTTCTGTAGCACCACATTTCGAAAGCTTCTATTCTCTTCTTGTCCAAACTATTTACCGTCCATGTTTCACTTCCATACAAGGCTACACTCCATACAAATACTTTCAGAAATGACTTCCTGACACATAAATCTATACTCGATGTTAACAAATTTCTCTTCTTCAGAAACGCTTTCCTTGCCATTGCCAGTCTACATTTTATATCCTCTCTACTTCGACCATCATCAGTTATTTTGCTCCCCAAATAGCAAAACTCATTTACTACTTTAAGTGTCTCATTTCCTAATCTAATACCCTCAACATCACCCGACTTAATTCGACTACATTCCATTATTCTCGTTTTGCTTTTGCTGATGTTCATCTTATATCCTCCCTTCAAGACACCATCCATTCCGTTCAACTGCGCTTCCAAGTCCTTTGCTGTCTCTGACAGAATTACAATGTCATCGGCGAACCTCAAAGTTTTTATTTCTTCTCCATGGATTTTAATACCTACTCCGAATTTTTCTTTTGTTTCCTTTACTGCTTGCTCAATATACAGATTGAATAACATCGGGGAGAGGCTACAACCCTGTCTTACTCCCTTCCCAACCACTGCTTCCCTTTCATATCCCTCGACTCTTGTAACTGCCATCTGGTTTCTGTACAAATTGTAAATAGCCCTTCGCTCTCTGTATTTTACCCCTGCCACCTTTAGAATTTGAAAGAGAGTATTCCAGTCAACATTGTCAAAAGCTTTCTCTAAGTCTACAAATGCTAGAAACGTAGGTTTGCCTTTCCTTAATCTTTCTTCTAAGATAAGTCGTAAGGTCAATATTGCTTCACATGTTCCAGTATTTCTACGGAATTCAAACTGATCTTCCCCGAGATCGGCTTCTACTAGTTTTTCCATTCGTCTGTAAAGAATTCGTGTTAGTATTTTGCGGCTGTGGCTTATTAAACTGATTGTTCGGTAATTTTCACATCTGTCAACACCTGGTTTCTTTGGGATTTGAATTATTATATTCTTCTTGAAGTCTGAGGGTATTTCGCATGTTTAATAAATCTTGCTCACCAAATGGTAGAGTTTTGTCAGGACTGGCTCTCCCAAGGCCGTCAGTAGTTCCAATGGAATGTTGTCTACTCCGGGGGCCTTGTTTCGACTCAGGTCTTTCAGTGCTCTGTCAAACTCTTCACGCAGTATCGTATCTCCCATTTCATCTTCATCTACATCCTCTTCCATTTCCATAATATTGTCCTCAAGTACATCGCCCTTGTATAGACCCTCTATATACTCCTTCCACCTTTCTGCTTTCCTTAGGTTAGTTAGGTTAAAGTAGTTCTAAGTTCTAGGGGACTGATGACCTCAGATGTTAAGTCCCATAGGACTCAGAGCCATTTGAACCAATACGGCAGTGACAGTAGTATCTCTGAACTTGTGTATCGTTGGCCCAGTTGTAGAGGGGAGAGAAGTAGAGAGCTGAACATGGAGTACACTGGCAGAACTTTTAGCGTAGTGCAAACTGGAGGAGTATTTTACTGTAGAAAATTGTCAGGAATTATCATCTGATGGAAGGACTTACAGACACAGCATTTATCGAACCGAGAGAATGGATTTGCATCATGGATGCGTTCTGATACTGTAATTGAAATTGGGTTGTGTTAATGTGTTGTCTCTTGGTCATAAAAAAATGGAAAAGTGTTTGTTGCTTCAATTAATTTGCCGCCAGAGAAATCTTCCTCTACCGGTTTAAATACTCCTCATAGGAAAAAATGACATTAGGGGAAAATATTTGTTTTGATGTCCCCTACAAGCTCCCAGAGTTTTTTGGTTTAAATACTTGTCACCCTGTAAATGTTGGCCGGGCTGTGTACTGTGTTCAAATATTTGGAAATCAGTATGCCCATGCAACATTATGTCTCCCCAGATGCAGACCACCAAAACAATCGTGTTCCACAATGTTCCTGGGGGCATTACGTTTTCCACCTACAGCCATATGAGGGTACATCCAGAATCACAACTCATACTGCATCCCCTCCCACGAGAGAAGAGATTGCAGTCACACTTCTCATTAGTTCGGTGCTTATGTGCTCGACACCGTTGCAAATCCATGAATATGGTCCACTCACCAGTCTATCTTATTGGAACATTGTACCGTTTTCCGACGTGTGTCTGGCCTGTCCTTTCCTCCAACTTAAATCCCATCCACCACGTGTTGGATGCGTTGAGGAGATGCATTCAGGTATGTCCACTCCCACCAAAGAGCATCGAGAAGTTGTCAGCTTCACTGTTGGAGGGATGGAACGGCCTAACACAAAAAACTCCTTACCAACGTTCGATGCCTGATAGTGACACATCATGCAAAAGTTACTTTCGTCCTTAAGTTCTGCACGCCATCGTATTAGCACTAAAGAGTTTGAGAACTTGTGATTTTTCTACCTAACCTGCAGTACTGAAAACTGATTGCAGAAAGGGGCACATAATGTACGAGGCATGTTTTTTAAGTAAGTACCGTTTGGAAATTAACAAAAAAAACGTGCTAAGATATCTAAATAATTTTATTTTTACATAAGAGCCTGTACCTTAATCTACTTGTCATAACGTTGTACCAGTTTTTGAATACCCTCCTCATAGAAGTCTGCCGCCTGACTTGTTAACCACTGCATCACCACTGTTTTGACTTCGTCATCGTCTTGAAGACGCCGACCGCCCAGGTGTTTCTTCAAGTGCAGGAACAGACGGTAGTCGCTGGGCGCAAGATCGGGGCTGTACAGAGGATGATCTAGAGTTTCACATCGAAAAGATGTGATAAGATCTTTGGTCTGATTCGCCACATGCGGACGGGCATTGTCTTGCAGCAAAACGATGCCCTTGCTCAACTTGCCACGTCTTTTGTTCTGAATTGAACGGCGCAGATTGTGCAATGTCTTACAGTAAGCTGCTGCATTGATTGTCTCATTACGAGGCATAAATTCCACAAGCAATACTCCTTTTCTGTCCCAAAAATATGTGCACATGTTTTTCCGGGCAGAAATTGTTTGCTTAAACTTCATTTTTCTGGGTGCATCTGAATGTCGCCATTGCAAGGACTATTGCTTTGACTCTGGTGTGATGTAGGCCACCCATGTTTCATTGCCCGTAACAATTTGGCTTAAGAAATCATCAGCGTCATTGTGGTACCGCTTAAGGAAAGCCAATGCACTGTCTAAACGTTTGGTTTTGTGCACATCTGTCAACATTATGGGTACCCAACGTGTGCACAATTTTCGGTAATTCAAGTGCTCGGTCACAATGCCATACAAAACACCACGAGAAACATTAGGAAAGCCATCCTGCAAAGAGGAAATCGTAAAGCGTCTGTTTTCTCTCACCTTATTGTCCACTTCCTGCACCAAACTTTCATTAACGTTCATTGTTCATTATGCACGTGTACATGCGGCCATCTTTAAATGCTCTCACCCACTTTCTTACCATTCCATCACTCATAATGTTTTCTCCGTAAACTTCACAGATCTCAAGATGAATATCGATCGCTTTTAGGCCTTTAGCACTAAGAAATCTTACAACAGCCCGTACTTCACAGTCGGCGGGACTCACGATTATCGGAGGCATCTTAAACACTCAGTACACAACGTAAACAAGGAAGAATCAGACTGTAATTGCGTCAGCGCGTAGACAACAGACGTAGGTACCCACTGCGCATGCGCAGAACGCCGACAGCAGCGCTGCGGCCGCGGTGTGGCAAAACGGTAATTACGTAAAAACCACGCCTCGTAATGACCAGAGAGGGGTTAAGAAATGCGACTCTGAGACCAGCTACATCGCCTAGTCTCCTTTACCTTCCCCGTCCGAGTTCCTCAATTAGTAGCAGTAGAAATGCAATAACCGCGTTAAGATGGGCAGTTTCACCACTGTCTTTTGCACCTAAGCTGGTCTGGGCACGAACACGCTCTGTACGTAAGTAGCCTCAACTATACGTTTGACCTGCAATTTGCTCCGCGTAAGTCCCGAACCGGTCGTCAGCCTCCGCTTTACTTGCGGCGAGTCCTGCTTGTGTCCAGGCCCAGCGACAAGGCGTCTGCGGCCGGTGTGGTCGCTTCTCGGCCAGGCCGGAAGACAAAAGGGCCCTGTGTTCCCCTGATGGCTGCCCGCCAAGTCGGGGCCCCGTGCGCAACGCGCCTGCTGTGAGTCCGCGCCTGCCTCGCCTTGGCTCATCAGTTGGATATCAACTTGTTCACCTCAGCGTACGGGGTTCTCTGTTTTCATGGTTTAGCAAATTTATTTTTTTTAAATTTCAACGTAGTGCCCAGATGCCCTTCATGTCGCCACAATCGTCGTTCAACCTAAGGGGGGAGGAGGGGGGGGGGAGTAAAGTGCGCCATCTGTCTTTAAATTGTGTGAACTTTGTCCTGTGTCTTATCGTACGTTATAAGCACGGAGGTAAAAAAAGAGGGGACGTGGCATTACGTCACAAACTTGAGGCCAATGTCCGCCATCTTAACTAGACGAAACATTAGGTTCACCGCATTAATTATGGAGGGATGCTGACTCAGTTTTTCAGGATAGCGAATGGGAAGTTGCGGTGCAGAAAATGGCCCAGAGATCACCAGTGTGCCTGTCTCTCTCTCTCTCTGTGTGTGTGTGTAGGGAGTGAAGTGTTATGAAACAATGTGTATAGTCTGTGCAGTGATTGATAGTGAGTTATGAATGAACAGTGTGACATTACATTGTTTAATTAGTTATTTGTAAAAAAAAAAAAAAAAAAAAAAAGAAAAGAAAAGAATTGTATACCAGAAGCAAAATCTAATGATGGTCTCTAATTAGAAGCCTGTAAATATATGTGTACACGAATTAGCTTATTTTAAATTGGCCTAAACTTGTAAATACTTTGACATGTCCTACATCCTTGTAAAAAGAGATCTACGTATGAATAAAGCTACTGTTACTACTATCCCCCATAGTTCACCGCGGTGACACTTCCGCGTGACGTCACTCTGACTGTGTCGTATTATTACAGCGCATACGCATTCGGGAACAGAAAAACGTTCTAAATTGCCTTCCTGACACATGTTGTTTACGTAAGCTCTACAATTTTTAGTATTTGAAACAGTTACTGCGCACACACCACAGAAATAATCAATAAGAAGTACTCGCAAACAGTAGTCTGCTAATGTTTGGGGTTACTTAACATGTCAGCCCCTCTGACTACAAAACAACGTACAGTCAGTAGTGCCACCTCCGTTCTTTTTTTATCTCCATGGTTACCTGCTAGTGTGTCCTAATATCTGAAGCGGATATCGAGGGACCCGACTAGCATTTGCCTAAACAAGCTTGGAAAATGTAATGTCTGATACATTAAAAATAGTCAAGTCAAATAAATCACGAAGTTACAGGTTCGAAAATGAGCCAAAAGAAAATGAGCTTTACACGGATCCAATAATTGTCGCGCCAGATGGATATACATATACAGGGTGGTCGGAAATTCCCGTTACAGACTTCTTGGACTTGTAGAGGGGAGTGAGTACATCGTATTTTGAATAGGAACCCATGTCCGGAAACATCATGCAACGAGAATGCAGAGCGTAGAAGTTACAGGAGCTGGCGTCTGTAAATGTGCGTATACAGGGGGTGATTCCGTGATGATGTTACAGACTTTCTAGGATGATCGAGAACGATAATGTATTAATTTGAAGTAAGGATCCCTGTACTGGAAACGAACGAGTCGAAAGTTATAAACGAAAATCGTTCTGATACCTCTGACAGTTGAATACATGTACCGGTTCTCGTGTTGCGAAGAGTGTAGGGCTGGCAACTTTCAGTGGTGGTAGTGTGGACAAAAACGAGAAAAAAAATGTCCAATAAACGTGGGCTCTAAAGTGTGTACCTTAACAGCTATGAACACTTTCTCAGTAGTGGAGATCTGTTTCACATTAGCTAAGATGAACGAATGCTCATAGCTCCTCAGGTATGCAATTTAGAGCCCCGTATGTTGGACATTTTTTCTCGTTTTTGTCCACACTACCAGCACTGAAAGTTACCAGCCCTACACTCTTCGCAACACAAGAACCGGTACATGTATTCAACTGTCAGAGGTATGGGAACGGTCTTCATTTACAACTTTCGACTCGTTCGTATCCGGTACAGGGATCCTTACTTCAAATTAATACATTTATCGTTCTCCATCACCCTACAAAGTCTGTAACATCATCACGGAATTACCCCGTGTATACGCACATTTACAGACGCCCACGCCTGTAACTTTGACGCTCTGTAGTCTCGTTGGATGACGTTTCCGGACATCGGTTCCTATTCAAAATACGATGTACTCATTCCCCTCTACAAGTCCAAGAAGTCTGTAACGGGAATTTCTGACCACCCTATATAAGGGGCAGTCAAATGAAAACGAGACAGCTGCATTAAGAGTAAATAAAATGAATGAAACTGTCTGGCTCCAGAGACCTTTTCTTATATACATCAAAAAACTTTTTCCATCACCTCGTTTCCGCGAGTTCCGGAACCTGTACAGAAAATTGGAATAGAGATCAACATAAACATCATTTCCGCCCTTTTTATTGCTCGTGAAAACCACACATTGCTTGTTGTACCACCGTACAGCGAGACCTTCAGAGGTGGTGGTCCAGACTGCTGTACACACCGGTACCTTTAACACCCAACAGCACGTCCTCTTGCATTCTTGCATGCCTGTATTCGCAGTGGCATACTATCCACAAGCTCATCAAGGCACTCCTGGTCCAGATTATCCCACGGAAATTCGGCGAAGATCAAAAAATGGTTCAAATGGCTCTGAGCACTATGGGAGTTCACATCTGAGGTCATCAGTCCCCTAGGACTTATAACTACTTAAACCTAACTAACCTAAGGACATCACACACATCCATGCCCGAGGCAGGATTCGAACCTGCAACCGTAGCGGTCTCGCGGTTCCAGACTGTAGCGCATTGAACCGCACGGCCACTCCGGCCGGCCAGACAAACGTTATTTCCGAAATTTTATTACTCTACATTACTTTTCGGAGTTTCAATATTTTTCCGACAGTACAAGAACATGTAGCGTCATCTGCTGTGGAGCTCCATGTTTAACAATATGTGCTGAACGATATGCTCTGAAACACCAGTGTCTCCACCAGCAACTGTGTTCATTCATCACATCCGCCGACTGTCCTTCCTCAGAGAGTGGGCAAACCTCCACACTCCTTTTTCTGTGATTGTGTGCGGACGTCCAACACTTGTTCATGGTTTCACCGTCCTTCAAACACCTTTCGTAGATGTTCATGGCAGTACGACGCTATCAGCCGACCGATTTCACTGTTCCGGGGATGGTCATTTCCAGGTGCCAGCCATAACAATCTGTCTCTTGTTAGAGCGCATTTATCAGTGGATGTCCCCATTTGCTACCCGTATCGTGGACAGAATGGTTCTCCATTCGTCGCTCCACCGTTTATTTATATGCACTCTGAGACAAAAGAAAGTCCCATAAGATTTCACACACATTTCTTCAGGACAATGCGACAGGCCACACGTCAAGAATTGCTACGGAGTGACTCCAGAAACACTCTCCTGAGTTTAAACACTTCCGCTGGCCACAAAACTACCCAGACATGAACATTGAGCATATCTAGGATATCTTGCAATGTGCTGTTCAGAAGAGATCTCTACCAGCTTGTACTCTTACATTTTTTGAGACAAAAGAAAGACGCAACTCGAAGGAATAATACGAATGGGACTGATATCGGTAGATGCGATGTACATGAACAGACAAATAAATGATCATAATTCAGAAAAATTGGATGGTATATTCAGGAGAAATAGCATCATAAACTGAGCAAGTCAGCAACGCATTGGTCCACCTCCCGCCCTTAAGCGAGCAGTTATCGGCGCCGGCCGTTGTGGCCGAGTGGTTCTAGGCGCTTCAGTCCGGAACCACGCGGCTGCTACGGTCGCAGGTTCGAATCCTGCCTCGGGCACGGATGTATGTGATATCCTTAGGTTCATTAGGTTTAAGTAGTTCTAAGTCTAGGGGAGTGATGACCTCAGATATTAAGTCCCATAGTGCTTAGAGCCATTTTTAGTTATTCGGCTTAGCATTGATTAATACACTGAAGAGCCAAGGAAACTGGTACACCTGCCTAATATCGTGTAGGGCCCCCCCGCGACTACGCAGAAGTACCGCAACACGACGTGACATGGACTCGACTAATGTCTGAAGAAGTGCTGGAGGGAACTGACACCATGAATCCACAAATCCGTAAGAGTACAAGCTGGTAGAGATCTCTTCTGAACAGCACATTGCAAGGTATCGTAGATATGCTCAATGTTCATGTCTGGGTAGTTTTGTGGCCAGCGGAAGTGTTTAAACTCAGAAGAGTGTTCCTGGAGTCACTCTGTAGCAATTCTTAACGTGTGGCCTGTCGCATTGTCCTGAAGAAATTGCCAAGTCCGTCAGAGAGCACAATGGACATCAATAGATGCAGGTGATCAGACAGGATGCTTACGTACGTGTCACCTGTCAGAGTCGTATCTAGGCGTGTCAGGCGTCCCATATCACTCCATCTGCACTCGCCCCACACCATTAAAGAGCTTCCACCAGCTTGAACATTCCCCTGCTGAAATGCAGAGCCCATGGATTCATCAGGTTGTCTCCATACCCGTACACGTCCATCCGCTCGACACTATTTTGAACGAGACTCGCCTGACCAGGCAACATGTTTCAAGTCATCGACAGTCCCATGTCCGTCTTTACCTGCCAATGCGAGACGTAAAGCTTTGAGCCGTGCAGTCATCAGTGGGCCTTCGATGATGTTTCGTTGCATGGTTCGCACGCTCACACTTGTTGATGGCCCACCATCGAAATCTGCAGCAATTTGTGGAAGGGTTGCACTTCTGTCACATTGAACGATTCTCTTCAATTGTCGTTCGTCCCGTTCTTGCAGGATGTTTTTCCGACCCACCGATGTCGGAGATTTTATGTTTTATCGGGTTCCTGATATTCGCGGTACACTTGTGAAATGATCGTACGGAAAATCCGCACTTCATCGGTACCTCGGAGAAGGTGTGTATTTGAATACGCATGTCTATATTAGTCTCTTTGGCGCTACAGTGTAGATTTGTTCGATGTCCTTCTATCAACATATAAAAGCTCCAGGACGTTTTGTGCGTCATACGAACTAAACGCCACACTTGAAACTGACAGTAAGTCGAAACAAGCTTGTAGTCTAAATAACTGTCACAAGCTAAATAAAAACTGTAGCAGCTAAATTGGACTACAAATATTCCTGAATAATGTCATACTTGGACGTCTTACAAGCTGTGAGGTCAATGGAGAAAAAAAACTATTATTAAGAGAATAATCGGCAATTAAAGAGGTACTATTAATAAACCTGTATCACAGTGTTAATTAATGAAGCATTCTAAAATTTGCTACAACTACGTTTCAGGACTGTAATTTCTGAGTAGAAATGTTCCTACATCTTACGATTGTAAATGCATCAACACAAAAAAGAAGACATCAGTATAAAGTACCAAAAATAGGAAAGGTGGATAAAAACAGTAAAATGAAAACAAAATTTACTTTTCATTTCTCAAGGACACTAACAACAGCTTCACCTGATTCGCTACTGATATTAGCAATTTCACAAGGAACACCTGCCACATGTTAATGATCTTCACAAACAAAATAAGTAGGACAGTTCACATCAGGTGACAGTTTCAGTTTACAAACACTTTTCCACTTCAGAAGCAATTCTTGAGGTTGCTTTGGAAACCTGTAGAAATGTTCATTGCTAACATTTTCCGTTGAACCCACGTAATACCCAGATGAACAGCTAGGGAATTTACAGGAGTATTTCAACGTTAACTTGTTGTGTTGAATATTCTGAAAAACCATAAAATTCTTCCTTAAAAAACTCCTACTGACATATCAAAGTTATTTAAATAAACAAATGGAAACCACACAGCTTAAATCACGATAGAAGAGAATACATTTCATTTATAGGCTATGAGATAATTTACTAAAAATTAAATGTCTTACCTTAGGATTTATTGCAGAAATTTCTCAGCAGGAAATCTCTTAAATTGCACAGTGAACTTTATGAAATTTAAAGTAAAAACCCTGGTTACGAGGGGCGTTTGAAAAGTCCGGGCAAAGCCCGAGAGATGGCACCACCAGTGCGTATCGAGGTCATGTTTAATTACTAACATCTTTGGATAGGCTCAAATGGCTCTGAGCACTATGGGACTCAACATCTTAGGTCATAAGTCCCCTAGAACTTAGAACTACTTACATCTAACTAAGCTAAGGACATCACACACACCCATGCCCGAGGCAGGATTCGAACCTGCGACCGTAGCAGTCCCGCGGTCTTTGGATAGAACGCACACCAAGTTTCAGCCATATTGGTCTATTTCATTGTGTTTGGCATTCGTTTGAATCAAAGAAGTCGAGTGATTGTCAAAAAATGAACGAAAAATAATTTCCTGTGATGATTAAACATTACTTTACGAAAGGCAAAACGCCTCAGGAGATTAAGGAGAAGCTTGATAAACATTACGGTGACTCTGCACCTTCGATTAGAACAGTTTATAAGTGGTTTCAAAATTTTCGGAATGGCCATATGGGCACAAGTAATGCTAAACGTTCTAGACGCCCTGTGCAGGTTACGACTCCAGAAATCATTGATAAAATCCATGATATGGTGATAGATGACAGAAGAGTTAAGGTGCGTGAGATTGCTAGTGCTGTGGGCATCCCGAATAAACGGGAACATAATATTTTGCATAAACATTTGGACAGGAGAAAGTTATCCTCAAGATGGGTTCCGCGATTGCTCACGGTCGACCAAAAACGGAATTGTGTGAAGTGTTGCAAGGATGGTTTGTAGCTGTTCAGGAAGAATCCGTAGGACTTTAAGCGTCGTTTCATCACTGTGGATGAAACATGGATACATACTCCAGAGACCAAAGAACAATCTAAACAATGGATTACCAAGGGAGAGTCTGCACCAAAAAAGGCGATGACCATTCCTTCGGCTGGAAGGGTTATGGCGACTGTCTTCTGGGATTCGCAAGGGATAATCCTCATCGACTATCTGGAAAAGGGTAAAACTACTACAGGTGCACATTATTCATGGTTATTGGACCGTTTGAAAACCGAGCTGGAAGACAAACACCGGCGATTGGACCGCAAAAAGTCCTTTTCCATCACGACAATGCACAAGCACACACCTCAGCAGTTGTGGTCGCAAAATTAATGGAAATAGGATTCCAACTCGTTTCACATACCCCCTATTCTCCAGACTTGGCTCCCTCAGACTACTGTTTGTTCCCCAATTAGAAGAAATGGCTGGTGGGCTCTGAGCGCTTTGGGACTTAACATCTGAGGTCATCAGTCCCCTAGAACTTAGAACTACATAAACCATATTAACCTAAGGAGATCACACACGTCGATACCCGAGGCATGATTCGAACCTGCTACCGTAGTGGTCCCGCGGTTCCAGACTGAAGTGCCTAGAACCGCTCGGCGACACCGGCCGGCTGGCTAGTGAGACAAAGATTTTATTCAAACGAGGAGGTGATTGCAGCAACTAATAGCTATTTTGCAGAGTTGGACGATTCCTGTTATTCGGAAGGGATCAGCAAATTAGAACAACGTTGGATGAAGTGTATAAGTCTAAAAGGAGACTACGTTGATAAATAAAAAAGGTTTACCCCAAACACATAAGTAGTTTTTATTTTTGCACAGACTTCAAACGCCCTTCGTATAATGAAGATCAGTAGTATGTAAATGTGAAACACATGCAAAGAAGACAGTACAGAGCAAGACGATATAATATTAAGAACCGTCATTGGACAGCTCTCATTGGTCAATTCCAGCTTCGTTTGACCCCTAGAACCTCTAGTGGTCTGGAAGAAACTACGTTACGTGGCTTGTTGCCTCTTCTCCCATGTAGCTTTCACACCAGTGGTACGACCTGCCATCTTTTCTAGTGGAGGGTCCGTCTCTCGTGACATCTGGTGGCTAGTTCTGTATTACGCAGGGGTGTCTGGATACGTTTGATTAGAGAGTCTGTATGTTTCTATGTACTGCATTCGATAAAACTCCAGACTCTGGATACACAATTGTGAAGCTACCCTCTGTCTCGAGTCGTTCTGACAACGTGACATATTTACCGATTTATTCGGCGTATTTCAGGGTGTAAAACATTGTTTCTTACAGTCGTAGCACGAATAAGACTGCATTCATTCACATACGACCCGCTGACTGATGTGGTGTCTGATAGCATTGTCTGGACGCACCAGACGTACCACTGTTCGCCTGCCAACACTCCCTTTTTTTAAGGCCGATGTCTTAATTACGCCCGTTTATCACCGGGAAGCAAGCTCCTTCTTGGCAATGGTACTTTAAACTGAGTCATGTCTCTTCTTAATTTCATGGTTTCTGGACGGCTACAATCGTAGCGAAATTTGTCATCTGCACGGGCAACGACGCTTACAGCGTATTTCGTACAACTTCTCAGAGGAGCCATTTCTTTACGCGCACGTAACAGAATCTCCGAGTTACGGAGATAAATTGCGCCGAGACGAACCGGTAGGAAATGATTCCTGTTCACTACTTATGAAAAATTTCACTGGGTTTTCGATCATACGAGGGTGAGTCAAATGAAAACCTTAAATTTGTAATAACAAATCGAAATTTCGCGCCGATATCCTGTAAGTTGGTAGGCGTGCTACGAACAGCGTGCATAATGTCCTGTAGGTGGCAGCATAGTGCAGATGCACACATACCGTTGCAGTATCAGTATAAAGATGGCCGCCACATTTGCGACTTGCACCAGGGACGAACAACGTTCTGTTTTTCGGTTTTTGCGTAGTGAAGGTGTGAAACCTATTGAAAGTCATCGACAAATGAAGGTTCAGTACGGTGATGCATGTTTGTCACACAGCAGCAAGTCTACGAATGGAGTAGGAAGTTCGCAAATGGCGTGAATTCAGTGGAAGATGCTCCTCGTCCAGGTCAGACACAACGAGTTGTGACTCCACAGAACATTGCAGCAGGTGAAGCCACAGTGAAGGAAAAACGCCGAGTGACACTGAATGACACTGCAGCATGTTTACAGATTAGTAGTGCGTCAGCACACCACATTGTGCATGATGTGCTCCAGTTTCACAAAGTGTCTGCAAGACGGGTGCCACGGCAACTGACTCCTGAAATGAGAGAACGACGTGTTGATGCTTGTGAAGAACTTCTTCGGCACTTTAAACGAGAAGGCGATGGCTTCCTTGCAAGAATCGTTACTGGGGACGAAACCTGGGTTCAGTTGCAACAATCACAGACCTGCATTTTGAGTGTCTTCCTCATCCACCATACTCACCAGACCTTGCCCCAAGTGATTTCCATATGTTTGGACCACTCAAAGACGCAATGGGAGGAAAGAAGTTCCGTTCTGATGAGGAGGTACGCCACGCGATGCATGTGTGGTTGTGCAGACTACCAAAAGAATTTTTTTCTAAAGGAATTTATGCTCTTTGTAAGAGCAGGAGGACTTGCATTAAGCGTGGGGAGATTACGTTGAAAAGTGATACCGCTTTGTACCACTTCTACACAATAAGTAATATTTAAAAAGTACTTAAGGTTTTCATTTTACTCACCATCGTACATTCAGTTTCGAAGTATCACAGAATTATTATTCTGCAAGATCACAAAATCCGTTCTATTTCGCACTTTACTGCCAGACATTGCGGCCCACCAATAAAGAATAAACGACAAATATTGTCCTCTAAATGCAGTATTTCGAAATAAAATACAGATTTCCTCGTCATATTTCTCATGCTGCAAATTCACTGGCATGCCACTTCGATAGCGTCTGTCGCTCTCTGTTTCCGTGTGGCAACAATGATCTTGCATTTCTTGAACACAAGGGGAAAAAAAGAACGCACTACTAAGGAATTATATGACAAAAAAAGATTAAAATTTCTGAAATTTATTCAAGAGAAAGAGATTCACAAGTTTAGCGACTCAATAACGTATTGGTCCACCTCTGGCCCTTATACAAGCGCCCGCAGCTCGTGGTCGTGCGGTAGCGTTCTAGCTTCCCGCGCCCGGGTTCCCGGGTTCGATTCCCGGCGGGGTCAGGGATTTTCTCTGCCGCGTGATGGCTGGGTGTTGTGTGATGTCGTTAGGTTAGTTAGGTTTAAGTAGTTCTAAGTTCTAGGGGACTGATGACCATAGATGTAAAGTCCCATAGTGCTCAGAGCCATTTGAACCATATTTTGCCTTATGCAAGCAGTTATTCAGGTGGCATTGATTGACAAAGTTGTTGGATCTCCATCTTAAAGATATTGTACCAAATTCTGTCCAAGTGACGCCTTAGATCGCCGAAATCCAGCGATGATTGGAGAGTCCTGCCCACACTGCTCCGAACGTTCTCAAATGGGGGGAGAGAACCGGTGACCTTGCTGGCCGAGGTGGGGTATGGCAAGAACTAAGACAAACAGGTGGAAACACTTGTTGTGTGAGGGCGGGCTTTATCTTGCTGAAATGTAAACCCAGGATGGTTTGTCATGAAGAGCATAGACTATCGTCGACGTACCGCTGTGTTGCAAGGGTGCCGCTGATGATAACAAAAGCGGTCCTGGTACGAAAAGAAGTGGCACCCCATACCGTCACTGCTAGTTGTCGGGCAGTCTCCAGACACGTCTTCAGCCTGGAACCTCACTCTCTGGAGAAGAACTGTGTTCAGTGATGAGTCTAGCTACTAGCTGAGCCCCGACTACCAACGAAGGCGTGTTTGGAGCCACCCTGGACTGCAAGGAATTTTGGTGGGGGGTTACCATTCCATTTCATAGTAGGGCCTCTTTGTTTGTCATCAGCGGCACATTTACAGCACAATGGAACGTAGGCGATATTCTACGCTCCGTTTTATTTCCCTTCTTGGCAAACCATCCTGGGATTACATTTCAGCAAGATAATGCTCGTCCGCACACAGCGAGAGTTTCTACTGCTTAACTTCGTGCTTCCCAAACCCTACGTCGGCCAGCAAGGTCGCCAGAATATCTCCTTAATTGATAATTGTTGGAACATTATGGGAAGGGCCCTCTAACGATGTAAGTAGGCTGTTTAGGTTTTTATGTTGGTAACGCCACGTACTGCTCTGTATGAAAATCGCTAACTGCGCTGTGTGCAGTCTGTGGCTGGTTAGACTTATTATTGGAATATTCGCTTTGTAGTGTTGGGCAGTTGGATGTGAACAGCACGTAGCGTTGGGCAGTTGGAGGTGAGCCGCCAGCAGTGGTGGATGTTGAGAGAGAGATGCCAGAGTTTTGAGCGGACGATCTGGACGTGTGTCCGTCAGAAAAAGGAAATTTGTTTAATTGGATGTCACAAAATTATATATATATATATATATATATATATATATATATATATATATAGTTATAATAGAAGGAAGCATTCCACGTAGGAAAAATATACCTAAAAACAAAGATGATGTGACTTACCAAATGAAGGTGCTGGCAGGTCGACAGACACACAAACATACACACAAAATTCAAGCTTTCGCAACAAACTGTTGCCTCATCAGGAAAGAGGGAAGGAGAGGGAAAGACGAAAGGATGTGGGTTTTAAGGGAGAGGGTAAGGAGTCATTCCAGTCCCGGGAGCGGAAAGACTTACCTTAGGGGGAAAAAAGGACGGGTATACACTCGCACACACACACATATCCATCCACACATATACAGACACAAGTAGACATATATATATATATGACTTTTGAACGCTATTAAAGTAAACACATTGTTTGTTCTCTATCAAAATCTTTCATTTGCTAACTATGCCTATCAGTAGTTAGTGCCTTCAGTAGTTAGAATCTTTTATTTAGCTGGCAGTATTGTCACTCGCTGTATTGCAGTAGTTCGAGTAACGAAGATTTTTGTGGGGTAAGTGGATTCATGAAAGGTATAGGCTATTGTTAGTCAGGGCCATTCTTTTGTAGGGATTAGTGGAAGTCAGATTGCGTTGCGCTAAAAATATTGTGTGTCGATTTAGTGATGATCAGAATAAGTAAAGAGAGAACTGTCTGAGTACGTTGTGTATTACTCAGCTCTTTCTGTATCAAATAACGTAAGAGTTTTTCCAGCACTGTCATTCTTAATTTTTCAAAGGGGACGTCTCAACGAGCTCGGGTTTCTTCCATCTAATACGCCAGTTTGACGGAGTTTGGCACGATGTGCCTTAGGAGGAAAACCAACAATTCTACCAACAACGCCAACCGAAATAACTGCTTCCATAAGAGCGAGAGGCAGACCAAAGCGTTACTGACTTGCTCGGATTGTGAAGCCGTTTTCTTCGATAAATCATCCAATTTTTCTGAAACTGTAATCATTTATTTGTCGATACATTCACATCACATCTACAGGTTTCCGTCCCATTCGGATAATTTCTTCGTGGTGTTGTTGTCCTAGAGTGTATTTTGGTGTTCTGTGGTTCACGCGTGTGCTCCTTAAGCCGCCATACACACGGAGAGTTCGTAGTATACCAATATCCCTCCCGTCTCCATTTCAATTCCACGCATGGATGGTGCACATGGAGTAATATAGTACGAATTTATCTAATTTTATCATCTTAGTTACCACACGAGATGTAAGTTCAGCAGGCAAAATATTAGTCATCCCGTTAATAGAGCACACTGGTCGCTTTGGATCGCAGAGACGTTTTTTATCTGTCGGTCACGTGATCACCACCGCTGAGGTAAGGCATGGCAGAGAAGTGGTGTTTGTGGGCCAATCGGTTATATGGAATCATTGCAGTAATAAATGAGAGTGCAGGAGGATGTTGCAGGATTCTTCCAGTCACTCAGAGAACTGCCCTCGCACTCCGCAAAGGCATTTTGTCGATGTCGTGTAGTGTCCTCTGGGAGCAATTTTTTTTACTTATAAATGCATAACACAATCTTAAGGGTGTACAATAAAGATCTAAACTCACTTTTGTAATTTCTTTGTTCTTTCCTTGAAAAAAAAAATCATGAATATCGATTCCAAAATCGAGCATCATCCTGATCCACGCCTTCAGTGATACCACTCACTATTTATGTGTTGCAGCCTTTTTCTGAAATTACGAAAATTACTCTGGGAAATTAAGGTTTTTCCAAATGTGACAAATTTTTGCAAGGAACAACGTGGTCACGTACAGAGGAAAAAACATTCGACTGAAATTTAAAGGCTTTGCAATTGAGAAAAATCATGTCAATATTGTATCTAATCGTCCAACCACCCGAATTGTCGTGCGTGTTTTGTTTCAAATATTTCATCTTTGCGTCAATGCTTCAACTTCTGTTTCTATTAATATTTGCAAACTTTTCTGGGATTGTGCCCAAAAGTTACGCAGTTTCGTTCGTGAAATGCTTAAAAGTTTCCTGACAAGCTTCCACTGCTGCCAGCTCATCCATATCAGTATTTGTATCTTAGGTAATTTTAGATAAAACTTCACTTTCCTCGATACAAATTTTCTTAACTTTATTTATCTGAGCTGATTCTACATCCAGAACTTGTTTTCTAAAAGATCTAACCGTTCATCTGATCGTTTGTGTTCTGGCTCCACTCTATGTTCCTTTCTCAGTTCCACGGTCGAATTATTCGTTCACAATCTTGTTTTTTTTTCACTTCATTGTTGAAACTATCAATTTTACTCGCCAAGCTGTTTTTTAACGTGTCAGTTTTACAATTTAAACTCTTAATCAGATCACTCATAATTCCGGCGACTTTATTATTCATTCTCGACCTTTTCATTTCTTTCTGCGACGCTATTATAAAGATCATTGAATTTTTCATGCATAAATGATATTCTCTGTTGCTCTAATCGATGTAATGTTTACATAAAATTGTTTAACTTTTTCTTTCTGTATCAAATTCTCCCGGCTGCTCAACGACACCCCAGTTACAAGATTCGCGAACACTTAGAAAACTTTCGCTCACTTCCATATGAATAACACCACACGCAGACATTTGGAGCACACACGTTCTCTCCTGGGGCGAAACGGGAAGCCATCCGACTACGCCTTAAACTAAGCATACCTAATCCGTTAATAACCATGCCGACCTTGTGCCACAGCGGGACAAAGGCACAAGCAAAATAAGAAGAAGATTGTATTTAATCGTCTATGTATTACATAATTACTCTACTACACACCAACAATCAGCAAGTAAAACCAAATCAAAGAACAGTATTATCAAAAGCTAATTACGAGCTAAATACATTTTAAAATTGTAGCTATGGGAAACGAAAACCAGTTCCCATTTTCAAGACAGGGAAAATTATTAAGACAGTAAAGAAACTCAATTCATTTGCAAGTATCATATGTTCCATCGTAAAAGACCTTCTGTTTCAGGATGCAAGATGGTGCACCACCGACAAAGCATGGCTTACTGTCTACATGTTATGTAAATAGCTTAAAATATATAGCATTTCTCTCGGCATAAAATTCTGCACGTGAACAATTAACAATATATTCCAAATAGATGTAATTTGTTACGAAAGATAACTGATGACGGCCGAAGTAGAGATGATACAAAATGTAGACTGACAATGGCAAGAAAAGCATTTCTGAAGAAGAGAAATTTGTTTCGATCAAATATACGTTTAAGCATTAGGAAGTCTTTTCTGAAAGTATTTGTGCGGAGTGTAGCCATGTATGGAAGTGAAACATGGACGATAAGCAGTTTAGGTGAAAAGAGAATAGAAGGTTTCGAAATGTGGTGCTACAGAAGAATGCTGAAGATTAGACGGGCGGATTACGTAACTAATGAAGAAGTACTGATTATAAGTCGGGAGACAAGAAATTTGTGGCACAACTTGGCCAAAAGGAGGGATCGGTTGATAGGACACATTGTGAGACATCAAGGGTTCACCAATTTAGTACTGGAAGGAAGTGTGGGGGGTATATGTCGTAGAGAGAGACCAAGAGACGAATATAGCAAGTAGATTGAGAAATATGTAGGTTGCAGTAGTCATTCGGAGATAAAGAGGGTCGCACAAGATAGAGTAGCCTGGAGAGCTTCATCAAACCAGTCTTCAGACTGACCACAACAACAACAGTACTGAAATGTGTAGAACGGAAAATATTTACAAACGTTTCCAGAATGAGATTTTCACTCTGCAGCGGAGTGTGCGCTGATATGAAACTTCCTGGCAGATTAAAACTGTGTGCCCGACCGAGACTCGAACTCGGGACCTTTGCCTTTCGCGGGCAAGTGCTCTACCATCTGAGCTACCGAAGCACGACTCACGCCCGGTACTCACAGCTTTACTTCTGCCAGTATCTCGTCTCCTACCTTCCAAACTTTGCAGAAGCTCTCCTGCGAACCTTGCAGAACTAGCACTCCTGAAAGAAAGGATATAGCGGAGACTTGGCTTAGCCACAGCCTGGGGGATGTTTCCAGAATGAGATTTTCACTCTGCAGCGGAGTGTGCGCTGATATGAAACTTCCTGGCAGATTAAAACTGTGTGCCCGACCGAGACTCGAACTCGGGACCTTTGCCTTTCGCGGGAAAGTGCTCTACCATCTGAGCTACCGAAGCACGACTCACGCCCGGTACTCACAGCTTTACTTCTGCCAGTATTTCGTCTCCTACCTTCCAAACTTTGCAGAAGCTCTCCTGCGAACCTTGCAGAACTAGCACTCCTGAAAGAAAGGATACAGCGGAGACATGGCTTAGCCACAGCCTGGGGGATGTTTCCAGAATGAGATTTTCACTCTGCAGCGGAGTGTGCGCTGATATGAAACTTCCTGGCAGATTAAAACTGTGTGCCCGACCGAGACTCGAACTCGGGACCTTTGCCTTTCGCGGGCAAGTGCTCTACCATCTGAGCTACCGAAGCACGACTCACGCCCGGTACTCACAGCTTTACTTCTGCCAGTATCTCGTCTCCTACCTTCCAAACTTTACAGAAGCTCTCCCGCGAACCTTGCAGAACTAGCACTCCGCTATATCCATTCTTTCAGGAGTGCTAGTTCTGCAAGGTTCGCAGGAGAGCTTCTGCAAAGTTTGGAAGGTAGGAGACGAGATACTGGCAGAAGTAAAGCTGTGAGTACCGGGCGTGAGTCGTGCTTCGGTAGCTCAGATGGTAGAGCACTTGCCCGCGAAAGGCAAAGGTCCCGAGTTCGAGTCTCGGTCGGGCACACAGTTTTAATCTGCCAGGAAGTTTCATTTACAAATGTTGTTCAAAACACAGCCTCATGTCTAACAACAACAGAAAACTGTATAAAATAGCGAGAACTGTTAATGACGTTCCCTAGTGCACATTCCGTCGAGCGATTCTAAAATCAGACGCTAGGCTGTAGTACCAGCCATAACACATCGTGCGTTCCTAGGTGCACCACACTCTACGTACAGCAGCCTCCCGTACACTTCATGCCAGTTTGACGCTTGTTGCATGCCGCCTTTACGGTGTTGCAGTTTTAATAAGCCAGCAGCGTAGAAGAACCAGAATAGCGAGCAGGCGGCCGCTGAAACTCGCATGCAGTCCCCTGGTTATCGGCCGCTTGCGTGACTGGCGACAACTATCTCGCAGGAGCGTCCAGCGATAACTCAGCCAACGAGGAAGTCGCCTGCTTCCGATAAGCGGGGTGCTAGCTACGAAAAACGTTCGCAGCTGTGCGCTCGTACTGCAGTGTCACAGAAAACGTTCTACCTCCGACAGTCTTATTCATTTTCTCTAACTTGCGTGACTATATTACTTACGTATGGTAATGGAATGAAGTGCTGCCACGCAATATTGAATACGATTCCTTTTCTCTTGAAGCCGCACTAGGTTTATGGGAAACAATGGGAAAAGGAATAAGGCTTTAATAAAAAACGAAATTTATACGTAATAGTGTTATTTAATCTGTATATTGAGCAAGCAGTAAAGGAAACAAAAGAAAAATTCGGAGTAGGAATTAAAATCCATGGAGAAGAAATAAAAACTTTGAGGTTCCCCGATGATATTGTAATTCTGTCAGAGACAGCAAAGGACCTGCAAGAGCAGCTGAACGGAATGGACAGTGTCCTGAAAGGAGGATATAAGATGAACATCAACAAAAGCAAAACGAGGATAATGGAATGTAGTCCAATTAAATCGGGTGATGCTGCAGGAATTAGATTAGATAATGAGAGGCTTAAAGTAGTAAATGAGTTTTGCTATTTGCCGGCCGCGGTGGTCTAGCGGTTCTGGCGCTGCAGTCCGGAACCGCGGGACTGCTACGGTCGCAGGTTCGAATCCTGCCTCGGGCATGGGTGTGTGTGATGTCCTTAGGTTAGTTAGGTTTAAGTTGTTCTAAGTTCTAGGGGACTTATGACCTAAGATATAGGATATAAAATCTAGACTGGCAATGGCAAGGAAAGCGTTTCTGAAGAAGAGAAATTTGTTAACATCGAGTATAGATTTAAGTGTCAGGAAGTCGTTTCTGAAAGTATTTGTATGCAGTGTAGCCGTGTATGGAAGTGAAACGTTGACGATAAATAGTTTGGACAAGAAGAGAATAGAAGCTTTCGAGATGTGGTGCTACAGAAGAATGCTGAAGATTAGGTGGGTATATCACATAACTAATGAGGAGGTATTAAACAGAACTGGCGAGAAGAGGAGTTTGTGGCACAACTTGACTAGAAGAAGGGATCGGTTGGTAGGACGTATTCTGAGGCATCAAGGGATCACCAATTTAGCATTGGAGGGCAGCGTGGAGGGTAAAAATCGTAGAGGGAGACCAAGAGATGAATACACTAAACAGATTCAGAATTATGTAGGTCGCAGTAGGTACTGGGAGATGAAGAAGCTTGCACAGGATAGAGTAGCATGGAGAGCTGCATCAAACCAGTCTCTGAAGACCACAACAACAACAGTGTTTTCTGAAGTTTAATTTCACCGTCTTAGCTTCAGCTTTGGTCTGGAACACTCTTCAAAAACTGGTTATTGTGTCCACTCCATTGCAGGAACCTGTTCCTAAGCCAAACCAAGGCCTTGATAATTACGCGACTCAGTACGAAGTACGGTTAGAAGGGAGAAAGGTAAAAGTTAACATCATGTCGCTAGAGACGGAGCATAGGTTGAAATGGGTAATGGTGGAGCTAAATGACCTTGGACTTGCTCGAGTAGCCATTTCGATATTCACATGAAGCCACTTAGAGAAAACATGGAAATCATGAATCAAGATGGCTAGGCCTGCCTTAGAACACCAAATCTCACGAAAATGACTTCAGTGACTTTAAGCATTGTTGTACTTCACTTGCAAGCCTGAAGCACAGCAGATGCTGCTCAAACTCTATGTGTTCTGTGCAAGTTAGTAGCAGTGGTAGTACTAGTAGAAGTCTGGTGTGTAAGAAGCAACTAACATTCGAATGATGTCTCACTGACAAGTAAAGAACTCGATGAAGCATGGATCATATATAGAAAGAACTGTTACGATCTAGTACAGAACCTAACCGAACGAAATACGCAATGAAACGAACAGAAATCACACTTTTATTCAAAGATACTAATTAAGCTGCGATATATGCGATGTGACAAATGTGGGTGAAAGAACGCCAGAAATAGGCGAGCTGGAGCACGGAAAACTAACGAATACATCTCCAGAACAACACGCATGAGTTAACTGCGCTAGAAATCGTAACACCGAAAGATAAGTTCACATTACGAAACTTGTGCTACAAAAAGTTGATTCTAACCTAAGAAACAAGAGCAAAACACGACAAAATGTAACATAGCAGCATATTGTATCTACCACATAATACGTTTATTGTATGTATGAAAAGAAAGATGTATTACAGGCCACTGAATATGCTTCCCAAATAAAAGAAGCGAAAAGTGTATGGCAATAAACAAACCGTCTTCAATTAGTTGCATAGGCGGAACATGTCTCCACCAATTAAACTGAGATCACGTGATTTATGATGATGCCCAGGACATTACAAAAGGCGGGACATGGTTCCTAAAAATGTGTCTGATCACTTCGTAAAATTTAACCTCTTTGTTGCGATACGGAAGTTAGTACTCAGATTCTTGATGTTGAATATAGGGTGTATCTCTTCGCTGTAATTTCTCTCCACCTGTAAGATGGTCTAGGTTCACCGGAATTTCAGGATCACCCCGTCTTTATTAAACAAATCTAATGAAATGATGCAACAGAAACGAATAACTGTGCTTTGTAAATTCTTTAACGAATCACAAATGATATCACACTGAGCTTCATAAAGTCTATGGTCAAACTGAATTCGCTTCGGCTGTTGGCGCCGTTCATTATATACTTTACAACAATCGGAACGTAAGTACAAGCATTGTTTAAAACTCTTCTGTATCTTACAATCAAAAATTATTTGATTTTCTAGAGAGAGCTAAAGAATTTGGATTCATAAGTCACTAAAATCACTTCAGAATAAAAATCATGCTCAATCAATACATTTATCGTTGCCAAAACATTTAAGACAGGTATTTACAATAATACTTAATTTACAAAACATAAAACTTTTTAAGTATAGATTTGACTTTTATGGTATCATAAATCCTGGTCTTTTGCATAAAGTTGAAAAGTGTTTAGAACTAGATTTCGGTGTCTAAATTTTCTGAGTTTCTACTATTGTTTCTGTTTGTTGAGTATACACTTGAATAGAAATTATATTTCATGACACTTCACTCATAATTCATCATTATTATGCTCAAAGTACCACTGTTTGATGAATTTACTCAATTAATATCGTTACAGCGTGTGCTCGCCAGCAACCGCAGTTTTCATTTAGAGATGTCCTGTTCTGTTACTTAGCACACACCACTAAAGTATCGCACATAACATATATGGATGAGACTTTGTCATAGTAGTCACATATCAGGATATGACTATGTTTTACAGTAATATGTATGTGCACATATGTTTGTGTTACATAATTGTAGTAAGTATTATCAACTTATCATATTCCTTGAATGTATTTAACAAAGAACAATTTAAATATGTATACATACAGTGTCTTAACATATATTATTAAAGAATCTTTCGTTTCACATAAGCGTTTTTTTACATGTCCTTTTCCTTCTCCATAAAATAATTACTACAATGGGATCTCGTGATCAGCATGTCACCCACTGGCATCTTCTTCCTCCTTGAGTCTTTTCATAGTGTTTTGGTTTTCTATAAAACAACAGAGAATCTTTATTACCAACAGCTCAGTTAGAACACAACTACAGAGATATTATAAAGTTCTCTACATGATCAATGCATGATTAAAATCTTATAGGTTTGAATAGCATACATTTAAAGTGTAAATGTCAAAGAAACCACGTCATCTACCAATCCAGGTACAAGACAAAATGGTGTTCTACATACAGTCTTAACAATCACACTATTTTCTTCGAACAATAGGTTTGGATATAGGTCACGTGAGGCTAAAGTTTACAATATTACGTAATAGTGAACTATAATGCTGAACTCAATCCTGGTGTTTTGTCAACTTAATCAATAATAAGTACATTGTAATATTTTATATGCAATCGTATGGAAAATAACCATGAACAGTTAACACAGTGCACAAAGTAACAGCAAACATAAATACGATACCAAACGAAATATTAACTACTCTGCAAGTTTTATGATAATAATGTATGTAAATAGTTTGTGTTACACAGATAAAATTGCAAAACGACCATAACATGTAGATAAACTTATTTAAAAGCTTACTGTACAGCAAGCTTAACGATTCACGTAACAAATAACTAGCTACTGAAAAGCTTGCATCTTGGTATTATCTCTTATCTTAAAATTCTTATCATTGTTTTTTTTAAGTATGCACTAATAAAAATCTAAAATTAGGAAACCGCCGCTATAAAAACTCACGTGATTACTTTCGGCGCGAAATGTTGCAACAACCAATCCGAGTCAAGTGTGAGTACGATTAGCCGAAATTAGCAAAAAAAACTGCAAAACAATGTATTCAAGACAAAATACTATCTTGTACAGAAAATAACGAACTTAAGCTCGTTTTGTCAGAAAATAAATTTTCTAAAAGAAAAAAATGTACTAAAACATTATATATTCATTATAAATAAGGTGAGCTTTTTTCTGACACTACTTTTTATAGCAATTTTCGACTTAGTTTAATTTTCTGCGTGGTCCTCGATAAGCCTGTAAATGCTCGATCAAACAGCATATCATTTTGTATAGGACTGGGCATTATTCTGGTTCGGTTTATGCATTGTTTTGGGCATCCAAAGATTTTTCACTGAACTTAAGCTACTGGTGAATAAAATCCTTAACGTATAAACAAACTGTAATAACCAGTTTTTTTTTAAATTGGATCCAAATGCAGCCCTTAAAATGCAACGCATTTCTATGGTACTCAGTTTCATGTGCAAACACGTGGTTTCTTGCACGTAAAATACGAACGATGAAAGATTTTTACAGACTCTTCTTATAATTACCATAAAACATATTTATTATCATCTGTATCACATTAACTCATCTCGGCACGTGCGATTCGCGTAAACCTGGATTTTACGTGCTTTCATGCGCATCTTTAGATCGCTATATCGTGGTGAAGCATAAAGCTCACAAAACAACAGGAGCACCATTAATTACATGTATAAGTCTACCTTCGTACAAAATTTAAACCGATTCACACAAGTCTGAAACATAGAAGGGGTGCACAAACAACGATTTTTTGCACGTAAAATCCGAATATAGCTAGATTTTTGAAAGAAAACTTTCAATTTTGTCGTAAGAATGCATTATTTACTTACCTGATTCACTTTAAACTGTTCCTGCGCATTCAATTCACGTAAGAACGAATTTTAAGAGCTACATTTAGCTCGACTTTAAACCGCCGTATCTCGACAATGGATAAAGATTATTGGAAAAAAGTTGAGACCAGGTACTTAGGGAAAGGTAGGATTCGGGGTGGATGGGGTCTTACTCAGTTACCGCTGGTTGCTCAGGATTTTTTTTAAAAAAAATCACACACACTTTATTTGGAACCAATTGCAAATAAGGATGACAATAAGGAACAATTATCAAATTTGACTGTTAAGACACAATGTCTAATAAAAATTCTTAAGACAAGTTGCATTCACGGCTGAAGGCTGTATTGACCAGAAATTCAAATTATTTGTCGGCTGAAGGCCCCCAATAGTAACAACTCAAAATTAAATTTAAAAAAAAAAACAATGATCACAATCTGATCAAACCAAGAGAGAAGTTGGCCTCAGAAATCGCTCCAAGGTTTGGCCTGGGAAAATTGCTCAACTTCTTAACCGATGAGACAGGCAGCCAAGAGTTTTATTCACTCAACCGGATGGCAACTCAAACTAGTGACAGTTTAAACGCAGACCAACACTCTTGCAAATTCTACCTAACGTCTGGTAACCAACACAACGATGGAATAACCCAGGCAAGGTAGAACTGGCGGAGAGCACTGCATCTTCAGAATCCACTGTTCAGAACATCCAAAAGCAGAAGGAACCACCACGACCAAGGTAGTCCAAATGAACACAATATCTGAACCACAATCAAGGACGCTGTCGAACTACATGCCTTACCGGACAGCAGCGGCAAGGTGAGGAAAGGTACACTGCCGCGAAAATACACTAACATCCATGGCAGGTAACACGGGAGTTAGCAGCCATTAGGCAGAAAGATACTGCTGGTTGAACTTCATCAATAAACACAAGGAATTCGATGATTAATAATAAGAAGTGGAGGACAGCTAATTAATTTCGCCAACTCCAAACACTCCACTCATTGCTCTTCATCCCAGCGAGCAGCAACGCACGAACAAATGGCGTGACCTCAAAATAGTGGAGGTTTCACTACTGGGTTAATGTTCACTCAACTCAAACGTCCTGGGTCCGGTGGACAACGAGGTTGTGGACCATGCAACTACAGCCCTTCGAACTGGCAGTGCCTGGGTGCCACCAGCGGTCCTGGCATGACCTCACACTGCTGGACCTCATTGCTGCTCCGCCCCAACTGAACACCCAACACACTCCAACCCAGAAAACACCTGACGTCCTTCCAAAGATAGTACCACGGTATTATATATCGATAACCGCTGCTGCTGCCACTCATGGACAGACAACGCTAGCAAACGTAGTGGCGCCAGTAAACACAAGAAGAAAACGAGATGCCACTATCCCCATTACATGATGCCCACCTACCAATGGCAAAAACGCGAGCTGCAAGACGGCTCGAAAGAATTTCGTTTTAACTTTATCTGTTTGTCTACCTTTGTGCAAAATTTGGACAGATTAGTACAAGTTTAAGGTATATAAGTGATGCGTATCAGAAACCTCCCAGAAAAAAGTGTTTAAGATGTAAAATCGAAACAAAGCAAGATTTTTTCAAACAGCTAAAACTTACGTAGACCGAGGTCCAACACACTGGTGGACCACTTTTTGAACCATCAGTCTCGCTCCAGTCCTGAGTTATTGAATGGTGACTGTACAATCCGAATGAGGATGGCTGTTTTTGCACGTAAAATCGGAACGGTAAACATATAAATGTTGCCATTGGCTGAGCATTAATTTCAGCCCAAATAAAATCTTTTAAAAGAAGTTAATTGATTCAGACAGTCTCTGTGGTTGCCGGCTCCGGTTAGTCATTCGAACCTTGATTAATATACTGTAACGTGGCTACGGTACGACAGATGATCGAACGGCTGATCAGCGCTAAACCAAAAACTTTTTACCCCACGTTTCTAGCACCGAGTTCGAAGACGCCCCAGATGGCGATTCTTTGGGCAGCCCTTTCATACATATTTGTTACAGTACTTCAGCGATGTAACGATTATGTTTTGGTGTCTACATTTTGTAAGTCTGAGTTTTATGTTTGTTGGACATCCACTTGAATAGAAACTACCAAGTGTAGAAGTATGAAACCGGAATTTCTCTATAGATGGTGCTAGCCGTCAGTGTAGGGCCCCTGGGACCGCGTCTGCAGCGCCATCTGCTTCCTGTAACGGCTGACGACAAATGTCAACACGCAGTAACCCAAGTTCCATACATTGGCGTCTGTTTCAAAGCCGTAAACACGTCGAGATTTGTGCCTGCGAACTACGATTTGCAGACAGCATTGGTTTTCTATTATCATTTGAAGAACACTGCTGCAGAATCGCATCGAATGCTTGTCGGAGCTTTCGGAGAAACATGCTCTTGGGAATACAGTGTTTCGAGTGATTCAAAAAATTCAAAAGATGATTTTGACGTGAGAAACGATGCGGGGGAAACAATCGAAAAAGTTCGAAGACAACAAATTGCATGCCTTATTGGATGAAGATGATACTCAAACTCAACAGGAACTAGCGGAACAACTGAATGTAGTGCAGAAACGGCTTTCTGCCGTTTCTCTTCGGTTGAAAGCTATGGGAAAGGTGCAGAAAGTTGGTTCCACATCAACTGAATGAAAGACAGCAAGCAAACCGAAAGACCACTTGTGAAATGCCGCTCGCCAGATACAAAAGAAAGTTATTTCTCCAACGAACAGTCACAGGGGATGAAAAATGGATACATTTTGAGAATCCTAAGCGTCGTAAATCATGGGTGAATCAGGCAAACTATCGACATCCACTGCAAGACCAAATCGCTTTGGAAAGAAGACAATGCTCTGTGTTTGGTGGGATCAAAAGGGCGTCATCTATTATGAACTGCTAAAACCTGGTGAAACAGTTAACACTGATCGCTACAAACAGCATATGATCGGTTTAAATCGACCATTACGTGAAAAACGATTGGAATATGGAAAAAGGCAACACAGAGTCATATTGATCAACGATAACGCCCCAACACACACAGCAAAACGGGTCAGGGAAACGATCGAGGCATTCAGTTGGAAAATGCTATGGCATGTGGCTTATTCTCCAGACTGGGCTCCGTGCAATTATCAACTATTGGCATCACTGGGACACGCTGTCGCTGAACAATGCTTCAATTTGTATCAAAATGTACGAAATGGCGAGCTGACTGGTTCGCCTCAAAAGAAGAACTGTTTTTTTGTGGTTGCAGTCATAGCCTGCCAGGTAGGTGGGAGGAATGTATAAATAGCAATGTAGATTATTTTGAATAAAATGTTGTTTATCAGTTTCAAATAACAGATGTGTAATTATTGCAACCAAATTCCGTTTTCATACTTCTACGCCTAATATACTGCATGAGACTTGAGTCATAGTTCATCATAATTATGCTGGAAGTACCATTAATTCACGATTTAGTCAATTAATATTGTTATGATATGTCCTTCTTAAGATTTGTCACTTTGCATATACATCGAGAAGTGGTATCGTGTGTTTTTCTTGGCCAGGAATCGCAATTTTCTTTAAGAGTGGGACCGTTGTGTTGCTTTACACACAGACTGCACTGCAGGCTCTCCAACGTGCTCTCATGTTGGTCAGAAGGTTGATAATGAGTTCCTGTGGAAGGTGAAGCATCCTCAACTCTTTTTTTTCTTTATTGTGATATCACCCCTGCCCCATATGGGCAGGGGAGGGCTGTCAGCGGCACAATCCGCCACTCTTCAGCCGAGTGACATGGCAACTAAAATAAGAATAAAATGTTACATACATAAGGCGATAAAAACGGGGAACATAAAACAGAGTAAAGAGAGAAAATGGAGGTAAAAATAGACTGACATGGAGACATTCATGGGGGACAGTGAAAAAAGTCACCAGAAAGTAAAAAAAAACACATTTGGCGATTCTTAAAACACTGAGAAGACACTGTATGGACATGCACAGGTTAAAAGTCGGCCACAGTATTAAAAACACTCTGGAACAACACACATAAACCCAATTGTAGCACACACGATGAAGAATAAAACTGTCAGGTGGGACCTGCCGAGGGAAAGGTCAGAAAGGATGGAAAAGGAGGGGAGGGCAAGGGGCAGCAGGGCAAGCAGCGGGATGAAGAGAGTAGGAGCACCAGCTGGTACACGAAGAGGCAGGAGACATGTGGGGTGGGAGATGATGAGGGAAGACAGGGCAGGAGAGAGTGCAGAGACACTGAAAGGGGGCACAAGAGAGAGAGGTGGAGTAGGAGGGGGAAGCCACTCAGGACGAGGCAGGAAGATGGGGTTAGAGTTGGTAGGAAGGGTAGATGTCAGGGCGAAGCTCATCATCCGGGAGGGGTAGACGGTGGAAGTTGCGTTGGGAAAGGAGATGGAGGGTGTGGAGATGGAGAGAGGGTGGGGCACAACGGTAAAGGCGCGGCAACTGGTTGGGGGTGGAGAGGAAGGGAGACACCAGGGGGTGAGGGGGATCAAGGCGGCGGACAATATGTAGTGTGCGGATGTGTTCAAGGAAAAGGAGAAGGTGGGGGAAGGGGCCTCAACTCTCTTGTGGTTAACTTTTTAGGTACTCCACGTCGACGTCTGCTCGAAGATACGTATCATCGGTAGGTTTTCCGGCTTTATTTACCGACGTGACAGGGACAACTCTCCGAAGAGGTGCGGGCCTTTGTTTTGCTATTACTGCGAGTCTTGTAAATATCGCTTTCATTTAGTAATTTTCCCAGCTAAAACTCACCCCTTCTGTGATTAAGACAGCCTGCGCCACCTTTCGGAGGGAGTGGGGACGTCAAAGAGTCACAAAAGTTCATATTAAGCAGTCCGTAAAACACGTAAACATTCACTTCAGTTAGCATGTTAGTTAACGCCTACGCTTTCCGCTAGATGGTGCTGACTTACTGCTGAATAGCTTTGGTTCCGTAAAACCTTCACTGATTAGTACTAGGCAAAATGGTTCAAATGGCTCTGAGCACAATGGGACTTAACATCTGTGGTCATCAGTCCCCTAGAACTTAGAACTACTTAAACCTAACTAACCTAAGGACATCACACACATCCATGCCCACGGCAGGATTCGAACCTGCGACCGTAGCGGTCACGCAGTTCCAGACTGAAGCGCCTAGAACCGCACGGCCACACCGGCCGGCAGTACTAGGTAAAGGAAATAAGTACAACACTCTTGTATTTCACTTTCACTCTATATTCAAGGATTAAGATGGTGATGGATGATGGCCTATTTAAAAGGTTCCTAGCCTGGAGGAATCTAAATAGTCCACAAATGCCGATATGCACGCGCTCTACGTCCAGATTCGCAACTAATGGCACACGACACTTCCAAAAGTCCACACGTTAATATCTGAATACCAGTACCTCTGAATTCACTCGTATCAGCAGATAATTTTAGTTTCTGTCGTCTATATGTCCATAAAGTTCCAATCTAGCATTAAAGTCCTAAAATCCCCTTAATACTCCGTTGCTACCAACAGTCAGAGATCGTACACTACATCACTTTTAATCTCCGTAATTTTCTAACAGTTTATCGTGAATCTTAACACGATAGAGTCCAATCTAATTATTGTCTCGCTGACTGACACGGGTTCCCCACTCTTTAACGAAACAATCAAGGAAAAAAGGCGGCAATAATGACGATCAGGCCTTTTTATAGGTTTTTCATCACAAGAGTTTAACGTCACTGCCTTCTCCATGACGGAGCTTCCGTGGCTCTGCTATATTTAGACGTTAAAATACTTGCTGATATACTATAATTTTGATCTGCAATTACCGAACTCTGATTCTACACTATTTTCCCCTCTAAAAATTCTATTCTTAATTTTAAATTATTCTTTCTATAGCTTTTAACTGAACCGAGGTGTTACAAAGGGTGTACTATTCCTCTGCCAGGGCGGTTCACGGCTGCTGGATGGTCATTGGTGCATGCGGATGTGCTGAAATACGTCTCACAGAAGCGTCCCACACTATCTCGGTGGGATTTAAGTTGGTTGGGAACGGGCAGTCCAGTCCATTTGCTAAATACCCCCTCGTTGCATGAGCTCGTCTATGTGGTGCCTCATTGTCATCCATAAAAATGAAGGCACGGCCGGATCCACCCTTGAAATGAGGCACGTTGGGAAGGAGAATAGTGTCACAGTAACATTGGGAGATTAGTACACCCATGCAACATTATGCATCCCCACACCATAACACCTGCATCGGAAAAAGCAAACATGTTCGACAGTGTTCCTGGGTGCATTGTGTTTTTCCACCTCTTTCCATAAGAAGGTAGCCCAGAACCACTGCCCAGACTGAATCTGCTCTCATCTGAGAGAATCACGCGACTCCACACCTCGATGATCCATTTCCAGTGCTCTTGACACCACTGCAGATGTTTGAACGCGGTACGCTGTACTCCTTCTCCATATACGTCGTTTCTAGGGTGCACCTGGCTCAGTTTCATTTTTATGGATGGCTATGCACAACCACATCGAACTACACAGGTGGAGGACCTCTTGGAACGAGAGAATATTGGGGGAATAGATTGATCTGCCCTTTTCCCCCGACTTAAATCCCATCGAGCACGTGTGCGATGTGTGGGGGAGACGTATTGTAGCACGTCCATATGCACCAACGACCACCACGAGTTGTCAGCTGCGCCGTTGGACCGCTGGAACGCTGTACCGCACCAACTCCTTACCGTCCTTGTGACCAGCATAAGACCACGTCACAAAATATGCATTGCAGTCTGTGGTGATCACACAACTGCCTATGAAGAACCACACAGCGCCTTTTGTCATATCCAAGAGACCGTAATAAATTGTAGTGACATCATTGTAATTAACTTCTCATAACTGGGATTCACAGTCAAGTCAAATTTTTTGAATGACATCATGTTTACGCCAGTGACTGTTAAACCTGTTATTTCCACTATTGCAATTTCGGCCTAAGGCCATTATCAGGTGCAGATGTTTTGGCTTTAAGCCATGTCAACTTCATACACACTGACACATTTATACGTCTTTTTTTTTTTTCTTTTCAATTCCCCATTGGGGAGGGCTGGCAGCAGCATATGCGCTGCTCTTCAGCTGAAAGACATAGAACATACAATAGAAGACATTCAAAAATAACAAAGGAGAAAGTATGGTGTACATAGATATAAAAAAGTGGGGAACTTTATGCAAGACAATAGACAAAAAGGGGGTGACTTTACAATGGAGATAAAAACCTTAAAAAAGTAGCGCACACAAAAAAACACCAGTGGGACAATTAAAAGAACACAAGGTGAAGTATGACCGCAGCACAAAAGTATCGACTGATGGTGTAGCACATAGCACTCACTGACAGTAACACTATGTACTAGCCCAGCACACAATTAAAATCACAGCTCTCGATGCACAGGAGACCAGCACCAAACACAACACTGACGCAGTACACTGATGACGATGAGCAAAACACAGGATCTGCCAGATTGAGGGAGAAGGGAGGGAGGGGGGTAGTGGGGGGGAGGCGGGCAGGGGCGCGTCGAAGAGGGCTGGGGAGCGAAGGAGGCGTGAAGGACACAGTTGAGGAGGGGGTGCAGGGACTCAGGGGGGGGGGGAGGAAGGAGGAAATTATACATCGTAGGCATTTACTGTTATATACATTCGTAACACTGCTAAGTAGTGCGAGCACACATGTCCATATATCGTAAAACAGCACAGTCTGTACATACACATGTTTGTTCCACCATCACGAGTAACTTTTGCACTAAACCACAGCAGCGAACGACTGTTTACAGATCGTAATCCGTTTACGCACCAAAACGGCTACCCATAGCCTGTAAACAGTCGTTTGCTGTTATGGTTTGGTTCAAAAGTTACTAGTGATGGTGGAACAAACATGTGTATGTACAGACTGTGCTGTTTTACATTATGCGAACATGTGTGCTCGCACTACTTAGCAGCATTACGAATGCATATAACAGCAAATGACAACGACGTTTAAATGTGTTAGCGTGTATAAAGTTGACATGGCTTAAAGCCAAAACATCTGCACTTGATAACGGCCTAAGGCCGAAATTGCAATAGTGGAAATAAAAAGTTTAACAGTCACTGGCATAAATATAATGTCTTTCATCATTGCAATTATTGTCTCTGAATAATATTGTTATTTTTGTTCATTCATTGCGTATTTTTTTAGGCACTTTCTGTTCTAAACGGTAGCTGGTCTTTATGTATGGTTCAAGTTTCCTCGAGATATGTTACAATACTTGGCAGTGACGCATTATGCAAAAGTTAATTTCGTGTTTAAGTTTTGCACACCTATGTAGTAGTAGTAATAAAAGTAAAGTTTGTGGCGCTCAATCCATAAACGGGCTTCTTGCCTCGCTGTAGGCAGAGTACAGCTGCAAGGTAAAGCTTTTATGTAATAGACGAGCGAGTTGGTATTAAAACGGGCCACAGTAATCACACACAACTAGCAAGAATCGGCTGATTTAATTGTTAATAATGTCTTTTAGAAAATTATTCGGTGGTTCTCTGCAAATAGACTCTTACTAAATTATGAGAAAACACAGTTTATACAATTCTGTACAGTAAATGGCATAACACCATTGATAAATATAGACTATGAACATAAGTCTGTTGCTAAGGCAGAGTACTCAAAATCTCTGGGTGTGTGCATTGATGAGAAATCGAACTGGAAGATACACATCGACGATCAGCTGAAACGGTTAGGTTCAGCTACTTATGCTATTAGGGTTATTGCAAATTTTGGTGATAAACATATCAGTAAATTAGCCTACTATGCCTATTTTCAGTTACTGCTTTCATATGGCATCAAATTTTGGGGCAATTCGCCATTAAGAGAGAAAGTATTCATTGCACAAAATCGTGTCATCAGAATAATAGCTGGAGCCCACCCAAGATCACCTTGCAGACATTTATTTAAGGAACTCGGGATATTCACAGTACCTTCGCAATATGTATATTCACTTATAAAATCTGTCATTAATAACCCATCCCAGTTCAAAAATAACAGCGAAGTGCATAGCTACAACACTAGAAGAAAGGATGATCTTCGCTATTCTGGATTAAATCTCACTTTGGCACAGAAAAGGGTGAATTATACTGCCACAAAAATCTTTGGTCATTTGGCAAATAGTATTAAAATTCTGACAGATAGTCAACCAGCAATTAAAAGCAAATTAAAAGAATTTCTTAATGACAGCTACTTCTACTGATTGGATGAGACCTAAGATATGAAGTAGTAACTGTAAAAAATATATAAAAATAAAAAAATAAAAGAAATTAAGTAACTATTTTGCTAAAGAAAACTTACCATCATTACAAAATGTCGTATTCGTGATCTATGGAATAAGGATTAATGTATGTATGTATGCGACGTGGTCTTTGAAGAAGCCTCAACCAAAATATTTTAATCATCAATTTCATGAATTAATTGACAGAATTGATTTCAAAATTAAATGGAGAGAAATTATGTAATAACAAACGTCAAAACAAAGTTATTTCTCGCTTGTTCGCACAAGCATCATACGACACACGTACTCCAGGGACAGTGGCTAATCTACCACAAGCAATGTCTCTGACCTCAATATCACCAAAGCCGTCTGTCTCTCACCAGACTGTCAGCGACTATTTGTTCACTTACATTCCCACTATCTTCTCGGGTAATGTACATTTTATTCGGGGGTATTTATTACTGTAATCTGTGGTAAATATAGGGTATTAGAACTTCATTCTATTAACCCCCGACGGAAACAGATGCATGTTATAGTGTTAAAGTGTGTATCTGTGTGTCGCATCGTAGAAGTCAGACGAAAGGTCCGATTTTAATGCAGTTCTCTTATTTGAAAGCTAGTTTAATGGAGATGGTTCTCAACTGTGTTCCATGGAAGTCTGTTCAGCCATTTAAATTTCATCAGCAAAATTAAGTAAAAATGTTCTCCTCCAGTACGCTCTCTCCATACGCGCTACCTATTACATAGTAACTACATCAATATACGTAGGACGAGATCGAAGAGCTCAAAAAGATCTAAATAAAAGTCGGCTACAAGATATGTTTGTCTTTAACGCTGAGCAATAGTGATGATTTTTGTCTTTTGAAGTCGCTCGTTCTCAGGACCTGCAAAGCAGAAAAAGAGTGAGTGTGCCTCAAGTGTAAAAGATAAATGTATGCTCCCACGGACTTTTTTGTAGTTCTTTTTGAGATCTACAATTCAGTACCAAATCAAATGATTTTACGCTAATGGTTTAGGCAGCCTATTGCAAGAGAGCGCAACTGCAACCCACTTTCTTTCGGCTTGATTTAAAATAATTGCCACTGCATATCTCTTAAGTTACCTAAATTAGCTAAATATGTACTAAAAGATAGTCAATAAATATACGTGAGAATTAAAAAAAGGAACTCCTAAATCGCATAAGTGACAATGGTAAAATACGATGATAGTGTTAAATGCATTTTACTTACTAATAGTAGTTACAGGTGACAACTGCAAAGTATCACAACCGTAAAAATATTTTTAAATATTGCACTGCCAAGTTAGTACCATCAAAGCACTCCTGGACATAAGCCTATTGAGATAGATTAGTTCGTGAAACTAATTTCTTGCCTAATTATATAAAAATGTGGTAGGAAATAAATAGATAATTGTATTGTTTAGCAAAGTTAGGCTAATAAAAGACGGGTTGGTTTTCTTATTTTATGTAATAAGTAATTATAACTTCATTCGCCATTTTGAGGTGTGGATACGAGACGCGCAGGACTGGAAGAGGTGGCGATAAACGGAGAAGGCTCACACCCAGCAATAAGAAAGGATGGCTGCTGTTAACTTCTTATATTTTTTATTTACTTAGTGGTTCCCCGACGCGACGACGTTTGGGTCAAAATTCTAATTCTGATATTACACTTAAAGGGTCAATACATACAACGTTTTTTTTTACTTCTTAGAGTTTTTTGTGTCGGGATTCTTTTATTTTTGAGTCAACTCTTTTTATCAACATATTTCCGCAAAGTCTACAGCTAGTCTAACCCATTTACGCCCGCTGCCTGTGCAGCCGATCTACAGGTGGACTGTACCGACCACGTCCCCCAATGAGGGTGCCAGCGCCCCTAATCAGTGGGTACTGCGACGCTGTTGCTTTCTTGCATAAATTGGCTGCCAGTATTTTGAACCGTTCAAGTACTTCTAGCACTTTCGTTGCTTCGCACAGGTGTTCAGTAGGAAAGTTGTACGGTATATGCAAGATCCTTCGTAGTCTTGGTTTTGTTGTGTTTACAGTCGATGTCCTATTTGCTGTGCCAAATGCAGTGTATCCGTAATCCATGACGAATCGAGTGAACGACTTGTGTAAGTTGCGTTTCCAGGGACCTGGCCGCTTCCGAGTTGGCCGGCCGGCTGTCTTGTTGTCCAGGGGCGGCTCCGCTTGTGACGAACACTGCAGCGACAATAGGAACTTCGAACACGGCGGACGCAGCGATGTCATTCTCAATGGAGAGAAGTCTTCCGAAGTAAGAGTGATTTCAGGTGTGCCGCAGGGGAGTGTCATAGGACCGTTGCTATTCACAATATACATAAATGACCTGGTGGATGACATCAGAAGTTCACTGAGGCTTTTTGCAGATGATGCTGTGGTGTATCGAGAGGTTGTAACAATGGAAAATTGTACTGAAATGCAGGAGGATCTGCAGCGAATTGACGCATGGTGCAGGGAATGGCAATTGAATCTCAATGTAGACAAGTGTAATGTGCTGCGAATACACAGAAAGATAGATCTTTTATCATTTAGCTACAAAATAGCAGGTCAGCAAATGGAAGCAGTTAATACCATAAATTATCTGGGAGTACGCATTAGGAGTGATTTAAAATGGAATGATCATATAATGTTGATCGTCGGTAAAGCAGATGGCAGACAGAGATTCATTGGAAGAATCCTAAGGAAATGCAATCCGAAAACAAAGGAAGTAGGTTACAGTACGCTTGTTCGCCCACTGCTTGAATACTGCACAGCAGTGTGGGATCCGTACCAGATAGGGTTGATAGAAGATATAGAGAAGATCCAACGGAGAGCAGCGCGCTTCGTTACAGGATCATTTAGTAATCGCGAAAGCGTTACGGAGATGATAGATAAACTCCAGTGGAAGACTCTGCAGGAGAGACGCTCAGTAGCTCGGTACGGGCTTTTGTCGAAGTTTCGAGGACATACCTTCACCGAAGAGTCAAGCAGTATATTGCTCCCTCCTACGTATATCTCACGAAGAGACCATGAGGATAAAATCAGAGAGATTAGAGGCCACACAGAGGCATACCGACAATCCTTCTTTTCACGAACAATACGAGACTGGAATAGAAGGGAGAACCGATAGAGGTACTCAAGGTACCCTCCGCCACACACCGTCAGGTGGCTTGCGGAGTATGGATGTAGATGTAGATGTAGATGTAGATGTAGACGAAGACTTACAGTGGACGTATCTTCCCCACCATTCTTACGTAGAAGGTGCTGCGTACCAAAACGCGACAGCAACCCACAGATGGAAGAGAAGAGACGACAACAATACGCCAGATGGCGAACAGCAGTTGGGATTCAGAGGGATTCGTCGATCCGCCGAAGAAGAGACAAGCTAAACAAAGGTAAGTCACCAGAGTACCGGAACTGCAGACCAGTAACAGATACGAAGCTTGTGACGGATCACCTGTAGCGACGGTCAGGTTCCAACGCGCCAAGCCGTTTCGCTTGCCTTCCATTCAGTTAAAAAATCAAAAATTAAACTTTCTTTGCAGTCCTCCACTTTAGAATCCATAGCTATGACCGTAAATAAATCGGGTTATCCATTGCAGTTGCGCACATTAAATATAGTAGCTTGGGTCTTAAAGGCGTGTCCGGTATTAGGTCCCTCTACTGTAATTTATTATTTGATATATTGATCTATTGGTATTGACTGTTACGTAAAAAACAACAGAGGCCGTAATAAGAAAATTGATTTGTAGGTGGCCAAAATAAATGTTAAGTTATGATTTACTTGAGCGCAGGGCTCCCTACAAATTATTTCAAATGCTCTTAGCGTAATGGAATTCCAGCCAAGTCCACTGACCTAGAAATTATTTGATCTCTGAAAATATTTAGTTTTTGCCAAAATAACATTATTGAAATTTTCCACTTTAAATAACTTAACGGCCGCGCGGGATTAGCCGAGCGGTCTCAGGCGCTGCAGTCATGGACTGTACGGCTAATCCCAGCGGAGGTTCGAGTCCTCCCTCGGGCTTGGGTGTGTGTGTTTGTCCTTAGGATAATTTAGGTTAAGTAGTGTGTAAGCTTAGGGACTGATGGCCTTAGCAGTTAAGTCCCATAAGATTTCACGCACATTTGAACTTTTTTTTTTATCTTAATGACGTGGAATGACTTTTACTACGCTGGCTATTGAAGTAATCTGCACAACATAGCAATTTTAAATATGCCGCGTAATGGCGGCCAATTGTTACCAGTCAAAGATCACCGCTGCTTGCTTCGCAGATATATATATGTATTCACTATGCACAGGGTACGCTCTAATTAATCGCTAAGCAAGAGAACAGACAGAACAAATGCTATCGCTACACGTAGTCCCTCCAATACAATAGCGATCGTACCTTACAGACAGCAGACTAACAGCAGAAGAAAAATTCGTTGTCTTTTTTCAGTTTATATATAGTAACAAAGATCAAAATGATTGCGTCTAAACGTTATATACTACGATCTCATCCATTACATATAATCTCTTTTTTTTACATTACGAACGATATAATATTTCCTTGAAATTAATTTGATAAATTTTCGTAATAAATTTGACGTTCCTGTCCATTTAATATTATTCACAGACTATTTTTTTCGTCATTTCATATGTATTGTCCTTAATATTTAAAAAGGGACACTGCACCGGCTCTTAATTTTCTGGATCAGTGTAACATGTTACACGCACTGGGCTTTGCAATGCTTAAGTTTTAATTAAATTACCAGGATTTTGGTATGAAAGGCTGCTGAGGGATGAACGGGCTACCGATATGGGGGACTTTCTTACACGCTCATACACATGATAAACGTTACAAAACGTTGCCATTTGATCGAGCTACACTGCACTTGACGCGACGGGTGGATGGGATAGTCGGCGACAGCGGCGTGGCAGTGGGATGGCCGTCAAGGAACCCCCAACTGCGATCGCTGGAAAATTATACACGATTATAATACTGTATTAACGCAGTCTTCTCTTGTCTTGTCTTGACACGTAAGAAGTCTTGTATTGTATGTATGAGCCAGGCCACATTTACTTGATAGGAGCAAACTGAAACAACACTCATTAATGATACCAGGAAATCACGCCATAATGTTTGTATGAGAAACTGAACAATACACTGAGGTGACAAAAGTCATTCGTATCACACCTCCTCTTGCCCGCTGCAGTGCAGCAGCTCGACGTGGCATGGACTCAACAAGAAATTGGAAGCCCCCGGCAGGAATTTTGGACCATGCTGACGCTACAGCTGTCCGTAACTGTTGTAAGTAGCCTGTTAAGGTTTTTATATTGGTAACGCCACGTAGCGCTCTGTATGAAAATCACTGGCTGTGCTGTGTGCAGTCTGTGGCAGGGTTGCATTGTTGAAATTTGCTGTTGTAGTGTTGGGCAGATGGCTGTTAACAGCGCATAGCGTTGCGCAGTTGGAGGTGAGCCGCCAGCAGTGGTGGATGTGAGGAGAGAGATGGCGGAGTTTTGAGAGCGGATGATCTGGACGTGTGTCCATCAGAGAGAGTAAATTTGTAAGACTCGATGTCATGATCTGATATATATATTATGACATTTGAACACTGTTAAGGTAAATACATTGTTTGTTCCTTATCAAAATCTTTCATTTGTTAACTATGCCTATCAGTAGTTAGTGACTTCAGTAGTAGCTGGCAGTATTTGCGCTCGCTGTATTGCAGTAGTTCGAGTAACGAAGATTTTTGTGAGGTAAGTGATTCATTAAAGGTATAGGTTATTGTTAGTCAGGGCCATTCTTTTGTAGGGATTATTAAAAGCTAGATTGCGTTGCGCTAAAAATATTGTGTGTCAGTTTAGTGTTGATCAGAATAAGTAAAGAGAGTAATGTCTGAGTACCAGTTTTGCTCAGCTGTTTGAAAAGCAAATAATGTAAGAGGTTTATCAGCACAGTCATTCATTAATTTTTCTAAGGGGACATTTCACTGTGAAAGCGTTGCCAAGCACGATTTTTTGCACGTACTGACTCCCGATTATGGCCCCTAAATGTTCGGCGAGATTCACGTCCGGCGATATGTGTGGCCAAACCATTCCTTAGAACTGTCCAGAATGTTCTTCCAACCAATCGCGAACAATTGTGCCCCTGTGACATAGCGCATTGTCTCCATAAAAATTCCATGGTCGGTTGGGAACATAGCGTCCATCAGTGGCTAAACACGGTCTCCAAGTAGCCGAATATAACCCTTACCAGACATTGATCGCTTCAGTTCGACCAGAGGACCCAGCCCACTCCGTGTAAACGCAGCCCACACTATTATGGAGCACCACCAGCTTGCACTGTGTCTTGTTGACAACTTGGGTCCATGCCTTCGTTGGTTCTGTGCCATACCCGAGCCCTACCATCAGCTCTTATCAACTGAAATCGGGGTTCACCTGACCAGGCCATGGTTTTCCAGTCGTCTAGGGTCCAACCGATATGACCCCCAGCCCAGGCGAGCTGCTGTTAGCAAAGGCTCTCGCGTCGGTCGTCTGCTGCCATGGCCCATTAACGCCACATTTCGCCGCACTGTCCTAACGGATACGTTCGTCGTACGTCCCACACAGATTTCTGCGGGTATTTTACGTAGTCAGAATGAGATTTTCACTCTGCAGCGGAGTGTGCGCTGATATGAAACTTCCTGGCAGATTAAAACTGTGTGCCCGACCGAGACTCGAACTCGGGACCTTTGCCTTTCACGGGCAAGTGCTCTACCATCTGAGCTACCGAAGCACGACTCACGCCCGGTACTCACAGCTTTACTTCTGCCAGTATCTCGTCTCCTACCTTCCAAACTTTACAGAAGCTCTCCTGCGAACCTTGCAGAACTAGCACTCCTGAAAGAAAGGATACAGCGGAGACATGGCTTAGCCACAGCCTGGGGGATGTTTCCAGAATGAGATTTTCACTCTGCAGCGGAGTGTGCGCTGATATGAAACTTCCTGGCAGATTAAAACTGTGTGCCCGACCGAGACTCGAACTCAGGACCTTTGCCTTTCACGGGCAAGTGCTCTACCATCTGAGCTACCGAAGCACGACTCACGCCCGGTACTCACAGCTTTACTTCTGCCAGTATCTCGTCTCCTACCTTCCAAACTTTACAGAAGCTCTCCTGCGAACCTTGCAGAACTAGCACTCCTGAAAGAAAGGATACAGCGGAGACATGGCTTAGCCACAGCCTGGGGGATGTTTCCAGAATGAGATTTTCACTCTGCAGCGGAGTGTGCGCTGATATGAAACTTCCTGGCAGATTAAAACTGTGTGCCCGACCGAGACTCGAACTCGGGACCTTTGCCTTTCACGGGCAAGTGCTCTACCATCTGAGCTACCGAAGCACGACTCACGCCCGGTACTCACAGCTTTACTTCTGCCAGTATCTCGTCTCCTACCTTCCAAACTTTACAGAAGCTCTCCTGCCAACCTTGTAAAGTTTGGAATGTAGGAGACGAGATTCTGGCAGAAGTAAAACTGTGAGTACCGGGCGTGAGTCGTGCTTCGGTAGCTCAGATGGTAGAGCACTTGCCCGTGAAAGGCAAAGGTCCCGAGTTCGAGTCTCGGTCGGGCACACAGTTTTAATCTGCCAGGAAGTTTCATTTTACGTAGTGTTCCTTGTCTGTTAGCAATGACAGCTCTACGCAAACATCGCTGCTCTCGGTCGTTAAGTGAAGACCGTCGGCCACTACGTTCTCCGTGGTGAAAGGCAAGGCCTGAAATTTTGTGTTCTCGCCACACTCTTGACACTATGGGCCTCTGAATACTGAATTCTCTAACGATTTCCGAAATGGAACGGCCCTGCGCCTAGCTGGCACTACCATTCTGCCTTCAAAGTCTGAGAATTCCCGTCGTGCGACCACAATCACGTCGGAAACATTTTCAGATGAATCATCTAAGTACAATTGATAGTTCCACTAATGCACTGCCCTTTTGTACCTTGTGTACGCGATAATACCATCATCTGTTTATGTGCATGTCACTATACTCTGATTTTTTCACCTCGGTGTATATTGCGAGTGACTTACAGCAATTATTTACTTGTAATTGGAAGTTTGACTAAACTGAAGTTTCTTAGCGAGTTGGCCGGACTTTATCACATATTTTGTAATATAAACTCGTTTATTCAACTCTTTGAAAATCATTTCTGCCCTAGGTATTGCATCTCTTCAATCAGAAATCAGAACAATTTGTCCCAGTGTCATCCCACTGCTGCACATTATCCTCACGAGGACAACAGGCTACTGTGTGTGCTGTGCACAATACGAGGTGCATTCAAGTTCTAAGGCCTCCGATTTTTTTTTTTTCTAATTAACTACTCACCCGAAATCGATGAAACTGGCGTTACTTCTCGACGTAATAGCCCTGCAGACGTACACATTTTTCACAACGCTGACGCCATGATTCCATGGCAGCGGCGAAGGCTTCTTTAGGAGTCTGTTTTGACCACTGGAAAATCGCTGAGGCAATAGCAGCACAGCTGGTGAATGTGCGGCCACGGAGAGTGTCTTTCATTGTTGGAAAAAGCCAAAAGTCACTAGTTGCCAGGTCAGGTGAGTAGGGAGCATGAGGAATCACTTCAAAGTTGTTATCACGAAGAAACTGTTGCGTAACGTTAGCTCGATGTGCGAGTGCGTTGTCTTGGTGAAACAGCACACGCGCAGCCCTTCCCGGGCGTTTTTCTTGCAGTGCAGGAAAGAATTTGTTCTTCAAAACATTTTCGTAGGATGCACCTGTTACCGTAGTGCCCTTTGGAACGCAATGGGTAAGGATTACGCCCTCGCTGTCCCAGAACATGGACACCATCATTTTCTCAGCACTGGCGGTTACCCGAAATTTTATTGGTGGCGGTGAATCTGTGTGCTTCCATTGAGCTGACTGGCGCTTTGTTTCTGGATTGAAAAATGGCATCCACGTCTCATCCATTGTCACAACCGACGAAAAGAAAGTCCCATTCGTGCTGTCGTTGCGCATCAACATTGCTTGGCAACATGCCACACGGGCAGCTGTGTGGTCGTCCGTCAGCATTCGTGGCACCCACCTGGATGACACTTTTCGCATTTTCAGGTCGTCATGCAGGATTGTGTGCACAGAACCCACAGAAATGCCAACACTGGAGGCGATCTGTTCAACAGTCATTTGGCGATCCCCCAAAATAATTCTCTCCACTTTCTCGATCGTGTCGTCAGACCGGCTTGTGCGAGCCCGAGATTGTTTCAGTTTGTTGTCACACGATGTTCTGCCTTCATTAAACTGTCACACCCACGAACGCACTTTCGACACATCCATAACTCCATCACCACATGTCTCCTTCAACTGTCGATGAATTTCAATTGGTTTCACACTAAGCAAATTCAGAAAACTAATGATTGCACGCTGTTCAAGTAAGGAAAACGTCGCCATTTTAAGTATTTAAAACAGTTCTCATTCTCGCCGCTGGCGGTAAAATTCCATCTGCCGTATGGTGCTGCCATCTCTGGGACGTATTGACAATGAACGCGGCCTCGTTTTAAAACAATGCGCATGTTTCTATCTCTTTCCAGTCTGGAGAAAAAAAATCGGGGGCCTTAGAACTTGAATGCACCTCGTACAGCATCACAGGCAGAGAAATTTCAGTTACAAGAAGCACTGCAACAGCATTTTCAGTAACTGAAGCAACTTCAGAGACAAGGTAATAACATACGTTAGCCAAAATTAATTATCTTTTAGTTGCTTACACATATTACCTGCCATTGAAGGAGGATAAGAAATATCATAATCCAAGGAAAAATTGTTTATTTTCGAATTAAATACGAGTTTCAGCGATATAGACCTGATGCCTAATCGAATGTCAGTTTAAAGTAGAAATTACTAAATCAGTGGCTTTTATTATGCTTTTCACAAAGGGTTCGGATGACTATACGTCAATCATCAGGTGATTTATTTCAGTTAAAGAGCATGGAGGTATTACGTGTACAATTTCTCTCTCTCTCTCTCTCTCTCTCTCTCTCTATCTCTATCTCTGTCTGTCTGTCTCTCTCTCTCTCTCTCTCTCTCTCACACACACACACACACACACACGCACAACGTCAACATTGTGTAGAACTTAAAAATATTATATAAATATGCCACTGTTGGCACCGTTAGCTCCTAATATGCCATCATTGTTTAGTTCACGTTGCTATAGCGAGTACATGTGATTACGTGATACAAACAGGACTGGAAAAGGTGACTGGCCACAGAGAAGCATTTGTATTTATGTAAGTGTCCACATATAGAGTGAAAATATCCACATAGCTTTGAACTATGCCCGACAGTGCCATACTTCACCAAATAAGTCGTAAACAGAATACAGAACTTCCGTGTCTTCTTAATTCACAAAAATCCACCTTATAATGGAGGTATAATCTCATAAACGCTTCATGGAAAATATAGTAGCAATGAAGCTTCAGTTTATTAAAGTTAGGAGGACATTTACGTGAAAGCGGTAGTTTGGGTATCTTTAGAAAGAGATACACGTTCTATGGAACATGAGATTTTTAGCAATCGTAGCAGTCGTGATTTATCTTTACTCTGATATAAGGAAGCCAGATAACGATGATATGGCGGGGCTTATTAGCTATCAATACGGCGATTACCAGGTGATTCATGATAAGGCCCCTATAGTGTGGTGTCTGACGTGGGTCGATGACGAGAACTCAGCACATCCGTGAGCATGCAGGCCGTCGGTGGATCTCAGGTCAAATCACCCACATGGTCAGTAGATTAGCCACAAGCTACTGAATACGACATCTGAAAATATGAAGACGTAACAGCGTAGCAACAGCACTCCAATCCAGCAATCATGTTGCAATACCCAGATACATACCGTATATCACCTGTATGACTGGCTTAAGAGCAACCGAAAACATCTCTTCACCGCCAGACAAGTTGGTATGGACTAGTTAAAAGTTACGCTCTAGTCCATCCAGGATTACGCCAGCGTTATGGATATAGCCATAACAAGAAGAATTGCGTACTTTATCTTTTCAATGGTGAGCCGCAAATGCTGAAAGCGGCAATCTACGGTACGCCTAACACTTCTGTAAAGCAAGTGGGAGCCGTTAGTTGTGACACCGCGTGGGTAGTGCTGCATAATTATCAAAACTGGAAAACATAAAATATGTTTTTCAAAGTAATTTGTGCACCAAGAGTAACCACATGGTTGGAAATAACTCTACCTGTCGACCCCCACAACGCTATAAAAGAATATTAAGAGATGTATACCACCTGATATTGAATCGCTAGGTGACTCGAAATCGTGAATGCTAAAGTAAAAAAATTCTACCATCAGAAAGGGGACTGGCTCCAATTTCTTCCGATAACCTTTATTCAACACAGTCGCAGTGTTCCACATCCGTAGTATGTTGTTGTTATAAAAGAATATTAAGAGATGTATACCACCTGATATTGAATCGCTAGGTGACTCGAAATCGTGAATGCTAAAGTAAAAAAATTCTACCATCAGAAAGGGGACTGGCTCCAATTTCTTCCGATAACCTTTACTCAACACAGTCGCAGTGTTCCACATCCGTAGTATGTTGTTGTTGTTGTTGTCTTCAGTCCTGAGACTGGTTTGATGCAGCTCTCCATGCTACTCTATCCTGTGCAAGCTTCTTCATCTCCCAGTACCTACTGCAACCTACATCCTTCTGAATCTGCTTAGTGTATTCATCTCTTGGTCTCCCCCTACGATTTTTACCCTCCACGCTGCCCTCCAATACTAAATTGGTGATCCCTTGATGCCTCAGAACATGTCCTACCAACCGATCCCTTCTTCTGGTCAAGTTGTGCCACAAACTTCTCTTCTCCCCAATCCTATTCAATACTTCCTCATTAGTTATGTGATCTACCCATGTAATCTTCAGCATTCTTCTGTAGCACCACATTTCGAAAGCTTCTATTCTCTTCTTGTCCAAACTATTTACCGTCCAAGTTTCACTTCCATACATGGCTACACTCCATACAAATACTTTCAGAAATGACTTCCTGACACTTAAATCTATACTCGATGTTAACAAATTTCTCTTCTTCAGAAACGCTTTCCTTGCCATTGCCAGTCAACATTTTCTATCCTCTCTACTTTGACCATCGTCAGTTATTTTGCTCCCCAAATAGCAAAACTCCTTTACTACTTTAAGTGTCTCATTTCCTAATCTAATACCCTCAACATCACCTGACTTAATTCGACTACATTCCATTATCCTCGCTTTGCTTTTGTTGATGTTCATCTTATATCCTCCATTCAAGACACCATCCATTCCGTTCAACTGCTCTTCCAAGTCCTTTGCTGTCTCTGACAGAATTACAATGTCATCGGCGAACCTCAAAGTTTTTATTTCTTCTCCATGGATTTTAATACCCACTCCGAATTTTTCTTTTGTTTCCTTTACTGCTTGCTCAATATACAGATTGAATAACATTGGGGAGAGGCTACAACCCTGTCCTACTCCCTTCCCAACCGCTGCTTCCCTTTCATGTCCCTCGACTCTTATAACTGCCATCTGGTTTCCGTACAAATTGTAAATAGCCTTTCGCTCCCTGTGTTTTACCCCTGCCACCTTTAGAATTTGAAAGAGAGTATTCCAGTCAACATTGTCAAAAGCTTTCTCTAAGTCTACAAATGCTAGAAACGTAGGTTTGCCTTTCCTTAATCTTTCTTCTAAGATAAGTCGTAAGGTCAGTATTGCCTCACGTGTTACAGTATTTCTACGGAATCCAAACTGATCTTCCCCGAGGTCGGCTTCTACTAGTTTTTCCATTCGTCTGTAAAGAACTCGTGTTAGTACTTTGCAGCTGTGGCTTATTAAACTGATTGTTCGGTAATTTTCACATCTGTCAACACCTGCTTTCTTTGGGATTGGGATTATTATATTCTTCTTGAAGTCTGAGGGTATTTCACCTGTTTCATACATCTTGCTCACCGGATGGTAGAGTTTTGTCAGGACTGGCTCTCCCAAGGCCGTCAGTAGTTCCAATGGAATGTTGTCTACTCTGGGGGCCTTGTCCTTGTTTCGACTCAGGTCTTTCAGTGCTCTGTCAAACTCTTCACGCAGTATCGTATCTCCCATTTCATCTTCATCTACATCCTCTTCCATTTCCATAATATTGTCCTCAAGTACATCGCCCTTGTATAGACCCTCTATATACTCCTTCCACCTTTCTGCTTTCCCTTCTTTGCTTAGAACTGGGTTTCCATCTGAGCTCTTGATGTTCATCCGTAGTATATAAAGTGTCAAAACATAATTTTACGCTGTTACTGAGTCATCCTCGCACAGCAGGAATCCGTTAGCGTGCGTACGTTCTCTCTCACTATTTGACACTCTTCAGTACTATAGAGCGGCAGTATGAGATAGATTTCCTTTCAATACTTTTATTAGACAAGTGACCACTTTTTTTTTCGTCCCCGTAGTCACTAACGTATCATTCACCCTATGCCATACAGAGGTTGTGTCGAGCTGCGTGATGTTGTCAAGTTAATGCCCTTATGCTCGGACGTTCCAGATATTGACCAGTGCCGGATTTGTTATCGCTAGTTGCGGGGACTACCACGTAAATAATGCACGTCACCATCGGCAAAGATCGTTGCGTGCAAGCTCCCCTTCATACAACGAATTGCCAGCAAGTATCGTGCGACACACACTTTATGGATGCCCATTGCTGTCTGTTCCGAAGACTTCAGCTGTGTAACTAACAATGAGGAGGCCTCGTCTTTCTATTGCAACAGTACTGAAATATCAGTATACGCTTTCTACTAAGTTCTTACACACAGAAGGCGGAATTGAAACGTTCCCCTTAGAACAATTGTACACGACTGTGCTTAAACTGACACACAATATTTTTAGCGCAACGCAATCTGACTTTCAAAAATCCCTACAAAAGAATGGCCCTGACTAACATTAAACTATACCTTTCACAAATAACTTACCTCACAAAAATCTTCATTACTCGAACTACTGCAATACAGCGAGCGCCACTACTGCCAGCTAAATAAAAGATTCAAACTACTGAAGGCACTAACTACTGATAGGGATAGTTAGCAAATGAAAGATATTAATAGAGAACAAACAATGTATTTACCTTAATAGTCATAATATATATAGCAGTTCATGATAAATTACAAAACTCCGCCATCTCTCTCCCCACATCCACCACTGCTGGCGGCTCACCTCCAACTGCCAACGCTACGCACTGTTCACATCCAGCTGCCGCTGCCCAACACTACAATGGCAGACAACAATGCAAACTAGCCACAGACTGCACACAGCACAGCCAGTAATTTTCATATAGAGCGCTACGTAACGTTGCCAATAAGAAAACATAAACAGCCTACTTACATAAAGAAAACATAAACAGCCTACTTACAGAATTTGCTACCGTAATTTCGAAAGTCTAATGAAACCTGTCCGTTACAGGACCCTAGAGTACACTGTGAGCTCAAACAGCATGGCTATCCTGGACGAGAACATTCTCTGAAAGAATTTACGAAAAAAATCAGGCATATAACAAAAAGTTCTTTGATTCACACATATCGTTCAAATGATGGATGCAGATGAAAAGTCAGTTTCCAAACGGCACTCGACACTGTATAACACTGTTGACAAATAATTCAGATACGACCACATGATGGTGCGTCTTCCCATATATGCAACTGGCTCCATGGATTTTTGACTTATACAGCTCAGTGGACAAAATCTGATGGTGAATGTTCAACAAAAATAAAAATGACATCAGGTGAGCTATAAAAGCCACCTGGATAGCAATGCGTGTTAGGGGGCTGCTCCCGGAACGGGGAGGTGCGCCAGGACCAAGGCTGAAGCCTCCTGGCGGATTGAAGACGTGGATCGGTGTGATGACCACTCAGAGGATCTTGTTTTTAGGCGGTATTCCACATCCCACCAGGTGAATACCGAGCTGGTATCCAAGTCCCACCTCGCATGCGTAACAGTACACCACGTAGGCAGTTGGGATACACATATTCCGTCCGTCCCGTGAGAGGGGAGGAGGGGGGGGGGGAGGTGAAGTGAGGCGAGAATAAGGGCATCCGGCCCAGAGGTGTACACATTCCGCTTTTAACCTACCCATGCTTGTCTGGGCAGGAAAGCCAGCGCACGTCCTCACAAGAAAAAACTCCCCATCGCACGCCCTCAGATTTAGAGGTAAGAGGGGCCATGAACAGCCCATCACAAACTGAACACAGAGCAAGCATGAAAACGGGAAGAAGGTGTACTGAACTGTGAAAAAAATAGAAACAGTGAAAAGTGCATACAAAAGTGCATACAGAGGGGCGGTGGCAAGGGGGGGGGGGCTATGGGGGCTATAGAATGACTTCAGAAATCAGCGAATATATTATTTCAACAGATTCAATCTTTTTTTTTATAATTATGTAGCAATATAGGCTGCAATGTATTTCAAACACATTTTAACGAAAGAATAAGAGTGGCAAATAGCTTACTATCTAAACCAATAAATAACATTTAACTTAAAATGGGCCTTATTATTTATACATTGGATGTATATTAATGTACGAGTACCACTTACGATTCAAGAATGCTGAATATTACGGGAATGCCTACCAATAAAATTGCTGACCCCAGACAAAAACTCCGAAATTGCCGGAGATCTGGGTCAAATCCTATTATTTTCCCGGTCACACACATTCTGTAGACACGTTTTTACCCCGAACTCCAAAACAGTTACCAAAAACTACTTTAAGCAAGACCAAATTTTGCCATTTTGTCGGTGGAGGACCCTAACTCTCCTTTTGTTAAGCGATATCCCATTCCGCCCCCCTCAACCCCCCCCCCCCCCCCCCGCGCCATTAGCTCCCTCCCCCTTTGACCGACATCTAGAATCGCCCGTGCTTACGAAAGCTGTGTAAGCAAAACAGTTACGCAAAGCAAGTTGATTCTTGACTTCCTTATAGCATAATCCTTATTGCACGACATGTACCGTCACAATGAAAACAAATTTTCGTATGCTGTATAACACCGCCTCCTTTCAGACATATTAGATCATCGATACGTAAGCCTACGTTCTCAAAGACCCCACACACGACCGATATATCGCTGGCAATCTCGACAGTAATATCGCCCACTATCAGACGTTTCCTTCGACACCAACACACACGAGAGATTTACCAAACAATTTAAATTACAAACGACATTTTTCAGTTACATTGTGCTGTGGAAAAGTTATAATTATATTTTGCAGAAATGGCAACTGATAAGCGTATGTTGGCTAATACTCATAACAAATGAAAGAAAACAGAGTTGAAATTTATTAAACACATTTTTGGGTCTCTGGGCTACGTTACGTAATATGTAATATTTTTCGCTATAGTCCGCTCCATGAACGATGGTGCTTCGCGCATATTGAAGCACTGACAGGGACTGCATGGTTGCCAATTCCAAGCAAAAGTTGCGCTATGCGCATGAAAATGCTTTGCGCTTGAAGAAAGCGTATATCCTGCAAATTATGCCTATAGCTTATGCAGAATTTATCATTGCCCACGACCATCAGCGATGACAACTCGCAACAAATGGAATAGAAATTAACTAAACGACTCGCTACGACCATGTCTCATGCTTATATAAGCCACGGCATTGACAGCAGAGTTCGACGCGCAAGTCGCCGAAGTGGCGTCACATCGAAAGACTTGCACCAGGCGAGCGGTCTACCCGACGGGAGGCCCTCGTCACACATTTTAACAGCAGTGTGCTCAGAACGCTAACTGGCTGTCGGAGAATGCATGGCGCGGATGCTCAGAACACGGCTAAACTCGACCGTCAGGTGCGTTGTGCACATTTTTTCCAGTACATATTCCTCAGATACATTTTAAATACTCAGTTCCTTTTTACTCTCGTAGTTGAAATACAAGTGTCTATGTTATGGCTTTGGAAAACTGCTGCTGATTCCCATAACTCTCACTGTAAATTGTCTGTGAGAGAGATAGATTATATGAAGTGAAAAAGAGCATTAGGTAACCCTTTACAATAGGTTTTTTTTTTTTTGTCATCAGTCTGCTGACTGGTTTGATGCGGCCCGCCACGAATTCCTTTCCTGTGCTAACCTCTTCATCTCAGAGTAGCACTTGCAACCTACGTCCTCAATTATTTGCTTGACGTATTCCAATCTCTGTCTTCCTCTACAGTTTTTGCCCTCTACAGCTCCCTCTAGTGCCATGGAAGTCATTCCCTCATGTCTTAGCAGATGTCCTATCATCCTGTCCCTTCTCCTTATCAGTGCTTTCCACATATTCCTTTCCTCTCCGATTCTGCGTAGAACCTCCTCATTCCTTACCTTATCAGTCCACCTAATTTTCAACATTCGTCTATAGCACCACATCTCAAATGATTCGATTCTCTTCTGTTCCAGTTTTCCCACAGTCCATGTTTCACTACCATACAATGCTGTACTCCAGACGTACATCCTCAGAAATTTCTTCCTCAAATTAAGACCGGTATTTGATATTAGTAGACTTCTCTTGGCCAGAAATGCCTTTTTTGCCATAGCGAGTCCGCTTTTGATGTCCTCCTTGCTCCGTCCATCATTGGTTATTTTACTGCCTAGGTAGCAGAATTCCTTAACTTCATTGACTTCGTGACCATCAATCCTGATGTTAAGTCTCTCGCTGTTCTCATTTCTACTACTTCTCATTACCTTCATCTTTCTCCGATTTACTCTCAAACCATACTGTGTACTCATTAGACTGTTCATTCCGTTCAGCAGATCATTTAATTCTTCTTCACTTTCACTCAGGATAGCAATGTCATCAGCGAATCGTATCATTGATATCCTTTCACCTTGTATTTTAATTCCACTCCTGAACCTTTCTTTTCTTTCCATCATTGCTTCCTCGATGTACAGATTGAAGAGTAGGGGCGAAAGGCTACAGCCTTGTCTTACACCCTTCTTAGTACGAGAACTTCGTTCTTGATCGTCCACTCTTATTATTCACTCTTGGTTGTTGTACATATTGTATATGACCCGTCTCTCCCTATAGCTTACCCCTACTTTTCTCAGAATCTCGAACAGCTTGTACCATTTTATATTGTCGAACGCTTTTTCCAAGTCGACAAATCCTATGAAAGTGTCTTGATTTTTCTTTAGCCTTGCTTCCATTATTAGCCGTAACGTCAGAATTGCCTCTCTCGTCCCTTTACTTTTCCTAAACTGATCGTCACCTAGCGCATTCTCAATTTTCTTTTCCATTCTTCTGTATATTATTCTTGTAAGCAGCTTCGATGCATGAGCTGTTAAGCTGATTGTGCGATAATTCTCGCACTTGTCAGCTCTTGCCGTCTTCGGAATTGTGTGGATGATGCTTTTCCGAAAGTCAGATGGTATATCGCCAGACTCATATATTCTACACACCAACGTGAATAGTCGTTTTGTTGCCACTTCCCCCAATGATTTTACAAATTCTGATGGAATGTTATCTATCCCTTCTGCCATATTTGACCGTAAGTCCTCCAAAGCTCTTTTAAATTCCGATTCTAATACTGGATCCCCTATCTCTTCTAAATCGACTCCTGTTTCTTCTTCCATCACATCAGACAAATCTTCACCCTCATAGAGACTTTCAATGTATTCTTTCCACCTATGTGCTCTCTCCTCTGCATTTAACAGTGGAACTCCCGTTGCACTCTTGAAGTTACCACCGTAGCTTTTAATGTCACCAAAGGTTGTTTTGACTTTCGTGTATGCTGAGTCTGTCCTTCCGACAATCATATCTTTTTCGATGTCTTCACATTTTTCCTGCAGCCATTTCGTCTTAGCTTCCCTGCACTTCCTATTTACACTCCTGGAAATGGAAAAAAGAACACATTGACACCGGTGTGTCAGACCCACCATACTTGCTCCGGACACTGCGAGAGGGCTGTACAAGCAATGATCACACGCACGGCACAGCGGACACACCAGGAACCGCGGTGTTGGCCGTCGAATGGCGCTAGCTGCGCAGCATTTGTGCACCGCCGCCGTCAGTGTCAGCCAGTTTGCCGTGGCACACGGAGCTCCATCGCAGTCTTTAACACTGGTAGCATGCCGCGACAGCGTGGACGTGAACCGTATGTGCAGTTGACGGACTTTGAGCGAGGGCGTATAGTGGGCATGCGGGAGGCCGGGTGCACGTACCGCCGAATTGCTCAACACGTGGGGCGTGAGGTCTCCACAGTACATCGATGTTGTCGCCAGTGGTCGGCGGAAGGTGCACGTGCCCGTCGACCTGGGACCGGACCGCAGCGACGCACGGATGCACGCCAAGACCGTAGGATCCTACGCAGTGCCGTAGGGGACCGCACCTCCACTTCCCAGCAAATTAGGGACACTGTTGCTCCTGGGGTATCGGCGAGGACCATTCGCAACCGTCTCCATGAAGCTGGGCTACGGTCCCGCACACCGTTAGGCCGTCTTCCGCTCACGCCCTAACATCGTGCAGCCCGCCTCCAGTGGTGTCGCGACAGGCGTGAATGGAGGGACGAATGGAGACGTGTCGTCTTCAGCGATGAGAGTCGCTTCTGCCTTGGTGCCAATGATGGTCGTATGCGTGTTTGGCGCCGTGCAGGTGAGCGCCACAATCAGGACTGCATACGACCGAGGCACATAGGGCCAACACCCGGCATCATGGTGTGGGGAGCGATCTCCTACACTGGCCGTACACCACTGGTGATCGTCGAGGGGACACTGAATAGTGCACGGTACATCCAAACCGTCATCGAACCCATCGTTCTACTATTCCTAGACCGGCAAGGGAACTTGCTGTTCCAACAGGACAATGCACGTCCGCATGTATCCCGTGCCACCCAACGTGCTCTAGAAGGTGTAAGTCAACTACCCTGGCCAGCAAGATCTCCGGGTCTGTCCCCCATTGAGCATGTTTGGGACTGGATGAAGCGTCGTCTCACGCGGTCTGCACGTCCAGCACGAACGCTGGTCCAACTGAGGCGCCAGGTGGAAATGGCATGGCAAGCCGTTCCACAGGACTACATCCAGCATCTCTACAATCGTCTCCATGGGAGAATAGCAGCCTGCATTGCTGCGAAAGGTGGATATACACTGTACTAGTGCCGACATTGTGCATGCTCTGTTGCCTGTGTCTATGTGCCTGTGGTTCTGTCAGTGTGATCATGTGATGTATCTGACCCCAGGAATGTGTCAATAAAGTTTCCCCTTCCTGGGACAATGAATTCACGGTGTTCTTATTTCAATTTCCAGGAGTGTATTTCATTCCTCAGCGACTTGTATTTCTGTATTCCTGATTTTCCCGGAACATGTTTGTACTTCCTCCTTTCATCAATCAACTGAAGTATTTCTTCTGTTACCCATGGTTTCTTCGCAGCTACCTTCTTTGTACCTATGTTTTCCTTCCCAAGTTCTGTGATGGCCCTTTTTAGAGATATCCCTTCCTCTTCAACTGTACTGCCTACTCCGCTATTCCTTATTGCTGTATCTATAGCGTTAGAGAACTTCAAACGTATCTCGTCATTCCTTAGTACTTCCGTATCCCACTTCTTTGCGTATTAATTCTTCCTGACTAATGTCTTGAACTTCAGCCTGCTCTTCATCACTACTATATTGTGATCTGAGTCTATATCTGCTCCTGGGTACGCCTTACAATCCAGTATCTGATTTCGGAATCTCTGTCTGACCATGATGTAATCGAATTGATATCTTCCCGTATCTCCCGGCCTTTTCCAAGTATACCTCCTCCGCTTGTGATTCTTGAACAGGGTATTTGCTATTACTAGCTGAAACTACTCCTAGGACAAGAGAGTGCCCTGAACCTCTATCCGCTCCTCCGCCCTCTTTGACAAGGCCGTTGGCAGAATGAGGCTGACTTCTTATGCCAGAAGTCTTCGGCCGCCAATGGCAGTGGCGGGGATCGAACCCGGGACCGAAGACGTTTTGAATATGAATCAAAGACGCTACCCCTAGACCACATGTACCCTGTAGTATGTCCTACAAAATTAAAGTCTCTGCTTAATATTACCTCGTTCTGTTTAGAAGTTTAAAATTTAATAAACTGTCAAGTCCTTTCATGAGTACCTAAGATATCTAAGTCACTAGTTAAAACTGTATGTATTGTAATTATTTCTGTTAACTTTCAATGTATTTTTACTTCTATGGCACTATCTGTCAAAAACTGATCGCTATAAAAATGAGATTTTCAATACTTTTATATTTTTATCCCTTCTTATTGTAGCAACTGCTGCTTTCACTTCACTTTTGGGAGTAGTTCGTTTTCCCTGAATAATTATATAAAGTCTAAAGCAAAGACCTTAACCTACGGAGCCATAGCGAAACGAAAAAAAACTACACAATCACGCTTACTAGACGAACGAGACGCAGCCACCCTGCCACGTACCGGCGATTCGTGGCCAGCGACGCATCTCATTGCCTGGGAATAACAGATCCGTCGGTGCCATCTGCGCACAGACCTGTGATGTAGGACGCCAGACCGAGCGACCTATTGTTGCAACCTGTCGCTCGTTTGCTGAGCCCTGCGCGTGCAAGGTATCCCAGTTTATGACGCGCCTTTGAAATAGGGAGTTGAAGTAAACTACACACATCAAAATAAGTTTTGCATCACCTCGGTTCCGAGAGTTCCGGAACCTGTACAGAAAACTGGAATAGAGATCAACATACACATCATTTCCGCCCTTTTTATTGCTCGTGAAAACCACACATTGCATGTTGTACCACCATACAGCGAGACCTTCACAGGTGGTGGTCCAGATTGCTGTACACAGCGGTACCTCTAATACCCAGTAGCGCGTCCTCCTGCATTGATGTATGCCTGTATTCGTCATGGCATACTATCCACAAGTTCATCAAGGCGCTGTTGGTCCAGATTGTCCCACTCCTCAACGACGATTCGCCGTAGATCCCTCAGAGTGATTGGTGAGTCACGTCGTCCATAAACAGCCCTTTCCAATCCATCCCAGGCATATTCGATAGGGTTCATGTCTGGAGAACATTCTGACCACTCTAGTCGAGCGATGTCGTTATCCTGAAGGAAGTCATTCACAAAATGTGCACGATGTGGACGCGAATTGTCCATGAAGACGAATGCCTCGCCAATATGGTTGCACTATCGGTCGGAGGATGGCATTCACGTATCGTAAAACCGTTACGGCACCTTCCATGACCACCAGCGGCATACGTCTGCCCCACGTAATGCCACCCCAAAACATCAGGGAACCTCCACCTTGCTGCACGCCGGCCGTTGTGGCCGAGCGGTTCTAGGCGCTTCAGTCGAGAACCACGCTGCTGCTACGGTCGCTGGTTCGAATCCTGTATCAGGCATGGATGAGCCTCAATATGCGCGAAGCGCCATCGTTCGTGGATCGGACCCATAGTGCTCAGAGCCATTTGAACCATTTGACCCTTGCTGCACTTGCTGAACAGTATGTCTAAGGCGTTCAGTCAAAGGGACTGTGTCTGTGATAAAGTTGTAAGTAGGCTGTTTATGTTTTCTTATCGGCAACGTTACTTAGCGCTCGGTATGAATATCACTGGCTGTGCTGTGTGCAGTCTGTGGCTGGTTTGCATTGTTGTCTGCCATTGTAGTGTTGGGCAGCTGGATGTGAACAGCGCGTAGCGTTGCGCAGTTGGAGGTGAGCCGCCAGCAGTGGTGGATGTGGGAAATGAGATGGCGGATTTTTGAGTACAGAATGGATGTCATGAACTGCTATATATATTATGACTATTAAGGTAAATACATTGTTTGTTCTCTATTGAAATCTTTCATTTGCTAACTATCCCTATCAGTAGTTAGTGCCTTCCGTAGTTTGAATCTTTTATTTAGCTGGCAGTAGTGGCACTCGCTGTATTGCAGTAGTTCGAGTAACGAAGATTTTTGGTGAGGTAAGTGATTTGTGAAAGGTATAGGTTAATGTTAGTCAGGGCCATTCTTTTGTAGGGATTTTTGAAAGTCAGATTGCGTTGCGCTAAAAATATTGTGTGGCAGTTTAAGCACAGCCTTGTATAATTTTTCTAAGGGGACGTTTCACAGTATCCACAGGCAACGTCTATCTCAGGACTTCTGGGAACCAGGGTGTCGCAAAACTTTTTTTAAGTATGTATATCCTTTTATTAATTAAGTAAGGTTGCACCTAGATTGCTGATAGTATATTCTTGCCGACAGTGCGGCAAATTTGGACTCGAACAGCAATCATTATCATTGTACTGAGCAACTGCTGGAAGCTAACGAGAAATTATGTGTAGAGGAAAATCACACAGGAAGTAACTTATGCAAAGTTCTTTGATTTAATTACGAGTTTTTTCTTCAGTGGCAGTGAGGACGTCGTACGGCACGGCAACAGAAGAAACATATTTCATCTAAGATGTCTGTGTCGTTTCATTATGATGTATAAGCATGACACAGATTTACTATAGTTACAGTCATTTATACACTCCTGGAAATGGAAAAAAGAACACATTGACACCGGTGTGTCAGACCCACCATACTTGCTCCGGACACTGCGAGAGGGCTGTACAAGCAATGATCACACGCACGGCACAGCGGACACACCAGGAACCGCGGTGTTGACCGTCGAATGGCGCTAGCTGCGCAGCATTTGTGCACCGCCGCCGTCAATGTCAGCCAGTTTGCCGTGGCATACGGAGCTCCATCGCAGTCTTTAACACTGGTAGCATGCCGCGACAGCGTGGACGTGAACCGTATGTGCAGTTGACAGACTTTGAGCGAGGGCGTATAGTGGGCATGCGGGAGGCCGGGTGGACGTACCGCCGAATTGCTCAACACGTGGGGCGTGAGGTCTCCACAGTACATCGATGTTGTCGCCAGTGGTCGGCGGAAGGTGCACGTGCCCGTCGACCTGGGACCGGACCGCAGCGACGCACGGATGCACGCCAAGACCGTAGGATCCTACGCAGTGCCGTAGGGGACCGCACCGCCACTTCCCAGCAAATTAGGGACACTGTTGCTCCTGGGGTATGGGCGAGGACCATTCGCAACCGTCTCCATGAAGCTGGGCTACGGTCCCGCACACCGTTAGGCCGTCTTCCGCTCACGCCCCAACATCGTCCAGCCCGCCTCCAGTGGTGTCGCGACAGGCGTGAATGGAGGGACGAATGGAGACGTGTCGTCTTCAGCGATGAGAGTCGCTTCTGCCTTGGTGCCAATGATGGTCGTATGCGTGTTTGGCGCCGTGCAGGTGAGCGCCACAATCAGGACTGCATACGACCGAGGCACACAGGGCCAACACCCGGCATCATGGTGTGGGGAGCGATCTCCTACACTATCCGTACACCACTGGTGATCGTCGAGGGGACACTGAATAGTGCACGGTACATCCAAACCGTCATCGAACCCATCGTTCTACCATTCCTAGACCGGCAAGGGAACTTGCTGTTCCAACAGGACAATGCACGTCCGCATGTATCCCGTGCCACCCAACGTGCTCTAGAAGGTGTAAGTCAACTACCCTGACCAGCAAGATCTCCGGATCTGTCCCCCATTGAGCATGTTTGGGACTGGATGAAGCGTCGTCTCACGCGGTCTGCACGTCCAGCACGAACGCTGGTCCAACTGAGGCGCCAGGTGGAAATGGCATGGCAAGCCGTTCCACAGGACGACATCCAGCATCTCTACGATCGTCTCCATGGGAGAATAGCAGCCTGCATTGCTGCGAAAGGTGGATATACACTGTACTAGTGCCGACATTGTGCATGCTCTGATGCCTGTGTCTATGTGCCTGTGGTTCTGTCAGTGTGATCATGTGATGTATCTGACCCCAGGAATGTGTCAATAAAGTTTCCCCTTCCTGGGACAATGAATTCACGGTGTTCTTATTTCAATTTCCAGGAGTGTATATTGGGAATCAATTTCCTCGTCGTAGCTAGCGAACTTCACCGTGCAAGACATGGCGACCTGTATACTGCGTGCTTAGTGATTTATCACTGAAATTTATGGTGAGCTTGTTTTTATAGTACAAAATAATGCGTTGTTAACTCTGTAAATGTTGGGCGGAAAATGCTGGTCTCCATTATTTCACAAGACAACTATCTAGAAACCTCAGGCGTTGAAACATAAGGAAACATTTCTATCTAGTGCGATAAGAGTTCTAAGCGACTCAGTAACTCACAGGATTTTTACGATAGCGCTAATTCTTGGAATCGAAGGAAACGGGGCATGCAGGAACGACAGCTGCATACTCTGGCATCAGGTCTTTCTCGTATCGCAGTTAAAAATAGCCACTGCTATCAGTTTCCGAGGTCGCTAGTTCCACATACGCCGGGTGAAAGTCGCTTCCGATTGAGAGTATAATATTCCTTTCGCTTCAATCTCGCGCATTTTAGTAAAGTGTGCTGCAAAATGGCACGGTTTTGCTGCTATATCAGCATTGATTGTCATCTATAAGGTTGTGTTCATCTGCTTGTTTTCGCATAAAAACCACTCTACCAACAAAAATGCAACCATAAATAAAACGTTTATAAACAACAATGCTTCAGTAGTAAGTAAGTAGTATGTGCGTTAGTTTTTATGTAGTAGACTGGAATGAGCTTCTTACTCTTGAACAGGTCAGTGAAACCCATAATCGAAAGTGGCAAACTACAACTGCGTTAACAAATTTCAAACAGTTTGTCTTCCTCTCAGAATCCTTTAAAAACAATCGATCAACATCGTCAAGGTAGTGACATTGTCGGGATGCGTCAAAGAAACAATCTATGTAATGTTGTTGTTGGTGTTGTGGTCTTCAGTCCTGAGACTGGTTTAATGCAGCTCTCCATGCTACTCTATCCTGTGCAAGCTTCTTCATCTCCCAGTACCTACTGCAACCTACATCCTTCTGAATCTGCTTAGTGTATTCATCTCTTGGTCTCTCCCTACGATTTTTACCCTCCACGCTGCCCTCCAAAGCTAAATTGGTGATCCCTTGATGCCTCAGAACATGTCCTACCAACCGATCCCTTCTTCTGGTCAAGTTGTGCCACAAACTTCTCTTCTCCCCAATCCTATTCAATACTTCCTCATTAGTTATGTGATCTACCCATCTAATCTTCAGCATTCTTCTGTAGCACCACATTTCGAAAGCTTCTATTCTCTTCTTGTCCAAACTATTTACCGTCCATGTTTCACTTCCATACATGGCTACACTCCATACAAATACTTTCAGAAATGACTTCCTGACACTTAAATCTATACTCGATGTCAACAAATTTCTCTTCTTCAGAAACGCTTTCCTTGCCATTGCCAGTCTACATTTTATATCCTCTCTACTTCGACCATCATCAGTTATTTTGCTTCCCAAATAGCAAAACTCCTTTACTACTTTAAGTGTCTCATTTCCTAATCTAATTCCCTCAGCATCACCCGACTTAATTCGACTACATTCCATTATCCTCGTTTTGCTTTTGTTGATGTTCATCTTATATCCTCCCTTCAAGACACCATCCATTCCGTTCAACTGCTCTTCCAAGTCCTTTGCTGTCTCTGACAGAATTACAATGTCATCGGCGAACCTCAAAGTTTTTATTTCTGCTCCATGGATTTTAATACCTACTCCGAATTTTTCTTTTTTTTTCTTTTGTTTCTATGTAATAGGAAGTGAAAAATATAACGTGGGCCGTAACTTCTCTTCTGAGTGTCCGTACTACGAACCGCAAGAAGGTCGAAGTTATTGGCAAGTGTTCTGAAAAGAGAGCAAATTTTACTATGCTCCACGTTCATAATATCATTAAATCTCCTTTAGCTGTTTTCCGGTTATTGTGGTGTAACTTAGCGCTGTACTCAGAAATGATTACACATTTGATGCCTGTGTATATTCGGAGTTTTAAGATTTTTTTTTTTTTACTTTTTATAAAGCAGTGGATATTGTCGCAGCAAACACGATGTCCTCTACTTATCAGAGTGGAAAAAGATAACTGGCAATACGTGTGAATAACTATATCTTGAAATAAATATGAGAGACATAACGTAATGTTAATTACGTGTGATGAGTGTAGGTTAATCAGGACTCAAGACTATAGCCACTTAATACCACATTCACCGATCTGAAAATAAGTGTAACATCTAATTCTTAAAAATGGGAATTCTGGATAGTTGTGTCTTCGTTGAAAATTCATGCCAGACTGCGAGAACTACGTTCCAAGTTAAAATACCCTAAATTTTCTAGAATCTTGAGAGGACTGGACGTTTGTGGAATGAAGGGATTCTACTGTCGTGGCAGGCAACGGAATCCTCTACACCACATTAGAAAAGCCAGTACAAGTTACATATCTATGCTAATTACCTTTACTTGCTGTATATATAATTTGTTGGGCATGGGCGTATCCACCGAGGGGGCCTGGTGTATAACAATTCCCTTATCCCCCCCCTCCTCTATTTGCCACCCAGAGAGTCCTGCCCGACAACAAATACAGACATATCATTTAGTATCAGCCTGGAAGAAAAAAGACAGAACATGTAGAGGACATTGGCCAGCAGTAGCAAGTGTACCCAGAACCATTTGCCATGAAATTTTCAAAAGTATTTCGCCTTTCACTGTGAAACTAATACAGGGTGGCTACTCACACATGAAAAAAAGAAAAAATCCGTAAGCTAGATGGTGTCATAAGAAGTTCCCGATAATTAACGATGATTGGGTGGATGGGGAGGGGGGAGGGAGAGTATCGCACCGTAACGGTTTTTCTTTCCTCTTGGCCACGTTAGTATGACCGCAGTTTTTAAACATGGAATAATATTGATACAATTAACATACTTTGAAATATCAAGTATTCTGAAATCTGTGATTTATGAAACTCAACACATTCAAATTCCAACGCTCGGTTATAAACATATAATTCCCTGAGATTTTACGAAATTCCGAGGGATTTCCTTGCTTTTCCAGGTTAAATGTAATTCCCTGAGAATTGCACTTAGTACAAGTTGTACTGTTTCTCCTGGGTGGACTTGGGTTTTAAAAAATGTAAACTAAATATTGCGTTAAATTTTATAAATAATCGACAAGTACGCCAAAGAAGAAGAGATAGAACTACAATGGACATGTTATTCCATGGACTCTTGCGCTTATATGCATGAACTACCCTTTGTCTTTCACTTATCTGCTTGGATTCGGACCTAAGAGGACGTTCTTGTGTAAAGCTCATCTTGCTGTACCAGCTGATAATGTAAGTTGCACTTAAAACCCGAAAAATATAATGGTTATTTTGTCAAAAGACTTTGTGTATGTGGTCAATCAATTGGTAGTCTGATACCTGGATTGTCCTAAGTAGATATGGGCCTTAACAAAGAATTTTCATTGTTAGGCGCCATCTTAGAAAAATCTTTAACATTTTTCTTTTAGCTCATCTACGAGACGTGCCGTTGTTTAGGACAATCAACTTTATTACAGATCCCATGAGACCGGAGGCAGCTACTAATAATTTAACAATTTTACTTACAGATTTTCTTTATATAACGAGATAACATCGCAGGCAGAAAAGGTCTGGTCACAGGATTCCAGTTCCATTATAGGATTTCATTTGTAGATGCAATTAACATACTATGAAATATCAAGTATTCTGAAATCTGTGATTTATAAAACTCAAGACATTCAAATTCCAATGCTAGGTTATAAACATATCCTGTATTGGGGAATCGAGACGCAACCACGATGTTAAGTTACGTACTACAGTAGTGTACATCGTACAGACTTGGCAAATATTCCCTGGTACAATAAGCACACGACTTCTCACGAGCCTAGTGTTGGGTAAATAAGAAAAGGACAATTAATTATCGACGATTACGTAACTACCCTGAGAACTGAGCTAGTTTACTGTGTGCTTATACACGTCGCGCTAAATTAAACAACATATTACACTGTTAATAATATTCCCACATTAGTTATGTCTCTTTTATGCTGAGCCATTGCATTAATGTGTGTTTCTTTTTTATGCAAGTCTCGGCTCATATTCATTCTATTACGTCACACTGATAGCAAGGAAAAAAGAGTCACAAATAATTTTTATTTTATTACATTACAAACTTTCAAGCATTATCTCATCCTAAGATGACCATCCAGATTATATAAAAACGTTACTTGTCAATCGCTTTACATACGAGTTGTGTAAAATTACATTACTTGTTCGCTATTTGGCAATTAGATATCCGTTGTTCTTTCTTTGTGTTACAAATGCACATTAATAACTCTGCTTTCCATGAATTATTCGACGTGTAATATTGCTTTTCGTAGGGCTGCACTTCTAAGACTGAATTTACCGCCAGAAGGAACGAATCTATCGAATAAATCTGATGACCGATACCAATGTACACAGTACTTACTGGAGTAATGAATAACGTTATCACTGTTTGCTGTATATTATCTCGGCGCCAATTACAGATATGATGTAGTATAGTGTTCACAGCAAAACTGAAACCACTGACTGCCTATATAGCTGATAAATTTGTACACATTACGTCATGCAGAAAAAGTGTAGCAATTGCCCTGAGGCGCGTCACAAGTCGTGGGATCGAAAAGTGTGGAAGGATTGGGTTAAATATATTTGCACGAAAACACGGTTAAAATCTTTTTCGGTCGTGCTGTGTCCTCTCCGTTAAAGAAAACGCGGGCCAGTCGTGCCGCTGCTGACGCGGGGAGCGGCCGCGACCAGCTCAACGGCCGCCCGCAGCGGCGGCTATTTCGAGAAGAGGGAAGGGAACGGAACGTTGGCGTTTGGCGACGCAGCGGGCGTCCGTTGCGACACCGGTGTGGGTCACGTGACACCTGCAGCCAACCGCCGGCCGGCTCGCCTCGCGAAAACGGTGACCTCTGGCGCCGAGCGCGGGCGTCACAGACACACAGCCGCGCGTCCGCCTGACGTCACAGTGGCGGCTCTCGCACTCAGCGAAGGCCACTACGAGCGCCAGCTAGTGCTAAACAGTGACTCATTCACGTGCCGGCGCTGGTCGTAGCCTTCACTTGCAACGTAACGACCTAGCCGACGCGAGATATTCCAGGGCGAAGGCTCGGCGTGCTGCGCAGATATTCTGAGAATCTGCTGAAAGTCTCGGGCGAGAAGGTTAGCCTGCAAGAGAGAGAGTTGAGCTGCCCTGCAGACTCGGGATTACGACTGGCCCATTCAGAAGAAGCGTGGCGACTGCAGCCCCGTCCTGCCCGTGGCAGCCTCGAGGCCCATATGAGTCAGTGAGGCAGCTGAGCTAAGGCTGCCGTCTCCTACCACCAGCCAGACGGGGCAGCGTTGCCTTTTCGTGAGTTTCTCGCCTTTCCCCCGAGCGGAGGCGAAGGCGCTATGTGGCAACGGTGGCAGAGCCTGCGGCCCGGTTTCTGTTACGCGGCTGGCAGGACGGGGAGGGGGAGTAGGAGGCAAGGAATCGCGAGGCAGCATGGGTAGGCTGCCAGCTGAGGAGGCGGAGGCGACGCGGCCACCGGAAGGCGAGAAGAGGCGACGGCCCAGAACACTTGCTGCCGCTCGGGCGCGCATGCGCAGACACGGGCCGAGCTACTGAGCCACATCAGCGGGGGAGTGCGCCCGCTACTAGCCGCGCGGAAAACATCTGCCTCGGCGCGCTGCCAAGAATATCGTCTTTAAGGAAAAGAAAAACCGGACTTCTTTGCGGGCGCTGGCGATCACGCGAGACGGGGCTGCCTCGCGCGCAGCTACTCCGCCTGCAAACGCCCGTACGGATACGGGGCGTGCTGTAATTTAATCAGAACTGCAGCATTTGTAGTTCCTCCAATGACAGATAGTGTACCGACCACACATTCAGCATAGCATATCTCATAAAGAAACAAAATAAACATGGTATTTACTCAATCGCAGCGAGTTGCAGAGAGCAGATTTTAGAGCAGCTGGCATCAAAATTCCGACTTATGCTAGACACTACCCCTTTAAATGAATTTTATCCATAGTGGATGCTGTCGAACTCCGTTCCTTTAGGAACAGTTACGGAGTTCAACAGCATACACCTATGGATAAAATTCATTTAAAGGGGTAGTGTCTTGCATAAGTCGGAATTTTGATGCCAGCTGCTCTAAAGTCTGCTCTCTGCAACTCGCTGCGATTGAGTAAATACCATGTTTATTTTGTTTCTTTATGAGATATGCTATGCTGAATGTGTAGTCGGTACACTATCTGTCATTGGAGAAACTACAAATGTAGTTGGTGTAGAAAAATATCCACTACCAATCACAATAAAAGGTTATTTATTTGTCACACGACCGGTTTCGGGCTTGCGCCCATCCTCAGGTGTTTATACATTCACGTACATGTTTATATTGTTGGAGATCAACTATAATAATGGTACTTCATCTTTATTGATCTCCAACACTATAAATATTTATATTGTTGGAGATCAACTGTAATAATGGTACTTCATCTTTATTGATCTCCAACACTATAAACATGTACATGAATGTATAAACACCTGAGGATGGGCGCAAGCCCGAAACCTGTCGTGTGACAAATAAACAACCTTTTATTGTGACTGGCAGCGGATATTTTTCTACACACTACCCCTTTATATTCCGACGCCATATCGCCACGTGATTCGAAACAGGAGTCCGTCAAATTATTTTACATCATGAAAACCTTATCTGAAGATGACAGCTTTTGAAATTGCTCGTGCAGTTATGTTTAAAATTATTTCCACAAAAACAAAGATTGTATTGCTGTGTCATGTTATATTAGTCATTCATGTATGTGAAGAGTAGCTGTGGAGCTGCTATTTCCAGAAACATACTTTATCATTTACCGGCCCACACGTAAAAATCTCCCAAAATAACGGAAATTATCACGAATAATTAATCCTTTATTCTACCTGACGTTAACAGCTTGTCATCTGCAACCACAAAACGTACTTTTCTTGTCAGATGGCTAGAACTTATTTCCTTGCAGTACTGCATCTTTTGCTGCTTACTGTCTGTTCACACTCGAATATTAGAACATATGGAATTCTCAATTACGTTACACGAGTAACACAATTTTCTTAATACGAGATAGAAACAGTTCCTGCGAGAACTGGCGGCGCTGTCGGTAGTAGCTAGTTTTACGTGAGGTATATTGAAATATTTTATACTCCCGATTTCGAAAGCGGTGTAAAGCCCTAAGTTCCGTAACAAGCTCTGAGAATACATGCAAAGCAATGTTTGTAAGCATTTTTTTAACACCAAACGTGTATCACAGACTTCTGCTACATATCCATACATTAACTACAAATAGTATCATGATTTGATAGAAAGAGTTTTGATGCTGACTGCAAGAGTAATATCAGATTACTAGCAACTTTTCAGGCTGTAGAATAAACTGTGTATCTACCGAACGTAGAACACACGTTGTGCTGAATAATATGTATCCCTGACGGAAAAAAGTAACACGTCGGAGCAAAAAATAATTAATTAAATCTGAGGCCAGAAACGTGTGCAGCACGTTGTAGGTGTCGCCACCGGCGCCAAACTTGTGTGAATGCTCTGAAAAGCTAATCATTTGCATATCACAGCATCTTCTTCCTGTCGGTTAAATTTCGCGTCTGTAGCATTTCATCTTCGTGGTGTAGCAATTTTAATGGCCAGTAGTGTGTATTAATGTTATTTGTTTGAATTGTTGTACAGCATTCCGAGAACGCAGCATCCTTTAGGCTGCCTATACGACACGAGTGGGCAGAATGACACATTTGGCGACGAGTATCTGAGTATCTGCCGACCCCAGTGACCGGCGGCCACCAACGTCTTGTTTGTATTGTGCTGGCACATTAATTGTCTCTTGTCCTCCGTACTTTGCAGGTGCGCTCATTGCTTTAACAGTTTCTTGTCGTTTTTGCTAATCAGGGTTCTCAGGTGGGCGTTGCAAACTTTTTGTACATATTTTTATCTGTTTGTACATTTGTGTCTTCCAACATGCCCCCTGCTATGGCGCTGCAGCTGCAAGCGTTATATGCCACACAGCTAATGCAGATGTTTCAGTTCCAGGCGCAGCAGATTTCTGCACTACTCAACAAGATGGAGCAGGTACTGGCCCGACGAAACAAGTACCGCCTACTACAGCTGCTATAGCACCTTTTCGACACTTTTATGAACAAGAAGAAGAATGGCTCGAGTGGTTGTACCAATCTGAGGCACACCTACTAGCCCACAATGTTGCAGGTACTGTGAAACTTCGCTATCTGTTATCGACGGTAGAAAGTGCAGAAAGATCCTTTATCACTTAGATACAATATAGCAGGTCAGCAACTGGAAGCAGTTAATTCCATAAATTATCTGGGAGCAGGCATTAGGAATGACTTAAAATGGCTCAAATGGCTCTGAGCACTATGCGACTCAACTTCTGAGGTCATTAGTCGCCTAGAACTTAGAACTAATTAAACCTAACCAATCTAAGGACATCACACGCATCCATGCCCGAGGCAGGATTCGAACCTGCGACCGTAGCGGTCGCTCGGTTCCAGACTGTAGCGCCCAGAACCGCACGGCCACTCCGGCCGGCTGACTTAAAATGGAATGACCATATAAAATTAATCGTCGGTAAAGCAGATGCCAGACTGAGATTCATTGGAAGAATCCTCAGGAAATGCAATCCGAAAACAAAGGAAGTAGGTTACAGTACACTAGTTCGCCCACTGCTTGAATACTGCTCACCGGTGTGGGATCCGTAGCAGACAGGGTTGATGGAAGAGATATGGAAGATCCAATCGAGAGCAGCGCGCTTCGTTACAGGATCATTTAGTAATCGCGAAAGCGTTACCGAGATGATAGATAAACTCCAGTAGAAGACTCTACAAGAGAGACGCTCCGTAGCTCGGTACTGGCTTTTTTTGGAGTTTTGAGAACATACCTTCACCGAAGAGTCAAGCAGTATATTGCTCCCTCCTACGTATATCTCGCGAAGAGACCACGAGGATAAAATCAGAGAGATTAGAGCCCACACAGAGGCATACCGACAATGCTTCTTTCCACGAACAATACGAGACTGTAATAGAAGGGAGAACCGATAGAGGTACTCAAGGCACCCTCCGCCACACACCGTCAGGTGGCTTGCGGAGTATGGGTGTAGATGTAGATGTAGATAATGTCCGTTGAATGCGACGGCCTTACCCCACATTACTGGGAGCGCCTGTCTGCCCGCACTCTCCTGGTCCACTTCGGAGCCGACGTCTTCCTGCGTCAGTGACCCCCCCCCCCCCACCCCCATTATCCACATACTGCTTTCCACGGAGTGAACCAAACAGATGGGACTGTAGGGCTGCAGGATGGATGAGGGAGAACAGCCCACTCAAGTTCTGTGAGCTCCTCTCGGGTGTGCAAACTTGTGTGGGGCTTTGTGCGTTGTCGTGCAGAAGTTAGTTTGCATTTTTGTGGCGACGAACACGCCGAAGCCGTTTCCTCTATTTCCTGAGGGCAGCGCAACAAACTTCGGAGTTGATCGTTACAACATGAGAGATGACATCAAACAGAATAACCTCTTCAGAGTCCCAGAAGAACGTCGGCATGATTTTACCGGTTGACGGTGCGACTATGGACTTTTGCTTCGGAGGAGAGGCTGTGTGGCGCCACTCCATGGACCGCCGTTTTGCTTTCTACATCTACATCTACATCTATATCTATACTCCGCAAGCCACCCAACGGTGTGTGGAGGAGGGCACCTTACGTGCCACTGTCATCACCTCCCTTTCCTGTTCCAGTCGCGTATGGTTCGCGGGAAGAACGACTGCCGGAAAGCCTCTGTGCGCGCTCTAATCTCTCTAATTTTACATTCGTGATCTCCTCGGGAGGTATAAGGGAAAGCAATATATCCGATACCTCATCCAGAAACGCACCCTCTCGAAACCTGGACAGCAAGCTACACCGCGATGCAGAGCGCCTCTCTTGCAGAGTCGGCCACTTGAGTTTGCTAAACATCTCCGTGACGCTACCACGCTTACCAAATAATCCTGTAACGAAACGCGCCTCTCTTCTTTGGATCTCCTCTGTCAACCCGACCTGGTACGGATCCCACACTGATGAGCAATAAATATAGGTCGAACGAGTGTTTTATAAGCTACCTCCTTTGTTGATGGACTACATTTTCTAAGGACTCTCCCAATGAACCTCAACCTGGCACCCGCCTTACCAACAATTAATTTTATATGATCGTTCCACTTCAAATCGTTCCGTACGCATACTCCCAGATATTTTACAGAAGTAACTGCTACCAGTGTTTGTTCCGCTATCATATAATCATACAATAAAGGATCCTTCTTTCTATGTATTCGCAATACGTTACATTTGCTATGTTAAGTGTAGTTGCCACTCCCTGCTCCAAGTGCCTATCCGCTGCAGACCTTCCTGCATTTCGCTGCAATTTTCTGATGCTGCAACTTCTCTGTATACTACAGCATCATCCGCAAGAAGCCGCATGGAACTTCCGACACTATCTACTAGGTCATTTATATATATAGTGAAAAGCAAGGAAGTCGAAGAAAATGGCATCTACCTGGGAGCCGGTATCTAATATTTTCTGGGTCTCATGAACAAGTAAAGCGAGTTGCGTCTCACACGATTGCTGTTTCCGGAATCCATGTTGATTCCTACAGAGTAGATTCTGGGTTTCCAGAAATGACATGATACGCGAGCAAAAAACATGTTTTAAAATTCTACAACAGATCGACGACAGATATATAGGCCTATAGTTTTGCGCATCTGCTCGACGACCCTTCTTGAAAACTGGAAGTACCTGTGCTCTTTTCCGATCATTTGGAACCTTCCGTTCCTGTACAGACTTGCGATTCACGGCTTTAGAAGGGGGGGCAAGTTCTTTTGCGTACTCTGTGTAGAATCGAATTGGTATCCCGTAAGGTCCAGTGCATTTTCCTCTGTTGAGTGATTTCAATTTCTTATATATTCCTTGGACACTTATTTCGATGTCGGCCACTTTTTCGTTCGTGCGAGGATTTAGAGAAGGAACTGCAGTGTGGTCTTCCTCTGTGAAACAGCTTTGGAAAAAGGTGTTTAGTATTTCAGCTTTACGCGTGTCATCCTCTGTTTCAATGCCATTATCATCCCAGAGTGTCTAGATATGCTGTTTCGATCCACTTACCGATTTAACCAGAACTTCCTAGGATTTTCTGTCAAGTCCGTACATAGAATTTTACTTTCGAATTCACTGAACGCTTCAAGCATAGCCGTCCATACGCTAACTTTGACATCGTTTAGCTTCTGTTTGTCTGAGAGGTATTGGCTGCGTTTAAATTCGCAGTGAAGCTCTCTTTACTTTCAAAGTAGTTTCCTAACTTTGTTGTTGAACCACGGTGGGTTTTTCCCGTCCCTCACAGTTTTACTCGGCACGAACCTGTCTGAAACGCATTATACGATTGCCTTGAACTTTTTCCATAAACACTCAACATTGTCAGTGTCGAAACAGAAATTGTCGTTTTCATCTGTTAGGTAGTCTGAAATCTGCCTCTTATTACTCTTGCTAAACAGATCAACCATTCTCCCTTTTTTGATATTCCTGTTTACTTCCGTATTCAGAGATGTTTTCGGTTCGAAGTGATGAACCCATGTCTCACCGCCTGTAACGATGTTCTACAGAAACTTATCACCATCAGTCTCGTAACGCGGAAGAAATTCCGCACAGATGGAACTTCATTGCTCCTTATGGTCTTCTGTTCAGAGGAGAGAAACCCAGCTGGTGGATGGGTGTGTCAGCACTACCGAAACAGACATCCAGTTGTGCAGCTACGTGTTTGATCGTGACTCGTCGGTGACCTTGAATGACAGTGTCCACACGTTCCGACACTGCTAGAGTCAGAGCTGTTTGCGGCAGCCGGCACGCGGCAGATCGGATAGGTTAGCGTAACATACCTGCGATTATGCAGTCTCGCCGTCCTTTTCTTCACTGCCAGGTCTTGATAGGTATTCTGCAGTGCGTATGAATGTCTGTGATGCTCTAGTTTTTCGCCAAAAGCAACTCAGCTCTGTGCTTGGAACGTACGTCTGTTACAAAAGCTACACTACTAGTCATTAAAATTGCTACACTAATAAGAAATGCAGATGATAAACGAGTATTCATTGGACACATATATTATACTAGAACTGACATGTGATTACATTTTCACGCAATTTGGGGGCATAGATCTTGAGAAATCAGTACCTAGAACAACCACGTCTGGCCGTAATAACGGCCTTGATACGCCTGGGCATTGAGTCAAACAGAGCTTGGATGGCGTGTACAGGTACAGCTACCCATGCAGCTTCAACACGTTACCACAGTTCATCAAGAGTGGTGACTGGCGAATTGTGATGAGCCAGTTGCTCGGCCACCATTGACCATACGTTTTCAATTGGTGAGAGATCTGGAGAATGTGCTGGCCAGGTCAACAGTCGAATATTTTCTGTATCCAGAAAGGCCCGTACAGGACCTCCAACATGCGGTCGTGCATTATCCTGCTGAAATGTAGGGTTTCGCAGGGATCGAATGAAGGATAGAGCCACGGGTCGTATCACATCTGAAATGTAACGTCCACTGTTCAAATTCCGTCAATGCGAACAAGAGGTGACCGAAACGTCTAACCAATGGCACCCCATACCATCACGCCTGGTGATATGCCACTATGGCGATGACGAATACACGCTTCCAATGTGAGTTCATCATGATGTAGGCAAACACGGATGCGACCATCATGATGCTGTAAACAGAACCTGGATTCATCCGAAAAAATGACGTTTTGCCATTCGTGCACCCAGGTTCGTCGTTGAGTACACCATCGCAGGCGCTCCTGTCTGTGATGCAGCGTCAAGGGTAACCGCAACCATGGTGTCCTAGCTGATAGTCCATGCTGCTGCAAACGTCGTCGAACTGTTCGTGCAGATGGTTGTCGTCTTGCAAACGGCCCCATCTGTTGACTCAGGGATCGAGACGTGGCTGCACGATCCGTTACAGCCATGCGGATAAGATGCCTCTCATATCGACTGCTAGTGATACGAGGCCGTTGGGATCCAGCACGGCGTTCCGTATTTCCCTCCTGAACCCGCTGATTCCGTATTCTGCTAACAGTCATTGGATCTCGACCAAAGCGAGCAGCAATGTCGCGATACGATAAACCGCAATCGCGATAGGCTACAATCCGACCTGTATCAAAGTCGGAAACGTGATGGTACGCATTTCTCCTCCTTACACGAGGCATGACAACAACGTTTCACCAGGCAACGCCGGTGAACTGCTGTTTGTGTATGAGAAATCGTTTGGAAACTTTCCTCATGTGAGCACGTTGTAGATGTCGCCACCGGCGCCAACCTTGTGTGAATGGTCTTAAAAGCTAATCATTTGCATATCACAGCATCTTCTTCCTGTCGGTTAAATTTCGCGTCTGTAGCACGTCATCTTCGTTTTGTAGCAATTTTAATGGCCAGTAGTGTATTTTGAACATTACGTTCAGCGCCGCTGCGTATCGGAACTTCATGAAGCTCCAGGGACCGAAGCGAGAATGTTCCACGATGTCTCACAACAAATTTCGTATTTTAACAACCGAAACTGACCGAGATAAAAAAGTGTTGCATTACTTAATGAACTGGTGAGGATTAATTGAAAACAGTACAGACTACCTCTACCAATCATGCAGACATGCCACTGTGCACTCTTCGAATCAGTACTCAGCTTCCCAGCTAGCAGGTGGGGACGTAATCTGAACCTGGTCACCAGCAAAGCAAGTCAGACGAGGGCAGAGATGTGTCCTACTTAGGCTGTCTCTGGAGCCTTCGGTACCACCTCAGTGGATGCTCTGCGTGTGGTGCTCTGAGTATGGCCCGTAGATATCACTATCAATTACGGATCTGCAAATTACTGGTTAAAGATAGGGACACTAGGTAAGGTACACACAATAACTGGTTTACCGATATAGGCGACACGTCACCTTAAAAGTAGGCGTTTGGATACATGGTAATATGAGTGGAATGTAAATGATGTAAGTAGGCTGTTTATGTTTTCTTATTGGCAACGTTACGTAGCGCTCTGTATGAAAATCACTGGCTGTGCTGTGTGCAGTCTGTGGCTAGTTTGCATTGTTGTCTGCCATTGTAGTGTGGGGCAGCTGGATGTGAACAGCGCGTAGCGTTGCGCAGTTGGAGGTGAGCCGCCAGCAGTGGTGGATGTGGGGAGAGAAATGGCGGAGTTCTGAAATTTGTAAAAATGGATGTCATGAGCTGCTGTATATACACTCCTGGAAATTGAAATAAGAACACCGTGAATTCATTGTCCCAGGAAGGGGAAACTTTATTGACACATTCCTGGGGTCAGATACATCACATGATCACACTGACAGAACCACAGGCACATAGACACAGGCAACAGAGCATGCACAATGTCGGTACTAGTACAGTGTATATCCACCTTTCGCAGCAATGCAGGCTGCTATTCTCCCATAGAGACGATCGTAGAGATGCTGGATGTAGTCCTGTGGAACGGCTTGCCATGCCATTTCCACCTGGCGCCTCAGTTGGACCAGCGTTCGTGCTGGACGTGCAGACGCGTGAGACGACGCTTCATCCAGTCCCAAACATGCTCAATGGGGGACAGATCCGGAGATCTTGCTGGCCAGGGTAGTTGACTTACACCTTCTAGAGCACGTTGGGTGGCACGGGATACATGCGGACGTGCATTGTCCTGTTGGAACAGCAAGTTCCCTTGCCGGTCTAGGAATGGTAGAACGATGGGTTCGATGACGGTTTGGATGTACCATGCACTATTCAGTGTCCCTTCGACGATCACCAGTGGTGTACGACCAGTGTAGGAGATCGCTCCCCACACCATGATGCCGGGTGTTGGCCCTGTGTGCCTCGGTCGTATGCAGTCCTGATTGTGGCGCTCACCTGCACGGCGCCAAACACGCATACGACCATCATTGGCACCAAGGCAGAAGCGACTCTCATCGCTGAAGACGACACGTCTCCATTCGTCCCTCCATTCACGCCTGTCGCGACACCACTGTAGGCGGGCTGCACGATGTTGGGGCGTGAGCGGAAGACGGCCTAACGGTGTGCGGGACCGTAGCCCAGCTTCATGGAGACGGTTGCGAATGGTCCTCGCCGATACCCCAGGAGCAACAGTGTCCCTAATTTGCTGGGAAGTGGCGGTGCGGTCCCCTACGGCACTGCGTAGGATCCTACGGTCTTGGCGTGCATCCGTGCGTCGCTGCGGTCCGGTTCCAGGTCGACGGGCACGTGCACCTTCCGCCGACCACTGGCGACAACATCGATGTACTGTGGAGACCTCACGCCCCACGTGTTGAGCAATTCGGCGGTACGTCCACCCGGCCTCCCGCATGCCCACTATACGCCCTCGCTCAAAGTCCGTCAACTGCACATACGGTTCACGTCCACGCCGTCGCGGCATGCTACCAGTGTTAAAGACTGCGATGGAGCTCCGTATGCCACGGCAAACTGGCTGACACTGACGGCGGCGGTGCACAAATGCTGCGCAGCTAGCGCCATTCGACGGCCAACACCGCGGTTCCTGGTGTGTCCGCTGTGCCGTGCGTGTGATCATTGCTTGTACAGCCCTCTCGCAGTGTCCAGAGCAAGTATGGTGGGTCTGACACACCGGTGTCAATATGTTCTTTTTTCCATTTCCAGGAGTGTATTATGACTTTTGATGACTATTAAGGTAAATACATTGTTTGTTCTCTATTAAAATCTTTCATTTGCTAACTATGTCTATCAGTAGTTAGTGCCTTCAGTAGTTTGAATCTTTTATTTAGCTGGCAGTAGTGGCGCTCGCCGTATTGCAGTAGTTCGAGTAACCAAGATTTTGTGAGGTAAGTGATTTGTGAAAGGTATAGGTTAATGTTAGTCAGGGCCATTCTTTTGTAGGGATTTTTGAAAGTCAGATTGCGTTGCGCTAAAAAAATATTGTGTATCAGTTTAAGCACAGTCGTGTATAATTTTTCTAAGGGGACGTTTCATAATGATAAGGGACGTAAACTGCACGACTTTCTCCCTTACGTAAGGCAGAGGTTGAGAATGAAATATATCGCTCCTAGGTGCGGTATGGTGCATTTCTTAACCGGAAACGAACCTTATACCACCCACTTAAACCACGTGATTCTGAGGCAGACACGGACATGCACGTGCTGGTAAGAAAGTTCCCCTGAACACGCTGTCTTCTGGTGCGGGAAATACGCGAAAAGTAGACATGTACTACACTTAGACTACACAGAAACAGGCATACCTATACACACAACAATAAGAGATGAAGAACAATGGGCACAACTAAACGCATTGCCGAACCGTATTTCAAAAGCAACAAATGAAGAGTACCTTCGGACACGACATAACAGACATGCCTATGTGCAACGTAATAACAATCTCCTGAGGGTAGACAGCTGAACTCAAAGTGACGGTGAAAACAGTGACACTGAAGAGCAACAGGAGGAGGAGGAAAATGGAAATGATGGTATGGCGTCAGTGACCGGGAGTTCCCTGTCGGGAAGTTCGGCTGCCAAGTGCAGGCCTTATTGAGTGCGACGCCACATTGGGCGACTTGCGCGTCGACAATGGGGATGAAATGAAGATGAGGACAGCACAACACCCAGTCCCTGAGGGGAGAATATCTCCCTCCCCAGCCGGGAATCGAACCTGGGCCCCTGTGCGTGGCATTCCAACGTGCTGACCACGCAGCTAATGGGGCGGACTAGGAGGAGGAAGACGAGATGTAACAACAAACAAGCGTATGGTGCTGGCATCCTAATCAAGCTAGCATCAAGTGTCGTACACGGATGAGCACCTAAAGCTAATGCATAGGATTACAAATACTATTTCTCTAGTACTAACCAAACTTTTTTGTTTTTGTATGTCCATCATTTTGACTGGAGGTCTTGGGGACGACGGTCGTTCACTATTGTAAGACAATTAAATGCCTACAGCTGTCCTTATCATCTTATTTATTGTGTGGCTGGCAGTTTCGGCGCTTCAATGCGCCATCTTCAGGTCTTAGTTAATGGTGAAGGGGTATCACGATCCATATATACGCTGCATCAGTGGCCAACATAACTGCTTGTCCATTCAACTGGCAGTTGATGACTGGAGTGCTGACACTACAGTTACAGATATTCTGCGTAAACAAGGTGTGTTGACCATTGATGCAGCGTATAAATGGATCGTGATAACCCCTTCACCTTCAAATACGGCCTGAAGATGGTGCATTGAAGCGCCCATACTGGCGGCTACACAATAAGGAAGATCATAAGGACGGCTGTAGGCGTTTCATTTTCTTACAAACTTTTTTGTTGTGACCGACGGTCAACAGCTCGAAGAAACCATTCCTACGCATTCACCACCAGCCACAATCGGTGATGGCACTAACAAATCTCTCCTCTATCCTACCATATTTCTATATTCTTCTTAAAACAACAAAATTGTATTTATATTTCAACCCTAAATTATTGTTATATTAAAAAGTATTATTCTTTGTGAAATGTTATAGATAAAAACAAAAGAAAAGAAAACTAAAAAAAAGATGAAAAACGAAAACCGTAATAAATATGACCTGCTTTAAAACATTATGTATTAGGTCTGTAATTTGGCAATAAAAAATAAATCAATTACTTAGTGAGCGCCTCTCTAACTATTCATCTTAGCAGAACTGAATGATGTATATGCCTCATTAATAATATCAGATAATGCGAGTATTATGTACAAACTGACTAGGTAGAAATACAGTGCTGTAATGCAATGTAAATAAGTGTTGTTAAATGATTTTTCTATTTACTGATATGTGGGTACAGCAGCCTAAGAATTATCATATGCACTAAGGACCAGTTGGGCGGACTGGATAGTGTCTTTGAAAGAGATTATAAGACGACGATCAGTAAACCTGAAACAAGATTAATGGAATGATGTCGAAGTAAATCAGCCGTTGCTGAAGGAATTACATTGTGGACTGAGACATTGAAAGTAGTAGATGAGTTTTGCTATTCGAGCAGCAAAAGACGGAGGATGGCCGAAGCATGGAAGATATAAAAAATGCAGACTGGCAATAGCAAAAACAGCATTTCTCATAAAGAGGCATTTTCTCAGGGTATGTGTTTGGAGTGTTAGGAAATTCAGACAAGAAGAGGACACATGCTTCTGACATGTGGTCTGAATTGGAGAAAAATAAAATTATGGCCCAACTTTACTGAAACAAAGCAGCGGTCTGATAGGACAGACCCTTAGCCCTGCTGGCATTGTGATTGCGGTACTCAAAGGAAGTGTGAGGGGGGGGGGAGGAGGAGGGGGAGGGGAAAAACTGTAGATAGGCACCATGACACCATGACTTCAGTACAGTACGTAGGTTCAAAGGAATGTTAGTTAAACAGTGAAGTGGCAACAGTCATGCGATACCGATATGTGCATATACAAATGGCGGTAGTGTTGCGTACAGAAGGTATGTTCAAATGTGTGTGAAATCTTATGGGACTTAACTGCTGAGGTCATCAGTTCCTAAGCTTACACACTACTTAACCTAAATTATCCTAAGGACAAACACACTCACCCATGCCCGAGGGAGGACTCGAACCTCCGCCGGTACCAGCCGCACCCTCCATGACTGCAGCGCCTCAGACCGCTCGGCTAATCCCGCGTGGCACAGAAGGTATAAAAGGGCGGTGCATTGGTGGAGCTGTCATCTGTACTGAGGTGATTCATGCGAAAAGGTTTCCGACGTGATCATGGTTGCACGACGGGAATTCACAGACTCTGAACGCAGAATGGTTGTAGCAGCTAGACGCATGGGACATTACATTTCGGAAATCATTAGGGAATTCAATATTACAGCATCCACAGTGTCAAGAGTGTGCCGAGAATACCACATTTCTGGCATTACGTCTCACCACGGACAATTCTGTGGCTGACAGCCTCCACCTAACTACCGAGAGCAGCGACGTTTGAGTAGAGTTGTCAGTGCTGACAGACAAGCAACACTGCGTCAAAAAACTACAGAAGTCAATGTTGGATGTACGACGTACCTACCCGTTTGGACAGTGAGTTAGTGGGCTATGGCAGCAGACGACCGAGTGCCTTTGCTAACAGCACGAGATCGCCTGCAGCAACTCTCTTGGGCTCGAGACCATACCGGTTGGGTCCAAGACGATTGGGAAAGCTTGGCCTGGTCAGATATTCCCGATTTCAGTTGGTAAGAGCTGATGGTAGGGTTCGATTGTGGTGCAGAGTACAGGAAGCCACGGATGCAAGTTGTCAACAAAGCACTGTGCAAGCTGGTGGCTCCGTAATGGTGCGGGCTGCGCTTACATGGAACCGACCGTTGACTGGGAATGGCTATGTTCGTGTACATGGAAACCCTATGAAGCCATTCATAGTCTTCCTATTGTTGCCAAACAACGAAGAAATTTTTATGTACGACAATGTGACATGTCACTGCGCCACAGTTGTTCGCGATTGATTTGAAAAACGTTCTGGACAGTTCGAGGGAATGACTTGGCCACCCATATCGCCTGACAGAATCCCATCGAACATTTATGGTGCATAATCGAGAGGTCAGTTCGTGCACAAAATCTTCCACTGCAACACTTCCACAATTATGGACGTCTGTAGAGGCAATGTTTGTGCGGGGGACTTCCAACAACTTGTTGAGTCCATGTCACGTGGAGTTGCTGCACTATGGCGGACAAAACGAGGTCCGAAACGGTATTAGGAGGTGTCTCATGACTTTCGTTACGAGGTGCCGGGGCTAGCAGTGTATTTATCACTAAATTCTTCTCGAATCTTCATATGGAAATGATGCTCTAAGCCCCCCCCCCCTTTTCTAACTCCGACTTTTGCTGTTGCACATGGATTAAGAAGAAACGCAAACTGATTGTAATCGACCCTGGAAGTGGAGTAGAAAAGAGTTTGGCACCTGTAATAATTTAAATGGATAGATAAGAAACAGTTTCAGTGAGAAATGAAAGGGTTGCTCTACTGATTAACAGAATAAAAGTTCTGTCCAAAATAACAATTTGATTTCTTATGACTAAACTCAAAATAATAAACAAAACACATGAAACATTTTCAATACATCAAATTCGATACTCAAATAAATGATGTGAAGCTGAAGTCGTCCATAATCTACATTGTGACATTTATGACCAAGTGGTATGTGGAGCTAATTCCTTGCAACTCAAATCTTGAGAGAAACACCCAGCCAACCCAACATTAATTGCTGCTACAGTAGTGATAATTCAGACAATGAACACCCAAGACAGAACAAAGTTAGAAAAGACGAACAGACGCGCTCTGCTGAGCTCTGATTATCACCTAGCAAAATTCCCTGATTTGCCAGTGCTACGGACGTACATTACCAAGCTGTCTTCTTAACTGCAAGGACACAATCTGGCATACCGGAGGTGATGGCTGGTTGCTTCGACATCCCGTTGTGGTGATGATAATGTCGTGAGTATAACCCGAAACAAATTCTCCTGGTCTGGTTGTTCCAGACTAAAGACTTCCTAACAACAAAAATACGCCACTGAGGGAGACGAAGAAGGCTTGCTACACAATCACTGATGGTACACTGATTGATTTTAACAAGAGAAGTCACACAGTAACTCCGGTACAGTCAACTTAAGCCAAAACTGCTCAAGATGGACAACATAGGCCATTTGTACGCAGAACGCCCATTTGCCAACTGTACTCGGAAAGTTACATTGAAGTCAAAACTTCAGCAACTTCGTCAAACAGTTACAATTAAATGAAAATATATTAGACAGCCAACGGAAGGTAGCCTGTCCAGAGCAGTGAGAGCTCAGTCTTGTAACCTACTCCGACCGAAAGGCGAGAGCCAACCCTCTCAAGAGCATCCGTACAAGCCGAACACATAACATTCCCGCCCCCACGACAGTGGTCATGGTTAAATGTTCCAATCGGCAACTCGAAAACCGGAGCAAAATTTCCCTCCATTGCCAACGCAGTACTATTTCACCAATGGAGACACTTGACGCCAATTTCTGTGCCGATTTTGTTACGTCACGGAGCAGTTCCCTGGGCAAGCCAATCACAGTTATGATTTTGCAGAAAACGCGGGAATTTGCCCGCCAAGACTGCCTGGGAACACAAGTCATTCCCACGCCTCACTGGTAGCCCGCCAGAAAGTGTTTTCACTAAGTTTCTGCGAAGTAACAGAATCTCTAGCCCAGCCGCTCCGTCAGGCCCCTGTGGGCGTGTCGCCCCCGCTCTTATGATAATGTCGGTGTCTGGGAAGCATCCACTCGACTCCCTCACACCCGTCGGCTTAACCATTGCAAGATCAGCAGAACCCGCCTGTCACCGGACCACCTCGGCGACAAGAGACGCTTCGTGGGAAGTCTGCGTGTGAAGGAATAGCGTCTTTTCTCTGCATGCAATCAGAGAGGAAAATCGAATTACTCAGAGTAAGATAGAAATATGAGAGGGGGCTCATGCCACCTATCATTGTCACCACAGTGTATGCAGAGGTGAAGAGGTTTGCACAGAATAGAGTAGCTAGGAGAGCTACATCAAACCAGACTTCGGATGGAAAGGCTCAAAAACACCAGCACGTGCAAAACTCTACGCATTGTTTTAATAAACTGTTCTCTGGTGGCAAGAGGGAGGGGAGAGAGTTGTCTTGACCCCTGTGTCACACTCGTATCCCCTACCGGCTGCAACTCCCTGCACCACATGTTGACCATCTGCATGTCTTCCCGCATTTCGATTCAGTTCCCGGGCGTTGCAGCATTCTTACATGGAACAGCATCACTCGCGAAGAATTTTATGGAATTCTCGACGGTATTCACCATGTAAGTAGGCTGTTTAGGTTTTCATGTTGGTAACGCCACGTAGCGCTCTGTATGAAAATCACTGACAATGCTGTGTGTACTCTGTGGCTGGTTGGACTCATTGTTGGGATATTCGCTTGTGTAGTGTTGGGCAGTTAGATGGGAAGAGCACGTACCGTTGGGCAGTTGGAGGTGAGCCGCCAGCAGTGGCGGATGTGGAGAAAGGGATGCCAGAGTTTTGAGAGGTTACTATAAGCGGACGATCTGGACGTGTGTCCGCCAGAAAAAGGAAATTTGTAAAGATGGTTATCATGAATTGATAAATATATATGATGACTTTTGAACATTATTAAGGGAAATACATTGTTTGTTCTCTATCAAAATCTTTCATTTGCTAACTATGCCTATCTGTAGTTAGTGCCTTCAGTAGTTAGAATCTTTTATTTAGCTGGCAGTATTGGCACACGCTGTATTGTAGTAATTCGAGTAACGAAGGTTTTTGGTGAGGTAAGTGATTCACGAAAGGTATAGGTTATTGTTAGTCAGGGCCATTATTTTGTAGGGATTATTGGAAGTCAGATTGCATTGCGCTAAAAATATTGTGTGTCAGTTTAGTGATGATCAGAATAAGTAAAGAGAAAGCTGTTTGAGTACGTTGAGTTTTGGTCAGCTGTTTGAAAATCAAATAACTTAGAAGTTTACCAGCAGAGTCATTCATAATTTTTCTAAGGGGACGTTTCAACCAGATCATTCAGGTTGCAGCCAGTAGTGGTCGTGTAACACTTTCTCGGGAGACCCCCGATGTTTTGTTTATATCCTACGAGTTCATCTCGTCATGATCGATGCGATCGTTTCTAAATGTTTGAAAGTCATGAATTCAGTCACAAAGCTGGTTCAGAGGCTCGTATTTCGTTTACTAAGTGACCGTTTTCTCTTTAGCAGAGCGAGTACCTTGATGAATACGGACGACAATCGGAAGCGGAGATTTAAGTTCTCCAGTCGAGTTCGCACAGTACAGTTGACAACGCAGAGCCTGGGAAAACCAACGAGATGGGTTTGAATTCCGATCCATCTCACATCCCCAGCCTTTCACAGACGCTCGTTCGTCCATGCGAATAACTCAAAAAATTATAACCACTTTTCATTTAGAGGTAACTAACACAGCAGGGATAGAATAAAAATATAAACATATCTAAATCCATAAAATAGACTCTATGAAAAAAGCAACACACCACCCAGAAATTATCCGAATGGGACGGAAATCGGTAGATGTGATGTATATGTACAGACAAAGAAATGATAACAGTTTCAGAAAAACTGGGAAATTAATCCAAGAGAAAGAGCTTCACAAGTTGAGCAAGTCAATAACGCGTTGGTCTGCCTTTGGCCCTTATGTAAGCAGCTATTCGGCTTGGCATTGATTGACAAAGTTTTTGGATGGCCTCCTGAGGAATATCGTGCCATATTCTGTCTACGTAGCGCGTCCGATCGTCAAAATCTGGAGATTTTCTCAATTGGGAAGAGATCCGGCGACACGAGCATTATCTTGCTGAATTGTATGCCCACGATGGATCGCTCTGAAGAGAAACGAAACTGGACGTAGAGGACTGTCAACATACCGTTGTGCTGTAACTGGGAAGCGTATGACAACCATAGGAATGCTTCTACGAAAAGAAATGGCAGCACAGACCACCAGTCCTGATCGTCGGGAGGGGTGGCAGACGACAGACATGCTGGTATGCCTCCGCTGTCGGAGCGTCTATAGACAGGTCTTCACTGGTCATCAAGCGGGACTCATCACTGAAGACAATTACACTCGAGTCAATGAGATTCGAGGCCGAAGGAATTATTAAGTCACAACACGCAAACGAATCAGAAACTACATTACCACACAACACATATACAGGGTGGTCCATTGACAGTGACCGGGCCAAATATCTCACGAAATAAGCGTCAAACGAAAAAACTGCAAAGAACGAAACTCGCCTAGCTTGAAGGGGAAAACCAGATGGCGCTATGGTTGGACGGCTAGATGGCGCTGCCATAGGTCAAACGGATATCAGCTGCGTTTTTTTTTTAATAGGAACCCCCATTTTTATTACATATTCGTGTAGTACGTAAAGAAATATTGAATGTTTCAGTTGGACCACTTTTTTCGCTTTGTGATAGACGGCGCTGTAATAGTCATAAACATACGGCTCACAATTTTAGACGAACATTTGGTAACAGATAGGTTTTTTAAATTAAAATACAGAGCGTAGCTACGTTTGAACATTTTATTTCGGTTGTTCCAAAGTGGTACTTGTACCTTTGTGAACCTATCATTTCTAAGAGCGCATGCTGTAACAGCGTGATTGCCTGTAAATACCACATTAATGCAATGAATGCTCGAAATGATGTCCGACAACCTCAATGCATTTGGCAATATGTATAAAGACATTCCTCTCAACAGCGAGTATTTCGCCTTCCGTAATGTTCGCACATGCATTGACAATGCGCTGACGCATGTTGTCAGGCGTTGTCGGCGGACCACGATAACAAATATCCTTCCACTTCATCAGATCCGGTGAACGTGCGGGCCGTGGTATGGTGCTTCGACGACCAATCCACCTGTCACGAAATATGCTATTCAGTACCGCTTCAACCGCACGCGAGCTATGTGCCGGACATCCATCATGTTGGAAGCACATCGCCATTCTGTCATGCAGTGAAACATCTTGTAGTAACATCGGTAGAATATTACGTAGGAAATCAGTATACATTGCACCATTTAGATTGTCATCGATAAAATGGGGACCAATTATCCTTCCTCCCATAATGCCGCACCATACATTAACCCGCCAAGGTCGCTGATGTTCCACTTGTCGCTGCCATCGTGGATTTTTCGTTGCCCATTAGTGCATATTATGCCGGTTTACGTTACTGCTGTTGATGAATGACGCTTCGTCGCTGAATAGAACGCGTCTAAGAAATCTGCATCGTCCCGTAATTTCTCTTGTCCCCAGTGACAGAACTTTACACGACGTTCAAAGTCGTCGCCATGCAGTTCCTGGAGCACAGAAATGCGAATCGCAGGGAATGGGCGCGGACCACAGAGGAAGCGCCTGCAGCCGTTGGTGGAGGGGGAAGGCCATAGGCATAAATACTGGACCAGGTCCACTCGAGGAGCAAGCAGTCTCAGGTCGCACCCGATGAAGGCCACGAGCTACGTGACCGAAATATCGTGCAAGTACGACGCTGATATCCGGCAGAACACCCGACAACCCAAGATGTCTATAATGTTTTTTTCATTTTTTGGCAATAGGTGAGCTGATTAACAAAGACTGAGACTGATATCTGTTCCAGATATTACTTCACTGCAATGTTTACAAGTTCTTCTTCAAAGTACTCACTTCCTACTTGAATGCACTGTTTATAGCGTCTCTACCAGTCCTCGAACTCATGGTGCAGGCCATTCTCTGCGAGATCGCTGAGAATCGCCTCACTTTTCTTGAGCACTACTTCAGAGTTCTCAAATTGAATGCTCCGAAGCTTTGCATTTAGTGATGGGAATAAAAAAACACAGGGTTCAAGATACTAAGAGGCGAGTGCGGTACACAGGTAATGCTGAACTGAGCCAGAAGCTGTCTGCGACTTGATTTGTGACCTGGGTCCGCGTATTGATGTCATGAAGTCGCCACCCAGTTAGAGAAAGTTCTCGCCGTTTCCATGCAATGTGCTCCCTCAGTTTAGTCAATACCGACGTGTAGTATGCTACTGTTACAGTAGTATGCGATGGAACTGCATGCTAGTAAATCATTCTATGACAGTCAAAAAATGCGATCATCGTCATTTTCTGTGCAGATGGAATAACTTTCGCCTTTTTTGGTCCTGGAGAACATGGCGATTTCCATAGTGTGCCGGCTTGTTCTCCTTTAGGATCGTAATAATGCAGCCATGACTCATTAACGGGATAGTCGATTGCTGAAAAGCATCCCCTCCAACAGCAAAGAGACGCAGCACTTCACGCCTTGTCTCCATTCGCACAGTCTTTTGTTCGGGAGTCGACAGACGTGTCACCCATTGTTTGTTGTTGTTGTGATCTTCAGTCCTGCGACTGGTTTGATGCAGCTCTCCATGCTACTCTATCCTCTGCAAGCTTTTTCATCTCCCAGTACCTACTGCAACCACCGAGCGGGGTGGCGCAGTGGTTAGACACTGGACTCGCATTCGGGAGGACGACGGTTCAATCCCGCGTCCGGCCATCCTGATTTAGGTTTTCCGTGATTTCCCTAAATCGCTCCAGGCAAGTGCCGGGATGGTTCCTCTGAAAGGGCACGGCCGACTTCCTTCCCAATCCCTCCCTAACCCGATGAGACCGATGACCACGCTGTCTGGTCTCCTTCCCCAAACCAACCAACCAACCTACTGCAACCTACATCCTTCTGAATCTGCTTAGTGTATTCATCTCTTGGTCTCCCACTACGCTTTTTACCCTCCACGCTGCCCAATACTAAATTGGTGATCCCTTGATGCCTCAGAACATGTCCTACCAACCGATCCCTTCTTCTAGTCAAGTTGTGCCACAAATTTCTCTTCTCTCCAATTCTATTCAATACCTCCTCATTAGTTATGTGATCTACCCATCAAATCTTCAACATTCTTCTGTAGCACCACATTTCGAAAGCTTCTATTCTCTTCTTGTCCAAACTATTTATCGTCCATGTTTCACTTCCATACGTGGCTACACTCCATACAAATACTTTCAGAAACGACTTCCTGACACTTAAATCTACACTCGATGTTAACAAATTTCTCTTCTTCAGAAACGCTTTCCTTGCCATGACCTACATTTTGTATCCTCTCTACTTCGACCACCATCAGTTATTTTTCTCCCCAAATAGCAAAACTACTTTACTATTTTAAGTGTCTCATTTCCCAATCTAATTCCCTCAGCATCACCCGACTTAATTCGATTACATTCCATTATCCTCGTTTTGGTCTTGTTGATGTTCATCTTATATCCTCCTTTCAAGATACTGTCCATTCTGTTCAACTGCTCTTCCAAGTCCTTTGCTGTCTCTGACAGAATTACAATGTCATCGGCGAACCTCAAAGTTTTTATTTCTTCACCATGGATTTTAATACCTATTCAGACTTCTTCTTTTGTTTCCTTTACTGCTTGCTCAATATACAGATTGAATAACATTGGGGAGAGGCTACAGCCTTGTCTCCTCCCTTCCCAACCACTGCTTCCCTTTCATGTCCCTCGACTCTTGTAACTGCCATCTGGTTTCTGTACAAATTGGAAACAGCCTTTCGCTCCCCGTATTTTACCCCTGCCACCTTTAGAATTTGAAAGAGAGTATTCCAGTCAACATTGTCCTTACGGAGATGACCATACACAGCCATAAAGACACTGCAACACAAAATTCTCAATGGGAGTTACGTAATGCTACCCGCCGACCCTCGCAGACAGTCGCACCAGCAGTGATGGTGGTGCCTTCAGGGAGAAGCCGAAACACTAGGCCCACCTTGGTTAATACAGACAAGTCGTCTCTATTTTACGTCCTTGAACCACCTAAACACTGGTGCACGAGCTAGTGCATCTTCGCTGCACGCTGCCTGCTGCATTTCGAAGTTTCAGTGGCTGTATCGTTTAAACGAACACTGTCTGTATGGTTTAAACAAATACAGAATTTTACACGTATTGTAGTGCCTGTGTTATTCTGATTACGAAGCAAAGTTCCTTTGGACATGCCTGCACGTCCAAAGAGACAGGCACTGCGGCGACTACAGCCGTTATGAAATACGTTAACTGAGTAAAGACAACCATCGGCTGTAGAATGGAATGACAACAACGAAAACCGTGGTTTCCCGCTTATTGCGAGCAGTCGCCTTAGCACTTGGCTATCCGTGCATGACTCACAGCCAGACCCAAACTTCAGTATGTCGCAACCAAGCGTCTATACACATATACAGGGTGAGTCACCTAACGTTACCCCTGGATATATTTCGTAGACCACATCAAATACTGACGAACCGATTCCACAGACCGAACGTGAGGAGAGGGGCTAGTGTAATTGTTTAATACAAACCATACAAAAATGCACGGAAGTGTGTTTTCTAACACAAACCTACGTTTTTTTAAATGGAACCACATTAGTTTTGTTAGCACATCTGAACATATAAACAAATACGTAGTCAGTGCCGTTTGTTGCATTGTAAAATGTTAATTACATCCGGAGATATTGTAACCTAAAGTTGACGCTTGAGTACCACTCCTCCGCTGTTCGATCGTGTGTATCGGAGAGCACTGCAACATACATCGCGTTTCTACAGAATGATCTGCCAACGTTGCTCGAAAATGTCCGACTGGAAACGCGTCGACGTATGTGGTATCAGCATGATGGTGCACCTGCACATTCTGCAATTAACACTAGGCTGACCCTTGACAGGATGTTCGAAGGGCGTTTCATAGGACGTGGAGGACGCATAAATTGGCCAGCCCGTTCTCCTGATCTTACACCTCTGGACTTCTTTCTGTGGGGTACGTTAAAGGAGAATGTGTACCGTGATGTGCCTACAACCCCGGAGTATATGAAACAACGTATTGTGGAAGCCTGCGGCGACATTACACCAGATGTACTGCGGCGTGTACGACATTCATTACGCCAGAGATTGCAATTGTGTGCAGCAAATGATGGCCACCACATTGAACATCTATTGGTCTGACATGTCGGGACACACTCTATTCCACTCCGTAATTGAAAATGGAAACGACGTGTGTACGTGTACCTCACCCCTCATGGTAATGTACTACATGTGCGTCAGTGAAAAAGACCAATAAAAAGGTGTTAGCATGTGGACGTAATGTACTGTTTCAGTCTCTTCTGTACCTAAGGTCCATCACCGTTCCCTTTGGATCCCTACGTAATTCTGTGCTCTCCGATACACACGATCGAACAGCGGAGGAGTGGTACTCAAGCGTCAACTTTAGGTTACAATATCTCCGGATGTAATTAACATTTTACAATGCAACAAGCGGTACTGATTACGTATTTGTTTATATGTTCAGATGTGCTAACAAAACTAACGGGGTTCCATTTAAAAAAACGTAGGTTTGTGTTAAAAAACATACTTCTGTGCATTTTTGTATGGTTTGTATTAAACAATTACACTAGCCCCTCTCCTCACGTTCGGTCTGTGGAATCGGTTCGTCAGTATTTGATGTGGTTTACGAAATATATCCAGCGGTAATTAGGTGACTCACACTGTATATATTCGCAGTTTCCCCCTCTTCCCCCTACTTGCGATCAGACAGCGTGTCTTGAAGGTGGGGGAAACGTGAAGCGAGGCTGAGAGCTTTGGCACTCGTGCCCCCGCACAGCCCACGAGCCAAAATCTTGGTCGCACCTGCTTTGTAGCCTCCAAAGGAGCGACAAAGCCACACATTAAGGAAGACTAACTAGTAATCTCCGCCAAGCCATGTAGGTAAGGATTTATCTGCGATTTCTTTACAAACATTTTATCAGCTGCATGTTGCTGTGGTTTTTTCGACTCAATTACGACCTATTCTCTTATGCTTCGCAGAAGGAAAGGAAGGGCGATCAAGATCTACACTACTGGCTATTAAAATTGCTACACTAAGAAGAAATGCAGATGATAAACGGGTATTCATTGGACAAATATATTATACTCGAACTGACATGTGATTACATTTTCACACAATTTGGGTGCATAGATCCTGAGAAATCAGTACCCAGAACAACCACCTCTGGCCGTAATAACGGCCTTGATACGCCTGGGCATTGAGTCAAACAGAGCTTGGATGGTGTATACAGGTACAGCTGCCCACGCAGCTTCAACACGATACCACAGTTCATCGAGAGTAGTGACTGGCGAATTCTGACGAGCCAGTTGCTCGGCCACCATTGACCAGACGCTTTCAACTGGTGAGAGCTCTGGACAATGTTCTGGCCAGGGCAGTAGTCGAACATCTTCTGTATCCAGAAAGGACCGTACAGGACCTGCAACATGCGGTAGTGCATTATCCTGCTGAAATGTAGGGTTTCGCAGGGATCGAATGAGGGGTAGAGCCACGGGTCGTAACACATCTGAAATGTAATGTCCACTGTTCAAAGTGCCGTCAATACGAACAAGAGGTGACAAAGACGAGTAACCAATGGCACCCCATACCATCACGCCGGGTGATACGCCAGTGTGGCGATGACGAATACAGCATCCAATGTGCGTTCACCGGGATGTAGTCAAACACGGATGCGACCATCATGATGCTGTAAATAGAACCTGGATTCATCCGAAAAAATGACGTTTTGCCATTCGTTCACCCAGGTTCGTTGTTGAGTACATCACCGCAGACGCTCCTGTCTGTGATGCAGCGTCAAGGGTAACCGCAGCCATGGTCTCTGAGCTGATAGTCCATGCTGCTACAAACGTCGTCGAACTGTTCGTTGTTGTCTTGAACAGAGGGGGGGAAATATGACTTTGGCACGAATTGTGCCCTCCGCCACACACCGCTTGGTGGCTAGCGGAGTATATATGTAGATGTAGATGACCTCAGCAGTTTAGTCCCATAGCAACTTACCACAAATTTCCAAATTTCCAAATGCTCAAATTCTTTTCTGTTCCAGTTTTCCCGCTCTCCACGAATCACTACCTAACAATGCTGTGCTCCAAAAGTGCATTCTCAGAAATTTTTCCTTCAAATTAAGGCCTGTGTTTGATACTTGTAGATTTCTCTTGGACAGGAATGCCCTTTTTGCCAATATTAATCAGTTTTTATGTCCTCCTTGCTCTGTCCATCATGAATTATTTTCCTTCCTAGGTAGCAGAACTGCTTCATTTCGTCTACTTCGTGATCCCTAACTACAACGCCATGTCTCTCGCTATTCGCATTACTTCTGTGTTTTTCCAGGATGCTCTCAATCCGTATTTTGCACTCAACGCTCTGTCTATTCCATTCAACACAGCCTGTAATTCTTTTTCACCTTCACTGAAGATAACAATGTCACCAGCGAATCTTATTATTGATATCCTCTCGCCCTGAATTTTAATTCCGCTGATGAGCCTTTCTTTTCTTTCTGTTATTGCTTCTACCTTGTATAAATTGACGAGCAGGGGAGAAAGACTGCATTCCTATCTTACACCCTTTTTAATCCGAACGTTTCCTTCTTAGACTTTCAATATTATTGTTCTGTCTTGGTTGTCATACGCGTTGTGCATTATCCATCTTTCCCTATAACTTACTCCTGTTTTTCTCAGAATTTCAATCATCTTGCACCATTTACATTGTCAGATGCTTTGCATAAATCGCCAAATCCTATAAACGTGTCTCGATATTTTTTCAGTCTTGCTTCCATTATCATGAGCAACGTCAGAACTGCCGTGATCCTCATTTTCTTTTCCATTCTTCTATACACAAGTCTCGCCAGCAGCTTCGGTGCGTGAGCTGTTAAGCAGATAGTGCGATACCTCTGGCGCTTAATTGCACTTGCTATCCTCGGAATTGTGTGGATGATATACTTTCGACAGTCTGATGGTACTTCGCCACCTTCTTTGATTCTACACACCGACTTGAATAGTCATTTGGTTCCCTGTTTCTCCAATGTTTTAGAAATTCCGTTGGAGTGTTACCTATACCTTCTGCTTTATTTGATCTCAAGTCTTACAGAGCTCTTTTAAACTCTAACCCCCAACACTGCATCCCCTAAGTCTCCCACTTCGATTTCAATTTCATCTTCTGCACGCTATCGGGTATGTCCTCCTCTTCAGAGAGGCCTTCAATGTACGCTTTCCTCCTACCCACTCTCTCCTCTGTGCTTAACAGTCTAATTCCCATTGCACCCTTAATACTACCGACCTTGCTTTCATCGAAGGCTGTTTCGAGTTTTCTATGCACTAAGTCAGTCGTACCGACGATCATTCCTTTTTCGATTTCTTTACATCTTTCCTGCAGCCATTTCGCATAGGTTACCCTGCACTTCCCATTTATTTCATTCCTAAGCGGTTTGTGTTGATGCGTTCCTGTCTTTCCTTGGACATTTTTTGTAGTTCCTTCTTTCGTCGATCAGTTGACGTATTTCTTTCGTTACAAGGTTTCTTTGCAGTCACTTTATTTGTACCTGTATTTTTCTATCCAACTTCGGTGTCTGCCCTTTTTTAGAGATGTCCAATCCTCTCAGCTGAACTTCCTACTGAGCTATTCATTATCGCAGTATTCTCGGCCCCAGAGAACTTAGAGCATGTATCTTCTCTCCTTAGAGCTCCCGTATTCCATTTCTTTGTGCACTGATTCTTCCTGACTAGTCCCTTAAACTTCAGCCTCCTCTTCATCACGAGTCAATTGTGATATGAGTCAGTATCAGCTCCTGGGTACGTTTCACAATCCAGTATTTGATTTCGGATCTCTGATGTAATCTAACTGCAGTCCTCCCGTGACTCCCGGCCTTTGCCAGTTATACTTCTTCTTTCTTGTGATTCTCGAACAGAATTAGCTGAAATTTATTGCAGCTTCGTTCGTTCTTCTTTCCCGCTACCGATTCCACTTTCCCCCGTAACCCTTTCTTCTATCGCATCCCAATGCCGCATGCTTATTATATTTTAATATGTACTGAATTATCAGTTCAATATCCTCACGTATTTTCCCCATACCTTCATCTTCTGCTTGCGACATCGGCATGTATACCTGAACTAGTGTTGGGGCGGAACGATCACCACGATAAAATAAGGGAAGTCAGAGCTCGTACGGAAAGATACAGGTGTTCATTCTTTCCGCGCGCTATACGAGATTGGAATAATAGAGAATTGTGGAGGTGGTTAGATGAACCCTCTGCCAGGCACTTAAATGTGATTTGCAGAGTATCCATGTAGATGTAGATGTTGATTTTGGTTTGCTGTCGAATCTGATGAGAACAGTCCTATCAGTGAACGGTTCAAAGTGGTCTCACTCCGTGCCTTCCTTTCCTATTCATACCGAATGCTACTTCTGCTACACCATTTTCAGCTGCTGTTGATATTGCCCTATTTGGCCAGAAATCCGTATCTTCCTCCCACTTCACTTCTAGATAGAGCCTTTATAAGAAAGGATTACGAGGTAATTAAGGCTTGGCTGTATAAGCGAACCTTGGTTGTTCCTTCAGCAAAGTATGGAACGGAGGTGACTGGAGTTAAGAGAGACCTCTCTCACACCTACGGGGCCGTCAGAGCAATTTCTAGCGTTGGGGCTGTTGGCCTGGTGAGGCGGGAGCTGAGAAACGATGCCAAGCGGCGGTAGCAAGCGGAGCCGAAGATGCCTGTCAGCCAAGCCACTTGCCGGGTTTTTCAGCGGAGCAAGGTAAGGCGGAGGCGCAAGGACGGAGGAGGAGGTGGAAGAGAGAAAGAGAGAGAGAGACGACAAGGCGGCCGCTACCCCGCTGGGCTAAGCGAGGCGGTCACGTGGCGGCGCGCTCGCTCCCCCCCCCCCTCCATGCCGTCGCTCTCTTACTCCACTCTCCTCTCTTCAAGGCCACGGCTCGGCCGTCGCCACAACAGCTGGCTGCCTGCCCTCCCCTCCCCGCCCGCTGTTCCACCACCAGCCCTCCGGGACACGTGGCGCTGCGCGGGGACTTGGTCGCACCACGTGGTGTGACTGTCCGCGGGTGGGCTTCGCTCGCTGTTCCCCTGCAGGGCACCTGCAGCGTGCTCAAGAGATGCACCAACTCGCCCCACCTGCTGCTACAGAAGTGCCTTCCTTGTCTCTGGTTTGTGATGGCACACTACTGCGCTGATGTGGTGTGATTCAGCCCTTTGCGCTATACCCTGCAAGCCTCTCCATATCTGCATGATCTCTCCACTCACTATTGCACGATTTAATTCGTCTCCTTATCCTTGTTTTAAATTGATGTTACTGTATTCATCCTTTTGTCTCCCTCCACAATCCCCCACACACAAACATACAGGGTGGCGCACGAAATGTGTTACCATTTTGTTTTTGAATATAAACTTTATTGTCAATACAACTGAAAGGAACATATACTGCAATAAAGAGCCGTCCATGGAGATTTGTTCTAACTCAGCACATGCTCAATACGTTAACCATTTCGTTTCCTAACTTCCTTCGAACGAACACTGAAGTTAGTGATTACCCTACAGCACATGTCTTCCGTAATTTTTCACTGCAAGCTTGAAGAACAAGTCTTCTGAGCTCCATTAAATTCCACAGCTTCTTGCTACTGCCTTTGCCCTTCAACACGCAGTGGATCATGCAATATGGAGCAAGGCCACATACTGCAAACACTGTGTTGGAGTCCAGAATGAGATTTTCACTCTGCAGCGGAGTGTGCGCTGATATGAAACTTCCTGGCAGAGTAAAACTGTGTGCCGGACCGAGACTCGAACTCGGGACCTTTGCCTTTCGCGGGCAATTGCTCTACCAACTGAGCTACCCAAGCACGACTCACGGCCCGTCCTCATAGCTTTACTTCTGCCAGTACCTCGTCTCCTACCTTCCAAACTTTACAGAAGCTCTCCTGCGTACACTTGCCCGCGAAAGGCAAAGGTCCCGAATTCGAGTCTCGGTCCGGCACACAGTTTTAATCTGCCAGGAAGTTCCATTGTGTTGGAGTTTTTACACGAGCATTTCGACATGCAGATCATTTCACTCAGGTTTCCAGGTCGCTTCAATGACGGAAAAATTGGCCCCCCAATAGTCCAGACCTCAATCCATGTGACTTTTTTCTTTGGGGGTACCTAAAGGAAAAAATTTTCCCGAAACGCCCACGTGATTTAATGGAGCTCAGAAGACTTATTCTTGAAGCTCGCAGTGAAATTACGAAAGACATGTGCCGTAGGGTAATCACTAACTTCAGTGTTCGTTTGAAGGAAGTTAGGAAACGAAATGGTGGACATATTTAGCATATGCTGAGTTATAACAAATGTCCATGGACGGCTTTTCATTGTAGTATATGTTACTTTCAGATTGTATGGACAATAAAGTTTATATTCAAAAACAAAATGGTAACACATTTGGTGCGCTACCCTGTATTTACATTACGAACTAGACGAGTCCTTGATGGCTCACCTACGAAACGATATAAAATGCAATCAACTTTGCTGTAACCAGTGTGGAGCAGGTAATAAGATTAAAACTACAGGTGACACAGAAAAAAGTGATCATTTCCAAAATCCAATAAAACTAGAAGTGATGAAGGAAAGAAATTACATTCATGGTAATTGAAACCTTACAACTTTGCCGTTTACGAGACATTGATGGAATTCACGTCCTTTAAGATTGCGTCCTCCTGTACGAAAGCAATCGTGAAATCTGCTGTTGAGATTCCTCATTGACCGTTGCAACATATCAGCTGGAATAATGTGAACTGCATCCCGAGTTATCTGTTTTAACTCATCCAGGGTTCTTGGTTGAGTCTTGATAGACTTCCATCTTGAGGTAGCCCCACAAGAAAAAATCACAAACGGATAAATCTGGTGACCTAGGGGGCCAAGGAATGTTAACGGTTGCCGATCAACTCTCGCACATATGCCATTGATTGCCGTGCAGTGTGTGATGTCGCTCCGTTCTGTTGAAGCCAGTCTTCTTGAACGTTTGGAAAGTTGTTCAATGCAGGTGTAATGAAAGTTTGTAACATCTCCACGTAACGATCGTCATTGACAGTTATTGTGATTCCCTGTTCATTTGCGAAAATATACGGTCCGATAATCCCATGTGATTAAAGACCACATCATACTGTCACTTTACCAGCGTGTAAAGGGCGCTCAAGAACGTCATTAGGATTTGTGTTTGCCCAGTAACGGTAGATCTGTTTATTCACATAACGTGTGAGATGAAAACGCCGGCCGCTGTGAACGAGCGGTTCTAGGCGCTTCAGTTCGGGACCGCGCTGCTGCAACGTTCGCGGGTTCGAATCCTGCCTCGGGCATGGATGTATGTGATGTCCTTAGGTTAGTTAGGTTTAAGGGGAGGCTTACTATCTTTGGCCCGAAGAAAACATGTTCTTTGAGAATTGTTTTCTCGGACTGTCTTATAGATATCAATGTCAAATTTGGTCAAAATGTTTAATGATATTTTCTCTACAAACTGGAATTTTTTCGACCGGAAATGTCGAAGAGCAAAGGCGGAAGTGCCGTCAGGACGAAACAAAATTTCGATGTAGACCTCCACGCGCGGTATGTCACAGGTCAGCCGGCTCGTCTGAAATCAAAATTGAGTTGACGTTAGCGAAGTATAGAAGATTCTTTAGGAGTTGTACCTAGTTTAAGTTATTTGGACCATGGGAAACAAAATGGCGGCCATTTGAAAAAAAGTAGGGGTTTTTTCATCGATTTTTCGACTTCGTCGATCAAGCAAAAATATTTATTTTGATGGATCGGAATAAAAGTGGTACAACTCCTAGACAATTTAGTTAGCTTCGTCGGAAACAAAGAATCAAGCCAATCGGTTCAGTAGATTTGAAGTTACCATACCGCGCGATAAAAGAAACGTCATTTCGAGAAATACGCGTTTGAAGTTTTGACTACGTACAAATGCAATATTGTGCAACGTACGTTCAATCTGCTATTCCGGGTCCATAAACAAGTTCTTCCTCTTCCTCATAGAGGGCGTTCTGCTCGATCTGGGTCATCCTGCGCTGCTCCAGAGCCGCTCGTACGGCCGGTAACAGGCGTTTTCGGCCGCTTGAACCCGGTGGTCGTCCGAATGATTGGTGAACAGCGTCGAATAGAGTCCTAGAGTGACGTCCATCGTTGTCATGGTCTTCAGAATTGCTGAATACCCTTCATTGAAGCTGCTCACAGCCAGGAAAGTCGCAATCTCCACAGTCTTCGCACAAGAATGCAAATGCTTGGGGGCTGACTTCCAAACACAAGCGATCAAACTTTCATTAGAATTTTTCGTGTTTCCTCCCAAGCATCGGTACAATAACTCGTCCTCCGAAAGAAAAAAAAAAAAAACTAGTGCGTGAAAAAGGCCGATTTCAGGCCAGTGCATTTTTTTGTTCAACCGCGAATAACAAACATTTCCGATCCGTATTCGGAAAAACCGTTTCATGGGTGTATTCTAAACACTTTTATGGATCCAAAAATGCAATTTAAAAAAAAATCGATTTTTTGAGCGAAAAGATAGTAAACCTCCCCTTAAGTAGTTCTAAGTCTAAGGGACTGATGACCTCAGATGTTAAGTCCCATAGTGCTTAGAGCCATTTTTGTGAGATGAAAATGTGCCTCATCTGGCATCCACAACTTGTTTAGAAATCTATCGTCATTTTTTTAATTTTTGTTGTCATTTGTTGACAGACTCCTAATCGTAACCGGTAATCGTTGTCCTTCAGTTGTTGCACCGTCTGTAGTTTGCACGGATGAAATTTTAAATCAAGATTAAAAATTCTGCGAACACTCTCCCAGGACATTCCAATCACTGCAGCTTGCTTACGAATTGAACGCACTGGGCTCCATCAGACAGACTCGTGTACATCAATATTCGCTGGAGGGCGCACACTTCTTGGTCGTCCTGTTGGTTTCTTCTTGAGGACAGATCCAGTTTCTTCAAAGTTTTTAATCCAATATTTTGTCGCGTGTTTCGACGAAACGGCATCACGATGTCCTAAATTGTAAAAACATCGAAACTCCCTCTGCGCCGCTACCAAACTATCACGGTTTTTATAAAACATTTTTATAGCTAAAGCACGCTGTTGTCTATTTCACTTATCAATGATTACTGAAATGGCGGATGTTTACTCGCAGTGCTGCCACGTGCCCATGGCTGCCACTACTCTTTTCAAACATTCCCATTGTTCTGTGTCACCCTGTTAATGGCGTACTGTCAAACGGAAGACAGTACAGCCAGACAGTGTACAAGATACCATAACGATTAAACTAAATGACAGTGTTGTGACTCACAATCCAAAACCTGCAAGTACTTTCAACAATCACTTTTTAAATGTAGCAGCGAAAACAGGACCAAATGGTTCAGTTGGGAGAAGCAAGAAAATGTATTAAAAATGGTTCACCACGAAACTTTAAGCAACTAGTAGTAGCGCCAACATCCTTCACTAAAATTAATGGGAATATAAAAACCCCAGAGAGAGGCTATTGAGGAGCTGATGGTATTTCAAACAGTATTGTGAAAAATTATTCCAACTTACCAGTAATAAGTAAATTTTAAATGTAATAGTTCCTCTTTGTCGCCGGCCGAAGTGGCCGTGCGGTTCTAGGCGCTACAGTCTGGAACCGAGCGACCGCTACGGTCGCAGGTTCGAATCCTGCCTCGGGCATGGATGTGTGTGATGTCCTTAGGCTAGTTAGGTTTAATTAGTTCTAAGTTCTAGGCGACTGATGACCTCAGACGTTAAGTCGCATAGTGATCAGAGCCAATAAGTTCCGCTTTGTTGTTGTTGTGGTCTTCAGTCCTGAGATTGGTTTGATGAAGCTCTCCATGCTACTCTGTCCTGTGCAAACTTCTTCATCTCCCAGTACCTACTGCAACCTACATCCTCCTGAATCTGCTTAGTGTATTCATCTCTTTGTCTCCCTCTACGATTTTTACCCTCCACGCTGCCCTCCTGTATTAAACTGGTGACCCCTTGATGCCTCAGAACATGTCCTACCACCTTCAACATCCATTCTTCTACTCAAGTTGTGCCACACATTTCTCTTCTCCCCAATTCTATTCAATACCTCCTCATTAGTTATGTGATCTACACATATAAACTTCAGCATTCTTCTGTAGCACCACATTTCGAAAGCTTCTATTCTCTTCTTGTCCAAACCATTTTCAGAAAAGCTTTTCCTCTCTGATTCGGCCATCGTTAGTAATTTTGCTGCCCAAATAACTAAACTCATCTATTATTTTTAGTATCTCATACCTCATCTAATACTCTCAACACTTCCTCATTTATTTCGACTGTAGCTCCTTAACCTCGTTTTACTTTTAGGCTGGTTGGTTGATTCGGGGGAGGGGACCGTATAGCGTATGTCATCGGTCCCATCGGTTTAGGGAAGGATGAGGAAGGAAGGCGGCCGTGCCCTTTCAAAGGAACCATCCCGGCATTTGCGTGAAGCGATTTAGGGAAATCAGGGAAAACCTAAATCAGGATCGCCGGACGCGGGTTTGACTGGCGTCGTTTTACTTTTAATTGGTTTTCATTTTATAGCCTCATTTCAAATGGGTCAAATGGCTCTGAGCACTATGGGACTTAACATCTGAGGTCATCAGTCCCCTACAACTTAAAACTACTTAAACCTAACTAACCTAAGGACATCACACACATCCATACCCGAGGCAGGATTCGAACCTGCGAACGTAGCAGTCGGGCGGTTCCGGACTGAAGCGCCTAGAACCTCTCGGCCACAACGGCCGGCTAGCCTCATTTCAAGACACTACTCATTCCGCTGAACTCTTCACCTTAGCCCTTTGACTTCTCTGACAGGACCACAACTTCATCGTCCAGAATTTTTATTAATCTTCCAAATTTCTCCGTGGTTTCCTTTACTGCTTGCTCAGTATGCAGAGATAGTAACACCGGGTATACGCTACATCCCTCTCCCACTCCAGTCTCAATCAAGTGCTCCCTTTCGCGTCGCTCTACACTTATCACTGCAGTCTGGCCTTTTACGTGTTGTACTCGTATATAACCTTTCGCTCCCAGTATTTTATTGCTACTGCCTTCAATATCTAAATCCACATAAGCCAAGCCAATGGTTCCTTCGCTGATCTGTTGTCGAACAGAGCGCCACCTTTGCTACTTTATATCTGCCTTTCAATTCTCACGGTCGAGACGCAACGGTAGCGATTAAGACAGTAAAGTAGTTCTATTGCCTGTTTCGGCTAAACCTTATGATAAATTGCCCAAATGAAAATCAATCTTACGTATCTCGAATGTGGAACATTTCGAACGCAGAACTCAAAGAATGATTTCACGAAAGAGTCTACAAGGATTGGCGGTGTGGTATTTTGAATTTACTTCTTGCCACTTTACTAGCCATTCGAGCTGCTGCAATCTCGTCATCGCATGGTGGGTATCAATACGAGCTTTATGCCATGAGCAGTTCAATTAGATATACACTGATTAGCCAAAACATTGTTAGCATCTGCTTAATAGAAGTCATTCACTCAGTTCTCAAACTGTGTGACACTGGTGTAGTAACAGTGGTAATGTTACAGAGAGAATTCAGTCGCGGTTGCAATATTTTTATTTATTTTTTTTTTGGCGCGTTTCGGAGAAAACAGGAAAATTATGAAACCCAGTGCATATATAATGGCCATTATCAAAAATTCCAAAACAAAAAAATTACTTATAACATTCATCAACCTTATAACATAAAAGTATTGCAACTACGACTGATTTCTCTCTCTATCAGCATAATAGTGTGTTTCCTCATCTCTTTCGGTGCTTTACAGCAGCGATTCTGCATGGCAGTTTTCCGGGAATATGTGATACGTGATCTTTATGCCAAGTCACGCAGTTTCAGTAAATTATGCGCCGGTGGTTTGTGGCCGTTCCAATTCTTTACTTGACTTCGAATGAAAATAATCCAAACCTAGATCTGGAAAAAGAACAAGAAGAATGTTACAAGTACACGTTTAATCGAGGTGACTGAATCTCTCTGGGATTTATTCACAATCTCGCGGCCTTTTCCCTTTACTTATGGACGTAATCCCCAATTTATCCACGCTTAAGGCAAACTGACATTAATTACGTGCTCTGTCGCTCTTTTCTCCGTTTCTCAGTGCGATAGGTGATCGATAGTTCAGCGGTCGGCCATGGTAACGCCGTCAGGTACTCGAATAACATAACGCCTGCAGCAGAAGAGGCTAAATTAGAAGATTCTGCGGTTAAGTGTGAAACGTCCTCTTAGAACAATTTATACAAGACTGTGCTTAAACTGACATACAATAATTTTAGCGCAACGCAATCTGACTATCAAAAATCCCTACAAAGGAATGGCCCTGACTAACATTAACCTGTACCTTTCACAAATCACTTACCTCACCAAAAATCTTCGTTACTCGAACTACTGCAGTACAGCGAGCGCCACTACTGCCAGCTAAATAAAAGATTCAAACTACGGAAGGCACTAACTACTGATAGGCATAGTTAGCAAATGAAAGATTTTAATAGAGAACAAACAATGTATTTACCTTAATATTCATAATTGACATCCAGTATTACAAATTATCAAAACTCCGCCATCTCTCTCCCCACATCCACCACTGCTGGCGGCTCACCTCCAACTGCGCATTGCTACGCGCTTTTCACATCCAGCTGCCCAACACCACAATGGCAGACAACAATGCAAACTAGCACACAGAGCGCTACGTAACGTTGCCAATAAGAAAACATAATCAGCCTACTTACATATCCCCCATGCTCCCCACAAAAATTTTTTACAAATTGTTTTGGGCACTGGGCAATACATATTTATTAAAATTTTTCATAATCGTAATTACAATAACAAAGAAATCAAATGCACACACTTATTTATACAATGTTGGTCAAAAGCTAAAATTTTCTCACAGTCCATAAAGACAGTCCAGATTGTTCATCACAGTAAAATTTCAGTGGTTTTTTTTTTTTTCAAAGTCAGAGCAGTAAAAGACAATGCACACGGAAGTAGTGGATTTCCATGCAGTCTTAAAGAAGTAGTGTTGTCCTTTCAACAGAAAGACAGTGCTGACTCTTGACATGCAGACAGGTAATGGACCACAACAGAGTAAACCCACAGCAGAGTCAGTTGAAGTTTATGAATATTGGCAGGTAGGTCATCACAGAGTAGACCCACTGTAGTCCTGGTAGAGATTGTGGTATTGGTGGGCCACCAGAGGTGCAGACCCACTGCAGTCCTTGTAGAAATAATGGTATTGGTGGGCCATCAAAGATGCAGACCCACTATAGTCCATGTAGAGACGGCCAGCAGCCATCTGTTGCGACTGTGCAGGTGCACATTCACCATCGAAGAGTCTTGCTGAGAATATAGCAAGTCCATAAACCACCACTTGTGCACTCACAAACTTTCTGTAATTGTCCTTAGAACCAGCAATGCTGTTATCCAGTCCCTTGCTGAATTATTAACACACGTGCAAATACTAACAGTCCCTACTTCTCACATATTGTCCATATACTATGACCAACGGAAACGTGTACAGTGAAATGAATGCTTACAAGTTACTTAATTTGATGAACTGGTGGCAATTACAATATTATAACATAAGAATACAATAACAAAGGTACAAAATACATCATTAAAAACATAACAATACAGATAACATTTATAGTAATACAGGCTTTACAAAAGAATAGAAATAGACATATACATGAGTGTTACAGGAATTATGACGTGAGTACATACATAAAAGATCAGAATAACTTTCGAAACATCAACTTCACACATGAGCATTAAAACAAAACAGAATAAATAATGTCTAAGCATCTTTACAAGGTAAATAACATATTATTAATGTCAATTATATTTGAGGAGAACAGTATTCCTCATCATAGTGAATGTAGCTTAATATTAAAAGAAGAAAAAATTCTATGAAACTACACAGAGACAGGAAGAAAACAACTACACAAGGGTACACAAACACATAGTGGGATAACACAAAAGGAAAGGACAGGGTTTGTTTTCAGTGTAACATTTGGTACTGTAGTCCACCCCAAAACTTCATTCCATATATCTTTCCTCTTATTTCATCCTTTGTTTCCACCAAAAAAATTCTATCTAAGCATTCTTTCTGTATTTATATGTTCACACATTTCTTACCTCATCATTTATTTCCAAGAAAATCCTACCTAAACCTGTTTTCTGTACCTTTTTTCGTATAACTTCTCAATGCATTTCTCCCAATTCATCGCAACTCATTCTCTTATAGTCTACCCCCTCTTAAGCTAACTTAAATCTACTGAGCTCAGATGCTAAACTAAGGGACGAGGCAATGCAGCAGTACAAAACAATTAACACAAACATCAATGACAAAAAAATTCAAATTGGCAAAGTAAGCAACAATATTACAACTAATATAAGTCAATGAGCAGTAAACAAGAAAACTAAATCAGTAATAAACTGGCTTAACAGCGTAATACAAAGTCAAATTCAGTAACACTATGCCTGGCAAACATCAGCAGCTAATATAAAAAATATAAAAAATATAAAATTTATATCTATACATGACAAAGCTCAAGCAGAAAAAATATTATAGTAAAAATGGCCATGTTTAATACTTATGTCACATCTTAACACTAGAGTGATGCATCACAAAAACTTACTGTACCAAAAAAATTACCAAGTAGTTGAAAAGAAAATTATGTATGCAGTTCCTGTGAAGGGAAATGTCTTTGTGCCCCCCCATTTTTGGGAAATGTATTACAAAATTAGTATTTACTGGATCTGTAGACAGAAAATATTTATATTAGTACATCTATAAAATTCTATTTTAACCAATGCTGCAGTGCAGCTAGAAACTTGATATTAAACAAAATGTGTAAATAAATACATAAAGCAAGCCATATGGCATTTTTCTCAACTAGCAAGACAATAGCCGTGAAATGTTTCTCATCGTTTCATTAGGCATTTCAGTAAATATCATAAATTACGAGCTCCACAGTATGCTTTCAACAAGGAAATGTCAATAGCGAGGATAATGGCCTCCCTTTTTTTTTTCTACCTGTGCTTCCGAAAAGGCACTAATGGCTTTTTTCCAGGCGACGCACAGCTGGCCGCTCAAGACGCATTACGTCAAGGTCATTGTCTTTCTTACCGAAATATTTACGACACCAGTTTGCTACAGTGACAGTCTCCTATAAAAATATTTCACAGGTCAAGAACTTGGGTTACAAATCTGTAGAAACAAAATCCTATTGATATGACAGTGCCCAAAAAATTTTCGTCGGCATTGTAATACATTCATACATTTAAAGTACGATTCTTGGTTTCCAACATCCTTATTCACAAACCAGAGTCCCTAACCACTACTCATTATTCCTTACCTTATTCGTCGACACTTCTTCAATATTTCATCATAACATACGTAGCATAATCAAACAACTCATATAGCATCAGCTTATTGATCATAAACATACCGCAACAGCATAATACACATAGTCATCGTAATAATAACATCATAATACCTCAGTCAACTCTCAAAATCGTCATAGCTTCCTCCAATAATTTCAAAACCTAAAAAAATTCTCTGCTCATGTCAAAAGTGTCATCTGCCTCAAACGTACTTTAAAAATCATGATCCAATACCAAATATATCATTCAAAGCACTCATAATATCACAATGGGTCCAAAAAAATATGAACAGTTCACAAAGTACAGGCAAAACACAATTTCGTAAGTGTGAAGTTATCCAACTGTGTGATTAGGTAAACATCTGTCACTGATGTAGTAAAAAGATGTTTGTTTCTCTGTTAAATGATCAGATAGCTGTGTAATTTATGTGTTAGAGAAATATGGTACTGATGTGTTAAATTGTATAAGCAAATACCATATTAGCTAGGGCTCCTTGTGCTTGCCAAACACATGGTACACAAAGTAGGCGTGTACCCCCCTGAGGTTTAATGTAATTATACCCTCAGGTGTTACAGATTACAAGAATAGAATGAAATGTATTACGGAAAACCTTTGTATCATTGTACTTCAAATATCTTTAAAAAAAATGATTTAAGTACAAAATTAATCACTCAAATACGTGTCCTGTAGCGCTAAATGTGCGTTTTGCTGTAAGATAATCTCTGTGGAAGTGTCGTAGTTATTGTCCTCCGAAAGCTAAGTTTTGCAGAAGTCAATGTACTTACCTCATGATAAACAAAAGTGAAATGCTTTGCATATAGATATCTTAGTTATTACGCTTATTGTTGTGATGAAGAAATTACTGTGCTGTAACGTATTGTTATGCTACGGAAAAGGCTGTCTCATTGTAGCTATACCACAAAAGTTACTATTAAACATGTTTTACTTTCCAGAAGAATTCAGAAAAACTGTGCAGATATAAAACAGATATACCGCAAAAGCAACATTGTAAATTGTCACTCATTAGTAACGTCGTGATATAATCGTGTAGCTGTCACATAAACTAACCACTGTGTCATCTGGTATCTCACAGAAAGTACTTTAAATCCAGAATGTATTTTCAAGTAAACCAAAATGTTGCGTTAGAATCTCATTAGCAGTACTGGTAAATGTTCTAAGTATGTGTGCCTTATAGTCGTTACGTAATCGTGAAACTAACAAGCAAGAATGCACACACACAATAACACTGTGACGTCTGTTCACAATAACAATGCATTCGTAATTTCTGTTTAAATAAGTTCTCTTGGTTCTTGACTGGATATTTAACTTCAAACATTGTTGCATGATAACAGTTTCTAAGTGTGACAATGCATACTACAAATGTGAAGTGAAACGTTTTATGGCAAAGACAAAGTTAAAAAGCAGATTACCTTTCAATAAACGGTTTTACATGTGAAATGTGGTGTAAACCTAGTACGCAGAGTTTCAACTTCAACGCAATTATCATGTGGTATACATCGGATTCTGTAAGGTCCATTGTAAATTAGAAAGAATTTGTGACTCAAGTGTTTCTTCTTATGTGACAATGAATGAGCTTTAATGAGAACTTTCTGACCAATATATAATTTCTTTGCATTTGCTTTACCGTGTAGTTTTCTTCTTTTGTCTGCTGCAGATTTTATATTTTTAAGAGCCAAATCAATTATGTCTTTGTGTCGAAGTTTACGTGTATTCGGGAAAGGTACAAGCTCTCTGATTCTGTTCGGTGGTTCTTCATTCTTCAGTACAAGAGTAGGTGGTAAAGCAGTGGAGTCATGAGGCATTTCATTCAGCACGTTTTGAAATAAGTGTAAATATCTGTCCCAATGCTGATGCTTTCTGTGATAATAAAGTCTGCAAAGCTTATTGATTTCTATCATAATCCGTTCAGACGGGTTACAATGTGGTGAGTACAATGAAATAAAAACAGGTTTGATTTTATGATTCCGAAGCAAGCGTGACCAAACAGCAGATCTGAATTGCGGTCCGTTATCTGAAATGACTTTAGCAACGTGGCCAACTTCACGTAAGAAATTTTTAACAAAGGCGTTGGATACAGACGTCCAGTGGCTTTACGTAACGGAGTGAAAGAAACAAATTTTGAAGTAAGTTCAACAGCGACTAGAACGTACGAAAATCCATTAGATGTTCTGACAAGCGGTCCCAAGAGATCAACAGCAGCAAATTCTTTTAATTTAGAAGGAATAATAGGAAACAACGGAACACGATGTGAGATAGTAGATGGTTTCACCTTTTGACTAAGTTTACAAATAGACAGGACTCTTCGAATTCTCTTTTCCATATTGTTAAAATAACAAGTCGTTCGAAGAATATGATAACATTTTCGTGGACCAAAATGTGCATAGCTGAAATGAATATACCAAATGAGCTTATTAACAAAATCGTCTGGAATGCAAAGTACCCATAGCTTGTCATCAACAGTGCAGCGTTTGAAGAGTATGTTGTTTCTAGCCAGGTAACATGCCGAATCTGAGTGTGTGTCTTTTCATGCCATTTACTTTTGATGTCTTTCCAAATCGGATCTTTATCTTGTTCGTGAGCAATGTCCTTTAAAGATGTGGTGATGAAGTTTTCAAAGGCGACTTTCTGAATGTAAAGAATACTGAAATTTTTCTCAAGGTTGCCTTCTGTGTTACTTTTCTCAAGCCCAGCCAGTGCGCGTGAGCGCGTCCGCAACAATGTTCTCCTTGCCGGGAATGTAGACTATTGTGAAGCGGAATTCTTGCAGAAACAATGCCCAACGTTTTAACCTGTCATGATTTAATTTTGAAGACATAAGAAACTGTAACGCACGATGATCACTGTATACTTTTACGTGCTTACCAGAAAGAAAGAAACGGAATTTGTTAAATGCCCAAACGATAGCTAAAGCTTCTAATTCAGTAACAGAATAATCTTTTTCAGATTTTGTTAGCACTCGGCTAGCAAAAGCAATGGTTTTCTGGATGGTAGTGTCATTTTCTATGGCTTCTTGAAATAAATGGGCACCAAGACCGACTTTAGAAGAATCCGTGCTAAGGCAGAAATCTTGTGACAGATCTGGATGAGCTAGTATTGGCGCGTTAAGTAGCGATTCTTTCAAAGAATTGAATTCCAACTGTGCTCGTTCGTCCCAGTCCCAAATAGTATTTTTTCCAGTGAGAGAACAAAGTTTTGGTGTAACAAGAATTTGCATATTCAGAAAACGACGGAACAAATTTACGAGACCTAGAAAACTGCGTACTTGTTTTTTTGTGGATTGGACTGGAATGGCTCTGATTGCTTCTAACTTTTCAGGATCCGGCTGAATGCCTTCAGAAGAAATAATATGTCCCAAAAACTTCACCTTTGACCTACCGAATTCAGACTTTTCCAAGTTAACTGTAATTCCAGATTCTGCAAAAATACGTAACAAACTGTTGAGGATGCGGTTATGTTGTTCCCATGAAGCTTCTGCTATTGGAATATCGTCCACATATAAGGTGATGTGACGTTTTAAGAACTCAGGTAATATGGAATTTAACCCGCGAATGAATGCTGCCGAAGAAATGTTCAAACCAAAAGGAAGTTTCCGAAACTGATAACAAACGCCGAAACAAAGGAAAGCTGTGTATTTTCTACATTCTGGATAAAGTTCGATCTGATAAAAGCTGGATCTGAGATCAATGGAAGACAACACTTTTACACCATTAAAATTTTGAAGAAGTTCTTCCAACGTTTGCGGCCTGTCTGTTTCAGGAATAATGATAGTATTGATTTGTCTCGAATCTAAGACAAGCCTTATCGATCCATTTTTCTTCTCAACAACATGTAATGGATTGTTGTATGAGCTTACTGCAGGCTCAATAATGCCCTCGTCAAGCATAGATTGTATTTCTGTTCTAACACGGTCCCTATAATGTGCTGGAATTACGTATGGTCTAACACAAAATTTAGTATGCTCACGAACACGAAATTGGTATTGAAATCCCTTGATTGTTCCTGTTTTGTGAGTAAAAACTGTGGAATGTGCTTGTAAAATCTCAAAAAGGTCTTGCCTATCAGTGTCATTACAATTCTCAATTGTTTGAATTTTATTCTGAATTAACTCATTAGTTTCAAATATGCCGTCGATATCATCCCTGTCAGTACTTGCAGAGTGATTGTTAGTTTCTAGTTCCGTAGAAAATTCCGAACTGTTGTCTAACAGAACGTAAAGCCGATTAATTTCCTCATCATAGTTTGAGAGCCAGTCTTCAAATTTCAAAGCTATTGACTTACCTTCTTTCTCTAAACATATTTCAGCATCGTGAAAGCTTAAGATTGCTTTGTATTCATTCAAAAAGTCTACTCCCAGTATAATTTCCATCGACAATAATGGAACAATAAGAAAGTTGATAGAGAAGCTGTGGCTTTGACAAAAGAATTCTAAGTTGGTTTGTTGGCATACATCTACACTTTTTCCAAAGATTGCACCTTGTAATTTAATCTTACGTAACGGAAGTGTGGGGCAATCGTTCAATTTGTTGCACTTGCTAAAAGCTGTTTCACTAATTACTGAAATGGGACTGCCAGAGTCAAGTACTGCCGTAAATTTTACGTCATTTACAGTAATGTGAATCACAGGATATGCAATGTTGTTATGTTTTACGTCGTGTTCCTGGAGTAAGATATCCCTAATGTCTTCCAATTTTACGTAATTACTAGCTACGGCAGTTGTGTCGTCAGTTTCATAAGTACGTTTTGTGGCTGCCAGCGGTGTGAGTCATTGCCTACTGTCTCTTTGTCGGCACGCGTCGTTATTGGGATTTGGAGACCTAACTTCTACAAATTCACCGTGACGAGAGGGCCCAGCACTGTTTGAAGCTCGCCAGTTCTGATGCAATTCAGGTCTGTCGTTACGATCATATCGTCTGTCGTCATGTCGGTAGATTCCATAGTTTCTTTCTTGTCGGTCACGTGGTGGAGAATTTCTCCCTGAATCGTAACTGCGCGCTGGACCGTTGCGTCTAAAGTTATTCTGTCTCCCTTGATAATAATTATTTTGGTTCCTATATTGTCTGTTTCTCTGATTGTCTCTGTGATAGTCATTACCGCGGAGAGGTGATCTTTCCCTGTAATTATTACTACTCTGCCAACGGTTGTCATACGGGTGGTGTCTGTTTTAGTCACGATTTACGTTATAAGAATAGCCTTGTCGTGTATTATTTCTGTCATCGCGGAATTGTGAGAGATGTGACCTGTAATTGTTGTGCTCCTGTTTTCGCGTTCCGCGATTGTCAGTGTCAATTTCCAGTTCTTGCAACAGTCCCTGAAAAGCTTCAATGTCGTCTTTGCAACGTCCTGCTAAAATAATATGTCGTAAATGTTCAGGCAGTTTGATTAAGCAAATGCGGATGAGTTCTGAGGGGCTGTATGGGTTTGACAGGTACTGATTCTTGTGCAACATGTCTTCAAAATATTTCACAAGATTGGAAAATTCAGATTATTCGAAAGGTTTCATCATTATGATGCCATGTTTTACTCGGTCTTGTGTGGCTTGAGACCAATATGCTGAGAGGAAGGCATGGTAAAATACTCCTTCACTGTGGCAATCGTGAATGACCGATCGCATTCTTACAGCTGGTTCATTCTCTAAGTAGCCACACATAAATTCTAACCTGTGCTCCAATGACCAGTTAGGAGGGAAACAATGAGAGAATTGATGGAGCCACGCTTGTGGATGAATGTCGTTGGCAGAATTCTTAAACGTTTTGAATTTACATGTAGTAATGAACAGCTTATAGTCAAAATCATCGTGTCGGCGAGTAGCATATCGGTCATTGTTACGTCGTGTCGGCGGTTCTATCTCAAAATTCGGTGTACCTTGCCAATTTCTTTCATAATTTCCGAAGTGCCCTGAATTATTATTTTGTGGCTGTTCCGTATTTCTATGTCCCTCTTCCCGTGTTGGAGAGCGAGTGTCCTCTGAAATATGTAATTCCTGTATTACCTGCGTCAACTGATCTTGTACTTCCCGGATTTCTCTTTTATACTGTGTATTGATTTGATTTTGATTTTGTTTGAATTTTCTTATTTGTTCATACTCTTCTGTGTCAGTGAAGGCTACGGGTCTTGTGTCATTCAGATCATCATCTACCTTTGTAGATAAGTTAGTGACTTGATCCGAAAGTTCGTCTACTTTCTCCGATAGTGTACTTATTTCCTCAGTGTGTTTCTCTGAACCAAGTTTCAGAGTGTCCATTTGTGTTGAAATCGTATCTACTGTGTCCTTTAAGTTTTCTTGAGTTTTTGCAAGTTGCGTAACCGAATCGGTAGATGCAACTGAGTCAATTTTAGCTTGCAAGGTGTCATGATTTTCATGAACAATAGTTTGCAGTTCTTTTATGGCTGCTTCATGATTCTGTAATGCATTTTCATGACGCGAAAAAATAGGTTGGAAATGCTCACAAATTTGTGTTTTTACGTCATTACAGACTTTCTGACATTTCGATTCAATGTTATGTAACTCAGCAGTTAAATCTTCACGTGTTTGTTCGAGAGTTTGTTCCAATGAGTCTAACTTTTGAAGCTGTTGCTGTGTTTGTCTCTGATTTTGTTCCATTGTGTCTAACTTTTGAAGCTTTTGGAGTGTTTGTCTCTGATTTTGTTCCATTGTGTCTAACTTTTGAAGATTTTGTTCCATTTGTTTCTGATTTTGTTCAAGCGTTGTGTCTAACTTTTGTAGGCTTTGTCCCATTTGTTGCATTAACTGTAATAACAGTGCACTGGTGTCTGAAACATGTTCCTCAGTGCTATTCGGCAACGCATTTGAACCGGCAATATTCGCAGTTTGAATAGCAGAAAATGTGTCTTGACTTATTTGAGAAAAGGGTGAGGACGCAAAACCTGAATCTACAGTATTTGCAAGATTGTGTCCTGTCATTTCGGATTCCTGAGGCAAGCTGTTGCCGACCGATCGATCGATAATGCTTCCCTGTTCACTAATTGTTTCACTGTCTACACCATTGTTTGCAGCCCGCTCCATTTCCCTATGTACAATTACCAAATTACTACTTTGAACATTGGTTAATTCATTACTCGGTGGCGCTAACACACTGCTTTCGTCTTCACTGTCATTTCTCAGTTTACTTTGGAGCCTAGTATTACGTTTTTCACACGCCATTACTGTCACAATATTTCACACGACAACACAAAAAAAACACAATTTGAAGAGCAAAAATAAGAGAACACATTAACATAGAACTGAAAATAATATCTAGTTAATTGCAAGCGCAGCTGCGAAATACTTGGTGCAAATCTACATGCATGCCACAACTGTTTTACTGTGCAACAATGAAAAACCACAACTACCAAGGAAATTCTCTCTATAATTACACGCTAGCAATAAACAAAAGCTACACTAAATACACAAACTACAAGAAAAAAATCAGAAGATTCCAGTGAGGTATCCTAGGCTAAGGGTCGACATATGAAACGTCCCCTTAGAACAATTTATACAAGACTGTGCTTAAACTGACGTACAATAATTTTAGTGCAACGCAATCTGACTATCAAAAATCCCTACAAAGGAGTGGCCCTGACTAACATTAACCTGTACCTTTCACAAATCACTTACCTCACCAAAAATCTTCGTTACTCGAACTACTGCAGTACAGCGAGCGCCACTACTGCCAGCTAAATAAAAGATTCAAACTACGGAAGGCACTAACTGCTGATAGGCATAGTTAGCAAATGAAAGATTTTAATAGAGAACAAACAATGTATTTACCTTAATATTCATAATTGACATCCAGTATTACAAATTATCAAAACTCCGCCATCTCTCTCCCCACATCCACCACTGCTGGCGGCTCACCTCCAACTGCGCATCGCTACGCGCTGTTCACATCCAGCTGCCCAACACTACAGTGGCAGACAACAATGCAAACTAGCACACAGAGCGCTACGTAACGTTGCCAATAAGAAAACATAAACAGCCTACTTACAAGTGTTTCATTTCTGGCAAAAATGAAATCGTCATAGAGAGCAATGAACCAATCTTAGTGAGCAAAACGTCCAATTTTGCTTAAATACTCACCTAAATAAGAAAAAGACATTTGTGACTGAAAGGCAGTCAACAACGGTCAATAAATTTCAGGTTTATAATGGAACTAGATCTCGAGCCCCCTTCATTTTGGGCTAAAAATACAGGTTATGGCAAGTTCCTAACGATGCGACGCGGATTCATCACTTACGTTGAAGCCGTATGTCTACAGTTTCTGGGCGCCGCGACCGTCTCCGTTTACATTTCCTATTCTGTTTATTTTCTTTTATTTAGATGCAGCTTATTCATCTATGACCAGTCTTATACTATTACGATATGATGATAATTTTACTTTCTGGACTCTCTAATTACAACTGAATGAAACACAACTTTTGTTCCATACGTGTTTCCCGTTTTATTCTTTGCAAGGCATTTCAGTGGCCTGGAACATGTACATAGGTCTGTTCATACTATTTGGTTTACATTTGCGATAATGTGTACATAGGTTATAAGCAGTTCTGGTTGTGTGTTTTTCTATGATGTAGTAGAAATTTAAAGTTCTGCTTACAGGTTTTGTGGGTGTTATTCTACATGTTGTGTCTTTGTTCTATTTTTGGCGCTGTTCTTCTTCTTGTAATTGACATTTGAAATTTTGTTTTTCAGACTTGAGAGCTCTAGGACCTGAACAACTTTTTTGATGTTTTGTTTTGCTTGGTGTTGCCAACTGTCGAGTGTTATTGCCAATTATTGAACGTATTTTTGTGAGATCTGTGACCTGCATGTGTTTGTATGTGTGTGTGTGTGTGTGTGTGTGTGTGTGTGTGTGTGTGTGCGCGAAATGATAAAATGATATTTCTTTATATATATATATATATATATATATATATATATATATATAGGGTGGTCCACTCATAGTGACCGGACCAAATATCTCACGAAATAAGCATCCAACGAAAAAACTACAAAGAAAGAAACTCGTCTAGCTTTAAGAGGGAAACCAGATGGCGCTATGTTTGGCCCGCTAGATGGTGCTGCCAAAGGTCACACGGATATCAAGTGCGTGTTTTTAAATAGGAACCCCCATTATTTATTACATATTCGTCTGGTACGTAAAGAAATAGGACCATTTTAGTTGGACCACTTTTTTCGCTTTGTGATAGATGGCGCTGTAATAGTCACAAACGTATAAGTACGTGGTATCACGTAACATTCCGCCAGTAAGGACGGTATTTGCTTCGTGTTACATTACCCGTGTTAAAATAGACCGTTTACCAGTTGTGGAAAAGGTCGATATCGTGTTGATGTATGGCCATTGTGATCAAAATGCCCAACGGGCGTGTGCTATGTATGCTGCCCGGTGTCCTGAACGACATCATCCAACTGTCCGGACCGTTCGCCGGATAGTTATTATTTAAGGTTGGTTGGTTTTGGGGAAGGAGACCAGACAGCGTGGTCATCGGTCTCATCGGATTAGGGAAGGATGGGGAAGGAAGTCGGCCGTGCCCTTTCAGAGGAACCATCCCGGCATTTGCCTGGAGTGATTTAGGGAAATCACGGAAAACCTAAATCAGGATGGCCGGACGCGGGATTGAACCGTCGTCCTCCCGAATGCGAGTCCAGTGTCTAACCACTGCGCCACCTCGCTCGGTTTATTATTTAAGGAAACAGGAAGTATTCAGCCACATGTGAAACGTCAGCCACGACCTGCAACAAATGATGATGCCCAAGTGGGTGTTTTAGCTGCTGTCGCGGCTAATCCGCACATCAGTAGCAGACAAATTGCGCGAGAATCGGGAATCTCAGAAACGTTGGTGTTGAGAACGCTACATCAACATCTATTGCACCAGTACCATATTTCTATGCACCAGGAATTGCATGGCGACGACTTTGGACGTCGTGTACAATTCTGCCACTGGGCACAAGAGAAATTACGGGACGATGACAGATTTTTTGCACGGTTCTATTTAGCGACGAAGCGTCATTCACCAACAGCGGTAACGTAAACCGGCGTAATATGGACCATTGGGCAACGGAAATTCCACGATGGCTGCGACAAGTGGAACATCAGCGACCTTGGCGGGCTAATGTATGGTGCGGCATTATGGAAGGAAGGATAATTGGCCCCCATTTTATCGATGGCAATATAAATGGTGCAATGTATGCTGATTTCTTACGTAATATTCTACTCATGTTACTACAAAATGTTTCACTGCATGACAGAATGGCGATGTGCTTCCAACATGATGGATGTCCGGCACGTAGCTCGCCTGCGGTTGAAGCGGTATTGAATAGCATATTTCATGACAGGTGGATTGGCACCGTACCACGGCCCGCACGTTCACCGGATCTGACGTCCCCAGATTTCTTTCTGTGGGGAAAGTTGAAGGATATTTGCTATCGTGATCCACCGAAAACGCCTGACAACATGCGTCAGCGCATTGTCAATGGATGTGCGTACATTACGGAAGGCGAGCTGCTCGCTGTTGAGAGGAATGTCGTTACACGTATTGCCAAATGCATTGAGGTTGACGGACATCATTTTGAGCATTTATTGCATTAATGTGGTATTTACATGTAATCACACTGTAACAGCATGCGTTCTCAGAAGTGATAAGTTCACAAAGGTACATGTATCACATTGGAACAACCAAAATAAAATGTTCAAACGTACCTACCTTCTGTTCAAAATGTTCAAAGGTGTGTGAAATCTTACGGGACTTAACTGCTATGGTCAGCAGTCCCTAAGCTTACACCCTACTTAACCTAAATTATCCTAAGCACAAACACACACACCCATGCCCGAGGGAGGACTTGAACCTCCGCCGGGATCAGCCGCACAGTACATGACTGCAGTGCCTACCTTCTGTATTTTATTTTTTAAAAAAACCTACCTGCTACCAACTGTTCTTCTAAAATTGTGAGCCATATGTTTGTGACTATCACAGCGCCATCTATCACAAAGCGAAAAAAGTGCTCCAAGTAAAACATTCAAATTTCTTTACGTACTACAAGAATATGTAATACAAAAAGGGGGCTCCTATTTTAAGAAACGCAGTTGATATCCGTTGACCTATGGCAGCGCCATCTAGCGGGCCAACCATGCGCCATCTGGTTTCCCCCTTCAAGCTAGACAAGTTTCGTTCTTTGTAGTTTTTTCGTGAGATATTTGGCCCGGTCACGATCACTGGACCACCCTGTATATGCTTTCTTTCTCCGTTTTATGTGTGTGAGCAGATATACATATATATATATATATATATATATATATATATATATATATATATATATATATATATATGGTTCATGGTTCATGGTGTGGGTTCCTGTAGTCATGTCCTAGTTCATGAACCACGGGCAACGTATGAGTGGCCAAGTAAGTGGTCCCGACAGTCAGGATACCAATTACTTTGGAATAAGGCTGGGCATCTCGGACATATTCCGAGTCGTGGTCACCTGTGTGCTCATACGGCAAAGACTACCAAATCCACCGGTTTTTCCCTCAGCCGTTAGGGGTAAAACCCAGTGGGACTCGGGGCAAGTAAGGCTAGCAACCTGCTTCCCTGGTACTTTAAATATGATGCTGGCAACAATCAGAGCAAAATGCCTCGGACCTTTGGAGGTGACGGAGTCCCACCTCTAACTGACAAACCAGGGACTCCTAAGATACGACTTGGCAAGCAAATGGTAATGAGATGGGGAGCTATTAATATCAATGGGGGCTACTCTGGGAAGAAGGTAGAGCTGGCAGAGGCTGCAAGTAAGATGGGGCTGGACGTTTTAGCTGTTAGTGACATTCGGGTAAGGGGTGAGAAAGAAGAGGAAGTGGGAGAATACAAGGTCTACCTGTCAAGAGTCAAAGCAGGAATAGCGCAATGGGGTGTAGGGCTTTACATCAGGAAAGAAATGGAACCCAGCGTAGTTGCAATAAGGTATGTAAACGAACGACTGATGTGGATAGATTTGACAGTGTCTAGCAAGAAAATTAGGATTGTGTCAGTATATTCGCATTGTGAAGGGACAGATCAAGATAAGACGGATAGTTTTTATGAGGCACTCAGTGATGTAGTTGTTAGAGTAAAGGACAAGGACAGTGTTCTGTTCATGGGTGATTTTAACGCCAGGATTGGAAATCGAACAGAAGGGTATGAAAAGGTTATGGGTAAATTTGGAGAGGATATGGAGGCCAACAGGAACGGGAAACAACTCTTGGATTTTTGTGCCAGTATGGGCTTAGTAATCACAAACTCCTTTTTTAAACATAAGAACATTCGCCGGTATACTTGGGAAGGCAGGGGAACCAGATCTGTCATTGACTATATAATAACAGATCAGGAATTCAGGAAGGCTGTGAGGGACACACGTGTATTCAGGGGATTCTTTGATGACACTGATCATTATTTAATCTGCAGTGAAATTGGGATTGTGAGGCCGAAAGTGCAGGAGGTCAGGTCCGTATGTAGGAGGATAAGAGTGGAGAAACTTCAGGATAAGGAAATCAGGCACAAGTACATAACAGCGATCTCAGAAAGGTACCAGTTAGTTGAATGTAGCCAATTACAGTCATTGGAAAAGGAATGGACAAGGTACAGGGACACAGTACTAGAAGTGGCTAAAGAATGTCTTGGAACAGTAGTGTGTAAAAGTAGGATGAAGCAAACAGCTTGGTGGAATGATACAGTCAAGGCAGCCTGTAAAAGGAAAAAGAAGGCGTATCAAAAATGGCTACATACCAGAACCCAGGTAGACAGAGAAAGTTATGTTGAAGAAAGAAACAAAGCCAAACAGATAATTGCAGCATCCAAGAAGAAATCGTGGGAAGACTTTGGAAACAGGTTGGAGACTATGGGTCAAGCTGCTGGAAAACCATTCTGGAGTGTAATTAGCAGTCTTCGAAAGGGAGGTAAGAAGGAAATGACAAGTATTTTGGACAGGTCAGGAAAACTGCTGGTGAATCCTGTGGATGCCTTGGGAAGATGGAGGGAATATTTTGAAGAGTTGCTCAATGTAGGTGAAAATACGATCAGTAATGTTTCAGATTTCGAGGTAGAATGGGATAGGAATGATGATGGAAATAGGATCACATTTGAGGAAGTGGAAAAAATGGTCAATAGATTGCAGTGCAATAAAGCGGCTGGGGTGGATGAAATTAAGTCGGAACTCATCAAATACAGTGGAATGTCAGGTCTTAAATGGCTACACAGGATAATTGAAATGGCCTGGGAGTCGGGACAGGTTCCATCAGACTGGACAAAAGCAGTAAACACACCAATCTTTAAACATGGAAACAGAAAAGATGGTAACAACTACAGAGGTATCTCTTTAATCAGCGTTGTGGGTAAAATCTTCTCAGGTATTGTTGAAAGGAAAGTGCGAGTATTAGTTGAGGACCAATTGGATGAAAATCAGTGTGGGTTTAGGCCTCTTAGAGGTTGTCAGGACCAGATCTTTAGCTTACGGCAAATAATGGAGAAGTGTTATGAGTGGAACAGGGAATTGTGTCTATGCTTTATAGATCTAGAAAAGGCATATGACCGGGTTCCTAGGAGGAAGTTATTGTCTGTTCTACGAGATTATGGAATAGGAGGCAAACTTTTGCAAGCAATTAAAGGTGTTTACATGGATAGTCAGGCAGCAGTTAGAGTTGACGGTAAATTGAGTTCATGGTTCAGAGTAGTTTCAGGGGTAAGACAAGGCTGCAACTTGTCTCCACTGTTGTTCATATTATTCATGGATCATATGTTGAAAACAATAGACTGGCTGGGTGAGATTAAGATATGTGAACACAAAATAAGCAGTCTTGCATATGCGGATGACTTAGTTGTGACGGCAGATTCGATTGAAAGTTTGCAAAGTAATATTTCAAAGCTAGATCATAAATGTAAGGACTATGGTATGAAGATTAGCATCTCCAAAACGAAAGTAATGTCAGTGGGAAAGAAATATAAACGGATTGAGTGCCAAATAGGAGGAACAAAGTTAGAACAGGTGGACGGTTTCAAGTACTTAGGATGCATATTCTCACAGGATGGCAACATAGTGAAAGAACTGGAAGCGAGGTGTAGCAAAGCTAATGTAGTGAGCGCTCAGTTACGATCTACCCTCTTCTGCAAGAAGGAAGTCAGTACCAAGACTAAGTTATCCGTGCACCGTTCAATCTTTCGACCAACTTTGTCGTATGGGAGCGAAAGCTTGGTGGATTCAGGTTACCTTATCAACAAGGTTGAGGTTACGGATATGAAAGTAGCTAGGATGATTGCAGGTACTAGTAGATGGGAACAATGGCAGGAGCGTGTCCACAATGAGGAAATCAAAGAAAAACTGGGAATGAACTCTATAGATGTAGCAGTCAGGGCGAACAGGCTTAGATGGTAGGATCATGTTACACGCATGGGAGAAGCAAGGTTACCCAAGAGACTCATGGATTCAGCAGTAGAGGGTAGGAGGAGTCGGGGCAGACCGAGGAGAAGGTACCTGGATTCGGTTAAGAATGATTTTGAAGTAATAGGCTTAACATCAGAAGAGGCACCAATGTTAGCACTGAATAGGGGCTCATGGAGGATCTGTATAAGGGGGGCTATGCTCCAGACTGAACGCTGAAAGGCATAATCAGTCTTAAATGATGATGATTAAATGATGATATACGTATATATATATATATATATATATATATATATATATATATATATATCGAGAGATTAGAATGAAAATATGGAACTTTACATTTACACATACCACTTTAGAAAGATATTTATTTGTGTAAAATATTTATACCTTAAATTGAAAATTTATCCGTCACTCAAGTGTTCAAGAGCAACGCCACCTTTTAAGCTCACACCATGTTCATGTACGGGGTGATACTTGGTTTCTAGACTCCGTGTGGGAAAGACGTACGTATAGTTCTCGTACTCAGTATTATTAAGCTCCTTGTGAACCTGCCACAGGTGGCACCAGGATAACGTTAGGGCAAGCCTTACCTGTGGCATCAAATAAACATGCAGTTGTAATAATAAGAAGCTATGGAAGCAAAATGTCAGCTTAGCAGTAGAGATGGTAGATGCTACTGGGGAGTGTTCTGGGAAAGCACTGTGCACACGGGGATACATTGAGGTCTATGAGCACTTCTTCATCTTCAATACTGCGAAACAAATCTTTTCTGCTGCAAGGTCTTTGCTTTCCGTATTTTGTGTTGAGATAGTATGGACCAAAACAAGAAAAAAACCGTCTAGTAAACATGGGCCCTAAAACGCAAACTAAAAGAGATATGAGCACTTGCTCCGTAGAAGAGATATGTCACATATTAGCGAATATGAACACTACTCATAGCTCTTAGGGTATGTATTTCAGGGCCCATGTTTACTAGACAATTTATTTCTTGTTTTGGTCCATACTGCAAAAGTACGGAAAGTAAAGAGTTTGCAGTAGAAGGCAATGGCTTAATGGCATCGAAGACGAAGAAGTGCTCACAGTTCTTAAGATATGGATTTTGCAGCCCATGTTTACTAGACTTCTTTGCTTCGAATGATCGTTCCAGGCATACCCCTGAATACTGACCACTCCTCCTGGGACGCCCTGTACATCAAGGCAGACGCTAGAGCGAACTTTTGGGCAGGAGTGCTCCTCTAATCCTTGGACTACAGGAGGAGGCGTTGAAACATCTCAGGAACGTCTGCTAGGACGTTAACTGGTCGACATGGTGCACACGGAAGTGCAGCGACGCTGGTCATGTAACTTAAACGTGAACCGTTGGAGAAAGACGAAGTTACGCTATTTTGTCGAAAGTCGACATGTTGAGAAACGTGGCTGTTGTACTAAGGTTTATAATTTATAAAAAAAAAAACAGCTACCAGCCACATGTATGTATTATATTAGACCGGTTTCAGATTTTTCTTTGCAAATCCATCTTCAGATGGCAGTTACAAGCATTCTGAGTTGGACCTAGTTTTGTTATTGTTATTCGTTTGCTGGGAAAGAAAAGAAATATTTTTGTTGTCATATCGGTAATGGTATTTTTACAAAAGATTACTTCTTTTACAAAATCTAATTGCTCATGAGATAGTTTTCTGTTTTAAACTTAGTAAACGTGCAGGTTATTGTACTTACGAACTATGTAGCTCTGCCTGACGCAATATTCGTGCGTTTATGTTTTCGAGAGCAAGCTTAATACACTTTTCAATATGCACTATGTGAGTGCTATTCCAGTCTATGGATGTCACTTTCAGCCTCATCATCTTAATTACACACGCAGCACACACGAATAACGTTTACAAAACGTGGCCCAGCTTCATATTACAAACGAGAACAATATTTGCAAAGAGCTTACAGTCATAACGATGTTAACTTACAGTTGCTGTATAGTCGATATGGGTACAGTAAAATATCTCTTTGCTATTGTATGAGATTAATCTAAAACGGAATAAATAAAATTACATACAAATAAGATTACAAACATTATATGTAGTACAGAAATACTGTGTGATACCAATTAGTTGTTACAATTTTAGGAGATAAATTCTAATATATGAGATGATAAGCAATGCACATGTTTACATTATGCAATGTTTCAATGACATATAAGCGGTTTTTGGGGGCCTATATACTGAATGTTTTTAATGGAATATTAGGCTTAAGTTATTTGAAAAAAGTGAAAGCTTCTTCAAAGTTGTTTAGAAAGGAGGTGTTAACTGACTCTGTCTGTTCATTCAGAATGAGATCAGGGAACCTGTTTTTATGTGTATGAATCTCAATCTCCTCTAAGAGATTCAATGTGAAACGTCTTTGAGGTGAATTATCTGCAGGTTGTTTTCTATATTCTCAACTGTATGATTATTTTCTGGAAGATGGGTGGCAAAAGCAGATTTGCTTAGGTTTTTCAGACGTAGGGTTCAAAAATGGCTCTGAGCACTATGGGACTCAACATCTTAGGTCATAAGTCCCCTAGAACTTAGAACTACTTAAACCTAACTAACCTAAGGACATCACACACATCCATGCCCGAGGCAGGATTCGAACCTGCGACCGTAGCGGTCGCGCGGTTCCGGACTGCAGCGCCAGAACCACTAGACCACTCAGACGTAGGGCATCAAGGTGTTCCTTGAATCATACATGTGGCTGGTAGCTGTTTTTTATAAATTATAAAGACGAAGTTGTTTTCGCCGAACCCTCTTGGGCAAATTTAAAGAAATGTATTCGAGGTAGACTGAGCTACACTTTTACAGCCTACATCGTATGTGTCACGCACGCACCATGAGAATAAGATAAGAGAGATTAACGTGCTTACAGAGGCATATAAACACTCTTCTCGCTCCATTATTGAGTGAAATAGGACACAAAGCGGCTTATACTGGTAAGAAGTACCTTGAACCAGGTACCGCACAGTGGCTTGTAAAGTGTGTAAGTACTTGTAGCGCAATCAGCCGTAAACTCCAGTGAAATGGCCATGTAAGTAGCATAAAGAGCACCACAAACGCTCTCGTAAACAGAGAAATGAAAAGGAAACGAAGAATCAGTGAAGAAAGTCGTTGAGAGTAGAGGACTGAGAATGGAACAGCTCCAGGGTAAATAAACTTTTAATACGAAGTAGGTATGGCGGGATCTTGTGCACCATTCACGGGTAAACCGGTCTGAAAATTATGATTCTGAAGATAGTAATGGTGATGACGATGGCGACGTAAAGATTTTACCTACAACACTATTCGACACATTGTAAGGCTAGGGCGATTCAACAAGGAAGAAAAGATTTCAGCTGTTTGATATAGACAAGTTATAAAAGACAGAAATACAACTCGCATATCACTGAACAGAGGAAGGTTCAAAGTTTTGACAGAGCTGCGCTGTCGTTTTGTGGGGCGGCGGGTGGAATAATTGAATAAATGTTTTGTATTTATGCTGTTTGCCGTTCTCAACACTGGCTCTCTAACTACAATATTGGCAACCAGAAAGTGATTAGCAAAACGTGAAGCCTGTAATTAGAATTCCTAGTGCCCACTTCATCTGAGAAATACATTTGTAGCTACAGCCTATAGCTCTGAGGAATTAGGAGATTGTCTGGGATTCATAATCAAAAAACCATTCTCTCTAAAATGTTTACTATATTCTGAAAGTCACAGACCAAAAAGAACCCACACAATCCAACTACCAGAGCAGTTCAGAGTCTAATGCGCTGATGCCACTATAACTGTTCAAATTAAATGTTTAAGTGAATGCTCGCCATAATTTGATGATAATGTTCATCAAACGCCACGCCAATAATGGTAGAATGTCTGTCCTGCAGCGGCACGTGAAAATACGACATACGCAAACTAAAGATAGATCATTAACGTCATCCCAAAATTAACACTTCACTCGAAAACGATTTCATGGTTACGCGTATCCCGAGTAACTTATTACTGCATACGAGGCTGTTTATATCAACGATACCGACGCGACGCGACTCCCGGCACAGGTGGTGCACCAATCAGCATCTGGAGAGAACTGGAGCCTTCTTCCATCACGCAGCTTTCTTACATATAAAGCCGCGGTGCGGACGGCTAAGGGAACGCCTGATCAACTGGCTGGCTCGAAGCACTGTGGGACTTAACATCTGAGGTCATCAGTCCCCTAGACTTAGAACTACTTAAACCTAACTAACGTAAGGACATCACACACGTCCATGCCCGAAGCAGGATTCGAACCTGCGACCGTAGCAGCACCGCGGTTCCGGACTCAAGCGCCTAGAACCGCTCGGCCACAACGGCCGGCCAAACGCCTGATCAAATCTGCTCTCCCGACTAGCCGCTGGGCTAGTAATGCACCACTTTAAGTTATCGAATAAATCATTGCTTCCTTTGCTGATGGCCGATGAAGCTTTCAATTTAACTGTGCGATCAGCACACAAGTAAGTAATCATAATAAAAGTCTGACGTGGCTAAGTCAAATATTTTGGGCGAGAGAATTAATTTAATTACACTACACGCAGTAGACGAGCTCTTAACTTGCTCTTTGGAGATACGCTATAGCTATAGTTTTATAGTTATTCTGCTGAAATTTCTCACATTTTTATGATCATAGCGGATCTCCCTTCTACTTAAATTTAAACATCCTAGCTTTATTTATTCGCCTACTTAATCTATCTTGCTTCCGTAATTTCTAAGAAAAAAACCAGAAAATCATGAATTTCAACTAAAATTTTAATTTGTGAGATCCAGAATACTGTTTCTACTAAATTATTATGCAAAAGGAATCTAAATATAAATGTTTAAGTTTCTAGCTCTTTTCTGTTGCGCCAATGATTTTTACAGAAAGACATTCAAATTTCGAAAATGGTTAAAGTTATTGAACTGATATCCAACACATATTGACTTTGTATTACTCCTGACATGCTAGAATCGTTTCAGGTTATTAAGTTCATTTTAAAGTATTGCGCAATATTTATGACGTCAGCGCTAATTACAGCGGACTAGGCTGGCACACAATGGAAAGACTGATGTGAATTTTATAAGGCGTGAGTAGGCTGCTTCCCTACATCACCCTCTACTTAATTTGTTTGAATGTAAATGAAAAAAAATTAATTACAAAAAGGAAAGCAAGAGTACAGCTTAACTCCCTATGAAAATTAAAATTGAAATGTAAATTTGCGCGAAGTCAATCCGTTGTTCAAGGGCAACGTGAATTCTGCCGTCTATTCAGAAAGAAGCTGCCTCTGCACACGCAGGTCTATGATCTGGCATACAGAATTGTTGTAAGTTGGTTTCGTATACAGTGGTGGAAATATTTATAGCATCACCTCTTACAATTAACAATTTTTGTTACAATCTTTGAATAACTGAGCTAAATTTGCCTGATTTCTCTTGATTTCTATCAGACATGAATATACACAATAATTTTTGTCAATTTGTTTCTAGTCTTAATTTTTGTTTCCATAAAAATGTTTGTTTTTTATAATTTTACATTTTCTTGAAAAATGAGTGTATGTGGATATGTCAACTATTCTGTTTGCTATTCTGAAATATGAATACTAATGTTGAAAGAAACACTGCATATTAATGTTGTAACAGAACACTGGTGTATTTTAGTGTTTGTATTGCCTCATATGAACACACTGTTGCATTTAATACTTTGTTGCTCCACCATACGCCTTAATCACCGCTTGGCATCGTGAAGGCATTGGAAGAATTGACTTTTTAATGTACTCCTCACTCACTCAGTTCATGAAACCACACCTGCACAAGGGTCTCCAACAGCTCCCGTTTATTCCGTGGCTTCTTTTTGGTGATTGCATTTCCCATAACCTTCTAACAGTTCTCTTTAGGATAGAGATCAGGGCTGTTTCCAGGCCACTCTAATACTCGATCCCTGTTTTGTCGAAGGAAAGATTTTACCTGAAATGTAGAAGTATGTGATAGTTAACCAAGAAAGTAATCTGCTTGGTGTTTCGTACAAATGTTAGTGATAGGACTCACCCTCAAAACTCTATGGCAAAGAGCGGAGTCATCCTGAAAAATGCAATTGGAAACATCCCCAAACTGGTCTCTAATGGTTGGAATAAACTTCCTTTCAAGGATGCTTATGTAAGCATCTGCGTTGACAGCGCCATTGATGAAGTCCAGACGACCGACTCCGTGACTGGAAATGCACTCCCAGACCATCTGTCCTTGTGAGTGTGTGACTGTATGTGGTATGCATGATGCCAAAAATTCTTCACCTTTTCTTCGACGCACGAACACTTTTCCATCTGGGCCATGCACATTAAATTTGGACATCTCTGGTGTCCATGTCGCATGTGCCTTTGCCCATTGCAGTCACTGTTGTCGCATTACCTTGGTCAATAAAGGCTTCCTTCTAGGACGATGGGCTGAGAGTCCAGCCTCCAGTAATCTATTTCTTACAGTTCTGCTGGTTATTGAGATGTCACACATTTCTTCCCAGTTTCGCTTTAGTTCAGTTGATGACAGGCGACATTTCCTATTTTCCTGTATTTTTTCAGTAACCTCGAAATCGTAGACTGATTAAATCCTGTCTTAGAGGCTATCTCTCTGGTGCTGACGCCAACAGACGAATAAACAAGTATAGCAACTTTCTTTTCTGGCGTTAATTCATCTTCTCCCTGCAAAGTCTCAAATGAAAATGGCAGTATAAACACTGGTTTCATTGTAAAACCAAACTACAGCAACAAAGAGTTCTGTATTGTTGGAAAACATGCGTGAAGAAGTCAGATTATTAAGGCAAGTAGCCGAGCGGTCTAAGGTGCTGCAGTCATAGACTGTGCGGCTGGTCCCGGCGGAGGTTCGAGTCCTCCTGCGGGCATGGGTGTGTGTGTTTATCCATAAGTTAATTTAAGTTAAGTAGTGTGTAAGCTTTGGGACTGATGACCTTAGCAGTTAAGTCCCATAAGATTTCACACACATTTGAACATTTTTATTAAGGCAAGAATATAAGTTTAGCAACAATGGAACGGGTATAACCTCAAGCAAACTGCTGCGAAAGACAAAAACACGAAGTAATTCACGGTGATGCAATAAATATTTCCACCACTGTACAAAGGGAAGAGCACTGTCGGCGAGGCACGTCTGACGCAAATGTCGTGCGTATCCGAGATGCCTTCTCACTCTGCGCCCTCGGAAGTTCTCAAGATGGGCAAGCCGGGGACTTCTTCCCTAAACGACAGTGTGTCGTAGTGTGAAACGACTCCTGCATAGGGAGTCTTACAAGTTGCAGCTACTGCAGCAACTGCGTCCCAGCGACCATAACAGAAGGTACGAATTTCGCATTTCAGTTCTCCAGAATATGGCAGACGACACTTTTTCCTATCGACTCATCTTTTCGGACTCATCGACGTTCCATCTACCGGGTAAACTGAGCCAACATATTTAAAAATTTGAGGATCACAAGATCCTGGCGTCGTCATCGAGCACGAAAGAGACTCACTTAATATGAATGTGTTTTGTGCCGTTTCTGCTCACAAAGTTTGTGAACCTTTTTTTTTTTTTTTGCGGAGGAAACTGTGACAGGACGGTCACACCTGGACATGCTGCAAAACTCATTGTTTCCTCAACTTCATGAGGATCCCAATGATTTCATTTTTGTGCAAGATGGCGCCCCGCCTCGCCTTCACGTTGAGGTGCGGCGTTGTCGTAACAACACTGTCTCGTAACCTATTGGAAGCGGTGGACAACAAGATCTTGTTCATTGCTATCGGCCTCCAGGGTCACCAGACCTTGCGGTTTGTTTCTGTGGGGTGTATGAAAATATAGAGAGTCTTTGTCGCACATACAGCAGCTACTCTTAAAGATCTGAGAAATTGAACTGCTGAAGCCGTCGATTCAAAAAACAGGGAGCTGTTGATTCGTGTGTGGAATGAAATGGACTACCGTTTCCATGTCTCTCGAGCAACGCGTAATCATCAGGTTGAGTGTGTTGTAAGTGTCTGTGCGAACATAAAACTTTGAACGTTCCTCTATCCAGTGACATATGCAATGTGTTTCTATCTTTCACAGTTTCTCTGTTGTTTCCTTTTGAATCAGCCGATACATCCGTTGAGTTACCATCAATTTACACTACTGGCCATTAAAATTGCTACACCAAGAAGAAATGCAGATGATAAACGGGTATTCATTGGACGAATATATTATACTACAACTGACATGTGATTACATTTTCACGCAATTTGGGTGCATAGATCCTGAGAAATCAGTACCCGGAACAATCACCTCTGGCCGTCATAACGGCCTTGATACGCCTGGGCATTGAGTCAAACAGAGCTTGGGTGGCGTGTGCAGGTACAGTTGCCCATGCAGCTTCAACAGTTCATCAAGAGTAGTGACTGGCGTATTGTGACGAGCCAGTTGCTCGGCCACCATTGACCAGACGTTTTCAGTTGGTGAGAGATCTGGAGAATGTGCTGGCCAGGGCAGCAGTCGAACATTTGCTGTATCCAGAAAGGCCCGTACAGGACCTGCAACATGCGGTCGTGCATTATCCTGCTGAAACGTAGGGGTTCGCAAGGATCGAATGAGGGGGAGAGCCATGGGTCGTAACACATCTGAAATGTAACGTCCACTGTTCAAAGTGCCGTGAATGCGAACAAGAGGTGTCAATGCCACCCCATACCATCACGCTGGGTGATACGCCAGTATGGCGATGACGAATACACGCTTCCAGTGTGTGTTCACCGCGATGTCGCCAAACACGGATGCGACCATCATGATGCTGTAAACAGAACATGGATTCGAAACTTCCTAGCAGATTAAAACTGTGTGCCCGACCGAGACTCGAACTCGGGGACCTTTGCCTTTCGCGGGCAAGTGCTCTACCATCTGAGCTACCCAAGCACGACTCACGCCCGGTACTCACAGCTTTACTTCTGCCAGTACCTCGTCTCCTACCTTCCAAACTTGCTCTCCTGCGAACCTTGCAGAACTAGCACTCCTGAAAGAAAGGACATTGCGGAGACATAGCTTAGCCACAGCCTGGGGGATGTTTCCAGAATGAGATTTTCACTCTGCAGCGGAGTGTGCGCTGATATGAAACTTCCTGGCAGATTAAAACTGTGTGCCCGACCGAGACTCGAACTCGGGGACCTTTGCCTTTCGCGGGCAAGTGCTCTACTATCTGAGCTACCGAAGCACGACTCACGCCCGTGATCCAGCACGGCGTTCCGTATTACCCTCCTGAACCCACCGATTCCATATTCTGCTAACAGTCATTGGATCTCGACCAACGACCAACGCGAGCAGCAATGTCGCGATACGATAAACTGCAATCGCGATAGGCTACAATCCGACCTTTATCAAAGTCGGAAACGTGATGGTACGGATTTGTCCTCCTTACACGAGGCATCCCAACAACGTTTCAACAGGCAACGCCGGTCAGCTGCTGTTTGTGTATGAGAAATCGGTTGGAAACCTTCCTCATGTCAGCACGTTGTAGGTGTCGCCACCAGCGCCAACCTTGTGTGAATGCTCTGAAAAACTAATCATTTGCATATCACAGCGTCTTCTTCCTGTCGGTTAAATTTTGCGTCTGTAGCACGTCATCGTCGTGGTGTAGCAATTTTAATGGCCAGTATGTGTAAATATGAGTGGAACCGCACTTGTAGACCAACTTCAAAACATGGTTGCTCGGCCTACTTAAATGACGTCCTGCTTTGTATTTGGATCCGGAAGAGTTGCCAGTGATGCATGAATCTTTTTACGAGAGATAGTCATTAAGTTTTAATTAGCACCTCGAGAAAGTGTATTTACGTAACTCATTTTTTGTTTGTTTACAGGTAAATGTCTGCTGTCGTAATACAGGCTGAAATCCCCGCACTTTAGTGCCTTTGCACGTCGATGCAAGAGCCAAAACAAAATGGAGCAGCCCGTTGATGAACTGGAATATCATGGAACATCATCCGGTAATTTTTTTGGGAGGGCGGGGGATGCCATAACAATCCGTGCTGAGTTGGTGGAAGTTAATGACAACAATGAATAAACATACACTACTGTTTCCAAAAATTCGAACACTCGGAAGCAGTAGTGTGCAACACGCCACGATAAGAGAACGTGCAGAACAGTGGAACCATGACGAGTGACTTTTAGCGGGTCGTGCACGTAGATCCAACAGCGCCTTCTGTTGTGTGACCGGACAGGTTAATGTTAAGCAACGCTCAGTCAGTGTGGAGCCGTCATACCAAGTGCAAACGTGTAACGAAGAGCCGGTATGCCTGGCCGACATCCCAGGGTGGAGTATCGGCATGTGTGTGCGTTTGGAACGGAAGAGAATGATTGGTCTCCAGGAGGAGTATCTGTCGTTCCATGACATTGCCGCTCGCACAGGGTGTGGTGCTTCAACAGTGAGGTGTATGTAGAACCAGTGGAGACAGGAGAGCTTACACAGCGCCGAGACAGTACTGGACGACACAGTGCGACCACAGCACATGACCGCCAGCTTTTCCGCTTGGCTGTAACAGTTTGGTCCGCAGTGTTGGCGAGACGACAGGTATGAACATCCCTGTGTAGACGGTTCGACGCCGCTTCTGTGTGCTGGACTGGTGGCACGCATGCCATTGCGCCGGTTTCCACTGACCAGAACGCTCCAGCGCTCCTGGCTGCAATGGACAAGTGAACGTCGACACTGGCATGCTGACCAAAATGTAGTGTTTTCGCACCAGTCGCACTTCAACTTGTCCTGCAGTGATGGCCGCATACGCTTGCAACGCCACCGCGGGGAACGTAGTCGGGCAGACTGTATTTTTGAATTGTATAGCGGATAAACGACTAGTGTGATGGATTGGTTCGCCATTGGTTATAATATGCGATCTTTCCCCCTACGTCTTGAGGGCAATTTGAACAGGTACCGATACATCAGGGAGGTCTTGCAGCCCGAGGCACTGCCTCTCCAGCAGGCCATTCCACATGCCACATTTCAGCAGAACAACGCACAGCTGCATGTGGCGAGGAATGTAAAGCGTTCTTTGAAGAACTATGGGTACCACTGCTTCCCTGGCCTGCCCGTTCGCCTGTCATGTGCTCATCGAACATGTCTGGTATCTCACATTTTCCAAACAGCGGTGTACGAGGGTCATTCCAAAAGAAATGCACACAATTTTTTTTTTAATCCATCTTTTATTCTACATGTTTGAAAGTTTTACAGTGATTAGATACATCCTTTAGGAATAATATTTTCATTTCTCCACATAATTTCCATCCCTCTCAACTGCCTTACGCCATCTTGGAACCAGCGCCTGTATACCCACACAGTAAAATTCTGGACCAACCTGTTGGAGCCACTGTTTGGCAGCATGCACAAGGGAGTCATCATCTTCAAATCTTGTTCCACGAAGAGAGTCTTTCAGTTTTCCAAAGAGATGATAGTCACATGGAGCCAGGTCAGGACTGTAAGGCGGGAGTTTCATTGTTGTCAATCCGAGTTTTGTGATCGCCTCCATGGTTTTTTGACAGACATGTGGCCGTGCATTGTCGTGCAATAGCAAAACAACCTGCTTTTGCCGATGTGGTTGAACACAACTCAGCCGAGCTGAAGTTCCTTCAGTGTCGTCAGATATGCACCAGAATTTATGGTGGTTCCACTTGGCATGATGTCCACAAGCAAGAGTCCTTCAGAATCGAAAAACACTGTAGCCATAACTTTTCCAGCAGAAGGTGTGGTTTTGAATTTTTTTTTTCTTTGGTGGATTCTCATGATGCCACTCCATTCATTGCCTCTTCGTCTCTGTTGAAAAACGATGGAGCCATGTTTCATGTTGTTGTTGTTGTTGTGGTCTTCAGTCCTGAGACTGGTTTGATGCAGCTCTCCATGCTACTCTATCCTGTGCAAGCTTCTTCATCTCCCAGTACCTATTGCAACCTACATCCTTCTGAATCTGCTTAGTGTATTCATCTCTTGGTCTCCCTCTATCATTTTTACCCTCCACGCTGCCCTCCAATACTAAATTGGTGATCCCTTGATGCCTCAGAACATGTCCTACCAACCGATCCCTTCTTCTGGTCAAGTTGTGCCACAAACTTCTCTTCTCCCCAATCCTATTCAATACTTCCTCATTGGTTATGTGATCTACCCATCTAATCTTCAGCATTCTTCTGTAGCACCACATTTCAAAAGCTTCTATTCTCTTCTTGTCCAAACTATTTACCCTCCATGTTTCACTTCCATACATGGCTACACTTGTAACAATAACAACTGTACCTATAATAATTTTTTTCTTTATGAATTTAGATAAATTTTTCTTTCTGAATTTATGTAAAGTAATATAAGTAATGTTTTGAATTTCTTTTTCTTTTCGTGTCATGTTAAAGAAACTGTAAGCAACTTTTGAAATGAATGTTATTATTTATGTTAGATTTCAAGCAATTTGATAACCAAAAGGAAATGTATTTAATGTTAAAACTATTGTAAAATGTGAAAATTGTGATTTAAACACTTGGTCCATACGTAGGTAATGCACTAGAATATGTGTAGTAGAAAACCCGTGGTGAATACCCTACCTGTAGGGGAGCGGGAAAAGGTGGATGCAGGCGAGCGCGGGAAAACGCACACTGGCGCGGTTCGGCACAATGGGCTCAGCATAACAGTCGGAGTTGGGCATCGGTCAGAGGAACATGTACTGTACCGAGGAGGCTATCCAGGAAAAGTGAATTCCATTGAGCCTCGGATGGGCCGATTCCGACGACTACTTGGCATGGCTATATTCTTAGGCACAAAAATTGGAAAGATTACGACGCTAAGAAGAAGGAAAGTGCCGATGTAGTAAGAGCCTTAGCCGTGCCTGTATGTGTGCTGTGCTGCCCGCTATCTCGCTGCCCGCCATCCGCCGCACCGACTTGCACAGGTCAAACATTTATTTCATCTTTAGAAGTGTATCTGTGTGGACCAGTGTCGAAACTGTTCTAACTGTTCAATAATAACGTGACTTTTACCAGAATTGCCTTAGCCGTTACTCATCCTTATCACTGACCTAGACAGGGTCCTTACCACATATTGTGCAACCCGAGTATTCTGAACTGAAAGTTTACAGTTAGTATTAAATTATCTGCAGACCAATCTATGCTATAAAGAAGTTTAAAGTTAGGTGTGTTAATGCAAATGTTAGTAAAGAACAACAGTGTGATTAAATTGAAAGATAAATTTTGAATTGAGCTAGCAATGTTTTTTAATTAATTTGAGACAGAAAGAATGATAACTAATTAATTCAGAAATAAAAGAAAAGAGTAGTTATCCACAGATTGATAATTTTGAGTGTTAATTTACCTTTAGGACTTACTAGTTTCAGTATAACGACCATAACAGTTTCAGGGCCCCCCCTTCTCTTGCCCATTCTTGCACATTTTGAAGTGTACTGATCGGATTTGAACAGTAAAGTTAAGTTCTATATTAAACCTAAGTGTATTAGTGTTTTTTCCAATTTTAATAGTGACATTGTATGTGTGTTTTCAAAATTGCTAATTCTAGGGTAATCTATGCCCGATTTCAGTCTGATCAATATACAAAATGCAGTTCGTAGTAATCATTGCTGTGTGGGGTTGTGTATTTATAGCTCGTCCAAATTAGTACAGAAGAAGAAAACTCTAGTTCAGTAGATTCTTTCTGGTTCCAAATTTTGCTATAAAACGCAACATTACTACGTGTCATTATGCTTGTACATGCACCCACTTGTACAGGGAAAAATTCACTCAATGCCTAATTAGGCTGGCGACCGTATTATTAATCATTGGTAGTATCTACTGTGTGTACTTTTTGTCCATGTGAACGCGTAATTATACTTTACATTTGCTTGACGCATCACTGTAGTTACTGACTGAATATAAGTCCGAATTGCTTCCATTAGGTACACGCGGTCAACTTATGTACTAAAATCCTTGTTTATAAGGTGAAGCCCGTGAACTTATTACAGTACAGGCTTTATAGAGCTAACGCACGTCCGACAGGGCCGTAGTGTTACACACTCCATACAAATACTTTCAGAAATGACTTCCTGACACTTAAATCTATACTCGATGTTAACAAATTTCTCTTCTTCAGAAACGCTTTCCTTGCCATTGCCAGTCTACATTTTATATCCTCTCTACTTCGTCCATCATCAGTTATTTTGCTCCCCAAATAGCAAAACTCCTTTATTACTTTAAGTGTCTCATTTCCTAACCTAATACCCTCAGCATCACCCGACTTAATTCGACTACATTCCATTATCCTCGTTTTGCTTTTGTTGATGTTCATCTTATATCCTCCCTTCAAGACACCATCCATTCCGTTCAACTGCTCTTCCAAGTCCTTTGCTGTCTCTGACAGAATTACAATGTCATCGGCGAACCTCAAAGTTTTATTTCTTCTCCATGGATTTTAATACCTACTCCAAATTTTTCTTTTGTTTCCTTTACTGCTTGCTCAATATAGAGATTGAATAACATCGGGGAGAGGCTACAACCCTGTCTTACTCCCTTCCCAACCACTGCTTCCCTTTCATGTCCCTCAACTCTTATAACTGCCATCTGGTTTCTGTACAAGTTGTATATAGCCTTTCGCTCCCTGTATTTTACCCCTGCCACCTTTAGAATTTGAAAGAGAGTATTCCAGTCAACATTATCAAAAGCTTTCTCTAAGTCTACAAATGCTAGAAACGTAGGTTTGCCTTTCCTTAATCTTTCTTCTAAGGTAAGTCGTAAGGTCAGTATTGCCTCACGTGTTCCAGTATTTCTACGGAATCCAAACTGATCTTCCCCGAGGTCGGCTTCTACTAGTTTTTCCATTCGTCTGTAAAGAATTCATGTTAGTACTTTGCAGCTGTGGCTTATTAAACTGATTGTTCGGTAATTTTCACATCTGTCAACACCTGCTTTCTTTGGGATTGGAATTATTATATTCTTCTTGAAGTCTGAGGGTATTTCGCCTGTTTCATACATCTTGCTCACCAGGTGGTAGAGTTTTGTCAGGACTGGCTCTCCCAAGGCCGTCAGTAGTTCCAATGGAATGTTGTCTACTCCGGGGGCCTTGTTTCGACTCAGGTCTTTCAGTGCTCTGTCAAACTCTTCACGCAGTATCGTATCTCCCATTTCATCTTCATCTACACCCTCTTCCATTTCCATAATATTGTCCTCAAGTGCATCGCTCTTGTATAGACCCTCTATATACTCCTTCCACCTTTCTGCTTTCCCTTCTTTGCTTAGAACTGGGTTTCCATCTGAGCTCTTGATGTTCATACATGTGGTTCTCTTATCTCCAAAGGTCTCTTTAATTTTCCTGTAGGCAGTATCTATCTTACCCCTAGTGAGATAAGCCTCTACATCCTTACATTTGTCCTCTAGCCATGTCTGCTTAGCCATTTTGCACTTCCTGTCGATCTCATTTTTGAGACGTTTGTATTCCTTTCTGCCTGCTTCATTTTCTGCATTTTTATATTTTCTCCTTTCATCAATTAAATTCAATATTTCTTCTGTTACCCAAGGATTTCTACTATCCCTCTTCTTTTTACCTACTTGATCCTCTGCTGCCTTTACTACTTCATCCCTCAAAGCTACCCATTCTTCTTCTACTGTATTTCTTTCCCCCATTCCTTTCAATTGTTCCCTTATGCTCTCCCTGAAACTCTGTACAACCTCTGGTTCTTTCAGTTTATCCAGGTCCCATCTCCTTAAATTCCCACCTTTTTGCAGTTTCTTCAGTTTTAATCTACAGGTCATAACCAATAGATTGTGGTCAGAGTCCACATCTGCCCCTGGAAATGTCTTACAATTTAAAACCTGGTTCCTAAATCTCTGTCTTACCATTATATAATCTATCTGAGACCTTTTGGTATCTCCAGGGTTCTTCCATGTATACAACCGTCTATCATGATTCTTAAACCAAGTGTTACCTATGATTAAGTTGTGCTCTGTGCAAAATTTTATCAGGCGGCTTCCTCTTTCATTTCTTAGCCCCAATCCACATTCACCTACTACGTTTCCTTCTCTCCCTTTTCCTACACTCGAATTCCAGTCACCCATGACTATTAAATTTTCGTCTCCCTTCACTATCTGAATAATTTCTTTGATTTCATCATACATTTCTTCAATCTCTTCGTCATCTGCAGAGCTAGTTGGCATATAAACTTGTACTACTGTAGTAGGTGTGGGCTTCGTATCTATCTTGGCCACAATAATGCGTTCACTATGCTGTTTGTAGTAGCTTACCCGCATTCCTATTTTCCTATTCATTATTAAACCTACTCCTTCATTCCCCCTATTTGACTTTGTGTTTATAAACCTGTAGTCACCTGACCAGTAGTCTTGTTCCTCCAGCCACCGAACTTCACTAATTCCCACTATATCTAACTTTAACCTATCCATTTCCCTTTTTAAATTTTCTAACCTACCTGCCCCATTAAGGGATCTGACATTCCACACTGTGATCCATAGAACGCCAGTTTTCTTTCTCCTGATAATGACGTCCTCCTGAGTAGTCCCCGCCCGGAGATCCGAATGGGGGACTATTTTACCTCCGGAATATTTTACCCAAGAGGACGCCACCATCATTTAATCATACAGTAAAGCTGCATGCCCTCGGGAAAAATTACGGCCATAGTTTCCCCTTGCTTTCAGCCGTTCGCAGTACCAGCACAGCAAGGCCGTTTTGGTTATTGTTACAAGGCCAGATCAGTCAATCATCCAGACTGTTGCCCTTGCAACTACTGAAAAGGCTGCTGCCCCTCTTCAGGAACCACACGTTTGTCTGGCCTCTCAACAGATACCCCTCCGTTGTCGTTGTACCTACGGTACGGCTATCTGTATCGCTGAGGCACGCAAGCCTCCCCACCAACGGCAAGGTCCATGGTTCATGGGGGGAAGCACCTGTCACAATTGTTCTAAGAAATTCATCTCCACCATTCTCATACTGTTACAAAAGTTCGCTGCATGTCGTTTTTCTTGTTTCTTTGTGAGCCACTGTAAACATCCTGGGAACCCACCTGGCACAAACCTTTTTTAACGCCAACACTTTCAGTATTCTGCAAACACTTCCTTCCCCTATCCCAACGTAGCGTGACAGTTCGCCCACTGTGATGAGTCTGTCACCAGGCACCAATTCGTTAACTCTCTGCACATTGTCTGGAGTGTGTGCAGTGCGAGGCCTGCCGCTGCGAGGACAATCCTCAATATTGCTGTGCCTGCTTTCATCACATAACCTGCTTGCCCACCGACTAACTGTACTGCGATCGACAGGAGCATCTCCATACACCTTTCTCAACCTCTTATGAATATTTTCCACTGTCTCGTTTTCACCGCACAGGAATTCTATGACAGCACATTGCTTCTGACGAACGTCAAGTGTAGCAGCCATCTTGAAGACATACTGTGACAGCGCCACTCACGGGAACAGGTTGAACTAAGTTTGAAAACAAGCGGGAAGGATATATCTACACACTGTAAAACTTTCACACATGCAGATTGAAAACTGTATTTTTACAAAAATAGTGTGTGTTTCTTTTGGAGTGACCCTTGTACAAACAACAAAGTGTTTAGGTGGCACACACGCTCGCAGCATGGTCAGACAAGTCTGAATGATGAAGAAGAAAGTGGCAAACTATCTCTTCGTGGAGAACTGTGAATCGCAAGAGAAGTGGAGGCTCTGGTGGTCGAACACCGGTGTTTCGCAACCGAGGCGACAGAGGGTCAGTTTTCAACATCTTGCCTGACAGTTTGAAGTGGAAAATGGTCGCCAGCTTAGTTTCGCATCTACTCACAGCCCGTTACAAAAGAACGCCGAACCGAAGCAGCAGCCAAAGCTGTTGCAGCTGTCAGGCCATCCTAGGTGACTTATTCTTCGACCTGGTCAACCGCCATGGACGAGTGCTGGGTTATCGCTGTAACCTCGAAACAAAGGACCGAAGCAAGCAGTGGAAACATATGGTTCCACCACATCGTCAGGCAAGGTGAAGTTGCGTGTTTCTTGTGACTGCTGCGCCGCTTGGCGACACGTGTCAGTTGCCATGAGGATCTTTGGCCCGCTGCGGTGGCGCCATCTTTGACTTGTTGCTGGGGCGGGGGGGGGGGGGGGGGGGGGGGCACGGCCAGGAAGACACCGGAGTACTTGCATACCGCCGCCGGGAGCCAACTGGCGCAGCAACGGGAAGTGTGTGGTAGTAGTGTCTGACTCATGGCCATGTTTTCTGTAGCACGTGGCCGGGTTACATTTGCATTGGAATCCGGATTAGCGCTCAGCACTGTATGAATTCTAATTATCTACAACACCTTGGAGTGTTATACTAGTACAGCTGAACTTGCAGGATGCGAAAATATTTTCCGAGTGTCTTGTTTAATCCAGGCTGTGTTCGAATATGTTCCCTCTCCGATATTGTGGATTTCATACTAGCTGTTTCCGAACACGTGTGGTTCGGCTTAAATAGGGAAATTTGTTCAGAGCTCGCTGAGTGCTTGTCATCCTCAACTTGTTACCACTGTGGGTGTCGGGCGTTGACGTTGTACGGCCTAGTGGTAAGAAGTGGTTTCTTGACATACGGTTTATCCTTGTGCCTGCTCTATTTCCCTCATTCAGTATTCTGGACCACAGTGGTGACCAGGGAGTGTGATATAAAAATTTCATGTATTGAATTTAAAAAAATCTTGTAGTAGTTAATAGTTCGATCTTATAAATTATTTTGTATATTGTAAGTCAGTCTTATTGACATGCTTGTTAAATGTTAAACTATCACCTGAGTCCGTTTGGCTTTTATGGCATATTCTCCCGCATATAATAATTATTTTATGGAGTATGGTTTGTGGATTTGTTAACGTATTCTGAAGAGTTAACTCCGAATGGGGGCTGAGGCGGGGTTGAAAAGAAGTTAATAATCACAGGTGAAAGTTACTTTGATAACAGTCGTAACTCTCTGTCTTGGTCAATGTTAATATTGCTTGTTTCTCAGATGACCACAATTACTTTCTCGTGTAACTTGTAAGTGAGTGGTCAGTAGGAAACTCAGGTATTAACGTCTTGTATCCTGTGGACGCACCCTCCATCTAAGTTTGCTACAAGTGGTACTCATTATGTTATTATATTTATATAGATTGATTTGCTCTATTCAGTGACGTATATGCTTCCTTTCTTAAAATATTTTTACTAACAAATTGTATGTGTTCAATTAATAAATCTTTTGAGTCATAATTCTGAACTTTAGTAACGCAGATCTCGCTCTGCTGTACACTGCCATGGTGTGATGCCATCAGATTATGCTCGTAAGGAGCAAACAGTCAATCGCAGCACACTACCGCAATTTCGTGACAAGGTTACGGCAGGCTGAGAAGACGAAGCATTGCAGCTAGCTTTCGAAGGGGCTATTTTAATAGCATGACAACGCACTGCTTCATTCTGTACGGGATAAAGTCACAGATGGTGCGTCTTCGAATTTTCAAATTTTGCCTAACCCCTATGTTTTTCTGACCTGGCGCTCAGTAATTTCTTCGATTTTCCGCGGATGAGGCCTTGGCATTTCCAGAATGACGAATAGTTTGTTGTCGAAGTGCAACGTTCGCCGAACATCCAAACTGCAGACTTCCTCAGCCGAGGCCTTCGCCGTGTCCCCACGATGCGAGATTCTGTAGCTTGAAGGTACCAAGGCCCGTATTATTAGGTTTTTTTCAGTGTTGGAAAGAATACTACGCCCCCAAATCTTACGGGAAGCGCTCCTCAGTGAGTTGTGAGTAAAATAAGACATCCAGCAGACAAGAGAAGACACGTAAATAGTTGTAGTACCCATTTCTGCCAGTTTGGCTCACGAAAATGCAGTCAGCTAATCGAAACACTCGAACTAGTCAGCTGAGTGCGAGACGCGAAACACTCGAACTAGTCAGCTGAGTGCGAGACGCCACTGCTAGCACATTGTGTACTCGAACGATATATCCAACAACAGTCCACACAGTGATGCACAGATTCTAGCATTCTATAAGAATCTGAAGAGGATCTTAGCCATAGTTTTGATGCTGATGACACGGATGAAGATCCTACTTACGATTTTTCTGATTTAGGTAAAAAACTTTCTGTAACTTTTTATGTTTTATACATATTTTGTTACCGTAATGTATCTGATGAAATAATATGACTTTTTTCCACCTTTATTTACTGTTACGTCACATATGCGTTCATGTTCACTCATAATTTGCATATTATTTCAGAATAAAGAGTGGAAAGTGAAGATATGGCTTCAGCCGTTGTTGGTACCTCAGAAAACTGCGAGGCATTTGCAAGCAGCAAACGGCAAGGGGTGGAAAACTGGTAACACCCATGTCACTGGAGAAAATACCATTCCAGTTTATTTTTGGTACTAATGGGCGTATACAAACATGAACGAACTTGAACGACATAGTCTGGCAACGGCCAACTGATTATTTTTGTTTGCAAATATCTGTCAACGACATTAGGTACTCGCACTCTATCTTCAACAAACGGTGCTGAGATTTCGTGGCTGGCGGGAAATCATTATCTGGAGAGACTACCAATACAACCAGGACAGAAGAAATAACAGCAAAGATGTACAGTGTGCTCATAAAGAGGCACGAAAGAAGGAGGGGCAGCCTAAAGGAAAGATACGTCGTTTCAGTGTGGTGTATGCAAAGTGGATTTTTTAACCATGTTTCACTCTCCGACGCGAGAAAGAACATTTTGAAATATTAAATAGATATCGCAATAAATTGCTCGTTTTCATTGTATATATAAACTTGAACTCACACTTTGTACTCGTAAATTTTAAACGAAATGCTATGATACATCTTCTTTGCACCTGAGATTTAACAGAAGAACAACATAATCCAAATTTATTTAAAAAGCAATTAATAAACTTTACTTCAAAGTAAGAAAAATAGTTTCCCGTTGTTTCTTGCGTTTGTACCGCAGAGTTTTATCATAGTGAAAGTGCCCGGCACTGGATTAAGAAGCCGTAGATAACAGCCTGGCAATGGGGTACTAGATTTATACACTACTGGAAATTGAAATAAGAACACCGTGAATTCATTGTCCCAGGAAGGGGAAACTTTATTGACACATTCCTGGGGTCAGATACATCACATGATCACACTGACAGAACCGCAGGCACATAGACACAGGCAACAGAGCATGCACAATGTCGGCACTAGTGCAGTGTATATCTACCTTTCGCAGCAATGCAGGCTGCTATTCTCCCATGGAGACGATCGTAGAGATGCTGGATGTAGTCCTGTGGAACGGCTTGCCATGCCATTTCCACCTGGCGCCTCAGTTGGACCAGCGTTCGTGCTGGACGTGCAGACCGCGTGAGACGACGCTTCATCCAGTCCCAAACATGCTCAATGGGGGACAGATCCGGAGATCTTGCTGGCCAGGGTAGTTGACTTACACCTTCTAGAGCACGTTGGGTGGCACGGGATACATGCGGACGTGCATTGTCCTGTTGGAACAGCAAGTTCCCTTGCCGGTCTAGGAATGGTAGAACGATGGGTTCGATGACGGTTTGGATGTACCGTGCACTATTCAGTGTCCCCTCGACGATCACCAGTGGTGTACGGCCAGTGTAGGAGATCGCTCCCCACACCATGATGCCGGGTGTTGGCCCTGTGTGCCTCAGTCGTATGCAGTCCTGATTGTGGCGCTCACCTGCACGGCGCCAAACACGCATACGACCATCATTGGCACCAAGGCAGAAGCGACTCTCATCGCTGAAGACGACACGTCTCCATTCGTCCCTCCATTCACGCCTGTCGCGACACCACTGGAGGCGGGCTGCACGATGTTGGGGCGTGAGCGGAAGACGGCCTAACGGTGTGCGGGACCGTAGCCCAGCTTCATGGAGACGGTTGCGAATGGTCCTCGCCGATACCCCAGGAGCAACAGTGTCCCTAATTTGCTGGGAAGTGGCGGTGCGGTCCCCTACGGCACTGCGTAGGATGCTACGGTCTTGGCGTGCATCCGTGCGTCGCTGCGGTCCGGTCCCAGGTCGACGGGCACGTGCACCTTCCGCCGAGCATTGGCGACAACATCGATGTTCTGTGGAGACCTCACGCCCCACGTGTTGAGCAATTCGGCGGTACGTCCACCCGGCCTCCCGCATGCCCACTATACGCCCTCGCTCAAAGTCCTTCAACTGCACATACGGTTCACGTCCACGCTGTCGCGGCATGCTACCAGTGTTAAAGACTGCGATGAAGCTCCGTATGCCACGGCAAACTGGCTGACACTGACGGCGGCGGTGCACAAATGCTGCGCAGCTAGCGCCATTCGACGGCCAACACCGCGGTTCCTGGTGTGTCCGCTGTGCCGTGCGTGTGATCATTGCTTGTACAGCCCTCTCGCAGTGTCCGGAGCAAGTATGGTGGGTCTGACACACCGGTGTCAATGCGTTCTTTTTTCCATTTCCAGGAGTGTATAAGTGACGGGTAGTCAAAGTGTTAAATACGTAGAAGAGGAATTACACCGCCACCAGGTCCGATGGTCGCAGTTTACTGACTATTCCAAGTTAGTTCATGGGCTGTAGTGAAAAGACAGTGTCTCCAGAACATACCGTGCAACTTGTTCCCACTGCTTGTAGAGTTTTAATTTCTAAGCGCCCTTCTCAAAAAGGTGCTTCAAAGATTAACATCTACTCTAGCGGAACAACCAGTTCGTATTAGACAAGAATGAACTAGGATATCGGATTCTATACTTTTTAAAAGGAAATATCCCGGCTTGTGCTTTAGCTGATTTAGGGAAATCAAGGGAAACCTAAATCGCCGTAGACGCTCGTGGATTTGAACCCTGCTCCTCACAAGAGCGAATCTAGTGCAGTAACCACCGCATCACAACGCTCTCATCTCAGTTCCTTCTTGTAGGCTTACAGTCTGTATCCTCACTCTTCAAATGAATGCGAAAACGTAGCGGATCAAAAGTGCTGTGGCAAACCCTGCCGAGTGCAACTTTGGCTCTCGCCTGCAAAGCATGCAACCCGCTGAACAGTCGTACTGTGCGGGTAGTCCGGTTAGCACGGGATGGACAGAGGACTGGATTAGTGTTCGACACACACACACACACACACACACACACACACACACAAACACACTCACACTTGTAAGGAAAACCATTCATTTCTATAAGAACTGACTTGCAGGAATGTTCCCACAAATTCATTTTTAAATAAGTGTATTGCTTATTCGGAAACAAAACTACAGATTATTTGTCTGGCCTCTTAATAGATTGTACAGCGATGAACACGAATAGCAAGAGTAAGATAGCGTTTCAGGAAGGAATGAATAGTTTATTACTATAATAAACTGTTACAATGACTTGAAAGATATTGGAAGATGTCACGGAATCCTAGTTTTGATTAGTTTACCGGAACACATCACAATGTAACTCTAATATGTCTCTAATGATGTCGATGACGATGGGACTTTAAACCATAACGATCCTTCAGTAAAATGCAAACAGAGCGATGATTGACATTAGGGAAGACGTATTACTCGACCTATTTGGGCATGAAATTGATCCTGAACACTTGCAGCGATGTGAGCGAAGCCGTAACGAGCTTCCAAGAAGTAATTCCCTTCTGTGAAACAATATCTGGGTTTTTAATTGAACAAAATAATCGAAAATGGTCTCACACACCCAGAAAGTAACCTTTTCAAATGGTTCAAATGGCTCTGAGCACTATGGGACTCAACTGCTGAGGTCATTAGTCCCCTAGAACTTAGAACTAGCTAAACCTAACTAACCTAAGGACATCACAAACATCCATGCCCGAGGCAGGATTCGAACCTGCGACCGTAGCGGTCTTGCGGTTCCAGACTGCAGCGCCTTTAACCGCACGGCCACTTCGGCCGGCAAGTAACCTTTTCTAGTTCCCGTGGTCTAGGGGTAGCATCTTTGAGTAGTAATCAAAACGTCCTGGGTCCCGCGTTCGTATCTTGCCACGGCTCAAATATTGAATAAAAATCGTCTTCAATGGCGGCCAAAGACTTCCAGCGTAAGAAGTCACCCTCGTTCTGCTAACTGCTTTGTCAAAGAGGGCGGAGGAGTGGACAGAGGTTCATGATATCCTCTTCCCCTTGTGGTGGGAAACTGCCCCTAAAAGAAGGAAAAATCAGTTATGATCAACGCATGAAGATGCAGAAGCCAATGGAAACCACTGCGTGTATACACAGGACATATGACATGAATTGAAAAAGTGTCATGATGATATCTCCATTGGCAAAAGATTCCGAACTAGTCCCCCTTTCGGATCTCCGTGAGGGGAAGATCATTATGAGAAAAAGATTAAACTACCAACGAAAGGATAACGTTCTACAACTCCAGTCGTGGAATGTCAGGAGCTTGAACGTGGTAGAACAGAAAGAAAATCTAAAAAGAGAAATGAGAAGGCTCAGTCTAGTTACAGTGGGTGTCAGTGAAGTGAAACGGAAGAAGATAAGAATTTCTGGTCCGATGATTATAGGATATTATCAACAACAGCAGGGAATGGTATAACGGCAGAATTATTTGTCATGAATATGGCAGAAAAATGGTTCAAATGGCTCTGAGTACTATGGGACTTAACATCTGAGGTCATCAGTCCCCTAGAACTTAGAACTACTTAAACCTTACTAACCTAGTGACATCACACACATCCATGCCCGAGGCAGGATTCGAACCTGCGACCGTAGCAGTCGCGCGGTTCCGGGCTGAAGCGCCTAGAACCGCTCGGCCACAGCGACGGGCTAATATGGCAGAGAGTACGCTTGTGAGCAGTTCAGTGATATGCTTATTCTTATCAGAACCGATAGCAAACCAACACAGACAACAATAGTTCAGGTACACACGCGGACGTCGCTGGCGGAAGATGAAGAGATAGGGAAAGTCTATGAGAATACTGCCGCGCGGAGTGACCGCGCGGTGTGAGGTGCCCTGTCATGGACTGTGCGGCCCCTCCCGCCGGAGGTTCGAGTTCTCCCTCGGGAAAGGGTGTGTGTGTTGTTCTTAGCATCAGTTACTTTAAGTAGTGTGTAAGTCTAGGGACCGATGACCTCAGCAGTTTGGTCCCTTAGGAATTCAGACACTTTCTATGAGAATACTGAAAGGGTAACTCTGTACGTAAAGGGAGATGAATATCTAATAGTCACGAGGGATTGGAATTCAGTTGTAGTGGAAGAAGCAGAATAAGGGGTTACGAGAGAATAGTAGTAGGAGTGAGTGAGGAGAAAGACTGAGTTCTGCAATTGGTTTCAGCTAAGTACTAGGGAATACGCTGTTCAAGAATCACAAGAAGAGGAGGTATACTTGGAAAAGGAGGGCAGATACGGGAAGACTGCAGTTAGATTACATCATGGTAACGCAGAGATGCCGAAATCAGATATTGGGTTTAAAATGTACTCGGGAGCAGATAAAGATTCAGATCACAGTTTAGTAATCATGAAAAGTAGGCTAAAGATTAAGAGACTAGTCAGGAAGAATCAGTGCACAAAGAAGTGGGATACGGAAAGTACTAAGGAATGAAGAGTTACGGTTGAAGTTCTCTAAGGCCGCGGATACTGCGATAATGAATAGCTAACTACACAGTTCAGTTGAAGAGGTATGGACGTCTCTAAAAAAGGGGAGTCACAGAAGTTTCAAAGAAAATGCAGGTTCGACGAGGACAACTGCGAAGAAACCGTGTGGAACAGATCAGTTGTCAACGAAAGAAGGCAGAACAAAAATTTTCAGGGAAATTCAGGAATACAGGAACACAGTTAGTTAGGAATAAAATAAATAAGGAAGTGTAGGAAAGCTAAGGCGAAACGTCTACATGAGAGATGTGAAGAAATCGAAAAAGAAATGATTGTCGGAAGGTCTGACTCAGCATATAAAAAGCTCTAAAAAACCTTCGCTGAAATTAAAAGCAAGGGCATTATCATTAAGAGTGCAATGGTAATTCCACTGTTAACTGCGGAAGAGGGAGCGGATAGGTGGAAAGAGTTCGTCGAAGGCCTCTGTGCGGGGGAGGGCTCGCATGTTAGGAAGAGATAGGCGATCCAGTATTAGAGTCAGAATTTAAAAGAACTTTGGATGACAAAAGCTCAAATAAGGTAGAAAGGATAGATAACATTCCACCAGAATTCTGAAGTCATCGAGGGAATTGTCAACAAACCGACTATTCACGATGGTGTGTAGAATGCATGAGACTGGCTGTATACCATCAGACCTTCGGAAAAATTTCATCTATACGATTCCGAAGATTGGAAGAGCCGACAAGTGCAAGAATTATCGTACAATTAGTTTGACAGCTCATGCATCCAAGTTGCTGACAAGAATAATATACAGAAAAATGGAAAAGGACATTGAGTGAGGGTCTGCTAGATGACGATCAGTTTGGCTTTAGGAAAGGTGAAGGCGCGAGAGAAGCAGTTCTGACGTTGTGTTTGATAATAGAAGCAAGATTGAAGATAAATGAAGACACGTTCATAGGATTTTCCACGGAAAAAGCTTTCGACAGTGTAAAAAAAGGTGCAAAAGTTCGAAATTCTGAGAAAAATACAGTAAGCAATAGGGAAAGACATGTAAGATACGAAATGTACAAGAACCAAGAGGGAAGAAAAGACTGGGACATCAAAAACGAAGTGCTCTAACTGAAAAGAGTGTAACCAGGGATGTAGTCTTTCGCCCCTACTCTTCAACCTATTCATCGCAGAAGCAATGCGGAAATAAAAGAAAGGTTCTAGAATTAAATTAAAATTAAAAGTGAAGGATGACAGAAAGGGCGTTCTATCAGTAACGCCAGACTTCCTTCTTTTCTCGGCCACTTTCGGTTGGAAAAAGGCGGAATTTCTTGCGGGACATCGTGGAATATTCCCGTCTCAACCTCCATAGTTTCATGAAGCTCTGATTGGTGGCGGCGTCTGCAACGGAGATGCGTTCCAAGCAAACAGCTGTCATCGAGTATCTTTTGCAGAAAAACCAGAGCATCGCAGATATACACAAGTGCTTGCAGACTGTCTACGGAGACGTGTCAATGAACAAAAGCACGGTGAGTTGTTGGGCGAGGCATCTCGCAAACCTGTCCCATGTCCCGCATGTCGGGCAGCCGCACACAAATGTGACTCCTGCGATGTCGGAGCGTGCGGACACTCTCATTCGAGGTGATCCACAGATCACTGTCCAATACCTCGCTGATCAACTGGACTTCTCCTGTTGGAGTGCTGGCACTATCAGCTGGGGTACTCAAACGTGGGTGACCGCTGGGATTCACGCCACCTAGGGAAGACCATAAAGACCAACGAAGGACCAGCTGTTTGGCGCAATGAAGGATGCGCACTGGGGGAGCAGTGCATGGATGATGAGGAGGTTGTTTATGCTGCAAGACGTTGGCTCCGACGTCGTCCAGTAGAGTGGTACCGTGCGAGCATACAGGCCCTTTTACACTACTGGCCATTAAAATTTGCTACACCACTAAGATGGGGTGCTACAGATGCGAAAATTAACCGACAGGAAGAAGATGCCGTCATATGCAAATGATTAGCTTTTCAGAGCATTTACACAAGGTTGGCGCCGGTGACGACACCTACAACGTGCTGACACGAGGAAAGTTTCCAACCGATTTCTCATACACAAACAGCAGTTTCGAACGGAACCTATTAAAGGCTTTACTTTACCGAAGTATGCGATACCCTCCAAATTCAACCAATTTAACGAGTATTTATGATTATAGAAAAGTTATTGTGTATGTTAACAATGATTGCATAACATGTCTCCATAAACAGTCAACCCATTACAATTATACTGAATAACTGACCCACACAAAAGTTAATATCACTTGCTCACTGATACAGCAAATGTCATCATGTAAAAACACTACGTTTATCGTAAATTAATATGAAGTACGAAAAATAGTGGCCAACTTACGTATTTTGGATCTCCTTAAATAAAAATCACCCACTGAAACCTATTTGTTCACTAGCACCGTTTTCACTCAATATTCACGTAAAAACTCCTATTTTAGACGAAAACCAATGTAATTCTTAATAATTCATGTTATTTACTTATTTATGCAAATTAGAGAAGTCAATTGACAAACTTCTAAAAAACGGTCTTTTTGTAACAAAGAATTATTCTGTAAAGTCAACAAATCTGTCTGTCATTTTAATAACCTGTTAAATTATGACACTCGATATAAATTAATAACTTTACTGCACAAATTACGATAACAGATGTACATGTGACTTATAAACTATATATCTTTCTAGTAGTTCTTTGACAAGGTTATAAATAGAAGCAGCAAGAAGGGTCGGGAACGGAGTCTGAATGTCATTTTGGTAAAGTGTATGTGTGTTATTGTTCGAGGTGGATAACCACTGCAAAGAACATGTAAAAGAAGTGGAATTAAGATGACCACCAGAGTAATAAATGTTTGAAGTTTAAATATTGGTTGGTTTCGCTCATTATTTATCATCAAAAACACGGGATCTCACCTTTTTACCCCTAGACAACCAGATTTAGAGCCAGCATTAGCATCGAGACACAGCAGCGATCCAGCAAGCAGCAGCGATTACCACAATGCATTTTAATGGCGCCAACCTAACATCAAGTGCTAACAAGCTCCATAAATGGGAGTGAAATAGTGCGATTATGACAATATCTACGACTAGGCGACCATTATAAGCTGACCGGCGTTGCCTGGTGAAACGTTATTGGGATGCCTCGTGTAAGGAAAAGAAATACGTACCATCACGTTTCTGACTTTGATAAAGGTCGCATTGTAGCCTATCGCGATTGCGGTTTATCGTATCGCGACATTGCTGTTCGCGTTGGTCGAGATCCAATGACTGTTAGCAGAATATGCAATTGGTGGGTTCAGGAGGGTAATACGGAACGCCGCGCTGGATCCCAACGGCCTCGTATCACTAGCAGTCGAGATGACAGGCATGTTATCCGCATGGCTTAACGGATCGTGCAGCCACGTCTCGATCCATGAGTCAACAGATGGGGACGTTTGCAAGACAACAACCATCTGCACGAACTGTTCGACGACGTTTGCAGCAGCATGGACTATCAGCTCGGAGACCAAGGCTGCGGTTATCCTTGACGCTGCATCACAGACTGGAGCGCCAGCGGTGATGTACTCAAAGACGAACCTGGGTGCACGAATGGCAAAACGTCATTTTTTCGGATGAATCCAGGTTCTTTTTACAGCATCATGGTGGCCACATCCGTGTTTGGCGACATCGCAGTGAATGCACATTGGAAGCGTGTATTCGTCATCGCCATACTGGCGTATCACCCGGCGTGATGGTATGGGGTGCCATTGGTTACACGTCTAGGTCACCTCTTGTTCGCATTGATGACACTCTGAACAGTGGACGTTACATTTCAGATGTGTTACGACCCGTGGCTCTACCCTTCATTCGATCACTGCGAAATCCTACATTTCAGCAGGATAATGCACGACCGCATGTTGCAGTTCCTGTACGGGCCTTTCTGGATACAGAAAATGTTTGACTGCTGCTCTGGCCAGCACATTCTCATGCTCTGGCCAGCACATTCTCCAGATCTCTCACCAATTGAAAACATCTGGTCAATGGTGGCCGAGCAATTGTTTCGTCACAATACGCGAGTCATTACTCTTGATGAACTGTGGTATCGTGTTGAAGCTGCATGGGCAGCTGTACCTGTACACGCCATCCAACCTCTGTTTGACTCAATGCCCAGGCGTATCAAGGCCGTTATTACGGCCAGAGGTGGTTGTTCTGGGTACTGATTTCTCAGGATCTATGCACCCAAATTGCGTGAAAGTGTAATCACGTGTCAGTTCTAGTATAATATATTTGTCCAATGAATACCCATTTATCATCTGCATTTCTTCTTGGTATAGCAATTTTAGTGGCCAGTAGTATAGTAACGTGGCGTAAGGCCTTCACGTTGAACGGAGATGATGTTGAAAAATAGGGTTTTGCAGACTGGAGAATAAAGAAGAATTACAGGATCCACTGAATGGAACGCCCTAACGAGTACAAAATATGGACTGAAATTTCTGAGAATGTAAGTTTGGAGCACAGCAACGTAAGATAGTGAAACATGGGCTGTCGGAAAACTGGAACAGAAAAGAATCGAAGCATTTGAGATGTGGTGGTACAGAAGAATGTTGAAACCGAGCGAGGTGGCGCAGTGGTTAGCACTCTGGACTCGCGTTCGAGAGGACGACGGTTCAAACCGGAGTCCGGCCATCCTGATTCAGGTTTTCCGTGATGTCCCTAAATCGCAAATGCCGGAATTGTTCCTTTGAAGTGGCACGGCCGATTTCCTTCCCCACCCTTCCCTAATCCAATGGGGCCGATGACCTCGCTGTTTGGTCCCCTCCCCCAAATCAACCAGCCAACGAAGAATGTTGAAAATTAGATGGTCTGATAAGATAAGGAGTGAGGGAGTTATTCGTAGAATTGGAGAAGGAAGGAGCATATGGGAAACAGTGACAAGAAGACGGGGCAGGATAGACGGTTTTCCGCCACGTCTCGATATTTACCTCCTGGGAGAGGGGGGAGGGGCGGGGGGGGGAGGGCGTAGAATTTAGAAGAAAGCCCTGTTTCCTGTCTTTTGCTAACAAATGCGTCTTTCCCGACTTTGCTAAAAATCGTGTTCCTCTTCCTCTCACATTCGAGTAACAAAACAGTTGCTGGTGTCCCTACAGGAGATGCTGTTGTTACTTGTTACTTCATTGACAGACGCCCTCCGGCGTCTCGTCATAGGAAAGCTGGTCGGCCAAGTGGTGTTTATCTGAGCAGCTCACGACTGGCCCCTTGCGGGAACTGGTCGGGGGGAGGGGGTGGGTGTCACATCGGCCTGTGTCACCTAACTGCTCCTGGCCACTTGCAGCTCAACTTAATATGTCTCCAGAGTGGCCTCTTATTTAGATTGAGCCACGCAATACAGTATAAGAAGGTAAACTACGTGGTGGTCAATATCTAACGCAGTCGCTTGTTGGGGAAAGTGCCGGCGGTGGCTCTGACGGGGAGTGTATTTCCCCTCCGCTGCGAGGCTTTGTTTCCGTAGAAATGTTGCGCAGGTAGCATGTGTTTGTTATGGAATGGAATGTATTGAATGAAAGTGTTTCGAATGAAATGGCGAAATCCAAGTATTCTTTTTGTCAAAGAATACTCAAGTATGATCCATACATGTGTACAGAATCAATGCGTACAGTAAAAAGATTATTTCAAGGGAACTGTTCTGTTTTTGAAGTTCCTAATCAGAGTAACGATTCATCGATTGATAAGTTAAATTAGTGCAACGGGAAGATTTCTTGACAGGAAACGTAGACAACCACGTACAGTACTCTCAGAAGAAAGTCTGGACAACATTCGCCATTCTCTGAAATTGTCTCCTAGGAAATGAGTTCGACGTCTTTTCCCGCAAATGCGAATTTCCTATGGCTCTGTTCAAACGGCTACAAAGTTAGCGCAGTTACAGCTCTATAAAACAACTGCAGTGCAAGAATTGAAACAGGGTGACCTCCAGAAAGGTTGCGGTTTTGAGAATGGATTTTGAATAGAGTGCATGACGAAGAAATTGACCCTCAGCTAACTTCCTTTCCTGAAGAAACATAGTTCCACCTAAGCGGAAGCGTTAATTCACAAAATAACCGTTATCAGAGTTATGAAAAGCGTTACGTAATACATGAGGCACCCCTAATGATCCAAAAATAGCAGTGTGGTACGCTATTAGCAGTGAAAGAATAATAGGCCCTGTTTTTCTTTTCAAGAAACAATTAACAGTGAGAGATATGTGGAAAACATTTTGCGGCCTTCTTTTCCGAATTAACTTAGAGAAATCTTGGTTTGGCAACCTTCCAGCGGGACTCTGCGACGGTCCATAGAGCCACTTCCCAACCAGGGAATTCATTACGTGTTTCAAGACAGAACTATCAGTAACAACATATGGCCTCCCGTTCCCCAATTCAACCCTCAGCGTTTGTTTTTTTTCCTGGGGACATTAAGAGAGGAAGTGTTCTAATGAGATCCACACACACTTTAGATTAGCTTAAAACTAACATTCGTCAAGAAATTTCTGCCATTTCTCAAAGGGAACTGGAGAGTATAATGAGCAGTTTCCTAAGCAGGTGTCAAAAATGCTGGAACAACGAAGGGAGGCCCTTCCAGCGTCTCCTTCCTTAATACACGTGAATAATTCACTTACATTTTTGGGTGTTCATGTCATGCAAGTTAGAAATGACTTACGCTACCAATGGTACTACACTTGCTGCGGGCACAGCAGGCGGAGTCGTCGGCCGAATACACGGTTGATGACCTTGTACCTTGATTAGCTACTGGCAATCACAGCTACTAATATAAAGCTCATTAGTCGGTGGGAATTAATTGCTCTGTCACGATTAGTGTTTCAACTCTAATTTCATATTGGTCGCGGATAAGTTTTGGGAATAACGGTTGAGTAACAAGATGCCAGACTGCATTCACCATCAACAAACTGGCCTAGCACATGGCACGCTTATGGTGGGTGCCTCTGCGTACACAATACGACCACCTATGGCTCTCACGGCAGCTAATTTTGACAGCAAGGGTTACATTTCTGACGTGTTAAAGTCAGTGGCAGTGCCCTAGCTTTGAAGTCTCCGTGAAATTACCTTTCAACGAGATAACGCAATACCGCATGTCGCCCTTTCTGTTCTGACCCACCTCGATACAGAGAATGATCTATTGTTGCCACTATCAGCCGGTCATCCAGATCTCTCTTCCATTGAGAACATCTGGCTGTGTGTTGCCGAGAGAGACTGAAGTACTCTAACTTAGACTTCAAGCAGCATGGAACGACTTATTTGTCGCACAAACTCAGTTCGACTCACTGGCCAGCTGGATTAAGCCACTGTTGCAGCCTGAAGCGGCAGTTCAATGTACTGCATTTTTCACCCTGTACACCAACATGCCTCCTACAAATTTAATCATGTATCCTTCCCACTGTACTGTACAGAAACAGTAAGTAAAATTTCGTTACTTGCTATCCTTCCTGGTGTCGCAGTTTTAAGGCCCAAAATTGTATATAGCCTATACGCCAGTTCTACAGCGGGTTTGATATTTGCATCTCTGTCATGAACGTTTAATTACTGTGCATATACTGCATACAGTGAGGCGACGAAAGTCACGTGACACCTCCTAAGCCCACGTCGGACCTCCTTTTGCCCGGCGTAGTACAGCGACTCGACGTGGCATGGACTTAACAGGTCGTTGGAAGTTTCCTGTAGAAATATTGAGCCATTTTGCCTTTATAGCCATCCGTAATTTCGAAAATGTTGCCGGCGCAGGAGTTTGTGCACGAATTGTCCTCTCGATTACGTCGCATAAATGTTCAGTGGGATTCATGTAGGGAGATTGTAACGCCGGAAATACATATCCTCCTCTTTCCATCTATTGTACTATAATTTTTTCCTTGTTTTGTTACCTCAAAATATGACATTTTTATCTCTCTGTATATTGTAATTGTTTCACTATTTGTATGTTTATATTTATGCATTTAATTCGATGTATAATTGGTTTGTTTCGTAAATATTATTTGTATTTTTACGCTGGGTCTTGCCTAGGGAAGACTGCTAACGAACGATTACATCGATAGGTCGTGTGAAGAATCAAAGTGTGTAGGATCTTTGGTAGTGTTAACTCTGCCGCGTGGAGCGCGGGCAGAGAGAGTCTGGCTGGAGTAGCGAGTAGAGCAGGTGTGTTGTGTGAAGCTCCCGCGAGTTGCCGCGCTTTCAGGGTTTGGCAGCATGTAATTGCGCTCGACTTGCGATGATAGTTTCTGACATGGTGTCGCGGACGGGAAGCATTAGCTGGCGCACATCAAGAGCCCGTTTCGTCTGGTGACCGTGTCGAGAAGAAGGCGCGCCAACATCCAGCTTCTGCAACAGCGACGGCCGACAATGAGTGACTGTGGCCACCTCCTCGATCGACGGCTTCAAACCTTCAATCAACCAACAAGGAAGACAGAAAGCACGTAAAGTTTTGGAACTGTATGGCAGACCTCAGCTTTTCAAACTTTTAAAATTGTTGCATCACAAAATTACAGCAACTTAGCATGAACATTTGTTGCTCATTGTCCCAATTGCATTACCAAGCAGGGTCCCTTCCTTTTCCGGAATGAACCCGAGTGTCGTTGAAATTCAATCGCCAGCATCATTCCACTTCACTACTTTAATTTCAAAGTTCAGTTAAAGTATTCATAACTGGCTACAATATTCAGATTACACAAGCACAAATTAAGAGTGCGAGTTTTGTTACCGTATTTTAGCTTACCTGTGACTGCAGCTCAGCTTGGCACGTACTAAATTTTACTGTTGTTAATTGTTCAGAATCATTTAATTCAAGTTCAAAGTTAAATCTCTTATTTTTAAATTGCGTAGATTCAAGTAGCTTTTGAAATGATTGTTGAGGTAGTCCAAGACTAACCGTATTTTACTGAATTTCGATGTACTTCAGAAAGAAAGCTCACTATTAACTTCAGTCACTAAATTAACATTCGATTTTCCGGTTTTATTAATTCTTTTTCTAAATTAAGTCAGAGTGTAGCGAAATTTATTACTTCTGACAAACTTTCAGTTTTCACACTACACTTGTCAACCTTCAGTTGCCACGCTTCTAGTGCTAATTATATGTGTAATAATCTTTCTTTTTCAGTTACTATAGTAATTGTCCTTAGGACTGGCGACCGTAATTTCCCCCAAATCTCAAATATCTAATTACTGCTAGTTGATTGTTAACGTAACGGCCGCACATTTACTTTCTTTATTAACTTTACCCCTATTTCAAAATTAATTTCCACCAGTTTCATTAGCATTTTTCCTTTCATTTAGATGTAACCCTTTCCTCCCTCTTTACCGACAAATTAACCTCGGCGATTGCTTTTCCCAAATTTCTATTAGGTACACGCGGTGTAATTTTTCACTGTCATTAAGGTCGATAAGTGAGGGGGAGGTTACAAGATCTGGGTGGTCAAACCACTCGCTCGAACTGTCTAGGATGTTCTTCAACCCTATCGCGAACAACTGTGGCTCGATGACATGGCGTGCCGTTGTTGGGAACATGAAGTTCATGAACAGCTGCAAATGGTCTCCATATAACCCGACATAACCATTTCCTGTCAGTAATGGGTTCAGTTGGAGCAGAGGACCCAATCTTCTCCACGCAGACAGTCCACACCTACAGGGAGTCACCAGCAGCTTGCACAGTATTTTATTGACAACCCTAGGTCAATGACCTAGTGTGGTTTGCGCCACACTCGAACAGCACCATCAGCTCTTACCAACTGAAATTCCTACTCATCTGACCAGACCACGGTTTTCCAGACGTCTAGGGTCCAAGCGGTACGGTCACGAGCCCAGAAGAGGGGCTGCAGGCGATGTCTAGCTGTTAGCAAAGGCACCCCCATCGGTCGTCTGCTGCCATAGCCCATTAAAGCCAAATTTCACTGCTCTGTCCTGACGGATACGTTCGCCTTACGTCCCACATTGATTACTGCGGTCATTTGACGCAGTGTTCCTTGTCTGTTAGCACTGACAACTCTACGCAAACGCCGCTGCTCTCGGTCTTTAAGCGAAGGCCGTCGGCACTGCGTTATCCCTGGTCAGTGGTAATGCCTGAAATTTGGTATTCTCTACTCCAGGGGCGGGCAGGAATTCTGCACGTGTGCGGCGCACATGCACGTGTGCAGTTAACAGGTGTTCTGCGTGCACACAGGTGCAAGCTGGCCACCCGCTTCTCACCCCTCCCCACCATACCGTCTCTCCGCTTCTTCCTCTGTAATGCGTTTTGTTTCCTGGCCTGCTTTATTAAATGAAGGAATAAGGTTAGTAGGAGTGCTTGACAGAAATCATGGTTTGAAAGAGTACCTATTACCTACGATACGTTTTATTTAATTATCACAGGTGGAGTTTACAATACGTTTAATGTCTGGAACAAAATTTCTACATACAGACAAACGCAAACAGTTACGTAAATTTTCATTACTGATGTTTGCTCTTAACCGAGACTTATTAATTTGCATAACAGAAAAAAATCTCTCACAAAAGTATGTCAAGCCCAACATTGACTATCTTCATGGCTTCACGATGGAGACGAGGAAACTCTTGCTGTGGAAAATCGTGATAAAAATCTATTACACGTCTTGCCAAAAGGAACTTGTCTCTCAGACGAGAATTACACTGTAGATCTATTAATTCCATTTGCAAACTGAGATGAATATCATCTACAGAAACCAGATTCTCTCGAGAACTATTCAAAACCTTGGGATAAGTAAGATATATCCCCAAATCGCTTGAGAAATTCCTCTTTTATTGCACTAAGAACGGCAACATACTGAAATTTATTATAATGGCGTTCAATATTAAACTTCCGCTCACCAGCGACAATACTGTCACATGTTATACATTTCCAATTTTCAGGTTTTTCCACAGAGAACAAATGATTCTCCCATTCCTTTTTAAAAGATAGCATATCTCCAATTCTCCGTTTCCTTGATGCACTCTGCATTTTCCGGTTATTGAAATACAACATTCACTACGTAGTGGTCGCTTCGCTTCAACGTCCGCAGCTTAGCCTGGTACTACACTGCCGCAACCTGCAGGCTGTCGCCACTGTCCCGTTCGACGATTGCACGCGAGCAGCACACGTGCAGCGCTGTGTGCTCATGAGCCGCGTGCAGCGTTTGCCCGCCCCTGCTCTACTCACTATTGACACTGTGGATTTCGGAAAATCGAATTCACTAACGATTTCCTAAATGGGATGGCCCATGCACATAGCCCCAACTACCACTCCGCGTCGTTCAAAGTCTGTTAATTCCCGTCGTGCAGCCAGTCGGAAGGCTTTTCACATGAATCAACTGAGTACAAATGAGAGCTCCGCCAATGCGCCGTCATTTTATACCCTGTGTATGGGATACTACCGTCATCTGCATATTGCTACCCCTTCACTTTCGTCACGTCAGTGTAGTTTTAGTTGAAGCTGTGTTAGCCACACGTTGAACTCAGCAGTCACTTGCGTTGCAGTGGTCTTCTCATTAAAGCTGAAACTTCTCTATTTAAATGTGCACTGAAACTGATGACCGACTCAGAAGATGAAACTTCTACGTTATTTGACTCTGAAACAGCTGAGTAAAACTGAACGCACTGGGCCTACTTTCTCTTTACGTTTTCTTATCATGTCAACACTGACCCACAATATTCTAGCGCAACGCAATCTGACTGCTCAGAAAATATTAAAACGTGACTTCAAATAATTAATACAAAAGAATGGCCCTGAATAAGAAGCAATCCTGACAATGACCTATACATTTCATTAAGCACTTACCCCACAAAAATCTTCATTGCGCGAACTACTGCAATACAGCGAGCGTCAATACTGCCAGCTAAATAAAAGATTCTAACTATTAAAGCCACTAACGAATAATAGGCATGTGGTTAGCAAAGGAAAGATTTTCTTGCAAACCAAATAATGTATTTTTTACCTTAATAATGTGACATCCATTTCAAACACGAATATAAATCGTCATTGACATCCAGTAGAAAGATATACAGGGTGATTCAAAAAGAATACCACAACTTTAAAAATGTGTATTTAATGAAAGAAACATAATATAACCTTCTGTTATACATCATTACAAAGAGTATTTAAAAAGTTTTTTTTTTCACTCAAAAACAAGTTCAGAGATGTTCAATATGGCCCCCTCCAGACACTCGAGCAATATCAACCCGATACTCCAACTCGTTCCACACTCTCTGTAGCATATCAGGCGTAACAGTTTGGATAGCTGCTGTTATTTCTCGTTTCAAATCATCAATGGTGGCTGGGAGAGGTGGCCGAAACACCATATCCTTAACATACCCCCATAAGAAAAAATCGCAGGGGGTAAGATCAGGGTTTCTTGGAAGCCAGTGATGAAGTGCTCTGTCATGGGCTGCCTGGCGGTCGATCCATCGCCTCGGGTAGTTGACGTTCAGGTTTCATAACTAACCTTTTTCGTAGGACTCTCCATACAGTTGATTGTGAAATTTGCAGCTCTCTGCTAGCTCTGCGAGTCGACTTTCCTGGGCTGCGAACAAATGCTTGCTGGATGCGTGCTACATTTTCATCACTCGTTCTCGGCCGTCCAGAACTTTTCCCTTTGCACAAACACCCATTCTCTGTAAACTGTTTATACCAACGTTTAATACACCACCTATCAGGAGGTTTAACACCATACTTCGTTCGAAATGCACGCTGAACAACTGTCGTCGATTCACTTCTGCCGTATTCAATAACACAAAAAGCTTTCTGTTGAGCGGTCGCCATCTTTGCATCAACTGACGCTGACACCTAGTCAACAGCGCCTCAAGCGAACAAATGTACAACTAAATGAAACTTTATAGCTCCCTTAATTCGCCGACAGATAGTGCTTAGCTCTGCCTTTTGTCCTTGCAGAGTTTTAAATTCCTAAAGTTGTGGTATTCTTTTTGAATCAGCCTGTGTAATCATGAATAATTTTCAGTCTCCAAATCGAACAAGTACAGATCACTAGCCTACGCTAACACTTCAGACCTCTGCCTCAATCAATGCAAAATTCTCACATTTAACATCCATCACTGCTGGCTGTTCACCTCCAACTGCTCAGCAGTACTTCCATCACTGCTGGCGACTAACTTCCAACTGCCCAACACTACTGTCAATTAACTTCCAACAGCGAGTCCGACCAGTCACAGAGTCTCTTACAAAGAAAGCGCAGTCCGAGATCCAATGCAAAGCGCTACACAGCGCTGCCAACACAGAACCAGCCCACTTACAAAGCTAACAACTCTTCTTACATTTCTTCCTATCTCGAGCAGTAAATAAGGTTCTTCAGCTATTGTTCAGCTAGGGCATACAGTAGAAACAGCTAGCCAATTTCAGACGGTTTCCGCGGATGCATCTAGTACGACGCCCGCTGGAATTTGTAGTGCCCAACATGGCTGTAGTTCTTCCAAGGCAACAGTCACAGACCTACTGGCTGCTAACAGTGTACCTAATCTTCTGTTTTATGTTGCATTTGTAAGTACTCCACGTTCTACACATTTAAGTACCGTACAGTATATTAAAGTTATTTGGAATATGTAGTTAATTCTTCATGTACAGAATTTTATTATCAGTAAAATGCAATGTACGAGTAGTTTTAGAACTATTTATGTAATATGTGGACAGTTAACCTATACTTCGTCAGTCGTACACCATTTCACATCTTCCAACAGAAGAAGATCTTTTACCATGGAACTGAGCCACTTGCAAATGAACTGAGTTTCTGTAATATCTTAAACTTTTACCTGTCTTGAAAATGGAAGTTTATTTTAGTTTTCAATGGCTTCTATTTCAAAGTGAATTTAACTTCTAAATAGTTTTCGATAATACGCTGGCTTAGTTTAATTTCACTTACTGATTATTGCTGTATAGTAGAATAAAAATGAAAAAGATAGACTATGGAATACAGTGCTGACATGATTTTCTCGATTGCAATCCTAAGTATATGACCATATTGTACCTTGAAACGAGTTTTCACATTTGGAAAAACCTTAATTTTCGAGAGTAATGTTTAGAAAAAGACTGAGGCACATAAAAAGTGAAAGCCATCACTTAAAAATGGAATAAAAAATATATTAAACTTACGTTACAGGTCTGGCTAGAGACGAAACTCTGAGAAGTGTACCTAGATACTCTTCCCTACTCCTATCTAAGTTTTACTAAGTTTTTACCCTCTAAAGGTTCCTCTGCTACCATGGAAGTTATTTCCTTATGTCTTAACATGTATTCTGTCATCCTGTCCCTTCTTCTTTCCAGTCTTTTGCATGTGTCTCTCTCCTCACAGAATCTGCGTTGAACCTCCTCTTTCCTTATAAGTCCACCTAATTTTCAACATTCTTCTGTAGCACCGCATCCCAAACGCTTCGATTCTCTTCTGTCTCAGTTTTCCGACAGCCAACGAGTCACTACCATTCATTTCTGTGCTCCAGACGTACATTTTCAGAAATTTCTTCCGTAAATTAAAGCCTATGTTTGATGCTAGTAGACTTCATTTGGCCAGAAATGCCCTGATTGTCTGTGCTAATCTGCTTCTTGTATCCTCCTTGTTTAATCCAACATTCGTTATTTACCTCCCAACGTAGCAGAATTCCTCCACTTCTTTTACTACGTGATCCACAATTTCGATGTTAAGTTTATCCCTAATCTCATTTCTGATACTGCACATTACTTTCGACGTTCTTTGGTTTACTATCAGTCCATACTCTGTGATCATTAGACCGTTCACTCCATTCAACGGGTCCTGAAATTCTTCCTCACCTTCATTGATAGCTATGTCATCAGCGAATCTTATAACTGACATCCTTCCAAACTGAATTTTTCTCCCACTTCTGAAACTTTCTGTTACTTCCGTCATTGCTTCTTCGATATTCAAATGGAGAAGCATGGAAGAATACATCCCTGTCTTAAACACTTTTTAAACCGAGCGCTTCTTACAGTCTTAGTGACTTCCCTTGGCTCTTGTGCGTACTATACATTGCCCGTCGTTTCCTATGACTTATACGTGTTCTTCTGGCGATTTCGAACAACTAAAATCACTTTACACTGTCCAAACACTTTTTCCAGGTCAACAAATCCTATGAAAGTGTCTTGATGTTCGTTAAGTCTAGATTCCATTACCGTGCCTTGTACTTGGCTTTAGGAAATGAGAAGGCACCACAGAGGCAATTTTAACGAGATGTCGGTACTCAAGAGAAATAGAAAAGAGAAAAGATTCAAATTTGTATGCATTAATTTCCAGCAGAAGTGTAGCGAAATTCAGCAAGATCTGGGCTGTAAATTGACCTTGTACGTAAATAAATGTAGCGCATTGTAGACCCACTACTGTCTGATTACACCATTGGCGACAAAACACTTGTAACACTTATATGGATTAGAAGTACGTTTATATCATGTAACTGTATATCTGCAATTATGTAGTGTGTATTCTGTGTTATTTAAACTCCTTGATCTGTGGCAAGAAAATTAGTTTTGTACTGCGTATATGAAAAAGTAAAAGGATATGTGAAAATGATAAATTATTGTAATATATGTACGTTCATAAAAAGAAAATGTTTATTGAAAGCTGGTTGATGCTTAGGGCACTCGTATCTGTAACATGTAAAAGCTGTAGGGAAGACCATTGAAACTATACTAGTTTATGGGTCGCCCTCATATTCTCCACCTGTTAGGGAAAAAATTGAACTGTTACTATTGCTAAGGAAAACTGATAAATGTAGAGGACCTTAAAAATTGTATTTATGATATTATTCATCTTTTTTTCATGTCAGTTAAGATAAAAGCCCCTAATGTCCAAATTTAGATCTGAACTTCATGCAGTAACATTTCAGTATTTGATTAAGTAATGCTCTTGATTGTAGCTGTCATTAGTATGAGTTTGGTGCAAATTTACTTCCTATAATTTACTGGTGCGTGCATTATTGGTAAATGCTGCTACACACAATTCAGTTTGCACTGTATCATTTTGTATCCTGTTTGCTATTCAAAGGGAAATCTCAACGAAAGTAACTTCAATAACCAATAGTCAATTTTCTCAAATATATATTACCAAATTAATGTGGTTAATTGGGCTGGCGACCATTCATATTTTTTCATTCATCTATGATTTTACCACTTTCATTAACTCCCAGGGTTAAAGTTCGTCAGGTGTGTCTGTTAATTTTACCGAATTAAAAATTATGGTCCGATACCTTTTTCCATTAGACACACACACGGCCAAACTTCGAAATCCTCTCAGAGGGTAACATTAGCGTGTTTCACGTTAGAGTGATATACGTTAGTGTAGTGACTAGGAGTAACCATACGGAGTAAGACAATGTGGAATAAGCACATTAAACAAGCAGCAGTAAAAGGAGATGCCTGGCTGAGATTGACTGGGAGAATCGTAAAAAGGAAAAGGTTTCATCAGCCTGAAGGTTGGTCTGAACGACATAGTGCTTTCGTAGGCATAGTCGTATTGGAAGCCAGCCTCCTTTAATTATTCTTACCTAGGAGAATGTAAGAGACAATGACCCTCATTTTACGCCGTGAAATGTTACCCCTAATGTAACGCATGTATAATTAAATGCAGTCTGACTGAGATGTACGTTTCGGAGTGGCAAGGGCTTTCGCAAGACGCAACGAAGAAAAAGGGGGCTAACCAGAGTTAACCAAGAGAAACTGAAACTAGAATCCTCACTTAGACCTCATGCTTCTACTAAGTACACTCCTGGAAATGGAAAAAAGAACACATTGACACCGGTGTGTCAGACCCACCATACTTGCTCCGGACACTGCGAGAGGGCTGTACAAGCAATGATCACACGCACGGCACAGCGGACACACCAGGAACCGCGGTGTTGGCCGTCGAATGGCGCTAGCTGCGCAGCATTTGTGCACCGCCGCCGTCAGTGTCAGCCAATTTGCCGTGGCATACGGAGCTCCATCGCAGTCTTTAACACTGGTAGCATGCCGCGACACCGTGGACGTGAACCGTATGTGCAGTTGACGGACTTTGAGCGAGGGCGTATAGTGGGCATGCGGGAGGCCGGGTGGACGTACCGCCGAATTGCTCAACACGTGGGGCGTGAGGTCTCCACAGTACATCGATGTTGTCGCCAGTGGTCGGCGGAAGGTGCACGTGCCCGTCGACCTGGGACCGGACCGCAGCGACGCACGGATGCACGCCAAGACCGTAGGATCCTACGCAGTGCTGTAGGGGACCGCACCGCCACTTCCCAGCAAATTAGGGACACTGTTGCTCCTGGGGTATCGGCGAGGACCATTCGCAACCGTCTCCATGAAGCTGGGCTACGGTCCCGCACACCGTTAGGCCGTCTTCCGCTCACGCCCCAACATCGTGCAGCTCGCCTCCAGTGGTGTCGCGACAGGCGTGAATGGAGGGACGAATGGAGACGTGTCGTCTTCAGCGATGAGAGTCGCTTCTGCCTTGGTGCCAATGACGGTCGTATGCGTGTTTGGCGCCGTGCAGGTGAGCGCCACAATCAGGACTGCATACGACCGAGGCACACAGGGCCAACACCCGGCATCATGGTGTGGGGAGCGATCTCCTACACTGGCCGTACACCACTGGTGATCGTCGAGGGGACACTGAATAGTGCACGGTACATCCAAACCGTCATCGAACCCATCGTTCTACCATTCCTAGACCGGCAAGGGAACTTGCTGTTCCAACAGGACAATGCACGTCCGCATATATCCCGTGCCACCCAACGTGCTCTAGAAGGTGTAAGTCAACTACCCTGGCCAGCAAGATCTCCGGATCTGTCCCCCATTGAGCATGTTTGGGACTGGATGAAGCGTCGTCTCACGCGGTCTGCACGTCCAGCACGAACGCTGGTCCAACTGAGGCGCCAGGTGGAAATGGCATGGCAAGCCGTTCCACAGGACTACATCCAGCATCTCTACGATCGTCTCCATGGGAGAATAGCAGCCTGCATTGCTGCGAAAGGTGGATATACACTGTACTAGTGCCGACATTGTGCATCTCTGTTGCCTGTGTCTATGTGCCTGTGGTTCTGTCAGTGTGATCATGTGATGTATCTGACCCCAGGAATGTGTCAATAAAGTTTCCCCTTCCTGGGACAATGAATTCACGGTGTTCTTATTTCAATTTCCAGGAGTGTATATAGGTCAATAAATGCATCTTACAGATACAATTGATGCAAAACAAAATATTTTGCCTCCTGTACGTTAACTAATAATCTGAAAAACCCTGTGCTAGTACGGTAGCAAAATTTATCTCGATGCCTACATGTACAGCAGTCACGAAGACTTACCTACATAGCTGAAATTAAGATTTAATGTTTTTGCAGTCACTGCTTAAGACAGGTTACTTCACCCCAGATGTGAATATAACGAAAACGAATGGCGGAGCATTTGAGAATGTGCTCCTTGAATCAGCACTTACAGAGGCACAAAATACGAGGAAATATTCGTTAAAAAAGGGGCAGGGAGGAAGATAATGAATTTGAGACATCCCAACAGTACTCAGACGTAATACAATGGCCAATATTCATCTGCAAGAGAACATACTTCATGAGCAAATACAATTATGCCTTTATATTCCCACCGGGTACGATAATCTAAAGAGAAAACTACGGCACATCATTATTAATTCCTGAAACATTGTGTTACGAGGGGGTAGAGATTTGAGATAAGTCACTTGAAACTTGACCGAATGGAAAATAGATATCGATGCCCAAGTATTCTAGCAAAGCAGAAACCGCAAACAACGACCTAACATTCTCCACGCCAAATACGACTGCAAAACGTATCGCGGACAGGAATCTAACTTTCCGTGATCTGAAAGGTCGCATAACGTACAGTCACGTAAATGCAGCGCTGACGTGCAAAGCCAGCAACCATCTCGCCGCGTCCAGAACGAAGGCGGACAAATGTGTGGATTTCACTATCACAAGAGAATGCGTGTATACTACGAGGAAAATCGGCGCATCCAGTCATCACGGTAGCGGGAAGGAAGAACATCTCTTTGCACGAGCCACGAGGCCTCCCAGAACGAATTTGGCCGACTCGAGTCAAAACCCGCACGACTCGCCAAGACATGTCTCCACCCACATGCGCATTGCTCTAGCAGACAGACGAATAACTTGTAACGCCGGAAATGCATATCCTCCTATTTCCATCTATTGTACTATAATTTTTTTCCTTGTTTTGTTACCTCAAGATATGACATTTCTGTCTCTTTATATATTGTAATTGTTTTACTGTTTGTATATATATATTTATGCATTTATGTCGATGTATAATTGGTTGTTTTGTAAATATTATTTGTATTTTTACGCTGGGTCTTGCCTAGGGAAAACTATGCTATCGAACGAATACGTCGATAGGTCGTGTGGAGAACCAGAGTGTTTAGGATCTTTGGTAGTGTTAACTCTGCCGCGTGGAGCGCGGGCTGAGCAGAGAGAGGGTCTGGCTGGAGTAGCGAGTGGGGCAGGTGTGTTGTGTGAAGCTCCAGCGAGTTGCCGCGCTTTCGGGGTTTGGCAGCATGTAATTGCGCTCGACTTGCGATGATAGTTTCTGACATGGTGTCGCGGACGGGAAGCATTAGCTGGCGCACATCAAGAGCCCGTTTCGTCTCGTGACTGTGTCGAGAAGAAGGCGCGCCAACATTCCAGCTTCTGCAACAGCGACGGCCGACAATGAGTGACTGTCGCCACCTCCTCGATCGACGGCTTCAAACCTTCAATCAACCAACAAGGAAGACTGGAAGCACGTAAAGTTTTAGAACTGTATGGCAGACCTCAGCTTTTAAAATTGTTCCATTTGCCTCGCAAAATTACAGCAACTTAGCATGAACCTTTGTTGCTCATTGTCCCAGTTGCATTACCAAGCAGGGCCCTTCCTTTTCCGGAATGAACCCGAGTGTCGTTGAAATTCAAACTCCAGCATCATTTTATTTCATTGCTTTAATTTCAAAGTTCAGTTAAGGTATTCATAGCTGGCTACAGTATTTAGATTGCACAAGCACAAATTAAGAGTGTGAGTTTTGTTACCGTATTTTAGTTACCTGTGACTGCAGCTCAGCTTGGTACGTACTAAATTTTACTACTGTTAATTGTTCAGAATCATTTAACTCAAGTTCAAAGTTAAATCCCTTATTTCTAAATTGCGTAGATTCAAGTAGCTTTTGAAATGATTGTTGAGTTAGTCCAAGACTAACCGTATTTTACTGAATTTCGATGTGCTTCAGAAAGAAAGCTCACTATTAACTTCAGTCACTAAATTAACATTCGATTTTCCGATTTTATTAATTCTTTTGCTAAATTAAGTCAGAGTGTAGCGAAATTTATTACTTCTGACAAACTTTCAGTTTTCACACTACACGTGTCAACCTTCAGTTGCCACGCTTCTAGTGCTAATTATATGTGTAATAACCTTTCTTTTTCAGTTACTATAGTAATTGCCCTTAGGACTGGCGACCGTAATTTCCCCCAAATCTCAAATATCTAATTACCGCTAGTTAATTGTTAACGTAACGGCCGCACATTTACTTTCTTTATTAACTTAACCCCTTTTCAAAATTAATGTCCACCAGTTTCATTAGCATTTTTCCTTTCATTTAGATGTAACCCTTTCCTCCCTCTTTACCGACAAATTAACTTCGGTGACGATTTGCTTTTCCAAAATTTCCATTAGGTACACGCGGTTTAATTTTTCACTGTCATTAAGGTCGATAAGTGAGGGGGAGGTTACAAACTACAGCTTTGTGAGGCTGACAAGTAACAGTCGTAGCCCGCACGAATACGCGACATGAAAGCTGTTTTGTGCCAAAGTAACCGTCTTTTAGTATTACAGGGGGGATACATTTGCTTTCCTCCCTTTGAACTGACTTCACCAGCCACTCATACAGAGGGGGCAGGACCTACAATTTAACGTGGGTTCCTTATCACGGCGTAACTCGGCACTTTTAACATCAGTAAACATTGCCAGAGCCGAAACAAATGAAAAGTGACAGGTAAAAATCCTAGGACTGCCAGGGGGTGAACCCAAGACCTCCGTATCAATAGTCTGACACATTATCGCCGGACCGCTGCAAAAGAAATTCTGTTTCGGGCACGAAAGAAGTGGCTTACGAAACACTTGTTCGACTGATTCTTGAATACAGTCCACCAGTGTAGGACTGTTACCAAATTGGATAAACAGAAGCGAAGGGAAGACCCAAAGAAGGGCGGCGCGTTTCGCCACGGGATCGTCTGGCTGCCGCGAGAAATTTACGGGGACTCTCAAAACTCGAGTGACAGACGCCGCAAGGAAAGCGCTAAGCATTATGGAGAGATTGACTGTTGAAATTCCGAATGCGTACGTCCCAGCAAGAGCAGGGTAACAAATTACTTCCTTCCAGATACGTCTTGCGGAATGACTAGTACACGAAAAGCAGTGAGATTAGAACTCGTCTGGTGGCTTATAGACAGCCATTGTTCCCGCCTATCATTCACGGTGATGATGTTTGGTTTGTGGGGCGCTCAACTGCGCGGTCACCAACGCCCGTACAAAGTCCCAAGTTTTACACAGTCCTTTTTTTTACACAATCTAATCTAGCCACTGTCATGAAAGATGATGATGATGATAAAATAATGAGGGCGACACAAACATCCAGTTCCCAGGAAGAGAAAATCCCCAACCCGGCCGGGGATCGAACCCGGGACCCCGTGATCCAGTCGTAGCATCGCTAGCCACTAGACCACCAGTTGCGGACGCCTATCGTTCACTGATAGAACCGGGGAGAGGTGGAAAGACAGATGTACGAGAAGTACCTTCCGCCACATGTCATATGGCATATTGCGGAATGCAGATGTAGATGTGGGGCTGAAGCTTTTTTGAAGCTTCTTCGCCATTTTAAGTAGCTTTTTATACGACCCTGGAGTTCCTTTATGAGGAGAGCATATTCCTAATCCGAACCATGATCCATCTCTTCCGTTTTCTTAAGGGGCTCCGGAAAGGCTCAAAATCATGAAAAGTTCAATTTTTACTTTTTTGCGTTTTCTGAATCTGCAGACTATTACCTTTTGATAGATATATAATTTATTCAATTCCGAAGACTACAAATATTTTTAAATTTTTTTTTTGAAATGTGTTCTACATGGGCGTGACCCACTGTGGCGCTGTTAAACTGCTGTCAAATGGTGTTATTATTAACGTCCGTGTTCATCAGGTACATTTTAGTGATGTGAGATAAAGTATGTGTTGTGGCTAACCTGTGATGGTTCAATATATATCGCTGGTATTGTCGACTGCTTCATGTTTATTTACTCTGTCGTTATTTCGAAAATATTCGTAATTAATTCTGTTTCTTGAGTCTCTGTTTTGTTGAAGTATAATAATGGGTAAAAGTAAAGTTATTAGACATCCTCTGAAGGCTTTTAAGTAAAGGAGAAATGTTGGAAAGCCAAAGGTATGTGTTTTTACTGTAAATAATAACATTCTAACATGGTACGAGCAATGCTTGCTTTAGACAAGGAACGCCTTCGGGCTGCAGACAGGGCTGTAAAGAGTCTAGAAATACAAGCAAGAGTAAACAGGAGGAGGAACAAGAGGAAGCTGGAGGAGGAGTTTGCAGAGGATGAAGATAATCCATCCTATGGACCTGGAATGCACTAAAAAGTTAATCCAATCTTTGTCGCTCGATTCCCAAAACTTTTATTTTCTCATACTAATTACATGTTTTCTAAGGATCTTCCAAACATATTTGTTTCAAACTTTCAGTAAATGTTACACAGTACCTTGTGCATAATTTAACACAGCCTTTTTCCAAAAAACTGTATTTTTGAATATATAAATAAAAAATTGCAAAAAATGTTGTGAATTTTCATTACAATTGAAAAAAATCATCTTTAATAACTGAACTAAAATTTTGTAAAATCCCTGTGTTAAGTTGTAGCCCATATTCCAATAAATAATCTGTAAAAAGTTCAACTTCCTACCTCAAATACTTTGTGAGGAAAGATGTAATTTATAAGCGTTATTTTAACATTGCAAGTATAGGGCGTTCTGGAGCCCCTTAATAGACTTAGCCATTCAACGGCCCCATAGGCAAAAATCTAAAGCGGTGTAATTCGAAGAATACGGTGACTTATTTCTGTCGATCTGTCTAGGTTTAGATGGTGTGTCACCTGATGACTAGAATGTGCAAGGTCCCCATCACACTCGAAGAACACACTCATCTTTATAATCTTTATAGCTAAAGGAAGTCCTTACGACAACGTTGGAAGCTCGTTTACAAGAGTCTACCAACTTATAAGATGCTTCAGTAACACAACAGGCGCAATCAACTGACTGTCTATCAAATCACACTGCACATTTACAGAGAAGCGTTCTTGAAACTACCTTTCTACTAAGACGCGAGGGTTCCCGTCGGACCGCCGACTGTTATTGATCCCGTCACGAGTGAAAGCGGCTTCATCAGCAAACAGTAGGTCCATTAATGAGATGTCGGGAGTAGAGCTCGTCTATAAATAGCAGCCCGAGACCAAAGATAGTTCACAGTCTGGTAAGAGCTCAGGCAGCGAGTACACATTAACAGTAAATCTCGCACCAACTGCAGAAGACGAATGGGTCGGTCGTTGAGATACTTATGCATTTATTTCTCTTAGCAGTCGCGCATGAATGGTAAAACAACACGACAGAACACCTGAAAGTGGACCATTAATCAGTAACGCGTAGAAAACCTGAGATATAGAAAATTTGACACATGTTACATTAGAACGGTTTATTAAAATTTACCTATTGTACTACCTCCTAAAATATTTGCTGTTCTTCCTGAAAGATCCTGTCCTCCTATACGAATATATGGCGTAGAGCGGTGGTTTCCAGCCCTTCCAAGACTATCAACTGGATATTAGCTAGTAGCCCCAGACCCTCCAGTCATCAACATTAGCTGTTAAATTTTAAAAAGGAAACAATTTTCTTTGAACACTTTTATTTTCAAAATTGGCTGAGTACCAGCCGTTGTCAGGACATGTATTGATTACAATCTTGTATTAGTTCATCTCCTCCCTCCCTCTCGCTAACTGGCCATCTCCTCGTCCTCCAATATCTCTTCACTTTGTTACGCTCGCTCCCCACGTTCCTTTTTTCCACATAGTAACTATAGTGATATTTGTTCCAAATTTGGTTGAAATCGTTTCAAGGGTTTAGGATAAGCTTTTCACCCGTGGCTCTGCCAACGTACGCACTTGTCAGATACATTTTGCGTATTACATCACACGTGTTTGTACATATATTACACCTGTATCTCCAGCGAATCTCGTCCTGCAGTTTCATTTCCACGCACCATAATGTTTATGACGTTGTATCTCCGGAATTACGTGCTATACAATAATAATTTTGCAGGTACTATCAACGTCTTATGGGATACTGTCTGCAAAATGTGTTGCGAATAGAAGTGGTAGTACGAAACAAACAAACACCGTCCGAGCAGGCCTTGAAGGCCCAACGGTACCGACCGGCCGCCGTGTCATCCTCAGACCTTAACGTCACTTGATGCGGACACAGAGGGACATGTGGTCACCACGCCGCTCTCCCGGCCGTTATCAGTTTTTCGTGATCGGTGCCGCTACTTGTCAGTCAAGTAACTCCTCAATTGGCCTCACAAGTGCTTGCCAACAGAACTCAGCGACCCATCCAAATGCTAGCGTAGTCCGCCGCTGCTTAATTTTGGTGATCTGACGGGAACTGACACAATTGGTACTGCTTATTTATAACAATCTTTTTTTTTTAGATAATGATGAAGCAATTCTCAGGGCATCGCAAGTAATACTTGCAACTCCTTCTCAGAGAAGAAAGCTAACTATCTAGACTGAGTGCTGGCACTTGTAACAAAACGTGCTTCCTCTACATCACTCCTTTCCCTATTGACATTTGCTTCGCCCACATCCTGCACCCCCATTCAAAATCGACCTGGTTAAAATATGTGCACGATACTTACTGCTCGTAAATCATTATACTTTTTTTTCGTAAATCATTTGACAGCTGGACACCTTACTTCTGAACTGACAGAAATTGATAGAGGACACTCTGCCAGTGCTTTGTGACTGACGAGTGGCACTAATAGTAATAATAAAAATGACAATAAAATAATAATACCATGTACTCCATACGACAGACTAGTAGCCGTTGCACAGTTACTGACGAGTTAAATGTCAGTTTGAAAGACTTCACGCCGCCAGAGCTTTGTGTCTAACCAGTTCGGCTCGTAATTGTAATAACATAATAATAATAATCGAGAAATGGGAGAAAGAACTCAAGAAACGCGGGTTTTGAAATCCAATCTAACTGGGCTTTCCCAAAATCAATCTATATTTACCATACATGGAAATTTGTGGGGACCAAACTGCTGAGGTCATCGGTCCCTAAGCTTACACACTACTTAATCTAACTTACGCTAAGGAGAACACACACATCCATGCCCGAGGGAGGACTCGAACCTCCGACAGGGGGGGCCGCGCGAACCGTGGTAAGGTGCCGACGCAATGGGGCTCTACGTACCGCGCGGCATATCTACCATACCTCCTGTTTGTGGATGACCTGGCGATACTTGCAGAGCGCGAAGAGACTGCCGTCAAACAGCTCGAGATACCATTAATGAATTTGCAGAAAAAAGTAAGGTTACAAATCTCATACGAGAAAATTGAATTCTTATGTTCAAAGACAGACAGTGCACACCTGAAAACAAAATACGGGTAAAATCAACAGAGTCCAGTACTTTAATTACACAGGAGAATTCATCAAACTGACAGTCCTTGAAAAAAATCTCACAGAGAAATCGCCTCCAAAAAGGCAAAACCTCTGCAACAAAAAATCCATGTCAAGACAGACAAAAATTCGGAACTGCGACACAGTTATAAAACCAACAGTCCTCTGCGCAAGCGAAGCACTGACAACAGAAGACGCAAACTTGAAGCAATCAAAGAAGACTGAAAGATCATTAGGAAAATTTTAGAAGCAAGACATACCCGAGACGGTTACAGGCTCAAATAAATCAAAACAACAGAAAAATTTCCAAACATCGAAACTGACATTAAGAAAAGGCGAATGAAATTCTTTTGTTGTCTACCAGAAAAGCGAATGACAAAAACTACAGTAGGCTACGTAACATCAGTTAAGAACTCAGCACCTTGGAAGCATGAAATTGGAAAGGACCTCAAAAATGGAAACTTAATACGAACTAGTATTTCAGAAAGATGAAGGAAGATGAAGATGGTATGCAGTTTCATCAGACCCTGAAACGCTCTGCCACTGCGCCAACATCCAGTTCCAATGCAGACACAATGCTGACAAACAGGAAGTTAAATGAGAGCAATGAAAACAAAAACAGCAGAGATGAAAGTGGTCGGAAGAACGTAAACAAGTCTTCTCAGAAAGGCTCCTACTGCAACAACAAGGAGAAGCTAAAGAAAAGTTGACTGAGTTATTTGCTTAAAGTCTTCCAATTATTGGAAGACTTCACTAATAATAATAATAATAATAATAATACTGTGCGTGCAGTACAGCACTTTAGCAGCCTTTACATAATGACTGTCGAGTTGACTGTCAGTTATTTCATGTATTGCTGTGAACTGAATACTCTGGTCTACTGGCGGAAAGTTCATGAGCATATTTGATGTACCAGATGCCTCAAGTTTAGTATCATAGATGGGTGGTACAAAGTATGTGTGAAGCAGGTGGACCGTGTGAGGCAGATTGTGTTCTTACATTCGTTTCACAAACTGTAACATCCACCAGGTTGTGTTACGCGTTACTGCAAGTACAGGATGTTTAAAAAATGACCGGTATATTTGAAACGGCAATAAAAACTAAACGAGCAGCGATAGAAATACACCGTTTGTTGCAATATGCTTGGGACAACAGTACATTTTCAGGCGGACAAACTTTCGAAATTACAGTAGTTACAATTTTCAACAACAGATGGCGCTGCAAGTGATGTGAAAGATATAGACGACAACGCAGTCTGTGGGTGCGCCATTCTGTACGTCGTCTTTCTGCTGTAAGCGTGTGCTGTTCACAACGTGCAAGTGTGCTGTGGACAACATGGTTTATTCCTTAGAACAGAGGATTTTTCTGGTGTTGGAATTCCACCGCCTTGTTGCAACAAGACGAAGTTTTCAACGGAGGTTTAATGTAACCAAAGGACCGAAAAGCGATACAATAAAGGATCTGTTTGAAAAATTTCAACGGACTGCGAACGTGACGGATGAACGTGCCGGAAAGGTAGGGCGACCGCGTACGGCAACCACAGAGGGCAACGCGCAGCTAGTGCAGCAGGTGATCCAACAGCGGCCTCGGGTTTCCGTTCGCCGTGTTGCAGCTGCGGTCCAAATGACGCCAACGTCCACGTATCGTCTCATGCGCCAGAGTTTACACCTCTATCCATACAAAATTCAAATGCGGCAACCCCTCAGCGCCTCTACCATTGCTGCACGAGAGACATTCGCTAACCATATAGTGCACAGGATTGATGACGGCGATATGCATGAGGGCAGCATTTGGTTTACTGACGAAGCTTATTTTTACCTGGACGGCTTCGTCAATAAACAGAACTGGCGCATATGGGGAACCGAAAAGCCCCATGTTGCAGTCCCATCGTCCCTGCATCCTCAAAAAGTACTGGTCTGGGTCGCCATTTCTTCCAAAGGAATCATTAGCCCATTTTTCAGATCCGAAACGATTACTGCATCACGCTATCTGGACATTCTTCGTGAATTTGTGGTGGTACAAACTGCCTTAGACGACACTGCGAACACCTCGTGGTTTATGCAAGATGGTGCCCGGCCACATCGCACGGCCGACGTCTTTAATTTCCTGAATGAATATTTCGATGATCGTGTGATTGCTTTGGGCTATCCGAAACATACAGGAGGCGGCGTGGATTGGCCTCCCTATTCGCCAGACATGAACCCCTGTGACTTCTTTCTGTGGGGACACTTGAAAGACCAGGTGTACCGCCAGAATCCAGAAACAATTGAACAGCTGAAGCAGTACATCTCATCTGCATGTGAAGCCATTCCGCCAGACACGTTGTCAAAGGTTTCGGGTAATTTCATTCAGAGACTACGCCATATTATTGCTACGCATGGTGGATATGTGGAAAATATCGTACTATAGAGTTTCCCAGACCGCAGCGCCATCTGTTGTTGACAATTGTAACTACTGTAATTTCGAAAGTTTGTCTGCCTGAAAATGTACTGTTGTCCCAAGCATATTGCAACAAACGGTGTATTTCTATCGCTGCTCGTTTAGTTTGTATTGCCGTTTCAAATTACCGGTCATTTTTGAAACACCCTGTATCTGGGAAAAAATCAGTATTGGTAACTTACATAATCAGTCTTACGAAATACTGATAATAGTAACAGCTTTTAAAAATAATTTAGTTTCGTGATCGAAACACAATTGAACACTTTTGTTTTGACCCCTCAGGAAATTCAGCTTATTACCCCCAGTTTGGGAACCACTGGTGTGCACGAACTGCTGTGGTTCCCCTCGTATACTGCACCCGTAAAAAGCAGCAGAGCTACGCCACAGCCGCCGGTGGGCGATTCCTTGGCGGCACGCGGGGGCTGGCGTGCGCACCGGCCGGACGCGGCGGACAGGAAGTAGGAGGACTCACGACCTGTTGTGCGGCCCCTGATGGACGAACTTCCGGCGCCGGAGGGCACGCCCGGGGCGATGGCCGCGCACGGCGGCGGTGAAGTCTGCAGCGCGGCCGAGGCGCGCCGCGGCTCGCCTGCAGCAGTGTCAGGAGCCTCCGACTGCGCATGCGCAACCGGTCACGCTGTAGGCTTCAGCCCGTAGGAACAACATCAACATTTCCGACAAACATGTGCGGCGTTGCCAGCTCTCCTGTATTTCCCGAGATCTCACACAGTATAGAAGTTTTGTTTTGTTGTTGTTGTTGTTGTGGTCTCCAGTCCAGAGACTGGTTTGATGAAGATCTCCATGCTACTCTATCCTGTCCAAGCTTCTTCATCTCCCAGTACCTACTGCTACCTACATCCTTCTGAATCTGCTTAGTGTATTCATCTCTTGGTCTCCCTCTACGATTTTTACCCTCCACGCTGCCCTCCAATACTAAATTGGTGATCCCTTGATGCCTCAGAATATGCCCTACCAACCGATCCCTTCTTCTAGTGAAGTTGTGCTACAAATTTCTCTTCTCTCCAATTCTATTCAATACCTCCTCATTAGTTATGTAATCTACCCATCTGATCTTAAGCATTCTTGTGTAGCACCACATTTCGAAAGCTTCTATTCTCTTCTTGTCCTAACTATTTTTTTTTATCGTCCGTGTTTCACTTACATACATGGCTACACTCCATACAAATACTTTCAAAAACGACTTCCTGACACTTAAATCTATACCCAATATTAACAAATTTCTCTTCTTCAAAAACGCTTTCCTTGCCATTGCCATCCTACATTTTATATCCTCTCTACTTCGACCATCATCAGTTATTTTGCTCCCCAAATAGCAAAACTCCTTTACTACTTTAAGTGTGTCATTTCCTAATCTAATTCCCTCAGTGTCACCCGACTTAATTCGACTACATTCCATTATCCTCGTTTTGCATTTGTTGATGTTCATCTTATATCCTCCTTTCAAGACACTGTCCATTCCATTCAACTGCTCTTCCAGGTCCTTTGCTGTCTCTGACAGAATTACAAAGCTGTAGCCGAACCTCAATGTTTTTATTTCTTCTCCCTGGATTTTAATTCCTACTCCGAATTTTTCTTTTGTCTCCTTTACTGCTTGCTCAATATACAGATTGAATAACATTGGGGATAGGCTACAACCCTGTCTGACTCCCTTTCCAATCACTGCTTCCTTTTCATGTCCCTCGACTCTTATAACTGCCATCTGGTTTCTGTACAAATTGTAAATAGCCTTTCGCTCCATGTATTTTACCCCTGCCACCCTCAGAATTTGAAAGAGTTTTGTTTTAATCCTCCCGTATTGATCCACTGTTTCTTCAACGTATTTCGTAAGTGATCACTGTTACGAACAGTAATCGACGAAGTGTTGTCGATAGTTCGTGTTGCCTGTCCGACAAATCGCGAAACAGTTTCGTATAATAATCGACACTATTGTCGATGTATATTTTTGTGTTCGTGCTTCTGCGGAAAGCAGACGGTTTGGCTGAAGGGAATGCGGGGAGCAGAGAAAGAGTGACGGGCACACGTCTAGAGGTGTTGTCAGAAGGGGAATATTTACTTGTTTCTTGGCCAGTACAGGCAGCCGAGGGATGTTTTTTTTTTTCACTTATGGGACTTAACTGCTAGGCTTACATACTACTTAACCTAAATTATCCTAAGAACAAACACACACACACCCATGCCCGAGGGAGGACTCGAACCTCCGCCGGGACCAGCCGCACAATCCATGACTGCTGCGCCTCAGACCGCTCGACTAATCCCGCGCGGCAGCCGAGGGATGTGTTCGCCTCATGTTGATCAGCAAGTACGGTATAAATGACACATGGACGCACTAGCCAACCACGCACTTGACCTCTCGTGGCCGTTATCGGAAACACGTGGCGACGTTAAAGTGAACAGAAACAGTATCCATTTGTCTGACTGTTGGATACGCTATGAAAGTCAGAATAGCTTCAACAGCAAGTTGTCTGGTCGACAGAGCGGCAGAGCAATTTTTGGTTGTTTCAATGCGCACAGGTAAATACACAAGCAGACCGAAGTGACTTCACTTCCAGTCGCAATAACCTTGTCGTCATGAAATAACTAGTACTCGCGAAAGCGGATTTTGGAGACGTTCGTGTTTAAACACACTTGCATTATTTACTTCTCAACTGACTCATAGAACACGACAACCTTTCGCAACACTTCGAAAGAGCCACCATCGATTGATCGTACAATTTGGTAGTAATCAAAAACAGAGAACGCCCAACACGACATCCTCCTGTTTGTATAGCTTTTTTTCCGTAATCGTACCCACTGTCCAGCGTTCACGTGGTGTTCACTCTCTCCTAAGGTGAGACAATTGTCATAATGCGCTCTCGCAGTGAAAATAAAGAACTAAAAACTTCTTGAAGCAAGAATGTTAAATACAGGGTGATTCAAAAAGAATACCACAACTTTAGGAATTAAAAACTCTGCAACGACAAAAGGCAGAGCTAAGCACTATCTGTCGGCGAATTAAGGGAGCTATAAAGTTTCATTTAGTTGTACATTTGTTCGCTTGAGGCGCTGTTGACTATGCGTCAGCGTCAGTTGATGCTAAGATGGCGACCGCTCAACAGAAAGCTTTTTGTGTTATTGAGTACGGCAGAAGTGAATCGACGAGAATCCGCGGGAAACAACTCATTATGAACGTGACTCGCCTAAGGTGAACGTTTTCTGTGCCATTTCAGCCAATAAAGTTTTTGGTCCCTTTTTCTTCGAAGGTGCTACTGTAACTGGACTACAGTATCTGGAGATGTTAGAGAATTTGCTGTTCCCTCAGCTCGAACAAGAAGCACAACAATTCATATTACAGCAGGATGGAGCGCCACCACATTGGCACTTATCTGTCTGTAACTACCTGAACGTCAACTACCCGAGGCGATGGATCGGCCGCCAGGCAGCCCGTGACAGAGCACTTCATCACTGGCCTCCAAGAAGCCCTGATCTTACCCCCTGCGATTTTTTCTTATGGGGGTATGTTAAGGATATGGTGTTTCGGCCACCTCTCCCAGCCACCATTGATGATTTGAAACGAGAAATAACAGCAGCTATCCAAACTGTTACGCCTGATATGCTATAGAGAGTGTGGAACGAGTTGGAGTATCGGGTTAATATTGCTCGAGTGTCTGGAGGGGGCCATATTGAACATCTCTGAACTTGTTTTTGAGTGAAAAAAACTTTTTTAAATACTCTTTGTAATGATGTATAACAGAAGGTTATATTATGTTTCTTTCATTAAATTCACATTTTTAAAGTTGTGGTATTCTTTTTGAATCACCCTGTACAGTACTCCTACGTTTATTTGAAGAAGTAGGAGGAACAATATTCTTGGTTAAAGCCCATGGTTACCAATGCTAACTGAGCTTAATTTCAGCGCCCCTCATGGGGGTATTGCTGACTGCAGCCTACATGCTAAAGCTCCCTTAAAAATCGTGTCCAGATGTTGGCCACCTCCTTTAAAATCCTGTTCACATGTTGCTCGCCCTACGTTCGCTCCTCAATAGAGTCATGCATTCATACACAAACTGCGGGGTTGTACAGTATCGTGCAAATAGAAAGGGGCCCGTGTAATGCGTTCTGCGCAGGCAGACATGGAAAATACTTCGTGTTGTCGCCCATGTCCTCTCTTTGTTTTGTCCCTCGCCACACACTGCAGTCATTACATAACCCTGGTAAGTGGCTACGCTGCAGGAAGTTCCATACTGTTTTTGCTTTTGCCTCTTCCTATAACAGTTTATAGGCTCGGAAAACTATGGCTGTCACTTCTTACTCGTGTTTTCCTTACGCCACCCATATCGAACACTACAGTGGCTAAGTACGTACACCACATGGAAACTAACATTTAAATCAATACTAAATGCTACCCGAAACGAGGTGGCGCAGTCGTTAGCACACTGGACTGGCACTCGGGAGGACGACGGTCAAATCCACGTCCGGTCATCCTGATTTAGGTTTCTCGTGAGTTTCCTAAATCGCTTCAGGCAGATGACGGGATGCTTCTTTTGCAAGGGCACGGCCGACTTTCTTCCTCATCCTTCCCTAATCCGATGGGATCAATGACCTCACTGTCTGGTCCCCTCCCCAAAATCAACCAACCAACTAAATGCTCTACGCGCACCTCAGAGGGCACACTACAGACAAAAAAAATGTTCAAATGTATGTGAAATCTTATGGGACTTAACTGCTAAGGTCATCAGTCCCTAAGCTTACAGCCCGCAGCTCGCGGTCGTGCGGTAGCATTCTCGCTTCCCACGCCCGGGTTCCCGGGTTCGATTCCCGGCGGGGTCAGGGATTTTCTCTGCCTCGTTATGGCTGGGTGTTGTGTGATGTCCTTAGGTTAGTTAGGTTTAAGTAGTTCTAAGTTCTAGGGGACTGATGACCACAGATGTTAAGTCCCATAGTGCTCAGAGCCATTTGAACCATTTGAACCCTAAGCTTACACACTACTTAACCTAAATTATCCTAAGGACAAACACACACATCCATGCCCGAGGGAGGACTCGAACCTCCGCCGGGACCACCCCCACAGTCCATGACTGCAGGGCCTGAGACCGCTCGGCTAATCCCGCGGCAGAATCAAGCTGATGTGAAGTATAGTTAAATGAAAATAATGTACAGTGGTTCGCTAGTCAAACCTTATTCTAGCTCTCATGCAAAGCAACACCAGCAGATGAATCTGCTAGATTAATTGAAAATAATTTAAATCTTACTGGGAAATGATGCATCAAAGAGAGCTGATACAGTACCCCTTCATGTGTAGTTCGTTGGGTTCTTCACTTGCACGGATGGGATCGTTACGATAATTGAAGAAACCAACACGTTTAAAGCCAACTCTCGTCAGTGAATAGGGTAAATGCTGAGAAATGAATGAACGTATGACATAAAATACAGTGACAGAAAGTTGTTTTTGGTTGAATGTCTGCCTCATTTAGCACTTGAACCTGTTGAGGGTAATACGGGTGTGAACAGTTTTCATGCAGAATATTGCCGATGGTGCCGCGAGTGGAGAGGTTACCGGGCTTCCAGCCCACAGTTCAGCAGGCCGGTGCTACAGTCGCAGAAAAATCCGTGTTGGCAGTGGTAGGAAATTAAGAAATGCAAGATTTCTGTGGCAGAAAATTAAAAAGTATCCGTTATGGTGGTTGTGGCAGATTTAAGAATCGAAGGTGGTGGAACTAGCCAAGTTGTGCTAACCTTAACAACGGTAAGAAAATTGAAAAAAATCGAAGATGGAGTAACATTTATGCTAGCAGCCATCACGGTGTCATGTTCAAAAGTATGCCGAAACAACCTGATCTGTGTAAAGTGGTGTCATTTTCAAAATTATCAAGAGAAACTGAATTATTTTTCAAAAGCACAGCACATACAACACACACACATACACACAGTATATAGTTTATTCTGTCACAAGGTTAATTCCACACCTAAAACATCCATGAAAATTGATATTAAAAACAGGACTGTGGACTCACAAATTATGTGCTCCAATGGTGTTTTCGTGTTTAAATTGTTCTGTAACAGTACAAAATAGTCATGGCTAAAAGTATGATGCTAGGCCGCAGCTGACACTTCATTTTAGGGCTAAATGAGGCTGTGTACGAAAACAAAACTGACCAAGCGTTCAGCTGTACAAATCACATATTGTCGAAAATGTTTTGCTAATCAGACAGACAGAGACAGTTGACAAAAACAAACTGGTATCTGCATTACTGTTTGATAATGTGGTGTCACCGCCAGACACCACACTTGCTAGGTGGTAGCCTTTAAATCGGCCGCGGTCCGCTAGTATACGTCCGACCCGCGTGTCGCCACTGTCAGTGATTGCAGACCGAGCGCCGCCACACGGGAGGTCTAGAGAGACCTCCTAGCACTCGCCCCAGTTGTACAGCCGACTTTGCTAGCGATGCTACACTGACAAATACGCTCTCATTTGCCGAGACGATAGTTAGCATAGCCTTCAGCTACGTCAATTGCTACGACCTAGCAAGGCGCCATTACCAGAGTATATTGAGATTGGACTAATGTATCATCAACAGCGATGTACAACAAGTATGGATTAAAGTTAAGTATTCCAGAAGCTATGTACTATTTTTGGCTACTATAATTCCTTGTCATTTTCCAGACCTCACGCCAGCCTGCGTGAGCTTTAACGCGTGCATTTCGGCCTCCTCTAGCTATACGGTGTTGGCTCTTCTGCCAACACATCAGATAACAGCAGTTATTGGAAGAGAGCACTTAATGTGTAACTTAAACTTGATGGATAAGTATGACAATGGACTCACAAACGATGTGATTCAATGCTATTTCCATGTGTAAACTGTCCATAATAGTTATCAAAATACATAAAGATATTGGAATTTCGATCTTATTGACTATTAGTGGTGGTATAAAGAACGAACTTTCATCATCAGACATTTTTAGAATTATTTCGGTGATGCTTCGCCTCACCAAGTACGATCTTAGGGGGAAAGAAGAGAATACATGATGGTCTCCATTATAAAAGTGTAGCCAATGTTGTTGCCTGACTAACATACATTTTTATTATATTTCATCTAGAAGTTACCCATAGTAACATGTTTATCCACCAAAGTTACATTTTTCCGATGCTTTATAACAACACGCCATACTAAAAGTGATGCATTTCAAGATGTTTAATGTGCTATATCACTTAAAGTATATATTTTTGCGATAAGGAAGAATAACTTCATAATACTATAGTTACGAAACGTAAAACACAACATGGCCAAAGACAATTAATGGACAACGTTCCACACAGAGAAGAGAGTTCGATATACCTTTTCACCAAAATAAAATTAGTTTCTAAATGCGTAAAGATTTTCAGTACTAAACATACATGGTATTACTGTCGGACCTAACTCTTCTTTAATATTAAAGAAAATGCACAAGGCTTGCATAATAGCACTGCTGATCTAACTTATCTAATTTACAGATTAGGATGCACTTGTAGATGAGCTAGTTCAATTATTGAACAGTCAAGTATCGATATTTCAAGTCTAGAGATTTCCAGTCTCGATAATTCAAATCTCTGTGTTTGGAGTTCCGATATTTCGAGTGCTAATATTTCGAGTTTCTCATATGCGAGTTGTAAGGGGAAGGGCCGCCAATTGTGCTGGAGTCGGCGTTCAGTGAGTAAAGACACCGTCTCAACGAATTCAATAAATGTATGCAAATGACCAAATTTGCTACGTAATTTATCGTACCTGATCCTGAGATACGATAAAATACCCCCATGAAGCACGTAGATTACGTGGGTACACCGTCTATTGGGAATAAGAAAAGCTGAAATTGTTGTTGTGGTCTTCAGTCCTGAGACTGGTTTGATGCAGCTCTCCATGCTAATCTATCCTGTGCAAGCTCCTTCATCTTCCTGTACCTACTGCAACCTACATCCTTCTGAATCTGCTTAGTGTATTCATCTCTTGGTCTCCCTCTCCGATTTTTACCCTCCACACTGCCCTCCAATGCTAAATTTGTGATCCCTTGATGCCTCAGGACATGCCCTACCAACCGATCCCTTCTTCTAGTCAAGTTGTGCCACAAACTTCTCTTCTCCCCAATCCTATTAAATACTTCCTCATTAGTTACGTGATCTACCCACCTAGTCTTCAACATTCTTGTGTAGCACCACATTTCAAAAGCTTCTATTCTCTTCTTGTCCAAACTATTTATTGTCCATGTTTCACTTCCATACATGGCTACACTCCATACAAATACTTTCAGAAACGACTTCCTGACACTTAAATCTATACTCGATGTTAACAAATTTCTCTTCTTCAGAAACGCTTTCCTTGCCATTGCCAGTCTACATTTTATATCCTCTCTATTTCGACCATCATCAGTTATTTTGCTCCCCAAATAGCAAAACTCCTTTACTACTTTAAGTGCCTCATTTCCTAATCTAATTCCGGCAGCATCACCTGATTTAATTCTACTACATTCCATTATCCTCGTTTTGCTTTTGTTGATGTTCATCTTATATCCTCCTTTCAAAACACTGTCCATTCCGTTCAACTGCTCTTCCAAGTCCTTTGCTGTCTCTGACAGAATTACAATGTCATCGGCGAACCTCAAAGTTTTAATTTCTTCTCCATGCATTTTAATACCTACTCTGAATTTTTCTTTTGTTTTCTTTACTGCTTGCTCAATATACAGATTGAATAACATCGGGGAGAGGCTACAACCCTTTCTCACTCCCTTCCCAACCACTGCTTCCCTTTCATGCCCCTCGACTCTTATAACTGCCATCTGGTTTCTGTACAAATTGTAAATAGCCTTTCGCTCCCTGTATTTTACCCCTGCCACCTTCATAATTTGAAAGAGAGTATTCCAGTCAACACTGTCAAAAGCTTTTGCCTTTCCTTAATCTTCCTACTAAGATAAGTCGTAAGGTCAGTATTGCCTCACGTGTTCCAACATTTCTACGGAATCTAAACTGATCTTCCCCGAGGTCGGCTTCTACCTGTTTTTCCATTCGTCTGTAAATAATTCGCGTTAGTATTTTGCAGCTGTAACTTATTAAACTGATAGTTCGGTAATTTTCACATGTGTCAACACCTGCTTTCTTTGGGATTGGAATTATTATATTCTTCTTGAAGTCTGAGGGTATTTCGCCTGTCTCGTACATATTGCTCACCAGACGGTATAGTTTTGTCAGGACTGGCTCTCCCAAGGCCGTCAGTAGTTCTAATGGAATGTTGTCTACTCCCGGGCCTTGTTTCGACTCAGGTCTTTCAGTGCTCTGTCAAACTCTTCACGCAGTATCGCATCTCCCATTTCATCTTCATCTACATCCTCTTCCATTATCATAATATTGTCCTCAAGTACATCACCCTTGTATAGACCCTCTATATACTCCTTCCACCTTTCTGCTTTCCCTTCTTTGCTTAGAACTGGGTTTCCATCTGAGCTCTTGATATTCATACAAGTGGCTCTCTTTTCTCCAAAGGTCTCTCTAATTTTCCTGTAGGCTGTATCTATCTTACCCCTAGTGAGATAGGCCTCTACATCCTTACATTTGCCCTCTAGCCATCCCTGCTTAGCCATTTTGCACTCCCTGTCGATCTCATTTTTGAGACGTTTGTATTCCTTTTTGCCTGCTTCATTTACTGCATTTTTATATTTTCTCCTTTCATCAATCAAATTCAATATTTCTTCTGTTACCCATGGATTTCTACTACCCCTCGTCTTTTTACCTACTTGATCCTCTGCTGCCTCCACTACTTCATCCCTCAGAGCTACCCATTCGTCTTCTACTGTATTTCTTTCCCCCATTGCTGTCAATTGTTCCCTTATGCTCTCCCTGAAACTCTGTACAACTTCTGGTTTAGTCAGTTTATCCAGGTCCCATCTCCTTAAATTCCCACCTTTTTGCAATTTCTTCATTTTTAAACTACTGAATTAATCTACTGAAATTAAATGCCTGAAACTATCAGGCGGCCTCGTCCACTAGCTTATGGTTAGAGAATTTGAGCAATCAATGTGTAGGGTAATCGAGCAATTACTAAATGAAAGAGTATGATCAAGTAACATTTTATTTCATTGAGTAACAAACTAGGTAATTAGAAAACTCCATGAATAGATTGGAAACAAAAGAGCTATTAATACGTGGCTTTGTTAATTACAAAAGATTCCCAACAGCATTACACTGGACTAGACGATTTAAGCGCTGTTAAAAAAAAAGTTCGGACACACAAATAATAATTTCAACTGCAGTAGAAAAAGAAACAAATTTGCATGATATCCACTCAGCACACAATTAGAATGGAATTTGAAATCGAAGGGCTGCAAAATCATTAGAACAGTCGCAAGACCTACAGCTGTTAACAACATCGCTTAATTAATTCATGACTGGTTAGCGACTGAAAACCCCAAGAAAGGAAAAATTGCCTGTAGGAAAAAAGTGCAGGATTTCAAGTAAGTAAATCAGTGTCTCAGGAACAGCAAATGCGCTGAGATTAACCACCCCTTTCTCCGCTTTTCCGCACGACCTGCAAGCGTGCATTACAAATGTCAGTGTTACCAAGGCGACAGAATCATAGCTGAGGGTGGCAGCGCCATCCGGAGCCACAAGAGCTGCTAATAGAGAATGCTGCTGGTTGTAGTGGACTGACTGCCAAAAACATCATCTTGTCAATACCGACACAGTTGAATAATCTCAAAGTTGTGACAAAGTTAAAGTATAACTCCAGAATGACTTGGCAGAAGGTCGAAGTCCAACCACTTCCTTCACTTGACAAGCCACCAACTTGACTCCCTCACTCTGGTGCGCAACAACTTACTCCTCACCTCGGGAAAGCACTTGAAAAAACTCTTCCGCGCCAAGTCAGCGTAAGGGCCTCAGTGAACTGCGAATCCCAGTCCTGGAAATTGGTTCCCTTTCTCCCGACAATTCCTTGAACAAATCCGACATAAAGTTGGTTCCCTAATCAACTATTGTCGTTCCAGGTACCCCAAACTTAAGTATCCAATTGTTTACTAGCGATTGTGCCAATGTTGCTACCTGTTTGTTTGGCGTTGCGACCATTTCCACATTTGATCTACCTCCTGGAAATGGAAAAAAGAACACATTGACACCGGTGTGTCAGACCCACCATACTTGCTCCGGACACTGCGAGAGGGCTGTACAAGCAATGATCACACGCACGGCACAGCGGACACACCAGGAACCGCGGTGTTGGCCGTCGAATGGCGCTAGCTGCGCAGCATTTGTGCACCGCCGCCGTCAGTGTCAGCCAGTTTGCCGTGGCATACGGAGCTCCATCGCAGTCTTTAACACTGGTAGCATGCCGCGACAGCGTGGACGTGAACCGTATGTGCAGTTGACGGACTTTGAGCGAGGGCGTATAGTGGGCATGCGGGAGGCCGGGTGGACGTACCGCCGAATTGCTCAACACGTGGGGCGTGAGGTCTCCACAGTACATCGATGTTGTCGCCAGTGGTCAGCGGAAGGTGCACGTGCCCGTCGACCTGGGACCGGACCGCAGCGACGCACGGATGCACGCCAAGACCGTAGGATCCTACGCAGTGCCGTAGGGGACCGCACCGCCACTTCCCAGCAAATTAGGGACACTGTTGCTCCTGGGGTATCGGCGAGGACCATTCGCAACCGTCTCCATGAAGCTGGGCTACGGTCCCGCACACCGTTAGGCCGTCTTCCGCTCACGCCCCAACATCGTGCAGCCCGCCTCCAGTGGTGTCGCGACAGGCGTGAATGGAGGGACGAATGGAGACGTATCGTCTTCAGCGATGAGAGTCGCTTCTGCCTTGGTGCCAATGATGGTCGTATGCGTGTTTGGCGCCGTGCAGGTGAGCGCCACAGTCAGGACTGCATACGACCGAGGCACACAGGGCCAACACCCGGCATCGTGGTGTGGGGAGCGATCTCCTACACTGGCCGTACACCACTGGTGATCGTCGAGGGGACACTGAATAGTGCACGGTACATCCAAACCGTCATCGAACCCATCGTTCTACCATTCCTAGACCGGCAAGGGAACTTGCTGTTCCAACAGGACAATGCACGTCCGCATGTATCCCGTGGCACCCAACGTGCTCTAGAAGGTGTAAGTCAACTACTCTGGCCAGCAAGATCTCCGGATCTGTCCCCCATTGAGCATGTTTGGGACTGGATGAAGCGTCGTCTCACGCGGTCTGCACGTCCAGCACGAACGCTGGTCCAACTGAGGCGCCAGGTGGAAATGGCATGGCAAGCCGTTCCACAGGACTACATCCAGCATCTCTACGATCGTCTCCATGGGAGAATAGCAGCTTGCATTGCTGCGAAAGGTGGATATACACTGTACTAGTGCCGACATTGTGCATGCTCTGTTGCCTGTGTCTATGTGCCTGTGGTTCTGTCAGTGTGATCATGTGATGTATCTGACCCCAGAAATGTGTCAATAAAGTTTCCCCTTCCTGGGACAATGAATTCACGGTGTTCTTATTTCAATTTCCAGGAGTGTATTTATTCCCTGAAGGTGTTTTGTTGAAAGGACCTAAAATATCAATCCTGATAAATTCAAACGCTGCCAATGCTTCAGGTAATCTCTGCAATGAGACTTTCAGTTGACAGGAATCCGCTCCCAGTGCACACCGTATGCAACTACGCACACACTGGTTCACGTCTGCGTTTCCATTCTCCCACCACTACCTCTCTGCTACTCTCCTGTTGGTAGCATTATATCCTCCAAGACCTGCTAACACGTGATCATGTGTCTCCCGTAACTCTCTATTCCTCTGTTTTGCTGGTACTACTACTTGTGGTCCCAACTTGGTTGCTTTGTATAGCAAATCATCATGCATACAAAACTGTGGTTGTTTACTTCACAGCTTACACTTGTCATCCGTCTTCTGCGCTTTCTGCCATTTCTTAAGCTCATCACCACATATTTTTGCAACACTGCTACTTTCCTACTTGGGTCATTTCCATTCCCGTGCTTTTTTCTAGCATTATACACGATCTCAAAATCAACCTCACTCTATTGTACTGACCTCTGTGTCAATCTTCTAGACAGGTCCTTCAACCCCACCAACCATTTCAAAACTGCATGATATGTTATCATTTTAAAAATTTTCCCATAGAAATGAAGTGGGTGATTCCACAGAGAAGACTCAACATCTCTTTTTCCATCTTAGAGTAATTCCTCTCTGTTGAGTTTATTTGCCTTGGTACTTACTCTACCAGGTGCTTTACACTCACTATTTCTTGAGGCAACACACACAACCAATTCCTTACTTGAATCTGGAAACACTGAGATCGGACTTAATGTCAAAGCTTCTGTCAGCTTTTCAAAAGCGCATTTGCAATCCATTAACAAAACAATTTTTGAACCTCTCTTCAGCAATTGCGTCAATGGTCGGGCATCATCTATAGATCCCTTTACAAATCTCGGTAATAATTTCTGACCCAAACGAATGATTGTAGTTCCTTCATGGACTCAGTCACAGAAGATTCACATTGTGATTTATTCAATCTCAGGGTCTGTCTCAATCCCGTTCTTGCTAATTATGTGAGCAAGATATGTCACCTCTTCCAACACAAAATTACACTTTTCTATCGCCAACATTAAATACGCTGCCCACAATCTCAGATATACCTTCCTCAGTTGTTTTATGTGCTGTTCCATATCACTTGGATACACGATTATCTGTACTGGTAATGTCCCCACAGAGAAGAAATGCTGGTTCTGGTCGATCTTCCAGAGCGACTTCTAGCTGATGGTGGCTACTTGTTAAGTTCATCATTGAAAAATACTTGCACTGACCCAAGTAGCCTTTGATTTCTGTAGTGTTTGGCAAAGGGTAGGCATCTGCTATAGTCTTAGCATTCAGATGGCGACAATAGAAATAAAATCTGTAGTCCCACGATCCATCCGCTGACTTCTTGGCTATGACGACAATTCCGGCCCCCCGCCCACGATATATTACTTTTCTCAATAATCCTATCCTTCAGCTGTTGATCTATAAATTCCTCCAGAATCGGCTGCAAAAATCTTGGTGGTTTGCGGTAAACCAGTGATTCATATTTTGTTGGTATCCAGTGCTGGATAATATGCGTAGTTGACAACATCCCTTTTGGAGAAAGCAATCCCTAAATTCCGAAGTAACTCTTCCATCCATTCCCTATCACTTCTCTTTAGCTGCTTTATATTCTTTCGTAATACAGTTTCAATGGCATTTGGTGACTATCCATGGCCGACACTCCTTGTATCCCACTCTTCCTCGTGCAGGATATGCACATTAGCAATTAACAAGCTCTTCATTAATCATAAATCCTCAGCACCAAACTTATTGACAAATATTGGTACCATTTTCTGATCATTTTTCTCTCGTACACATACAACACTTCTTTTCATTAAGCAACTTGCCTGACCAAGTATTTCATTTATGTCCAACAGCTGCAGACCACACAAAATTCCTACCAGAAATCTAGACTCAACATTAGCACAAAGTGATTTCCTAGTAGCCTGAGGCACATAATTGTGTGAACTGAATGTTAGCGTGACTGTTCACAGTATAAATAATGTATCTTTGACGATAGACTGATCTTGCAACATCACAACACTGGCAGCAATTTCACCCAACTGAAAACATTTCGCACCAACCTCCACCATATTCTGCCGAAGATCGATTTTGACACAATGCTGATACAAGAAATCCAACCACAAAGTCATGTCATAGCCCTCACTCAGATGTGGCACAGTTTATACACATTGTTTAAACTGAATCATATCCAGGCAAAAATGAACATCTAACAATCCCAACAGCATCACTTCTTTATCCCCCACTCCAGGTAATCTATGCCGTGGTGGGTTCCATTGCATATGTTTCACTAGATCCCCACTAGCAACCAACACATGCACTCCTGTGTCCAACAACATACTACAATTAACTTCTCTGACTGCACGATCCACCTCTGCATGTGACTTTGTAGTATCTAATCTTACTGGGACCGTAGGTGACTTAAGGTTCCCTTTGACGTTTAACATCTACTTCTTTCCTGCTACCTCTGAAACTACTACGACTTCTGCCTCCACTCCCATTGCCCCAAGGCTGACGGCATTGCTTCTTTATTTTCCCTTTTGTCCACACCTATAACACCTTATATTGGATTAAAACATAGTCTACCCAATCCACACTCCAGCTGATACATCAATTTCTTCACATTCTATTGCTAATCTAACAACTGCACACAAATCTATTGGACCCCTGCCCATACTCTTCTTGACTTCTCTGAAGGTAATCATCTTTTGAATGCATCAAGTTGCCTCTCATAAAACCACCTTATTCACCATAGCATTACATCTCAACTTGTAAGTATGCCCATTGATATTCCTTGTTCTATCTGCAAATTCTTCCCCCGACTTCTCATGCTCCTTTGATACAATGAACAACTGTTCCCTAAAATGTCTGCCACTATTCTGCTTCATAAACCTCTGGACTAACCTCTTTCTAAATACCTCAAACGTTCTAGCTCCCTTGAGAGCTTCTGTATACCCCACATAAGTTTTTGCTTCTCCCATAAATCTCAACTTTCCTACCCTTAAAAGTTCCACTCAGACCACCCTCCCACCTCTCTCAAATTCTTAAAGCCTTCCACAAATGCTAGCACATCCTCAGTTAATTTACCGGAGAGAGGAGCAGCTAAACTTGCGGATGACAAATCTATACCTTGCTGTAGTAATTGTGATTCCACTAGACCAAGTCTGTACTGTCTGCTGTAACTGTGCTACCTCTTCCAATAACATGCGAACTGACTCTGGTTCTGACACTCCTTGTGTCTGTGACTCTGCTGGGGCCTTGTCCTTCCTGATACTCATTTTGAAACACCAGTAATCACAAGACACACAAAATATAAAAAAAAAATTAATCTAGTGCTTACATCTAATTACCATTTCAATTCTCAGCACTGCCTAGCCAGTTACATTGCATACATCTAACAAGTACTAGCCAATCGTGACTTCAGTCACCTCTAAAGTGTAGCAAATCTACTAACTCTTTACTTGCAACAAAATTCATCTTACAAAAAGCATGGTACTCAATCTCATTTTCCACGACTAAAACACTCAAAAACATTTTCTTGACTCACCATGCCGCAGGCTGTAGGTTCAGATGTTGCTGCGTACCTATTGTAGCATGTATTCTGACACCAGTAAAGAAGGTTAGATGGTTAAAATGGCTCTGAGCACTATGGGACTTAAAACATCTGTGATCATCAGTCCCCTAGAACTTAGAACTACTTAAACCTAACTAACCTAAGGACATCACACACATCCATGCCTGAGGCAGGATTCGAACCTGCGACCGTAGCGGTCACTCGGTTCCGGACTGAAGCGCCTAGAACCGCACGGTCACACCGGCCGGCAGAAGGTTAGAGTCAGAGAAAATTGATAATATTGAGATAATATCTATATCCACTAAGGAAAGACTTAAGATGTTCATACTGGAAATAGCAAAATGTCCCAAGAGGACGTTTAGGGTAGTGAAGGTTAAGTGAGCATTTCTCCTACTCACAGACTATGCACATAGAGACTATTACACTGATCAGATGGAACATTATGACCGCCATCCTCCTATCGATATAAACCAGTCCAGGTGATATCAGCGTCACTTGACGAGGAATGACTGCTGGTTAGACACAAGCACGGCGCATGTAATACCCGTGAGCATGCTGTCTTTGTGTAGAATGGGGAAAGCGCACAGTCTATCTGAGTTGGACCTTGAGCAGATTGTGATGGCCCAGAGGAGACTTAACGACCTATCAGGTGTTCGAGGAGTGCTGTGGTGAGTGTCTTCAGCTGACGAAATCATGGTGAAACCACATCCTGACTTCGTGGGGTTGGGCGGCCACTGCTCGTTACAGATATCGGACGTCATAGGCTGGGCAGACTGATAAAGCAGGACAGGCAGCTAACTGTGGCGGAACTAACATCCGACCTTAATACTGGGCAGAGTGCAAGTGTGTCTGAACACACAGTCCACTGAACACTCCTAGCGATGGGCCTCTGCATCTGATGACCCATGCATGTGCCAATGTTAACACCATAACATCAGTAACTATGGCTAAAATGGGCATGTGACCATTGGCACTGGATATTGGCACAGTGGCAGAGTGGTGCGTGCTCTGACGAATCCCGATATCTTCTTCGTCATGCTGATTGGAGTGCTCGAATCCATCGTCTTCTAGGGGATTAACTATTTGACACCTGTACTGCAGCACAGAGAAAGCTGGCGGCTCTGGGGAACATTCACGTGGGCGTCCATGGCTCCAGCAGAGCTCGTGTAAGGAACCATGACCTCCAAGGACTATCGTCCTCTGGTTGCAGAGCACGTACGCCTCTTCATGACGATTATGTTTCCTGATGGCAGCTGTATCTTTGAATAAGGTAATACGACATGTCACAGGGGCGGGAGTGTGATGGAGCTTTTTGAGGAACATAGTGGCGAATTCCAGTTGATGTGCTTGCCCCCCCCCCCCCCCCCACACGTGCCAGATCTGAACCTCGATCGAAGACATCTGGGATGTGGTTGAATGATGTGGTGTCAGAGCTCATCGCTCCCCTCTCCGGAATTTACAGAAATTAGGCGATTTGTGTGTGCAGATGTGCCAGCTCCCTCCAGTGACCTACCAAGGCTTCATTGCTTCCATGCCACAATGCGTCGCTGCTGTTACCCATCGCAAAGGTGGACATATGGGCTGTCAAGTAGGTGATCATAATGTTCTGGCTAATCATTGTATATTGCTTGACATTGCTCTGCCTGAAGTCTTAAACGAACTAGCAGACATATGCAGTTATGCAAACAGTAGTTGTAGGATGGTTTAAAGACAAACACTGTGATGTTAAGTGAAGTGTCGGCAGAATTGCCAACACTCTTTTTAGAGGAGGCCGAAATGCACGCGTCAACTCACGCAGGCTTGCTTAGGTCTGAAACAGGATACGTAATGAAAGCTATAAAGAAAAGTACATAGCTGCTGGAATACTTAACTTTAATCCATCATTTGCATACAGCATTCTTGATGATACAAGTGAGACTCTCTCTAGAAATGGTTAATGGCGCCTTGCTAGGTCGTAGCCATGGACTTAGCTGAAGGCTATTCTAACTATCTCTCGGCAAATGAGAGAAAGGCTTTGTCAGTGTAGTCGCTAGCAAAGTCGTCCGTACAACTGGGGCGAGTGCTAGTACGTCTCTCTAGACCTGCCGTGTGGTGGCGCTCGGTCTTCAATTACTAACAGTGGCGACACGCGGGTCCGTCGTATACTAGCGTACAGCGGCCGATTTAAAAGCTACCACCTAGCAAGTGTGGTGTCTGGCGGTGACACCACATTAAGTATGCTACCTGGTCAGTACACAATAGGATTTGTAAGTAGGCTGTTTATGTTTTCTTATTGGCAACGTTACGTAGCGCTCTGTATGAAAATCACTGGCTGTGCTGTGTGCAGTCTGTGGCTAGTTTGCATTGTTGTCTGCCATTGTAGTGTTGGGCAGCTGGATGTGAACAGCGCGTAGCGTTGCGCAGTTGGAGGTGAGCAGCCAGCAGTGGTGGATGTGTGGAAGGAAATGGCGGAGTTTTGAAATTACATATATTATGACTTATGATGATATTAAGGTAAATACATTGTTTGTTCTCTATTAAAATCTTTCATTTGCTAACTATCCCTATAAGTAGTTAGTGCCTTCCGTAGTTTGAATCTTTTATTTAGCTGGCAGTAGTGGCGCTCGCTGTATTGCAGTAGTTCGAGTAACCAAGATTTTTGTGAGGTAAGCGATTTGTGAAACGTATAGGTTAATGTTAGTCAGGGCCATTTTTTTGTAGGGATTTTTGAAAGTCAGATTGCGTTGCGCTAAAAATATTGTGTGTCACTTTCAGTTTAAGCACAGTCTCGTATATAATTTTTCATAAGGGGACGTTTCATATGTCGACCCTTAGCCTAGGATACCTCACTGGAATCTTCTGATTTTTTCTTGTAGTTTGTGTAATTAGTGTAGCTATTGTTTATTGCTAGTGCGTAATTGTAGAGAGAATTTCCTTTGTAGTTGCAGTCTTTCATTGTTGTACAGTAAAACGGGTGAGGCACGCATGTAGATTTGCACCAAGTATTTCGCAGCTGCAATTAACTAGATATTATTTTCAGTGCTATGTTAATGTATTCTCTTATTTTTGCTCTTCAAATTGTGCTTTTCTGTGTTGTCGTGTGAAATATTGTGACAATAATGGCGTGTGAAAAACGTAATACTAGGCTCCAAAGTAAACTGAGAAATGACAGTGACGACGAGCGTAGCTTATCAACACCACTGTGTAATGAATTAACAGACATTCCAAGTAGTAATTTGGTAATTGTGCATAGGGAAATGGACCGGGCGGCAAACAATGGCGTAGGCAGTGAAACAATTAGTGAACAGGGAAGCATTATCGATCGATCGCTTGGCAACAGCTCGCCTCAGGAATCCGAAATGACAGGACACAATTTTGCAAATACCGTAGATTCAGTTTTGCGTCCTCACCTTTTTCTCAAATAAGTCAAGACACATTTTCTGCTTGTCAAAATGTGAATGTTGCCGGTGCAAATGCACTGCCGAAAAGCGTAGAGGAACAGATTCCAGACACTAATGCATTGTTATTACAGCTAATGCAACAAATGGAACAAAATGAGAGACAAACACAGCAAAGGCTTCAAAAGTTAGACACAATGGAACAAAATCAGAGACAAACACAGCAACAGTTAGACACAATGGAACAAAATCTTCAAAAGTTAGACACAATGGAACAAAAGCTTCAAAAGTTAGACTCAGTGGAACATAAGCTTGCACAAACACGTGAAGATTTAACTACTGAGTTACATAACATTGAATCTAAATGTCAAAAAGTCTTTAATGATGTAAAACACAAATTTGTGAGCATTTTCAACCTATTTTTTCGCGGCATTAAAATGCATTACAGAATCACGAAGCAGCCATAAATACTCAAGAAAACTTAAAGGACACAGTAGATACGATTTCAACCCAAATGGACACTCTGAAACTTGGCCCAGAAAAACACACTGAGGAAATAAGTACACTATCGGAGAAAGTAGCCGAACTTTCGGATCAGTTCACTAACTTATCTGCAAAGTATAAAGGCACATTTGCATGCCGAGCGTGAGTTTCCGCGGAAACGCGAAATATTAATTAAATAAATAATCAGTGACAAATAAATAAAGCCTATGGTACACAACTGCAGCGCTGTGTCGCTGATAAAACAAAAGCACAATTACGTTACTCTTATGTTTAATTAAGAAAGGGGGAGAGCTCTGGTTGAAGTGGTGCGTGAAGCACGTATTTTATTTTATTGTCTGGCACACCGCCATATTTCATGTTAGAGAAGAATACTGCGAGTTGCAACCAGACTAGGCACTCGACTCTGTAAAGAATTTATATTTATAAAAGTAAGTAGGATTGTGAACTGTAGGCTTATTCATTGAATATATCTGATTTAACTAACTGTGTAACTTTTTTATGTTTAGTAGACAGACACCTCTGTACGACGTATTGACATGGCTGGCAAATTATTCTAATATTGAGATTTAGATTTGAGTCCGCACCTACCGCAGCAGTCTTTGGAAACGATTTATTTACGAAGTCCGATTATTTCAGTTTTATTTCACGGTCAACTACGAGTAACATTGCCTTTACGAAAAAGCCATTGTCAAGCGTCTGATACCGAATAATTAAACGTCCACGTTCCAGATAAGCAAATATCAATTACAATTACAAACACCATCATACAGATAGAATAATTAATATATTATTATTTTTAATTTATTTTATATTGGCGACTGCGTGTCGGACTTGTTATTTTGTCATTTGTTACATTGTTCTCTTTGTTTCATGTAAAAAATCAACTTTCTGGACCTGGACGTCAATGTATGAGAGATAACAAAATTGGAAGATATTTTCAAATTCTGAAATTTTGCCGGAAGACGCAAAGAAGCTTCCAGCAAAATAAGGTAAGACGCAGCATCTTTGCATTAGCAGGCTTGACCAGATGTATAATTCAGTGTATTAGCTTTTCAGTAAATTCTGTAGTGTTTCTTTTCCGCATAACAGTTTCAGTGATAAATTTCGTTCTCAGTACTTTTCCCTAAACAATAACGTATGCAACAATACCAATACACGAGTGTACAATATGGCCAACTTCTGTACGATATCATGTAACATGGCCAGCAGCCATTACCAATAATCTCAAATTCAGTTTATATTTTTAAATTAACAGACAGCCATTGTTGCTACGAGCGATTCATGCTCAACTACATTTTATTTTAAATTCAGTGTCAAAAATTTTCTTGAAACATATATCACGTGTGGCATGGTAATAACTAGAAAACAATACGCAAAAATGGAACAGCAAGGACGTACTATTCAGACGCAATCCGACTCGGACGTGAGACAAGTGTTAGAAAATGACTTTACGACAGCAACTGGTAGTGACGATTCATCAAACATTGACGCAAGTGTTGACGAAAATTTTGACAATAGGCCGTCCACCACAAAAATTTCAAAGTCTCAATCAGAGCCCATGTTAATGCATGACGTCACGTCTCGGGGGCAGAGACCTTGCAAACGGTAAACATTGCCGACATGTTACAAATGCTAATGAAACAAAACGCAGAAAATATGGCAACCTTAAAGACACAAAATGAACAGTTAAAGACACAAAATGACGCAATTAAATCTGACCTCATAGCACTCAAGACAGGTAATGACACTTTATGTAAACGTGTGGAACTTATAGACGCCACACTGACCAAACAGATGACTGAACTCAGTACTAAATTTTCCCAGCTTAATACGAGACAAGAAAAGACTACAACTGACGTAGCACTTTTACAGACACAAGTAAAAAACCTTAATGTCACGTGTGAAGTTCTTACTGAACAAATTCAAACATATCCTTCAGTACATGACAACCTTGAAAACGAATTACTGACGTACAGAATAAATTTGACAATGTTGAACAACACCTGACTGACATCTTACAATCTGATGCCACAGCTCATTTTCAAAATATTAATAAGGAATTTAATGATTGGGTAGTGAACAAAGACAAACATTTTGATACATGCTTACGTGAAAATTTACCAACAATTGTGCACGACTCCGTAGCGCAATACATTACTAATAACAAACACCTGATCAGTGACGCTGTACAATCCGTCACTGCACCCATGAGACAATTCACCGATCGACCACAGTCTGAATGTAACGAAAATATCAGTCAAAATGCACAGTTCAGGAACCAATATACATTCGAGTATGACACACACATACCGCACACAACAAACACACAAGAACAAAACACACCACGACTACAACACATACCACGATGTGCAAACACAAACACAAGCTATTATCATGGTAAACCACAGCAACATTATCGTAATTACTCGCCAGCTGAACATACCAGTAATTACAGTGGAATAAATCCATATCACAATACGAAGGAAGAAGAAAGCTTAATGAAACACAGGCAATTTCAGATTTTTATCCCAGAAAAACGAACCATTCATCCGGTGATTTTTCTTAAATCCTTTAGTAACGCATTTCCACGCACTTGGAGTGACCGGAAAAAGATTTCATATATTGTCGGTTACATCCAAGGCGATGCAGCTGTCTGGGCATACAGTCAAGCTGACGTATGTACCACGTACAGTGAGTTTGAGCGTGCTTTTCTGAACAAATTCTGGTCGCAATCCGTCCAGGAGCGACTCAGAAGACAAATTTTAGAACCTGAAACTTTTAACAGTAAAAATGGTAACTTACGCAGATATTTTGAAAAATACTTGAACATGGGACACTTTTTAGACGAACCAGTCGCAACGCGTGATATACTCCGTGCGTTGAAGGCCAAATTGCCTTTCAACATTAAAGAAAAACTCCTACATATCCCGGATGACGATTCAGATTATTTTTTAACAGCTTTAGATTCAGTTGACATGTTACTTGAAGACCAGCGCTTCGCGCGGCAAAACAGCAGCCACAATGTTTACACTAGTGGTATGCAAAACATGCAGGCTTGCCAACACAATTCTGGCGCGTCCACAGTTGGATACGCGGTACAACAAAAACAGCAAACTCACATGCCGTCTCAGTACGGAAATCAAAATCAACACGCGTATTCCAACACAAACAATAGTTACAACAGTAATAACACTTCATGCGGCAATCCATACAAAAGGCACCGCGGTAATAACTACAACGGTAACAACGGATACAAAGGCAACAACAAAAACACAAACAGAAATAGAAATAATAACAACTACGAGCCAAGACAGCATCAAGCTTGGACTCGTAACGATCAGTACTTTCATTCAAACTCTGCTTTACCACAGCAGACACCAGGACAAAATTGGAGCATACCTTACGACCAACAGGTAAGTTATAATGCACAACAGCAACAACAATCGCAAAAGTTTGGAGATCATAATAGGCAATATCCGAATGTGAATATAATAGAAATGACACCAGATGCACAACCTCAATCTGTGTCAGTACCTAGTACAAATGCTAATCCAACAAACTAGAAACAGTCACTACTATGCCCTAGGTCGTGGCTGAAGAATTCTTGGGGGGCGACTTCAATGTTAATCAGTTATTTGACACCACACTTGAACAACAGAATAATGATATGCCGAATAATTCTAAACAAAAATTACCTGTTTTATTTATAAGATACAACCACAATGAGAATATATCAGATGAACTTTTGCAAGACAGTACACAATGTCGTTCAAACACAAATGAAATTGTTTTAGCATCTACTACTGGAGTAGTAGGTGGGATTCCAACTACTATTATCCTAGATACAGGTGCAGATGTGAGCGTTTTGTCTTTTAATTTCTATAAAAAGATGTGTGAATTGGAACCTGTGCCTGAGTTTCCTGCCCAAAACTGTAAAATAACTACTGCACTAGGTAATAAGTCATGTAGGGTTACGAAGCAAGTTTTTGTAAACGTTAAAATAGGTAATGGAACCGTACAATGGCCATTCCTGGTTGTACAAAACCTTGTGACAAATTGCATATTAGGAATAGATATTATGAGCGAGAAGGACTGCATTATAGACTTCTCCAAAGGTAAATGTATTTTAAATGATAAAAGCAGGGTAATTATTATTGATTTGGACAGGAGAACTCTAAAGCATGACAAACACTGTACAGGGTACAAGGTTCAGTTAGTACTTGACAAAGACATTCAAGACATGCAAACACACTCATCTGACACAGAGCTAATGGACTTGAAAACATTGCTTGATCATAAGATAAGTGAAGCTACAGCTCTCAGTGTACATGAACGTATAAAACTACAGGAAGTGTTATCCAAATATTTACAAGTTTTTACCAAACGATTGGGTGTTATCAACACGTATGTGTACAAGATTGAAGTTAAGCCTCACAAGATCTTCGACCATAAGACATATAACGTACCGTTATCTCAACGACCTGCTGTGTGGCAAGAATTAAAACAAATGTTAGACTGGAAGGTCATTGAACCATCCACCTCACCTTATTGTAGTCCTCTACTTGTTGTCAAAAAATCGAATGGAAGCATTAGGTTAGTGTTAGACGCACGAGCAATTAATGAAATAATTTTACCGGTTCACACAAAACCCGAAAATTTAGAAGAGCAATTACAGAAATTTCTAGATGCAAAATATTTTTCCACAATAGATCTCGCTAATTCGTTTTGGCAGGTGGGTATCACTCCTGATTCACGGAAATATACTGCATTTATGTTCGGGGGGCGAACCTATCAGTTTTGTGTTCTACCCTTCGGACTGAATGTCAGCTCTGGGGTATTCATTACAGCCCTGGATACCGTGCTTGGCGACGATTTAGTTGAGACAGTCACACACTATGTAGATGATATACTGATAGCTACACAGTCTTGGAATGAACACGTTGACACACTTCAAAGAATTTTAGAAAAATTTGCACAAGCTGGAGTCACAGCCAACCTAAGAAAATCAAAATTTGGTTGCAGTGAGATAAAATATTTAGGACATATCATTAATTCACAGGGCATACGTCCTGATCCCAGTAAATTAGATGCTATCAGAAACTTTCCTAGCCCTCGAACTAAAAAGCAGTTAAAATCATTCCTTGGGCTATGTTCATTTTTTAGACGTTTTTTGCCACAACCACTTTTGAACAGTAAACATCTGCTAAATCTACTCAGAAAGAATCAAGTTTGGATCTGGTCGGAACAGTGCCAGAATGACTTTAATACAATTAAACATGCTTTAGTGGGTGCAAACTTATTGAGCCATCCAGATTTCAATTTAGATTTTTGTATGACTTGTGACGCTTCACGAACTGGCTTGGGATGTTGCTTATTTCAAGTTGTAAAGAATAAAGAAAAGGAACAGATAAGAATTATTGGGTTTGCAAGTCGTACTTTAACTGAATGTGAGCGTACATACTCCACTACTGAGTTAGAAACACTTTCCATAGTATGGGCATTCAAGAAATTCAATTATTATTTATTTGGAAAACATACAGTAATTTACACCGATCACCAGGCCCTGACATTTTTGTTAACTTGTAAACTTGTACATCCTAGACTATCACGATGGGCAGTTACACTTCAGAACTACTCTTTTGAAATTAAGTACATAAGAGGTAAGGACAACACCATTGCAGACACTTTGTCTAGACTTCCACAAGGTATGAATGATACCAACAGTGACTTAGAAAATATAAATGACTACAGGATTCTCTTAATGCAAGACAAGCAGTATCACCAATATTATATTGATATGTGCAGAAACATGGCTGAATTACAAAAATCTGATCCTCACTGGTATAAGATAATAACATTACTGGTAGAAAAACACAATCATCCTTTGACTAAGTATTACAACTTACACAATGATGTGCTATTTTATCGACGACATCCTAATGCTACTAACTGGTGTGTATGCATTCCCAAAGAGTCTGAACGTAATTTAATTTGGCACACACACTTAGTTTGGGGACATTATGGGACAAAAAAGTGTTTAGCGAAGCTCAGCACATACTGTTATTTTAGCAATATGAGAAGAAAAATTTACAGGGAATTGAAAACATGTGTCATATGTCAAAAATCAAAACCTCAGAATTTATCCACAAAAACAGATTTACATTCTATTTTACCTAGTAAACCCCTAGAAATTCTGTGTACTGACATCAGTGGTCCGCATCCAGCAAGCTCTGGAGGCGTCAAATATATCTTAGCTTTTTACGATATATTTTCTAAACATGTAAAACTTTATGCTTTAAAATCCGCCACTGCAAGTGCTATAATACGAAGATTCTCAAGTGATTACCTGACGCACGTGGGAAAACCTAAAGCAATTCTGTCAGATAATGCAGCATACTACTCTGGGTACAAATGGAGAAATTTCTTGAAGGACAATAACATCAAAAGTATATTTATTTCGAGGTTTAGCCCACAATGTAACGCGACTGAGAGACTTTTCCGAGAATTAAATCGATTCATGAGGACTTATATTTCATCAAAACATACTAATTGGGTGTCCTACCTAAGTCTTTTCGAAGACGTACACAATAACTTAAATATTTACGATACAAATTACACACCTAACGAGATCATGTTTAATTGCAGACAGAACGATCAGTGGATAGAACCATTACCTAAGTTGTCAGACAAGGAAATCACACCTGAACAGAAAATAAAAGAAGTATTGACTACATTGACACATCACGTACAAATACGAAACAAACATCACAGAAACATAATAAAAAGAAAACAAAAATTCGAGGTAGGAATGCTTGTACTACTTCGTACTCATCATAAATCTGTAGCACTCAAACGACGCAACGCTAAGTGGCGTCTGCTATATGAAGGACCTTATATAATTGTTAACATACCGCATCCTGGTGCGTATCTGTTACAACATCCTAGAACTAACAAAATTATTGGGCTATACGCACACCGAGATCTTAGAGCATTTCATGCTGAATAATGTCAAGGTCATACCCATCAAAATATTGCTAAGCAACTCGAAAAACTCTGTTGTTACAGCACAGATAATAAGTAGTATAGAAATTTTCATTTCAGCGGTTCCAGTGACGCAGTTGAAGACAGAAGAACTCTTCTTTCAACGCACGGCACCACCTGAAGGACGGAATATTAAAGTAAAATTTATGATTACGTAGCAGTGGATGGCATATTAATTTTTCACGGAACATTTGTTACTGAAGGTACCACTGACTTGGTGTGACACCTGACGAACTGACAGACGTCACCTGTGAAGCGATCTTTTACTTTGAGAAATAGATTAGACGCACATCTCTCAACACGAAAAGCATCTATCAGTAGTCAAGGCCACACAGACACTCTACACACACGCACAAAACGCGAGGAATCGAACATTTTCTCTCTCTTACTATTTTGAATATTATTGAGTAGTGAAAACGCCTGGTCTTGTCTACTGATGTAATGAATGTTGTGTCTAACCAATCTTAATTTCAGATGACATCACAAAAAACATCGATAATATCCCAGCAAAACCGCTAAAGAGGATGTAAATATCGACAATTCATGTAATCAAACGTGACACAATGTAATAACCTATAGCTATGTAATGATGATGCAAACATGTTTATGTGCAACTGTATTATGTTTATGCTAAGAAAATATGTGACGTGTGTATGTATAATTACTTATTTTATTTAACTGATGTATCATGTAACTGTACTATGTAAAAAAATTTGAACAAAACGAGTGCCAAAAAGACATTGCATAGTGAACCTCTGTTCACGGACATTAACGAACATTACTAACTCTGCAACTACGCAGAAACCTATGTGAAAGAAACGGTTAATGCCATTCGTTATGCAGCGTATCTATGTAAACGCGATGAATGATTTCTTTGATTAATAACTACGAACATTTAGGTGAACTATATTCAGCGAAAAACTGAAAATGTGAAGTGCATAATTCGTGCATCGTCTAGTGACATTACTACAGTACCTAACTTCAAGATGTTAACTGGATTAAATGGACACATAGTGCCTGTCCAGAAAACAACACGACGGGTGGAAGAATTTTGGTTGGAACTTCAGGGAATGAAATGTTCTCGAAATGTGACGGACACTCTTACCTGGACTGTCCAAGGATCGACGCCAGCTATGTGCCGTCCGAGGTTCTGCAACCAAGCTTCCACGGAATGTAAAAAAAAAACGAATTGCACGTGGACCAATTACTCGACGGGTCACGTCTGATCTGTAATAAGCAATGCTTTTAGTCACAACGAACTGCATCACAACGACTATAATGGAGATGAGAAATGGATACGCTTATGTATTAATCACGTTGTTATACAACGATGTTACTGTGATCAAAAAACTTTACCACGACGATACTAACCTGTAAAAAATTATTGTGCAGCGGATGAATATGAACTGTAATAACGACACGATGTGTATAGGTCAACGCACCTGAAACATACGGACATTTTTCTTTGAAGTATTTCAAAACAATACTATGTAACTAAGAACATTCAACAATCTAAGTTGTATTGTGTTATAACAAATATTGTAAATTTAAAACTAAGTTACCTGTCATAGAATGTAGTCTTCATATGTAATCTTGGTTGAATATTTTCTTTGTGCAACGACTGAGAAACGCGCGCACACGAACAATATGAACTGCAATACTGTGCCGCGTGATCTAACTGTACGAGATAACGGCAGTCACACAGACGCTTCTGCGCATGCGCGCACTCTATCTGCCAACATAAGAACTTTTACGGCGCACCCGCGTCATTCAAAATTTGTATATAATGTGTATAATGTAGGTCATGTAAATAGTTGTAGATAACTTAGATTTTCTTGTGCCTTTAGGTGAATTGCTCCCCTGCAGGTGTGTCCTTTCGCCTCGCAATTCAGGGGGCAATATAAAGGCACATTTGCATGCCGAGCGTGAGTTTCCGCGGAAACGCGAAATATTAATTAAATAGATAATCAGTGACAAATAAATAAAGCCTATGGCACACAACTGCAGCGCTGTGTCGCTGATAAAACAAAAGCACAATTACGTTACTCTTATGTTTAATTAAGAAAGGGGGAGAGCTCTGGTTGAAGTGGTGCGTGAAGCACGTATTTTATTTTATTGTCTGGCACACCGCCATATTTCATGTTAGAGAAGAATACTGCGAGTTGCAACCAGACTAGGCACTCGACTCTGTAAAGAATTTATATTTATAAAAGTAAGTAGGATTGTGAACTGTAGGCTTATTCATTGAATATATCTGATTTAACTAACTGTGTAACTTTTTTATGTTTAGTAGACAGACACCTCTGTACGACGTATTGACATGGCTGGCAAATTATTCTAACATTGAGATTTAGATTTGAGTCTGCACCTACCGCAGCAGTCTTTGGAAACGATTTATTTACGAAGTCCGATTATTTCAGTTTTATTTCACGGTCAACTACGAGTAACATTGCCTTTACGAAAAAGCCATTGTCAAACGTCTGATACCGAATAATTAAACGTCCACGTTCCAGATAAGCAAATATCAATTACAATTACAAACACCATCATACAGATAGAATAATTAATATATTATTATTTTTAATTTATTTTATAAAAGGTAGATGATGATCTGAATGACACAAGACCTGTAGCCATCACTGACACAGAAGAGTATGAACAAATTAGGAAATTCAAACAAAATCAGAATCAAATTAATACGCAACACCAAAGAGAAATCCGGGAAGTACAAGATCAGCTGACACAGGTAATACAAGAATTACGTATTTCAGAGGACACTCGCACTCCAATACGGGAAGAGGGACATAGAAATACGGAACAGCCACAAAATAATAACTCAGGGCACTTCGGAAATTATGAAAGAAATTGGCAAGGTACACCGAATTTTGAGATGGAACCGCCGACACGACGTAACAATGACCGATACGCTACTCGCCGACTCGATGATTTTGACTATAAGCTGTTCATTAATACACGTAAATTCAAAACGTTTAAGAATTCTGCCAACGACATTTATCCACAAGCGTGGCTCCATCAATTCTCTCATTGTTTTCCTCCCAACTGGTCATTGGAGCACAGGTTAGAATTTATGTGTGGCTACTTGGAGAATGAACCAGCTGTAAGAATGCGATCGGTCATTCACGATTGTCACAGTGAAGGAGAATTTTACCATGCGTTCCTCTCAGCATATTGGTCTCAAGCTACACAAGACCGAGTAAAACATAGCATCATAATGATGAAACATTTCGAACAATCTGAATTTTCCAGTTTTATGAAATATTTTGAAGACATGTTGCATAAGAATCAGTATCTTTCAAACCCATACAGCCCCTCAGAACTCATCCGCATTTGCTTAATCAAACTGCCTGAACATTTACGACATATTATTTTAGCAGGACGTTGCAAAGACGACATTGAAGCTTTTCAGGGACTGTTACAAGAACTGGAAATTGACACTGACAATTGCGGAACGCGAAAACAGGAGCACAACAATTACAGGTCACATCTGTCACAATTCCGCAATGACAGAAATAATACACGACAAGGCTATTCTTACAACATAAATCGTGACCAAAACAGACACCACCCATATGACAACCGTTGGCAGAGTAGTAATAATTACAGGGAAAGATCACCTCTCCGCAGAAATGACTATCACAGAGACAATCAGAGAAACAGACAATATGGGAACCAAAATAATTATTATCAAGGGAGACAGAATAACTTCAGATGCAACAGTTCAGCGCGCAGCTACGATTCAGGGAGAAATTCTACACCACGTTACCGACAAGAAAGAAACTGTGGAATCTACCGACATGATGGCAGACGATATGATCGTAACGACAGACCTGAATTTCATCAGAACTGGCGGGATTTAAACAGGGCTGGGCCCTCTGGGCAAGGTGAATTTGTAGAAGTTAGACCTCCAAATCCCAATAACGACGCGCGCCAACAAAGAAACAGACAATGACTCGCACTGCAGGCAACCACGTGCGCCGGCTGGCTCAGAGAAAAATAACATAGACACTAACATTGAGAAAAATTCCAGTATTCTTTACCGACGTATACCACATGATAATTGCGTCGAAGTTGAAACACTGCGTACTAGGAAGAGTAAAGGTTTACACCACATTTCACATGTAAAATCATTTATTGAGAGATAATCTGCTTTTTAACTTAGTCTTTGCTATAAAATTTTTCACTTTACATTACTAGTATGCTTTGTCAGACTTAGAATCTGTTAACATGCAACAATGTTTGAAGTTAAATATGCAGTCAAGAACCAAGAGAACTTATTTAAACAGAAATTACCACTGCATTGTGATAGCGAACAGACGTCACAGTGTTATTGTGGGTGTACATTCTTGCTTGTTAGTTGCACGATTACATAACGACTATGAGGCTTACATACTTAGCACATGTACTGATACTGCTAATAAGATTTTAATGCAACATTTTGGTTTACTTGAAAATACATTCTGGATTTAAAGGACTTTCTGTGAGGTACCAGATGACACAGTGGTTAGTTTATGTGACAGCTACACGATTTTATCACGACGCTACTAATGAGTGACTATTTACAATGTTGCTTTTGCGGTGTATCTGTTTTATATCTGCACAGTTTTTCTGAATTCTTCTGTAAAGTAAAACATGTTTTTGTAGTAACTTTTGTGGTATAGCTACAATGAGACAGCCTCTTTCGTAGCACAACAATACGTTACAGCACAGTACTTTTTTCATCACAACAATAAGCATAATAACTAAGATATCTATACGCAAAGCATTTCACTTTTGTTTATCATGAGGTAAGTACATTGACTTCTGCAGAACTTAGCTTTCGGAGGACAATAACTACGACACTTCCACAGGGATTATCTTACAGCAAGACGCACATTTAGCGCTACAGGACACGTATTTGAGTGATTAATTTTGTACTTAAATCATTTATTTTTAAAGATATTTGAAGTACAATGATACAAAGGTTTTCCGTAATACATTTCATTCCATTGTTGTAATCTGTAACACCTGAGGGTATAATTACATTAATCCTCAGGGGGGTACACGCCTACTTTGTGTACCATGTGTTTGGCAAGCACAAGGAGCCCTAGCTAATATGGTATTTGCTTATACAACTTTACACATCGGTACCATATTCCTCTAACACATAAATTACACAGCTATCTGATCATTTAACTGAGAGAGATAAACATTTTTTTTACTACATCAGTGACTGATGTTTACGTAATTACACAGTTGGATAACTTCACAACACACTTACGAAATTGTATTTTGTCTGTAGTTTGTGAAATGTTCATATTTTTTTTTGGAACCATTGTGATACTATGAGAGCTTTGAATGATGTATTTGGTATGGGATCATGATTTTTAAAGTACGTTTGAGGTAGATAACACTATTTAAATGAGCAGAGAATTTTTTTTTAGGTTTTGAAATTATTGCAGAAAGCTACGACGTTTTTGAGATTTGACTGAGGTGTTATGATGTTATTATTACAACGACGATGTGCATTGTGCTGTTGAGGAATGTTTATTATGCTATGTATTTATTATGATGAAATATTGAAGAAGTGTTGACGAATATATTTATGTGTAATAAGGTAAGGAGTAATGAATAGTGGTTAGGGACTCTGACTTGTGATAAAGGATGTTGGAAACCAAGAATCGTACTTTAAGAGTTATGAAATGTGTGTAAATGCGTGAATGTATCACAATGCCAACAAAAATTTTTTGGACACTGTTATATCAATAGCATTCTGTTTCTACAGATTTGTAATGCAAATTCTTGACCTGTGAAATATTTTTATATGAGACTGTCACTGTAGCGGAAACAGCTGTCGTAAATATTTCGGTAAGAAAGTTAAGTGACCACCTTCACGTAATGCGTCGTGTGCACCCAGCTGTGCGATAGACGCCCAAAAAAAAAGCCATTAATGTGTGCCTTTCAGAGGCACAGGTGGAGAAAAAAAAAGGGGCCATTATCCTCGCTATTGACATTCCTTTGTAGAAAGCATCGCAAATACGACACGCTCATTACTTGGAAACATAATTTATCATACTTTGTGCTACTTACTGAAATGCTTATGAATTGATGGGAAATATTCTTACATCTGCAAACCTGATTATGACAAGTGTCTTTCTACGAGAGTTGAGAGCTACTGACTTAAGAAATGTCACATAGCTATTGAATGATGTTTTTATGCTTTGGTTTTTGTAATTGCTTATTTCATTTGATATCTGTTTTCCAGCTGTGTTGCAGCATTGTTTTTATAAAATAAACTTAAATTCATCTGCTAATGTGAACACTTTCTGTCAACAGATCTATTAAATAATTATGTTCTGATCTACATTCTTCAAATAAGGAGCTCTTGGAATGGAAAGAACAATAAGAAGGGACTAATAACAGTAACTGCATATATAATTTTCTTTTCGAGTACTTGGTAATTTTTTGTAGAATTAGTTTTTGTGGTGCACCACTTTAATTACATAGACATTAAAATGTGAATATACATTTCCCTTGTCTGCACTGTTGTCTTTAGTGTAATATTTTTTTCTGCTTGAGCTATGTCATGTTTAGATATAAGTTATTTCATTTGCTGCTGCTGTTTGCCAGGCATAATGTTACTGAATTTGACTTTGTATTACGCTGTTAAGCCAGTTTACTACTGATTTATTTTTCTTGTTTGCTGCACAGTGCCTTATATTTGTTGTAATATTGCAATTGCTTTGCCAATTTGAATTTTTTGTCATTGATGTTTGTGTTAATTGTTTTGTGCTGCTGCATTGCCTTGTCCCTTAGTTTAGCATCTGAGCTCAGTAGATTTAACTTAGCTTAAGAGGGGGTAGACTATATAAGAGAATGAGTTATGACGAATTGGAAGAAATGCATTGAGAAGCTATAAGAAAATGGCTTGGCCAAAAAAGTAGTGTACAGTGGAGAAAAACTATTTTTGAAAGAGGATATGAACAAAAAAGTATGGTTTAGTGACAACAGGTTTAGGTAGGATTTTCTTGGAAATAAATGATGAGGTAAGATAATGGAAAATAAATAATGAGGTAAGAAATATGTGAACATATAAATACAGAAAGCATGCTTGGATAGGATTTTTTTTGGTGGAAACAAATGTTGAAATAAGAAAAAAAAGATCTATGGAATGAAGTTTTAGGTTGGACTGCCGAACCAAATGTTACACTGAAAACAAGCCCTGCCCTTTCCTCTTGTGTTATTCTGCTATGTGTTTGTGTACTCTTGTATATTTGTGTTTTTCCTGTCTTTATGTGTTTAGCTGATATGAGTTATGTTGTGGAATTTTTCTGCTAATATGTTATTTTCTTTGTAAAGATGTTTAGACATTATTTATTCTGTTTTGTTTTAATGCTCATGTGTGAAGTTGATGTTTCGAAAGTTATTCTGATCTTTTATGTACGTTTTTATGTCATAATTCCTGTAACACTGATGTATATGTTTATTTCTTTTCTTTTGTAAAGCCTGCACTACAAATGTTATCTGTATTGTTATGTTCTTTAATGATGTATTTTGTAACTTTGTAATTGTATTCTTGTGTTATAAAATTGTAATTGACACCAGTTCATCAAATTAAGTAACTCGTAAGTTACATTTCACTGCACACGTTTCTGTTGGTCATAGTATATGGATAATATGTGAGAATTAGGGACTGATAGTGTTTGCACGTGTGTTAATAATTCAGCAAGGGACTGGATAACAGCATTGCTGGTTCTAAGGACAATTCCAAAAAGCTTTGTGAGTGCACAAGTGGTGGTTATGGACTTGCTATATTATCTGCAAGACTCTTCAGTGGTGATTGTGCACCTGCACAGTCACAACAGATGGCTGCTGGCCATCTCTACAAGGACTACAGTGGGTCTGCATCTTTGATGACCCAGCAGTACCATTATCTCCACAAGGACTACAGTGGGTCTGCATCTTTGATGACCCACCAGTACCATTATCTCTACAAGGACTACAGTGGGTCTGCATCTTTGATGACCCACCAGTACCATTATCTCCAAAAGGACTACAGTGGGTCTGCATCTTTGATGACCCACCTGTACCATTATCTCCACAAGGACTACAGTGGGTCTGCATCTTTGATGACCCACCAGTACCATTATTTCTACAAGGACTGCAGTGGGTCTGCACCTCTGGTGGCCCACCAATACCTTAATCTCTACCAGGACTACAGTGGGTCTACTCTGTGATGACCTACCTACCAATATTCTTCAACTTCTACTGACTCTGCTGTGGGTTTGCTCTGTTGTGGCCCTTTACCTGTCTGCATGTCGAGAGTCAGCATTGTCTTTCTGTTGGAAGGACAACACTACTTCTTCAAGACTGCATGGAAATCCACTACTTATGTGTGCATTGTCTTTTACTGCTCAGACTTTGAGAAAAGAAACGGCAGTTTTACTGTGATGCATGATCAGGACTGTCTTTATGGACTGTGAGAAAATTTTAGCTTTTGACTAACAGTGCATTAATAAGTGTGTGCATTGGATATCTTTGTTATTGTAATTATGAAAAATTTTATCAAATCATTATTGGCCACTGCCCAAAACAATTTCTAAAATTTTTTTGTGGGGAGCATGGGGGCTATGTAAGTAGGCTGTTTATGTTTTCTTATTGGCAACGTTACGTAGCGCTCTGTATGAAAATCACTGGCTGTGCTGTGTGCAGTCTGTGGCTAGTTTGCATTGTTGTCTGCCATTGTAGTGTTGGGCAGCTGGATGTGAACAGCGCGTAGCGTTGCGCAGTTGGAGGTGAGCAGCCAGCAGTGGTGGATGTGTGGAAGGAAATGGCGGAGTTTTGAAATTACATATATTATTACTTTTGATGATATTAAGGTAAATACATTGTTTGTTCTCTATTAAAATCTTTCATTTGCTAACTATCCCTATTAGTAGTTAGTGCCTTCCGTAGTTTGAATCTTTTATTTGGCTGGCAGTAGTGGCGCTCGCTGTATTGCAGTAGTTCGAGTAACCAAGATTTTTGTGGGGTAAGCGATTTGTGAAACGTATAGGTTAATGTTAGTCAGGGCCATTTTTTGTAGGGATTTTTGAAAGTCAGATTGCGTTGCGCTAAAAATATTGTGTGTCACTTTCAGTTTAAGCACAGTCATGTATAATTGTTGAAAGGGGACGTTTCAGATTGAATCCAAGTGATATAAATATGTTGAGTAATTTCAGTATGTAGATAAAAGAACAGCATGAGAAGATTTATTTTTTCAAGACAGTTACAAGCAACACACAAAAAATGTAAAGTACCATTTCTGTAAGACGTTGAAGAGTCGACAAAAAGGTAAAGAACCATGACACATATCTACGTATCTAGATAATTTCATACGACGTGAACACTTTATGACAAGATCATTGTATTTAGCAGTTAAACTAGATGGATAATCACTGAAAATTTCTTTCCAATGCTTCTAGTGTCAGTAAATAAGAGTCTTGGCTCAATGAGAAGGTCCCACAGAACACCAACCTTGTATATACCCATATATTTTATGTTGCCACACATAGTTGCAGTATTTAGATATAGTACTCTCTAAAACCTTTTAAATATTGCCCTTCATTAAAACAAGCAAGTTCTGTATGAGCACTTCTCGGGATTTTGAACATTGCTTATGCTTGAGCCTTGATTTTCTTTTGTGTTTAGCTGCCCTATCTGTGTCCCACGCATTAACTTGAGCACACTGTGTATAATTGCAAGACTTGTCATTACAAATAGACAATGTCGATCTTGTCAGTCTGTAATGCAGTCCTAATATAAAGTAAGGATACTATCTGGACAGTCTAAATCGTAACTTGCATGAGACAAGGGTTGTTAACTCTCTCTATTGTAATTTATGGCATTAATACTTACGTCATAAGGTGGGCTAATTGTCTTTTAAATATGTTAGTTGGGAATATCATGGGTACGTTGAAAGCCCTTAGATTCTGTGAGGATGGAAATGATGTGCGCTATAAAATGTTAACCAATGGGAGTATGATGATGTGAGCTCAGTCTGTAGAAAACAAGACTGTTACGCCTGTGAATAAATGACATGATACAGACAGTGATAAACATTGCAAAGGTGATGGTGGCATGTTCTGAGGTAGTACTGTGTCGAAGCGTGTTGCTGTGAATCGCAAAACAGATTAAAAATCTGCCAGCGCACGCTTGCAGCGGGATGTGGTACTCACCAGTAACGTACTCACGAACGGGTCGTCTGCTGCCGGTGTGGTACAAATTTATGATGGTGTCATCCAGTGTAAAGTGAGCCGTCTGCACGCATGGTACGCGAAGACTCGCCATGAAGACTACATTGTTACGATATACTGTTGTTTTTGTTGCATTTTACGGTTTTATTGACAAGATTAGCATCTATTCTTGGTTTTCAAATGGTATATTGAAATGTCAATTGAAACAAAAATCGCCTTGTGTATATTTTGTCATGTGGCAACAAGTTGGAAAAGAGCTGTGGCGAATTTCTTGTTGTGCTCTTGAGTCCGTTGAAAGTCGAGGTGTTTATTTGCAGGTTCGTTCGCCCATCTCCCTAGAGTCTCTCCAACTGCATGTCGATGTAGTGTAGCTGAAACTTTCTATGGTAATTTGACTAGTAAGAATAATATTTATGTTCGAGTTTCAACTACTTATTTACCAGAGATGATCATTTGTTTATTTCTTCCTTGAATACAACTTTTACTTTTAGTATCGAGTTGTAATACGTAACATTCACAATATAAGTTCCCTTCGTCTCTTTCAGAGCAATAACAAAACCAGAGTCATCAACATTACCTTTGACAACAGAATTGATAAAAATTATTGATAATACCATGGAGGTAAGAATAGAGGGAGACGCCGTGACGTCACAGCTGTGAAGCTATGTGAAGCCGAGGGTAGCCATCTCAATCCGACCAAAACATTGCTGCTGTAAGCTTGTGTGCATAGGCTTGTCGCTCGCTTTTGGAAGGATTTTGCGCTATTATGGCGACTTGTGTGGTGTTCGGATGTACGAATCGTTCTGATTGTGCTGCGAAATCGAAGGGAATAACATTTCATGTGTAAGTTGTCTCGTTAAGGGGCTCCAGAAAGGCTCAAAATCATGAAAAGTTCAATTTTTACTTTTTTGCGTTTTCTGAATCTGCAGACTATTACCTTTTTATAGATATATAATTTATTCAATTCCAAAGACTACAACTATTTTAAATTTTTTTTTGAAATGTGTTCTACATGGGCATGACCCACTGTGGTGCTATTAAACTGCTGTCAAATGGTGTTATTATTAACGTCCGTGTTCATCAGGTACATTTTAGTGATGTGAGATAAAGTATGTGTTGTGGCTAACCTGTGATGGTTCAATATATATCGCTGGTGTGATTGTCGATTGTTTCATGTTTATTTACTCTGTCGTTATCTCGAAAATATTCGTAATTAATTCTGTTTCTTGAGTGTCTGTTTTGTTGAAGTATAATAATGAATAAAAGTAAATTTATTAGAAATCCTCTGAAGGCTTTTAAGAAAAGGAGAAATGTTGGAAAGCCAAAGGTATGCGTTATTACTGTAAACAAAAAGACGATAACCAAGTGAGTGAACCTAACCTCTCAAGTACACCTGCCCATAGCAGTCAAAGTGGGAAAGAAAATACTTCACAGAAGAAGCTTGGTTCAATGAGTGAAAACTATGAATGTTTTATGGGCGAATCGGATGTGAATGAAATATTTGATATGTCGGTTCTCAAAGGAATTTTTTCAAACTGTGTAAGATGTATTCATTGTAGTGAAGTTGGTCTGGAACTCTCCATAATAAACCACGTAGGACTTGCTAGTGAAATACAACTGAAATGTGATAAGTGTTCATACATGACCACCTTTTGGAACAGTGTTGCAGTAACTGCAACTGAAGAAAATGGTAGCAAAATCTACGAACACAACATTAGATTTGTTTATTCCTTGCGTTCAGTTGGTAAGGGTACTACTGCAGGTGCAATTTTCTGTGGCATCATGAATCTTCCAAATCCCCCAACCAAGTTTACGACCTATAATAAATTAATAGGGTCTAAAGTAGAAGATGTCTGTATAGAATCTATGAAGAACACTGTGGAAGAGGCAGTAATGGAAAATAATGGTAACAGAGATTTGACTGCAGCGTTCGATGGTACCTGGCATAAACGGGGACACACATCTCTTCATGGTGTAGTATCTGACACCAGTATGTATACAGGGAAAGTTTTAGATGTAGCAGTAATATCAAAGTATTGTAGATGTCCACAAAAATATAAAGGTACACATGAAAATAATTGCAAAGCTAACTATAGTGGCAGTAGTGGAGGAATGGAAGTGGCTGGTGTTGCCAGTATATTCCAGCATTCTGAGGCGTGTGATAAAGTGCGATATGTTAATTACCTTGGTGACGGTGATTCTAAAAGTTTCAAACATGTTCAAGGACTGAAGCCCTATGGTGATGATGTTGTAGTGCAGAAATTTGAGTGTATTGGACACGTACAGAAGCGAATGGGAACAAGACTTCGGCGACTGAAAGCTTCGTACAAAAAACAAAAACTCAGTGATGGTAAAGGGTTGGATGGGAAGGGAAGGTTAACTGACAGTGTAATTGACAAAATACAGAACTATTATGGAATGGCTATTAGGCAAAATACACAAAGTGTCGACGAAATGAAGAAGGCCGTTTGGGCTCTTTTTTTTTCATACTTCTTCAACCGATGAAAATCCCCAACATAGCTTGTGTCCCAAAGAAGAAGACAGTTGGTGTAAATATAACAAAGGATTGCTAACTGGTGAAGTGTACACTCATAAGCATAGTCTGCCTCATGCAATAATGGAGGTGATAAAACCTATTTTCAGAGACTTAGCAGCACCTGAACTGTTGAAAAAGTGTATTCACGGAAAAACTCAAAACCCCAATGAAAGTGTAAATAGTGTTATATGGTCGAGAATCCCCAAGACTGTATTTGTTGGAATAGAAACACTTCACTTTGGTGTGTATGATGCTGTTGCGACTTTCAATGAGGGCAACATTGTAAGGTGCGAGGTATTTAGAAATATGGGAATGAAGATAGGTTCTAACATGGTACAAGCGATGCTTGCTTTAGACAAGGAACGCCTTCGGGCTGCAGACAGGGCTGTAAAGAGTCTAGAAATACAAGCAAGAGTAAACAGGAGGAGGAACAAGAGGAAGCTGGAGGAGGAGTTTGCAGAGGATGAAGATAATCCATCCTATGGACCTGGAATGCACTAAAACGTTAATCCAATCTTTGTCGCTCGATTCCCAAAACTTTTATTTTCTCATACTAATTACGTGTTTTCTAAGGACCTTCCAAACATATTTGTTTCAAACTTTCAGTAAATGTTACACAGTACCTTCTGCATAATTTAACACAGCCTTTTTCCAAAAAACTGTCTATTTTTGAATATATAAATAAAAAATTGCAAAAAAAGTTGTGAATTTTCATCACAATTGAAAAAAAAATCATCTTTAATAACTGAACTAAAATTTTGTAAAATCCCTGTGTTAAGTTGTAGCCCATATTCCAATAAATAATCTGTAAAAAGTTCAACTTCCTACTTCCAATACTTTGTGAGGAAAGATGTAATTTATAAGCGTTATTTTAACATTGCAAGTATAGGGCGTTCTGGAGCCCCTTAAGTGTGATTTTATAACTTCATTGTGAATGAACGTGTGCTACATCGGTACCTGTACTATAGCGTGTTTTTCTCCTGTATGATTTTAGATTTCCTAAAAATGAAAGTCGGAAAGCTCTGTGGGAGAATGCCGTGAGGAGGAAGAATTGGCGTGCGTCTAAATGGAGCACTATATGTTCTCAGCATTTCCGAGAAGAGGACATAGACCGAACTTCCCTTTCAACAGTAAGGCTCCGAGAAAATGCTGTACCATCAGTTTTCCCTACACACCCAAAACATTTGCAAAAGGTATGCTAATTCAAAGAATTAAATTCTTAGTTTTCAAGTTCACGTTTCAGTATAATACGTACGTATCGTCGATAATCGAAGTGTTGAGTAACTCACTTTGTCTTCATCATGTACCAAATTAAAAGCTAACACTACATTAACTGGCGTAAAGTATAGGCCTAAACAGGACACTGTGTAGATTTGCCATTCTATGTACCGTATTTCAGTAAATATTGGTGGTAATGAACAGTGTTTTCCAGTAATGTAACGTAACTGAAATGTCCCAGTACGTATTACAAACAAGATGTATTTATGGGGCTTTGGAAGGAGGGTATAGCTAACTTAGTTTTCAGTTTCTATTATTTAGTTTGTGATACACGTTTATTACTGAATTAACAAAATTGTATCGTTTACATTAGCTATTCGTAATATTACATTAAAAACAATTTTTAATCAGAAGAAATACGGAATTTCGCCTTTGCGAGATTTTATTTTAAACAAAAACTGTGAAACAACCAATCTGATGACGTTACATGCGTATATGGTGCAATTAGCGACTGTAATACACGCAGCGCTATAGCACACTGGCAATGTTTTGGTCAGAGGGTCATGGCAGCGAGCCACGCCCCCATGGCTTCAAAACGTAGTACGGCTGGGATACGTAGCGCCATCTCCCCTTATTCTTACCTCCATGGATAATACAATGATAATATTCGATTTTCTTGTGGAAGGAGTAACGTCTTTGGTTCCTACCATAGAGTAAATATCTCTAGAGTGAGCATTCACATGCACAGAACAGATTTTGTGTTGTCAACATACATTGCCGGCCTGGTCACGTGATCTCGGGACGTCGTGTGTTTGTCCGTATAGCGCCCTGTATATTTAGAATGTCACTACATCCCTAGTACAGACGGATTCTTTACGTACGTATCGTGGATTATTTATATATATTGCGCAGACATTTTAACAGTATCCATTTGATAACGGGAATAAACCAGCTACGTAACTTTTAAGGGCAAGTGATATTACATTCAGCTTCTTTGCGATAGGTGTCATAGTTCAGATGCGCTCGATTTTTGGTAGTTTTTGGTATGATACCGCACTTTATAGTATTACAGAGCTTGAAGTACATTTTTGCAGTGATAGTCCTGCAAAACGACTTGACAGTACGCTAGTACTTTTGCAAGTGTCCGAAAAACACCGAATTTACCACACATTAGCGATTATATCCCTGCTAATTCGTCCGTTTTTCTTGTATTTCTGCGTATTTATTTTCTCGTTTTTGCTACCTAAAGCACAATTTTTCTTACTGGTGGCACTTTGAGGTATTTATTTAATGCATTTTAAGTACTTGCTCCCAGTTTATTAAATAAATAGTAGACTGAGTAATCTATATACGTAATTGACAAGTCACTGATAAATGCATGGAAGCTAGTATTTAGTGAAACAACTAACCTTTCCCTTTCCTGTTCCACTAGCAAATTTACGAGAGGAAGCGATTGTTTGTAAGCTTTTGTACGAGCCGTAATATCTATTATATAGTCATAAAATCGTAGAAAAATAGGTCTACAGAATCAAGTCTTAATTATAATGCGTCTCGAAATTTTTAAACGTATACAGTGTTTCTTACTAAAATGAAAACTATAATTAGAGCTATATGGAATGTACCCATGAAAAGTTACTATCCCTCCTTTCACATATTTTTCTTTGCATCCGTAGCAACAACAGTAATTCACCATCGCTATTACACTATCAACAAACGGTGAAACACAACAAAAACTCTTGGTATTATAAACTTCAAACGCTGCAGAAAGCACACACGCACAGCGAAGTCCCGAAATCACGTGACAATGCTGGTTTAATGTTGACATCATGTGCAGAATGCAATGCTCACTCCAGAGATATTTACTCTATGGTTCCTACAAGCAGCACAATATCTGACCCCGTTATTTCCGTAGTAAACTCTTGTTACAATGGCATCCCCAGGAGTACAACAGAATGAGTTACGAATCGATGCTGAACTCCTGCATTAGACAGTTCAAAGTTCACATTTCAAAAAAAATCAAATGACTCTAAGCACTATGGGACTTAACATCTGAGGTCATCAGTCCCCTAGGCTTAGAACTACTTAAACCTAACTAACCTAAGGACGTCACACACATCCATGCCTGAGGCAGGATTCGAACCTGGGACTGCATCAGCAGCGCGGTTCCAGACTGAAGTGCCTATAACTGCTCGGCCACAGCGGCCGGCTGTTAAATAACAAATAGCATTTGTAACTTGACAACATATTTCCAAGAATACACTACTGGCCATTAAAATTCCTACACCACGAAGATGACGTGCTACAGACGCGAAATTTAACCGGCAGTTCACATTTCAGTTACCAAATGCAATATTCTTTATATGTTTTCATACCATGTTAGTTTTAATATATTAATACGATTACATTACGTTTTCCAATTAGATATTGCTCTTGTGTGTCATGACAATAATTATGTATTAATCTACATCTGTATTTTCTTGTAGTGACGTAGGTTTAAGTGTTGTCTGGTGTTCACTATGTTTTATTACAGTTCTCAAAACTTGAAAAAACTGTCCTGGATTGTAACTTTCCTCCTCATTCAAGCATGGATGGACAGGAAAACGAGGAAAAACCGCATAGAGGCCTTCAGCACTGAGAGTTGCAATGTGAGTGTCAATGTGTATTGATTGGACTAATTATGTATGCTTAATAACGTTCGATAAACTTTTCAGTGCCCTAGTATTAGTCATGTCACTCAGGTACATGTCTGATATCGCAACCATTGGACATTACATTCTTCTAATATACAGTTGTCGTCTTCTGTCGTCGTGTCGGTGACAGATGATGAAGAAGTTGACAGCAAAGTCGGCCAAAATCTGGATAGAAAAGGAAAACATGTTCAGAATGGCAGTTGACATGGACTATAGGGTTGTACAGGAAACAACTCAATGATAGAACTTGGAACAATCACCGTAATAGGGATTAGAATTTGGGCAGGGAATTTCAATAAGCTGCGCGTGTAACAAATGGCTGAGAACTTCTATGTAATCCATTCACACACAACGAATTGGTGGTCCTTAGAAATTCAAATTTACGTTTGCCCTGTGAATCTTAGAAATTATTAACATAACTAATATGTAGCCTCTGGTCCGCATAAATTAGGGAAAAATTCAGAGCACAACGTTCTTTCGGTTACCATGAGAACACAAAATGTCTTTAGTGACCACTTAATTTAATAATTGTAGCACACCATTCATGGAAATGTAAAGATCTATTACGACATGTCAGTTCGTTGCAAATCGAGTAAATAGACTTGATCACAATCCATGACACTGATTTGATGTTCATGACATATCACATTACATCACTTGGTAGCACAACTTATCACAAAATTACAAGTAAAAATGAACTGTTAACACAAGTTTCAGTACAAAGTTCATGTTAAAAACAAAATTAGAAATGTTCAGAATGTAACTGTATGTACCAATTACTTTGTAATGTGAACGCATAACGACTCATTCCACATCATTACGACCTATGACGCAAAATGATCCACGAAACATGTTACTAACTACACAAAGTTCACACACATCATTATGTGTCTTTGAAAATCATTGCACAGGGGATCACATCACTAAATTATTCTATGAAAACACTGTGTCTAAATGTCCTTAGAACACAGATAGTCCCACAGTCATTTCTTTACAAACATTCCTTACACTCTTTATTACAAGTCAACTAAAGCATTAAAAATTACAATGACTACTTGCATGGATTACGGCTGCACTTTTATACATACAGATTAATATCGGTGTCTACTGATTCATCTCACAGGAATGGGAATCCTAACCACGAGAAAAATGATTAAAGGCCAAAAAATGCCAAAAGGACTCGAATAGACATAATCCAGATCTTTATATTGGTAATAGACATAACTAACTATGTGGAGATGTAGTTAAGTGTAGAAACGCCAAATCAAACACCTTTCAGTCGTGTAATTTTCCAAATTGTTGCTTTATTGGGCTACCAGTTTCGGCGATATATTACGCCATCTTCAGGTCCTCTGACCGAAGTGTAGGAAGATTCGGCAGGTGCTGTTTGAAGTGATCGCTGTCTCAAAAATCTACAGATCAGTCTCTGAATGTTGGCCCCTATTTTGACTGGAACCGTGGATGGAATCTTCCTACGCGTCGCTCAGGGGGCCTGAAGATGGCCGAAACCGGTAGCCCAATAAAATAACAATTAGGAAATTTAGACTGCTGAAAGGTGTCCGATTTGACATTCTATACTGAACAGCCGAGATCCCGAACTATTATTGTGTGTGTAATGCAGGAATAGATCACTCGCATCCTCTTCAGTAAAAATTAAAACCTATCACTACTGACGTAATACTACGAAAAAATAACAAATTTGCATAATAAAACTGCTGCAACAATGTCACATGCACTTAATATTAATATGCATGGAACACAAACAACCTAATATATGTAGTGGCAAAATTATATCTCAACTAATAGTATACCTCAGTTTTGTCTGTCAGTGAAATATGAATGTAGTTGAGAAAAAACACTAACTGAAAACTTATCACTGAACATTATAAGAAAATATTTCTATCACTGATTACATCAGTCTTTAGAACACTATCGTTTTAGATCATGAAGAAGGTGCATCGCCTTTACCTTATTACGAGTGGGATAACATAACACATATGTACCAGACTTTGGTATTGATATAATCTGGTATGATCCTGAGTACACAAGCGACCTTTTTTTTTTTTTTTTTTTTTCTTCTTAAGTAATGAAGCCTTTGGGTGACTCTTTAGTAACACCTTTGTTCCCACTGGGTATAGCTGCGTCCTCTTCAACAGCTGGTCATACTGCTTCTTGCTTTGTTGTGCATTTGCCTTCATTTTATTTGATGCTCGATGAATCTTGGCCTCCCCAGACTCCTCTGTAACCGTCATCTTCGGCAAACAAGTTATTTACTCATTGTTTTCCTTTTTACTCAACAGAAGTTCTATTGGCGTAGCCTCAGTCGATGAGTGAGTCAAATTATTGTATTCTTCTTCAGTGCACTCACAATGTTTGTTTATGGTGGCAATATGTACGGATAAATCTCTTCAATTCACGAAACAACCTCTCTCTTTGGTTGGCTTCCGGATCGAACCTGGAGATCAAAATTTTCCTAATCCCGTTGTTTCGTAAATATGTTCTCCACCTGTATACCATAAAGTTGGTAGCTTTGTGTGACAATAATGCATATGACTTGCCAACACACTGAATGTAATAATTTGCGAGTCTGTTGATGATGAATTGCATGGCAAACATCTTGACAGGAAACAGTTTTTACATATTTGGTAAATAGGTCGTAAAATCCTACAATGTATTTAACATTCCCTCTCTAACGAAGTAGGGGTCCCATTACATCAACACCCACAACCTGTAGTGGTTTTTCTATGATGATCGAATGTAAAATTACTGGGTACTGTGGTTTCAAAGTTTAGCCTTTTGACATATTTCACATTTATTTATTATTTACTGGACACTTCTTCTTAGATTAGAAACATGACAATATATTTCAATATTTTCTAAGACTCTGTAAATTCTACAGTGAATCCATACTAAGCATGTATGCCAGATTAATTTTTCTACACAGTCTTATGGAATGCAGACACACCAACTTTTTGACTGAGGATGTCTCCTGTGAGATAAAACATTATCGTATAACTGTTAAAGCTCTCTTATCTTTGCTGAACTTCCTGCTTCAATCTTAGTGTAACATGATTCCAATGAGAATTAGTTTGCTGCAGATGTGCCATGTTTCTACACATTCTAAGATAGGCTCGACAATTTTCTACGTCCTCCATAAACAAAACTTTAAACTCTGTCGTTTGTTCTTCTATATCAGTAGCGCCTGTTAATACTTCTGGGAGTCTTGAGAAGGCATCTGCAATAATATTTTCTTTGTCATGCACATATTTAATTTCAAAATGATATTCCTGTAGAATGAGTATCCATCAGGCTAATGGTGGATGTAAAAGATTGTAGTTATTAAAAAAGTTCAGTGCTTGATAATTGCAATATACCTTTGTATCTGCTCCAAGCTGTTATAATGAAATTTACAAAACGCTCGTAACACTGCCAGTGCCTCCAGTCGTGTATGGTCGCTCACAGTTTGTAAGCATTCGACTTGCAAAAGCTATGGCGCAAAAAGTAGGTAATCCATCGACTAACTGAATCTGAAACAGACAGACTACTAATCCACAGGTCGATGCATCTGTCATTAATCCAAAATCTATCATCATATCTAGATAACGTAACAGTGGTTTTTATATTGTCAAATGCTATCTGGCACGCATGAGTCCATTGCCATGACACATTCTTCATTAATAAATTTAACAAGTGCTCCGAATTTAGGACTTGATTTGGTATAAAACGACAGTGAAATGAGGCTATTCCTAAAAAATGTCTTCAATTACATTTTATTGCATGGTGGTGCTGCACTCTCTATTGCACTGACCTTTTTTCTCGTAAGAAAAATCCCACACAAAGAAACTAAATGTCCAAGGAAGTTGATATCTGTCATTGCAAACCTCGACTTTTTGAGGTTGGCAGTCAACCCTGATTGTCGAAAATTTTTCAGAATGCGTCTTAGAATCTCTACCAAATTGGTGCTGCAATTAAGATATCATCAACAAACGGTGTAGCCAACCCATGTAACTCAGGTTCCAACACAGTGTCTAGTGCTGAAATGAATACACCTAAACTAACGGTAAGACCAAATGGCTATGCTGTAAATTGGTAACAGTGTCTCAAGTAAAGAAATGCTCCGTGATTTCGCGGGTTCCATCTCTAGTGCTACTTTTCGAAACAGAGATCTTAAATCTATTGTGGTGAAAATCTTGACACCAGTAAACTTTCGAATTGACTCTTCGGTATTGTGGGTTTGTGTCCTCTGTAGAAGAATTGTTTTATTTATTTCTCTGGCCCGGATACTGCCACAGATAAGCATTTCATTGTGTTTCTCGGTTGGTGGCTGACCTTAGCGCCCATGGCATGGAGTAACACCTGTGACAGCACGTTTTATTCCGTTTCACATTTAGATGACAAAGATGTCCTTTTATTATGCCTGGCTTCTCATCAAATACCATAACATACTGTCGTAGCAATTGTCTTGATCGTATCTTTCGCTGTGGTATTAGGGCATTATATTCAGTTACCTTTTCATTAATTTAACTGGTGTTCTTTAACAAGAAGAATTGGTCAGTGGTTGGTGAACGTCCTACAAGTATCACGAAAATTTTTTTTTATTGCAAGTCCTTGACAACGGCGTGCAAGTAATTCTTGTTCCTGCGCCAAAATGACTGTTAAGGGACTCCATCTTTATTTAACATGGGTTTACTGGAGGCAAAATCTATTATTGCATTCATCTCTCTCAGTAATTCACGCCCCAGAATCAAGTAACAATAGGGTTAGGTATCACCAGGCAAATGCAATCAATAGCCCCATTGCCAAGGTCCATGTTAGTTCTTGTTTGTAGTTTCACCGAATGTGAGCGTCCTCCTGCAGTACCAAGTATCTTGCAGTTCACCACAGGTAAGGTCGGCAAACTAGGTCGTCCCTGTAATTGCTTCATAAGAGCCGTGGAGGCAGCACTCACACTTGCGCCATTGTCGAAGATTGCCAAAACATTGAATCCCACAGTACTAACACTGATAGCTGCTTGTGGCACATTTTTTGGTTTAAAATTACAAGGTTGGTCACCAAGCAATAGTTCGTCCCTAACGTCAGCTCCATCGTTATACTGTATAATCTTAATATTACTGTCACAACCCCATTCACTTTTTCCGACCAGTCTTTCAAGCTGGTCGCATTTAGTTTTTCTGACGTAGATTGGTGGGTATAGCTTGTTCATCAGTAACGTCAGCAATAATAGGCAAACGATTTCTCCATTCATTACTTGCCTCATTAGGTTTCGGTTAATTGTTAGAATTTGCATTCCAATGTGATGTTCTGGATTTTATTGATAGCCGGGATTGTAGCGCCTATCATATCTTTTGTTCCTGTCTTAACTGCCATTTACATTAACTGCCGTTTCCATTTCTTGAGCTACTCATATTGTTGTACATAGTATTGCGAGAAACCCATTGTTGATTCTCTTCAGCATTCGATTCCTGCTTAAAGTTATTTGTATGCAAGCCTATTAGAATAATTCTTTCTGTTAGAACTATTTTGCCCATTGCAATTGTTACCTCTGGCTTCTACATCTTTCATCAACATGTCTACTGCATTCAGTGCAGACAAATATTCGACAAAATTGATAGCACTGAGAGGCAATAATTTATTTTGAATGTCAAATGGTAACTCCACTTTTAATATTCTAATATGATCTTTGGCAGAGACTGGTTTCGATAAATACTTCTTCTTATTACAGTACTGCCCAATGTAACTGCTTAGTGCACCTATCCGTGAATTGTACGGTTCTGGATTATAAATCTGCTTACGGATTCTCTCGTCTCGCTGCAGACCAATACTTTGCAAAAAAAAGCGTTCTCGAATTCGGCATATGCACTGCAAGTTCTGCACTTCAACTGCACAGAGAGCTCCGGTCACCTAACATATGTCCATTCACATAACTTATCTCCTGACTTCCGGTCCAGATTCCAGGTAATACGTCTTTGAATGACCTGATGAAAACGATTGGGTATATAGTTTTCTTCTTTGTATTAAAAGATGGAAACAGTCTGCACCTAATTTTTCTTCCATATGAAGTGCTGCATAATCACCCACATATATGGCTTTACATTTGCGTATGGTGATGTTAATGTTTTGCAGGGTCTGAACTAGCTCTGTTTGTCATGTGGTCATTATCAGCAATGACCGAGTAATTATCCTGCCAAGTACGACGTAGATTGTTCATTTGCTGATTGACATTTTCCATCTGCTTGTCTGTAGTTACACGCCTTTCAGAAAATTGTTCACTTAATAGAGTTCGAGCTTCTTGCAAACCTCTGAAAAGTTCTTGGATAGCAAAATCTTTCTCTGAAATGACTACACTTACCACTGACTGAACCTTCTCTTCAACAGTAGTAATCAGTTGTATACCTTTGTCTTCTAACCACTGGTGGAAAACCTACGTAAATGGTTCTGCTTGTTGAGTTGCGTGTTAATATCATACTGAACACGAGAGACGTCTCCTACTACTTGTGACAGCTCGGCAGTGCCTTAACTTCACATTTTCGAGCTCCAGTTTTAAATTATGAAATACATCTAGCAAATGTTTGTGCTGATCATGGAACTAACCGGATGCGTCAGCTAAACTTTTCTGTGCACTTGAACTCTGTAGAATGGCACTATCAAGTACTGTCTGTGATTCTATTATTTGATTTTGTAGTGCTGTCTTAGTGGCCTCTAATTCTGTCTGTAATGACGCCTGACTAATAAGAAATTCAGTTTTCAATGCGGTCGACATCTGCTCAATATGTGCCAACATTAATGTAAACGTATCACCAACCTCCTGTACGTTCACCGCCTGTTGAATATTTTGTGCCGCCTGTTGCACCATTCCAGCCTGCTGTCTTGTTTAAACCGTTCGAATTTTAATGTCGTACTCAGATTGTCGTAATTCATTCAAAATGATTACACCAATTACAGCTGAGTCATAAACAATCTTTTCCTGCTGTAATGTCTTGATTGTGAGTTTGAAACCGCGCGCCAGAAACAATCTAATGTGGACTGTGTAGCAACGAAGTCGCACATACAGTTGACACAAACGAATTATTAAAACTGACTACGTCTAATATACAAAAATGAAACTGCCTGTCTAGTGTTAATAATTCCATTCTACACTCTTTTAGAAGAGTCAGCAGAGATAGAAATGAAAATATACCCCTACTTTTCGTAGACTGCCGCGCAATCGTCATATGTTACAATTATTGTGATCTTAGTTTTTCTGATTTACATATATCTTCTCTGCAATACTCCAACAATCGTACGTGCAAAAATACAATATTAGTGTCTTACAATAGTAACATATACTTATTTGTAACAAATAGAATATGTTGTAAAGCGTGGTATGCGCTTTTCCAGACTCAAGATTAGCCCTGTCAATGGTTGACAAATTAAACTGATATTTTTGTTGTATTTTATAGTTTTATAGACACGATTAGACTCTATTCTTGGTTTTCAAATGGTGTATTGAAATTAATGTCCATTGAAACTAAACTTCGCCTAAGTGTGATTTGTCGTGTGGTAACATGTTCGTAAAGAGATGTGGCTAATTTCTTGTTGAGTGCTTTTGAGTCCATTGAAAGTCGCCGTGTATATTTGCAGGTTCGTTCGCCAGTCCCCCCCAGCGTCTCTCCAACTCCATGTCGACGTAGTGTCGCTGAAACTTTCTGTGGTAATTTGACTAGAAAGAGCAATATTTACGTTCGAGTTTCAGCTATTTACCAGAGACGAGCCCTTGTTTATTTCTTCCTTGAATACAACTTTTACTCTTGCTGTCAAGGTGTAATACGTAACATTCACAATTATAAGCTCCCTTCGTCTTTATCAGAGCAATAACAAAATCAGAGTCATCAACATTACATTCGATAACAGAGATAATAAAAATCAGAGATAATCTAATGATAATGTTCGCTTTCTTATGCAAGAAGTAACGTTTTTGGTTACTACACACGGCACAGTATCTGACATAGTTATTGCCGTAGTAAGATGTGAATTTACAACGACGCGCGGGAGTTGGGGGCCTGGAGAATGCCTCAACACCGCTTGTTGTTGAGTGCTCTTGAGTGCATTGAAAGTCGCCGTGTATATTTGCAGGTTCGTTCGCCAATCCCCCCCAGCGTCTCTCCAACTCCATGTCGACGTAGTGTCGCTGAAACTTTCTGTGGTAATTTGACTAGAAAGAGCAATATTTACGTTCGAGTTGCAGCTATTTACCAGAGACGAGCCCTTGTTTATTTCTTCCTTGAATACAACTTTTACTCTTGCTGTCAAGTTGTAATACGTAACATTCACAATTATAAGCTCCCTTCGTCTTTATCGGAGCAATAACAAAATCAGAGTCATCAACATTACATTCGATAACAGAGATAATAAAAATCAGAGATAATCTAATGATAATGTTCGCTTTCTTATGCAAGAAGTAACGTTTTTGGTTACTACACACGGCACAGTATCTGACATAGTTATTGCCGTAGTAAGATGTGAATTTACAACGACGCGCGGGAGTTGGGGGCCTGGAGAATGCCTCAACACCGCTGACTGTAGTGCGCGCCCCAATCATGGCTGTGAACACTCGGCGCGCCGGCTATGTTAAACAGGAATGCACGTTTGAAATCTAAATCTACAAGCCGACGGACACACTAAACATGTGCATCTTATAGGCCTTGAATAAAGTAATGACTTCACTTCAAATACTAGTTCATTATGAACTTAAGTAACTGTATTTCCGAACAGGCAACCATGTTGAGGGTAGTATCAAAGAATATCGGTCCGATGATGCACGTTCGTGTTACACCGCACCAGAGGCCGATTTTTTCATCATGGAGTGGTTGCTGACACACAATGTTAGGGTTCTCGTGTTCTGTGAATTCACATGACCAGAAGGATGAAACCATGCTTTATCACTTATAATGTAATGGAAAGGCTCTAACAAACCGTCGTTGATGTTAAGATGCTATGTTCAGCAATGTACACGTTCCTGAGTCATCCTCCCGTAATTGCTACACAACCATCACACTATATGGTTTTAAATTAAGACTTTGCAAAATCTGCTGGAAACTCTTCCTACTTAGATGCGCCTTTTAGCCACTTTACGTGTAGACTTTTTCGTCTCTGAATAATTTTTCGGTGAATGTCTGCAACAACTTCTGGTGTGCCAACTGAAGAAACTCTTGTCGCTTTACATTTTGCACAGACCCTTCGGTGCGCCAGTTTTTATACAGAATCTGTATTGCTCTCTTTGCTTGTAGTCCCCTATTCGGATATTTGACCCCGAAAATTTCACGAGTTTCCTTAATCGAATCTGTTTTCACATATCCTCTGTCGACAAAGTCATTTTGCAGACCGCAAAGAGAAAGTCTAACTTCGCTAATGAAATAAACTGAAACGCTGATAGAAGATTCTAACAATCGATTATTGCATAAAACTGTCCATTGTTGTAGCTGTTTACTCCATCTCAAAAGTCTCAAAAGTCGAAATATTGCATTCACATACAAAGGGGAGGCGGTCTACTTTTATCTGCGGCACCTTGTACTTTTTACTAACGTTGCGCAGCTGTGATCGTCAGACACCGCCGCCAGAGACCGTCCGACATCATCGGCCGACGGCTTGGTACCAGAGTGTCCGATCTTCTTCGTTAGTTTTTGGCGAGATCAAGGAGATTAGAATCTATTTTGGCCTACGCCTGCCAGGAAGAGAATGTGACAAGTACTGTTCACTCTTTCCTCTGTTATTGAAATAACCAGACAAATTTTACAAATATAAAGATGAAGAGAGACCCGTTCTATTACACACTCGATATGATTCGCGAGGACACTGAAAAGCAAGATTACAAAAACTTTCCAGTAACTTCAAATAAACTCAGCAAAACAGACATACACCCCTGGAAATGGAAAAAAGAACACATTGACACCGGTATGTCAAGCCCACCATACTTGCTCCGGACACTGCGAGAGGGCTGTACAAGCAATGATCACATGCACGGCACAGCGGACACACCAGGAACCGCGGTGTTGGCCGTCGAATGGCGCTAGCTGCGCAGCATTTGTGCACCGCCGCCGTCAGTGTCAGCCAGTTTGCCGTGGCATACGGAGCTCCATCGCAGTCTTTAACACTGGTAGCATGCCGCGACAGCGTGGACGTGAACCGTATGTGCAGTTGACGGACTTTGAGCGAGGGCGTATAGTGGCATGCGGGAGGCCGGGTGGACGTACCGCCGAATTGCTCAACACGTGGGGCGTGAGGTCTCCACAGTACATCGATGTTGTCGCCAGTGGTCGGCGGAAGGTGCACGTGCCCGTCGACCTGGGACCGGACCGCAGCGACGCACGGATGCACGCCAAGACCGTAGGATCCTACGTAGTGCCGTAGGGGACCGCACCGCCACTTCCCTGCAAATTAGGGACACTGTTGCTCCTGGGGTATCGGCGAGGACCATTCGCAACCGTCTCCATGAAGCTGGGCTACGGTCCCGCACACCGTTAGGCCGTCTTCCGCTCACGCCCCAACATCGTGCAGCCCGCCTCCAGTGGTGTCGCGACAGGCGTGAATGGAGGGACGAATGGAGACGTGTCGTCTTCAGCGATGAGAGTCGCTTCTGCCTTGGTGCCAATGATGGTCGTATGCGTGTTTGGCGCCGTGCAGGTGAGCGCCACAATCAGGACTGCATACGACCGAGGCACACAGGGCCAACACCCGGCATCATGGTGTGGGGAGCGATCTCCTACACTGGCCGTACACCACTGGTGATCGTCGAGGGGACACTGAATAGTGCACGGTACATCCAAACCGTCATCGAACCCATCGTTCTACCATTCCTAGACCGGCAAGGGAACTTGCTGTTCCAACACGACAATGCACGTCCGCATGTATCCCGTGCCACCCAACGTGCTCTAGAAGGTGTAAGTCAACTACCCTGGCCAGCAAGATCTCCGGATCTGTCCCCCATTGAGCATGTTTGGGACTGGATGAAGCGTCGTCTCACGCGGTCTGCACGTCCAGCACGAACGCTGGTCCAACTGAGGCGCCAGGTGGAAATGGCATGGCAAGCCGTTCCACAGGACTACATCCAGCATCTCTACGATCGTCTCCATGGGAGAATAGCAGCCTGCATTGCTGCGAAAGGTGGATATACACTGTACTAGTGCCGACATTGTGCATGCTCTGCTGCCTGTGTCTATGTGCCTGTGGTTCTGTCAGTGTGATCATGTGATGTATCTGACCCCAGGAATGTGTCAATAAAGTTTCCCCTTCCTGGGACAATGAATTCACGGTGTTCTTATTTCAATTTCCAGGAGTGTATGTTAATTAACCTTCAAAGAATGACATTCAGCACATGTTTGAAAGGCAGACATAAACTTTAGAATAAGATACTCTGAACACCGTAAGCACTGAACAGTGGAAACACATAACACCACTTTTGCGTTTTTTTATTGTGCCAGATCTGACGATTGGATAACCCAAAACTCGTCACGAGTAATTAAAAACAAGGAAACAAATTTTTGGCGGCTGAGACAAGTATACAATCATTAGTGCTGTTCAATTAATAATTATTAAAAGTTGTTCGAAACTTGTAATTTCCAATAAAGCAGCGTTTTCAGACAACAGTCTTAGACACATCCCTATTATTATATTTCTCATCCTCACGGTGCTACAGATTTTTTCTTTCTAGTACTAACTTCAAAAATTTCTCATAATCCATGTTATGCGCATGGAAACGTCGGCTGGTTTGACCGAAGGAAAAAAAAATGCTTTAAATTCCGCCGACCGTCATCCGTAGTTAGTACGTTAGATTGTACTGGCGTAATGCTTTTAAAAGATTGGCCGTCTTAAGCCAATGTCGGTCGTCGGTGGAATGCACCGATGTCGGTGCTACTGTGACCCCGGCCTCAGTTGAACGGTGACTGGTCAAGTGTCTTCCTCACCCCATCCCACTTACCACTTGCCCGCCACTGGACAAGTGTGAACAGCTGCACACCTGTTTAATGGCGCGCGTTAGTGGTACAGTGAAACTATGCCTCACTCAAGAGCCATCTTTTGAATTCAAAGGAATGCATAAAAAATAATCCAAGAAAGAGGTTTCAAATTTCAGGCCCATATTATCAACGCCTATATTCAGTAAAGTAGTTAAAGTTGTATTGCTGACACAACTCGGTGATCATTTCTTGAAAAATAAGTTATTAACAGAAGCAAAGCTTAGTTTCCAAAAGGATCACACCACTATCGCAACAATTACAGTGTTTCTTCATGAAGTGTATTATGTCCTTGATCAAAGTATGCGAATTGTTGACATATTTCTAGACTTCACTACGGCTGTTATGCCATAAATCATGAGTTATTCCTAAGTAAACTTGAGGCCTTCAGTATAAATGCTGCATCCATGCAGTTGCTGACTACATACGTAGTCAACTGTAAGCAGTGAACAAAGCTCACTTACAAAATCAGTGATCAGGTTATAAATTTCCGTTCCAGGTATGAAACAGACACATGAGGTGTACGCCAGGGCTCAGTTTTGGGGCCTTTCCTCTTTCTTGTGTATGTAAATGATATAGAGCCACCTCTTATCTCCCAGTTGGCAATCTATGCTCCTTATACCTTGCTGTTATTTATTGGCAAACAAAATGATGGGTTAACACTGGTAGGCAACTGAGGGACTATAGTTCGATTAAAATTACTTGACAGTTGACACTTCATGGGCTGGAGCTGGTTTCCTCCAATCAGAGCACTCAATATCACACCCGAACCGTTCGCCATTGCCAAACTGCTGTAACAACTGGTCAGCTCACCTTGTTGTGTATGGTTCCTCAATCCTGGATCTTGTCCTTTAATTTCATATTTCATCAGTGTGATAGCCACAAAACAACACACCCACGCGCCACACTATCGATATAAACGCATTTCATACATAGCACCAACCTAACACTTCTAGATCCTTCCGCAGAAGACGTGACTTAGTGTCAGTGTATAGTTATTATCATTGAGATCAGCTTATATTAGAAAAGTTTCGCAAAATATTACATCAAACCAAATTTTTGAAGGGCGCAATTTATCGTTGCTATTGGAATATCAGAGTGATAAATGTAACAAATTTACATACTGTAGCATTGTAGTGCAGCAGTAAGTGCATTAACGTGGTGTAGAGAAGGTATTAGGTTAAAAAATCGTGAAAGACAGATTTTTTTATTTCGAAATCTTATTAGAAGACTTTCATTATTGTTTTTACTCAATTAATTGATTTAAATGCATTTTTTAAAAAGTTTCTAATACTTTGCTATGTCATTTTCACTAGCGTATTGACTTTTACATTTGCCCTTATTTTTCTTCCTATGATTCTTTTTTTATTTGGAATTTGCCCATATCGTCTAAAATCTAGAAGCAAATGCCAATCAGCACTGCTCATTGGTTGGTATAGCAGCAGTTCATGTAGCCAGTGTAGGATAGTTTCAAGTAAGCACTGAATGATAGCGAGATATTACAGTTTGCTTTTTAGTGCTGAAACTGAAATTTTTCTGTCTTGAGTTTGCACACTGAGTTTAGCTTTAATCACTGTGAACAAAGTGATCATGATTTAGTTCTGCCACTGATTTTCGAGCGCCATTGTCTTGGGTACATTTCACATTACGAGGTTTTGGGTAGGTTAGGACATGAGTTTAAAATCATAGTTATAAAAAGCGCCGTCGGCTGCAGTTCAGTGATTGGTCACTTAAAATCAGCTATCAGAGCATCTCATGTCTCCATCATACCTCCCAGTGGCTGGTTCCAACACTGCTCCGTGTTACACATTCATAGCATTTGTGAAGGGACAGGCCATGTTTGTGTGTAACCTATAACCAAGTGGTAGCTGGCAGCCAATCTGGCAACACTGTAGTGGCAATTGACAGATGTCAATGTCAAGTAATTTTAATCAGGCTATAGATTAAATAACTATGTACGTATTTTGAGGATCAAGGTTGAAGATTAATATTAGAAAATCATAGTTACTGCCATTTAAAGTTGTAAATTCACACCACACCTCTCTTAGTAATATAGGTGTAATTGAAGCAGTAGACACAGAAGACTGTAATTTTTCCAGTATTTACCTAGATGAACATCTACCATGGGTAAACTGCATCAATTTTATATGAACTACATCTAATTAGCAAGCTATCAAAAGTAATTGGCAATCAGTCATTACTCATTGGAAACAATTTATTGTTATGGGGCAATTTTTGTACAGATTAATTGTCGACTAATCATAAGTGCCATAACTGCTGTTTTGAGGAAATCACAGAAAACTTCCAGACAGCACTCCTTTTTGATATCCTTATTTTGTATGGCCTAAATAAATGAAGACAGTTAATTTACAAACATTTTTGAGAGCAATGTTACCCGAAAATATTTAACAAAAACAAAAAAAATTGTTGAGGGAACAAAACTAGAACGGTGCTAGGTGCCAACCTCTAACATAAAAACCAGACTAACACTACTACTTATATATGTAAATAAAGGGGCGTTGAAAGGATAATAATAATAATTTTACTATTATAAAAATCTGCAAACTACTGTTTAGAGTTTTCCTATACTAACCATATTATATATATATATATATATATATTTTAAATGTTATGGGACTTAACTGCTAAGGTCATCAGTCCCTAAGCTTACACACTACTTAGCCTAAATTATCTTAAGGGCAAACATGGACAACCATGCCCGAGGGAGGACTCGAACCTCCACCGGGACCAGCCGCACAGTCCATGACTGCATTGCCTTAGACCGCTCGACTAATCCCGCATGGCTATGTATTATTATGAAAAATCAGTTAGGCCTACAGAAGTGCTGTGTTAGCAAACAAACTAGTTAAAGAACAAAGACAAAATCAAGCATGTTACTGTGTTCTTACAAATTTTATTTCAAAATAAATGTCTTTTACAAAGTTTAAAATGTTACATTTTGTATTAATTTACCACTATTTAATAAACAAAACATTACAATCTTACAGTCTATAAACAGCTGCTGTGTTTACTCAGACAGAGTCTGGTAAAACAGTTTGTTTTCTTGTTTAAGATAAGGTATCATCTTTTTTAAGTCCTCCTTCTCAGTTTTCAATCTGGCTATTCCTTCAAGCTGGGGTAGATCTAAGCCTTTTATGGTTTCCATCTTCACACATTTTTTGAATACATTCGTTTGCATCCACGTTTCAACTCCATTGAATGTTTTTTTGTAAACACTTTTCCTGGGTTGATTTTGGAAACTTTGAGCCAAAAGACCTTGGAAATTTCTAACTTTTTGTGATCAGGTGTTCTTTAGCTACTTTGGAGAAGTCATAAAAATCATCATCGTTCATCATAGTGGTTAGAAAGGGAGTTTCGCTTTTGGCATTACACAAAACTCTCACAAGATCCAAAGGAACTTCACATTTTTCTACCCTTTTTCTTTTTTCAATTAGAACAAAGTCTCGGTCACAGGTTAAGTATGAGTGTCCAGAGACGACTTGTCGTGTACTTCGTCAAAGAAATCGTTCCAGACCAAGTATATCCATAAGAACAATACCATCTGATTTTTGTTTTGGCCGCAGTATTTGTCAGACCACACTATTAACTATTTTTCTGGGTAATTTTACTTCTAATCCCCCTTAACACACAACTCGCTGTTTCGTTGCCTCCCCTGCCACTCATGCCCTCATGCCAAAGAAACACAAAATCTTTAATATTATCAGTCCTATGCAATCCCAAATTTTAAAAAGAAACTTGACGTAAATAATACATTTGGCAGTGTGACAATGTTGGCAAAGAGAAAACCTGTTGTAAATCTATGGATACTGTGCATGTATCACTTGTAAGAAATGGTAGAATGAACATGATCATGCTTCATCTCTTCTCTAGCTTTTTCAGCACATCTATGATGTAATTCTAGTGAAGTATCATGTACAGCTCTATTGGTTGAGTCATTCAGCATTTTACTTTTAAGCGGATCACATGTGTTACAGGTAGCTTTCCTTGGGCAGTGAAATCTCACTTTGGGAAAGTATTCTTTCTATATTTTTTTGTAGTGCAAATATCTAATGATTGTGTCTGGATAAAGTGGAACAAAAGCCTCATACTTCTGCTGTAATTTAAATCTTGGCTCATAAATAGAAGCGAGCTTTTAGCCTCTGTAATGGTTTTCTTCCTTGGGGAAACTTTTGTGTGTTCAACAATGCGTTTTACATCAGCAGCTGTATATTTCCTTTCTTTGTTTTTATTTCCCCTACGTTCAATGTAGGTAACATCATCACTCTTTTTTCCTTTTTCCGAGGTTTCCACTCTTTGTCTGGTAATTTTGTGTATTCCCAGAAAGGTTTTTTTGCACACTTGAAAATGTCCTCCTTCGTCAACAGAAATTGTATAAAAAACACTGGCCTGTCTGCAACTCTCCTCAAGTTCTTTGTGAGAACCATGACACCTTCTTGTAACTTTGAACACACCTACGTTCCCCATCAAATAAGAGTTTTGCTTAACATTATCATCTAGTTCATAGAACTGATTGAATATGTTTAATTTGTTTTCCAATGCAATTTTCTACATTGCTAGCGGTACTGGCATGAAACCTACAACAAACATTGGAATTAGAGGCATTAAATAATTTGTGACTGCCACGAATAACCTGTTTGTTTGCTACTCTGCACAGTTGGTAGATCTACTACAGTCCAGGAACCAAGGCAAACATAACATAATATGGTCTGCATAATCTAAACATAGGTTAGCTTAAAACGACACAGAAAAATCATAATCAAACAAAGTTCTTCTAAAAAGCCTTAGTCATAAGGCGTTAAAGTTATCATATACACTTACCTCATCAGGTGGAGGTTATTTTTTAGGTACAGTAGCTTTCTTATTGTTCCCATATGGTTTTTCCTCGGCTCTTAGTTTCTTATTTATTTGGGAAACACTACCTTCACCCCTTTTCCGACGGTTTCTTGTTTCACCCATCACATAAACCACAATAGTAAACACAACAGACAGGACTAATCACTGCAACTTGAACACAATCAAACATCAAACTAAAAACATCTGCATGGGCACATAGCCCGGATTTTGTATCAGAACAGGTGGCACTTAGCACCTGGCCCATTCTGGTGGTAATGTTTTAAACCACTTTCACGCTGATTACTAGATAGCCCAGTTTTTACTGGTGAGTGTTAGGGACATAGCCCATATTTTGACAATAAAACGAAATTTTTTAATTTTTGGAACTTAGACCAGATTTTATAATTTCTCGACAATTCTGAAACAGATATATGGCACTGTGCTGCTGACATACATATGAACAGAACATTTCCCCAGAAAACAACAATCACAGTTATGTGTGGAACAGATTACAGAAACTCTTGCAGGGAAATCTTTGTACATCATAAATGCCTTACTGTCTAGTCACTGTATCTTTATAAATTAATTAAATTCTTTAACACAAATCAACCAAGTGCTCTGATATACATGTTGGTAATAAAAAGAAAGACTGTTACTGCAGACAAAGAACTAAGCTAAAAACAATGGACCATAGTCCATGCATTAACTTGTAGAAAACTGCAATGACAGTTGAAACAGTCAGCTGTTGGTAGCTCCATGTAAACAAAAAATAAAAATAAATAAATTACCTGTCTTCATTCTGCTCTGTTTTCTCAGTCATCTGTTTCTTGTGGATCAGTAACATGGCTCGTTAGACTGATTATGCAACAGTTAAGTTAGTTTTCCTTTACATAGAATAGGAGTGCTGGTAGAATGTGAAATGTTCACTGTACAAAAATAAAGCAGTCAGGGAAGCCACTATCGCAGAGCTGGGAAAGACGATGGGAATACGAGAGGATTCAGAAGATTAAACAAAAATTAAAAGGATCAAATCAGTATTTATTGTTTCCTAATATTCTGCTACAACGAGAAAATTGGATCTACATTGTAACATTAACAGTACAGTTTTTAAAATTATTACATTGCACATTCCTAACAGCTGTACCTACTCCCAAGAACTGAAGAAAATGAAAAGATCAAAATCTTCAGGGAAGGCACTGATGCAGTGTACCTGCCAAATGTTAAATGATTTAAGTTATTGGACAAACTTCCTGGAAAGTGAACACGAAAATTACACAAGGCAGTTTGGTAAACTAATATTTAACATGCATGTTTATCGTTTAGGCTCTAAAATAAGTATATCAGTATAATGTGTTTGAAACATTTTTCAATATTCGCTGAAACTGTCTGCACATTGTCTGCTAAAATATCCTATACGACTGCTAAGGAATCGATTGTTTCCCTGCAGAGGAATTGGCATTCTGTTCCTGAATAGCATAGGAACTGAGTGACCCAAGATGGGCTAAGATGCTCCACTGAGAAAAAATGTAACTTCGCAGATGGAGGCAGAAATAATGAACATACAGAATTCCTCCCATTTACACGCTGTCGTAGCTATATCCTAGACTTTTATCCACAGTCATAATGTTGAGTGAAATACTTATAGGTGATATTGCACATTTCAGTTTTATATTGTGTAAATTTTGATGTTGTCAGACTTTTTATAGACTGTTGCTGTAATAGTTATTACATTAATTGCATCACACATGCATCATCATCATCATCATCATTTAAAGCTGATTATGCCTTTCAGCGTTCAGTCTGGAGCATAGCCCCCTTATGAAATTCCTCCATGATCCCCTATTCAGTGCTAACATTGGTGCCTCTTCTGATGTTAAACCTATTACTTCAAAATCATTCTTAACCGAATCCAGGTACCTTCTCCTTGGTCTGCCCCGACTCCTCCTACCCTCTACTGCTGAACCCATGAGTCTCTTGGGTAACCTTGCTTCTTCCATGCATGTAACATGACCCCACCATCTAAGCCTGTTCGCCCTGACTGCTACATCTATAGAGTTCATTCCCAGTTTTTTCTTTAATTTCCTCATTGTGCACACCCTCCTGCCATTGTTCCCATCTACTAGTACCTGCAATCATCCTAGCTACTTTCATATCCGTAACCTCAACCTTATTGATAAGGTAACCTGAATCCACCCAGCTTTCGCTCCCATAAAACAAAGTTGCTCGAAAGATAGAACGGTGCACAGATAGCTTAGTCTTAGTACTGACTTCCTTCTTGCAGAAGAGAGTAGATCATAGCTGAGCACTCACTGCATTAGCTTTGCTACACCTCGCTTCCAGTTCTTTCACTATGTTGCCATCCTGTGAGAATATACATCCTACGTACTTGAAACTGTCCACCTGTTCTAACTTTGTTCCTCCTATTTGGCACTCAATCCGTTTATATCTCTTTCCCACTGACATTACTTTCGTTTTGGAGATGCTAATCTTCATACCATAGTCCTTACATTTCTGATCTAGCTCTGAAATATTACTTTGCAAACTTTCAATAGAATCTGCCATCACAACTAAGTCATCCGCATATGCGAGACTGCTTATTTTGTGTTCACCTATCTTAATCCCACCCAGCCAGTCTATTGTTTTCAACATATGATCCATAAATAATATGAACAACAGTGGAGACAGGTTGCAGCCTTGTCTTACCCCTAAAACTACTCTGAACCATGAACTCAATTTACCGTCAACTCTAACTGCTGCCTGACTATCCATGTAAAGACCTTTAATTGCTTGCAAAAGTTTGCCTCCTATTCCATAATCTCATAGAACAGACAATAACTTCCTACTAGGAACCCGGTCATATGCCTTTTCTAGATCTATAAAGCGTAGATACAATTCCCTGTTCCACTCACAACACTTCTCCATTATTTGCCGTAAGCTAAAGATCTGGTCCTGACAACCTCAAAGGGGCCTAAACCCACACTGATTTTCATCCAATTGGTCTTCAACTAATACTCACACTTTCCTTTCAACAATACCTGAAAAGATTTTACCCACAATGCTGATTAAAGAGATACCTCTGTAGTTGTTACAATCTTTTCTGTTTCCTTGTTTAAAGATTGGTGTGATTACTGCTTTTGTCCAGTCTGATGGAACCTGTTCCGACTCCCAGGCCATTTCAATTATCCTGTGTAGCCATTTAAGACCTGACATTCCACTGTATTTGATGAGTTCCGACTTAATTTCATCCACGCCAGCTGCTTTATTGCACTGCAACCTATTGACCATTTTCTCCACTTCCTCAAATGTGATTCTATTTCCATCATCATTCCTATCCCATTCTACCTCGAAATCTGAAACATTACTGATCGTATTTTCACCTACATTGAGCAACTCTTCAAAATATTCCCTCCATCTGCCCAAGGCATCCACAGGATTCAGCAGCAGTTTTCCTGACCTGTCCAAAATACTTGTCATTTCCTTCTTACCCCCCTTTCGAAGATTGCTAATTACACTCCAGAATGGTTTTCCAGAAGCTTGAGCCATAGTGTCCAACCTGGTTCCAAAGTCTTCCCAAGATTTCTTCTTGGATGCTGCAATTATCTGTTTGGCTTTGTTTCTTTCTTCAACATAACTTTCTCTGTCTACCTGAGTTCTAGTATATAGCCATTTTTGATACGCCTTCTTTTTCCTTTTACAGGCTGCACTCCACAAATTTTTGGATGAATGATTTCCAAATGTTTTATTTCCCTTCAATGGTAGGTTTTTACAAATCACATTAAAGCATTTTACTGAGGACTGATTTAAACAAATTAGAATTATATTGAAACATATTACATATTAAAAGCAGCGCTGGTGATGGTGGTCGTCGTCGCCGTCGTCGTCATGGTGGCAAGCTGTATTTGGTGCGAATATAATGGTTGCTGTCTTCTGGGTTGGAAATGCCCTGAATTCCACTACCATTTGTTATTTTCGGCATATTTTCTTGCTCGGCCATAACGGATTTCGATGAAATTTTATGTGAACGTCCGAACATGTCCCAGATGAACATTGGTGAAAACGTTTGTTGAAATAATACTGGCCGACATACAGTTTCACGTTTGACTCTATGCACGACATTGCTCAGGGCGAGAGTGAATTTCTATTGAAAGAAGTGAAATTTGATCATATGTATGACTTTATGCGTTCTCTAAGAACAATAACGAAAAGAATTTTAAGAGCCATATTCAACCGAAAATTTTATATCTTAGGGACTAAAAAGTGCGAACGTCAAACTTGCCACGTAGTAACCTAACATCACAAGGTTCTCGAACATAACGTTTCATTTATTTACCACTTTCAATACTGAGTAAATTAAGTTCAATGTTGGAGATTTTGTAAAAAGGTCAAAAGTCCGTTTTCGACATGGTCTTTCAAAAAATTGTGTTCTTTCAAACTCTCCTAACTGGCATTATTAGTAAAGCCATGGTATGGTCTGCAGAACACAGTGTATTTCACTATCTAATGTGGGCTAACAATGCTAGGTAATTTGAATCAAAGTTGGGCGCGAAAATGGCGGCATGAAAAAACGCTTGTTGAACATGAAACATAATACACGATAGCCCGGTAGCACGAGGTGTGGAATAAAACTTTTCATTTGCCCACTATTTTCCAATAATCTCCACATTCGTCGAAAAAATGATGATTTTTTTATAAAACGGTGAAAACAGGGTATATCTGACACTTCTTTTACAAATACTGTTTTCTATTAAAGCTTCAAAACCAGTCTCACTGACACTTCTTTTACAAATACTGTTTTCTATTAAAGCTTCAAAACCAGTCTCATTCAAAACAATATTTTAAGCTTCCCCAGAAAAATGGGTTTAATTTCGAAAATGGGCTAACAACGCTACATAAAATGAGGCAAAGTAGCCGGAAATATCACGCTGCGAGTATAGTTTTACCTTAGGCTTCTTATTTTTTTCGATTAAAGGTACAATAAACAAGATAACTAGCAATTTGTTTTCCAGTATAAAATATAATTCATCTACCACTTTCCAAATTTCTACAAAATCATTTAAAGCCTGATGTACGTAAATATTACAAAAATAGATCACATTCTACAGAGCCCAACAAAAATGTATAAACTCTTTGTCAGGTTCTGTCGAGATATCGATATAATCGTTCGATTTGAGTTACAAGTGTGTTGTAGTATGGTCCTTGGTTCAACAGATGGTAGTACTTTCATCTCAGCTCAGATGGCTTGAGCACGCTTGACACTCGAGCAACGAAAATCTATTGTGAAATGGCTTTTCAAGTTTGATAATGCCTTTGAAGTGCAACATCAGTGGAGGCGGGAGTATTAAACAGAACCGCCAATTCGCCTAGCAATTAAGCGCATCATTGACAATTTTGAAGTGCATGGACGATTTGTGATATTCACAGAGGAAGATCAGGAAGACAGCATGCAGCTAGAAGTCCTACTTCGTCGGGTCTCGTGTTGGTAACGTTTGTTAATTCTCCACAGAAGTCTGCTACGCCATGTGCATGTGAAGTGGGGGCTAGCAGTACACGTGTACAAAGAATTCTGAAAGCTGCGAAGTGGAAAGTTTACTGCATGCGATTAATGATGACGATCCTGATCACCACTGCAATTTTGCGAATGGTATCAGCAAATGGTAACTGATGAACAATTTGTGACAAAGGTAGTGTGGAGTGACGAGGCACAATTTAAACTTAATGGAACCATGAATCGGCATAACAATGTGTGCCCATCACTGGAGAAATGTACCTGGAAATGTTACATACATCAATTCAGCCAGGTATAGGTACACTTTATGGGGCTGATGAAGAGATCCTCTACCAATAGGACAGGGCAGCAGACACTACCATCTAGCCGTACGAGCTTTCCTCGGTGACAGTTTTCCGGGGCACTGAACTGGACGAAGTTGGCTCCGCAGTCGCCAAATGTTACACCTTTTTTTTTTTTTTTGTGGTTTTAGGGCGCAAAACTTCTATGGTCATTAGCGCCCAGCCCATGACTTAAGACAGTAAAAAACCGAAATTGAAAACCAGTAGCAGTGGGAACAAAGTCATAAAATTGGAGAAACTAAATGTAGAAGGAATACTTAAAAATCCACTACAAAAAGGGGGTGGTTGTCCCCAAAAAAAGCTTCAAATGACTGACGTCATTTCACTGTCACTAATAAACTGGAGAACGCGGTCGGCTGAGCGCGTGTCATCTGCTAAAATCGACGATAGATCAGGCGATAGCTGTAGACGGGAGCGTAACGGATTAAAATAGGGGCATTCAATTAAAAGGTGTCTTACCGTCCACAGCTGAGAGCAGTGGGGACAGAGTGGGGGAGGATCGCCGCTTAAAAGATGTCGATGGCTAAAAAGACAGTGCCCTATCCGGAGTCTAGCTAAAATTACCTCCTCCCGACGACGCGTTCGGGAGGAAGAGGTCCAAGCGCAAGCAAGGGCTTTCACTTCCCGTAATTTATTACGGGGAAGTGTTGACCAATGCGCATGCCATAAATGAGCAACTTTGCGACATAAACCGCTTCGTAGATCGGTGAAGGGAAGCGACTGAATAGCTGGCTGAGGAAGAGAGACTGCAGCTTTGGCCGCTATATCGGCCGCCTCATTCCCACAGATACCAGCGTGTCCCGGGAGCCAGAGGAACGCCACCGAGACGCCCCCCAGGTGGAGCAAGTGCAGACAGTCCTGAATCCGGTGGACCAGAGGGTGCATAGGGTAAAGAGCTTGGAGACTGAGGAGAGAGCTGAGAGAGTCTGAGCAGATAACGTACTGTATCCGCTGATGGCGGCGGATGTAGTGGACAGCCTGGAGAACAGCGTAAAGCTCCGCAGTATAAACCGAACACTGGTCGGGAAGCCGAAAGCGACTTGGGGTGTCGCCAACAATATAGGCACTCCCTACACTTAATGATGTTTTCGAGCCGTCGGTGTAAATAAATGTGGCGTCCGTCATTTCTGCACATAGAGCAGCAAATGCCCGACGATAAACAAGTGTAGGGGTACCATCCTTGGGAAATTGACAAAGGTCACGGAGCAGGCAGATCCGGGGACGGAGCCAAGGCGGTGCTGTACCCCAAGTTGTCACGAAGGTTTTAGAAAGGCGGCAGGAAAGAGAATGGAGCAGTTGACGGAAGCGGACTCCCGGGGGTAGTAGGGAGGAGGAGCGGCCTGCATACCCTACATCAAAGGAGGCGTCGAAAAAAAGGTCATGGGCTGGATTAGCAGGCATGGAAGACAGATGGCTAGCATAACGACTCAGGAGGACTGCTCGCCGATTGGACAGCGGAGGTTCAGCAGTCTCGGCATAAAGGCTTTCCACAGGGCTAGTGTAAAAAGCTCCAGACACTAAACGTAATCCACGGTGGTGGATAGAGTCGAGACGCCGAAGAATAGACGGCCGAGCAGAGGAGTAGACTATGCTTCCATAATCCAATTTCGAGCGCACTAAGGCGCGATAGAGGCAGAGAAGGACCACTCGGTCCGCTCCCCAGGAGGTACCATTCAGGACACGGAGGGTGTTAAGCGATCGCAGACAGCGAGCCGAAAGATAGGAAACGTGGGAGGACCAGCACAGTTTTCTGTCAAACATAAGACCCAAGAATTTAGCGACGTCTGAAAACGGAAGGTTGACAGGACCTAGATGTAAGGAGGGCGGAAGAAACTCCTTACGTCGCCAAAAATTGACACAAACGGTCTTACTGGGTGAGAAACGGAAGCCGGTTTCGATGCTCCACGAGTGGAGGCGATCGAGACATCCTTGAAGACGTCGTTCAAGAAGGCTGGTCCGTTGAGAGCTGTAGTAGATCGCAAAATCGTCCACAAAGAGGGAGCCCGAGACATCAGGAAGGAGACAATCCATAATGGGATTGATGGCAATGGCAAACAGTACAACACTCAGCACGGATCCCTGGGGTACCCCGTTTTCTTGGGAGAAAGTACGGGAGAGAGTAGTGTTCACCCGCACCCTAAAAGTACACTCTGCCATAAATTGGCGAAGAAAAAGGGGCAGCCGGCCTCGAAAACCCCAAGAGAACAGTGTGCGGAGGATGCCTGTCCTCCAACAGGTATCGTATGCTCTCTCCAGATCGAAAAATATTGCTACCGTTTGGCGTTTCCGGAGAAAATTGTTCATGATATAAGTGGAGAGAGCAACAAGATGGTCAACTGCAGAACGATGCTTCCGAAATCCGCATTGGGCAGGTGTTGAAAGACTGCGGGATTCCAGCCACCACGCTAGACGGTAATTCACCATACGCTCCAAAACCTTACAGACACTACTCGTGAGAGAAATGGGGCGATAGCTAGACGGGAGATGTTTGTCTTTTCCAGTTTCGGAACAGGAACGACGACAGCTTCCCGCCATCGTCGGGGAAAAGTACTGTCGGTCCAAATTCGATTATAAAGGCGAAGGAGGTAACGCAGACTATGGGTTGATAAATGCAGCAACATTTGGACATGGATACCATCCGGTCCTGGGGCGGAGGAGCGAGAAGAAGAGAGGGCATGTTGGAGTTCCCGCATGGAGAAAACAGTATTGTAGCTTTCGTGATTTTGAGAGGAGAAAGCAAGATGTCGCACTTCCGCTGCACGTTTCTTCGGGAGAAACGCTGGCGGGTAATTTGAAGAGCTCGAAATCTCAGCAAAGTGCTGACCCAACGAGTTAGAAATTGCGACGGGGTCCACTAAGGTATCATGCGCGACAGTGAGCCCAGAGACCGGGGAGAAACTAGGTGCGCCTGAGAACCGTCGAAGCCGACTCCAAACTTCCGAGGAGGGAGTGAAGGTGTTAAATGAGCTAATAAAGAATTTCCAGCTTGCCTTCTTGCTATCGCGGATGACGCGACGGCATCGCGCACGGAGCTGCTTATAGCGGATACAGTTGGCCAAACTAGGATGGCGACGGAAAATGCGAAGAGCACGTCGCCGCTCACGTATTGCGTCACGGCATGCCTCGTTCCACCACGGAACTGGGGGGCGCCGGGGCAATTCGGAGGTGCGTGGTATTGAACGTTCCGCAGCTGTAAGAATAACGTCGGTAACGTGTGTGACCTCATCGTCAACGCTGGGAAAGTGACGGTCAGCGAATGTCGCTAGAGACGAAAAAAGTGTCCAGTCGGCCTGGGCAAACTTCCAGCGTCTCGGACGCATATATGGCAGCTGAGGCTGCAGTCTAAGGACACATGGAAAGTGGTCACTCGAGTGTGTATCATCAAGGGCGAACCATTCGAAGCGCCGAGCCAGCGGAACAGTACCGACCGCAAGGTCCAAATGAGATAAATGTGTCGTGGAGGCAGACAAAAATGTAGGGACCCCAGTGTTGAGGCAAACTAGATCCGCTTGGTGGAAGACGTCTAGCAGTAGTGAGCCACGTGGACAAGGATGTGGAGATCCCCAAAGCGGGTGGTGGGCATTGAAGTCCCCAACCAGCAAATAGGGGGGGTGGAAGCTGACCAAGAAGATGAAGGAGATCAGCTCGTGCCATTGGTGTGGACGATGGAATGTATACAGTACAAAGAGAGAACGTGTATCCGGAAAGGGAAAGACGGACGGCGACAGCTTGGAAGGAAGTGTTTAAGGGGATTGGGTGATAATGGAGAGTATCATGCAGAAGAATCATGAGTCCTCCATGGGCTGGAGAGCCTTCAACAGAGGGGAGATCATATCGGACGGACTGAAAATGAGGGAGAACAAAGCGGTCATGGGGACGCAGCTTTGTTTCCTGAAGACAGAAGATGACCGGCGAGTAGGATCGTAAGAGGATCGACAATTCATCCCTATTGGCTCGAATGCCGCGGATATTCCAGTGGATAATGGACATGGGGTGAACAGAACATGGAGGAATGTGACCAAAGTTGCTGTCAACTCAAAGACTGCTCGGAGCTAGCGACCGACAGCATGGAATGGCATTCAGCCGAAGGCAGAATATCCTGATCCATAGGTTGGTCAGGAGCAGCTTCTGCCACCAGCGATCGGCCGGTTGACCGGCCACCAGCAGTGCGCCTCGGCGCCACAGAAGACGGCCGAGGGCGATTTCCGCCAGGTGGTGCTGTAGATGGGACACGCCTTGGCGGAGAAGGAGAGGAACTGGGTTTCTTTTGAGCCTTCTTAGAAGTATGATGTTTAGATGAAGGAGGAACCGATGGTTTGGAAGTTGCGGTACGTAAAAACTCTTCACGAGTATGCTCTTTTTTGGAAGGCTTGGTGTCTGACTTTTGGGCTCGAGATTTTGCAGAACCCGATGAAAGGTGAGCCATAGAGTGGGCAGGCGAAAGTGGTGAGGTTGAACGGGCGATCTTTGCGCTGGCCGATCTGACGACCGTGGCACTAAAGGTGAGGTCGCAAGTCTGCGTGGCCGCCTCCTTTGTTGGCCGAGGAGAAGCAAGGACAGTGCTGTATTTTCCTGCCTGAGGCATGGTGGGCTGTCGACTGGCGAATAATTTTCGAGCAGCAAAGATCGACACCTTTTCCTTCACTCTTATTTCCTGGGTGAGCTTTTCGTCCTTAAAAACGGGGCAATCTCGAGAGGAAGCAGGGTGGTCACCCATACAGTTGATGCAGCGAGGGGACGGAGGTGGACAAGCACCCTCATGGGCATCCTTGCCACATGTAACACATTTGGCCGGATTGGAACAGGACTGGCTGGTGTGATTGAACCGCTGACATCGATAGCAACGTGTAGGGTTTGGGACGTAAGGGTGAACGGAAATTATCTCATAGCCTGCTTTGATTTTCGATGGGAGTTGAACTTTGTCAAATGTCAAGAAGACAGTGCGGGTTGGGATGATGTTCGTGTCAACCCGTTTCATAACTATATGAACAGCCGTTACGCCCTGGTCAGACAGATAGTGCTGAATTTCTTCGTCAGACAATCCATCGAGGGAGCGTGTATAAACGACTCCACGCGAGGAATTTAAGGTACGGTGCGGTTCCACCCGGACAGGGAAGGTATGGAGCACAGAAGTACGCAGCAATTTTTGTGCCTGGAGGGCACTGTGTGTTTCTAACAACAGGGTGCCATTCCGTAATCTGGAACAAGACTTTACAGGACCTGCAATTGCGTCGACACCTTTCTGAATAATGAAAGGGTTGACCGTGGAGAAGTCGTGACCTTCGTCAGACCGAGAAACAACAAGGAACTGTGGCAACGATGGAAGAATCGCCTGTGGCTGAGACTCAGTATACTTACGTTTGTGAGCAGACATAGTGGAAGGTGAGGAAACCATTGCGGAAGAATCCCCCATGATTACCGGCGTCTCCGATGGCGCGCTCCTCCCTTCCTCCCTTGTGGGGGCCCTCTCTGAGGGCACTCCCGCCTTAGGTGATTGTTCACACCTCAGGTCACACCTCCCGACAAACGGACGGAGGGACCAATCGGCACTTTCGGAAGGTATCAGCTCGGGTAATCACCCCTCCCTGGGCCTGGCCGTTACCAGGGGGTACGTACGTGTCCTACCTGTCTACCCGGGGCGGGGAATTACGCGTTACCCCGTCACCGGCTACGCACAAAAGGCGTGGGTTGGCCTTCAGACACGCACAGGGAGGAAGAAAGAGAAAGGGAAAGGAAAGAAGAGAGGTCTCAAACGCCGCAGCGGAGAAAAGGGTAAAGAGAAGAGGTAAGGAAAAGAGAAGGATAAAGGAAGGAAGAAGACATAAAAGCAAGGAAGGCGAAGAATGCAGTACATTGACGAGCGTCCGTCTCCGGACGTAGGCACAAACCATACTCCCAGATGGGGAGAAAGGGAAGGAAAGAGCCAGAGGTAAGGGGAGGAGGGGCGAAGAGAGGGATGGGGAAGGATGCGGAAAGGGAAGGTATGCAGCCCGGAAAGGAAGGAAGGCCACATTAGCTCGGGGTCCCGTGCTCGCTACGCACGTATCCACAAAAGAGTTGTGGACCCCCTGGAGGGAATGTTACACCTGTGGACTTTTACTTGTGGGGACTCTGAAGGATAACATCTACTGACACAAGCCACACATGCTGCAGGAGCTTTGCCAGGAGATTACAGAGGCAACTGCAGCGATCTACACTGTAACACTGACTGACATAGCTGCAGCGACAGCTTGTCGTTCTGTTATGAATATTTTGACCATTTAAAGTAACCATGTGCTGAACTGATAGTTGTACAACATGTGTGATCAATTATTAAATGTAAATTAAACACATAAGCACATAAGTAATACTTTTCCCTCCTTTAAATGTGTATACCTTTTTCTGGCAGACTCTGTACTTGTTTTTTAGAAAGTTTGTGTTTCATAATTGATTTCAAACCAATCACAGTTGGAAAGAGCATGTTTTAAAGCTAATCCAGAAAATCGCGTTCGATTTTCCAGTGTGTGCTAACAATAGGAAAATGACAGAGAAATTTGGGGGAATGCACCACTGCAACAGGCTACATTGCACCAACTTATTGTCCATGATTCGTTGCATGTGGTTTATGTTTTTAAACTGACAAGCAATATTTCAGTACATTGTGTTGGTCCATGGTTACATTATCACTACCGTTCAAAAACATTAACTGGCAACTCCATCACCATAGGGGTCATGCAATACTGTTCAAGATGAGTTTCTTGATCCAGGATCCCAAACCTGTAAATTAGTTTCTTAATTTAAGTTCCACAGACTTATTAAAAATTACTTGCTTGTTGCTCAGGAGTTTCATTTGGAAAATCTGCAAGCTTTTTGTAGCTTATTATGTCAATGAGGACATGTTGCAAACAGTTTGTTGATGCATTATTTCAGATCACTTGCAACATGATATGGTATCTGTACATGTGTTTATTCGAAAATTAATTTACTTTTTGTCGACTCAAACAAAGATCACTAAAATACAGGGTTAGTCAAACATGACTTTACCACTTGAGAATTATATAGAAATTTATTGAGATAACTTACAGAATCAGTAGATGTGTCATTTTGTAGCCAACAACCTAAAGTCTAATTCAAGTAGGGCATCAGTACCCCAGTGTGGCACCAGGACTGCCAGTGTAGTGAACAGTTACAATGACTACTTTCACTGGTGTGGAGCAAGCTCGCTGTGTGTTTCGGTTTCATGAAGCGAACTCTGCAACAACGGTTTGGTGTAAATTTCGCACCGAATATGGTAAAGGACCCCCAACAAGACGTACAACTTAATCTTGGGGGAACTTCGTTGAGACAGGTTGTCCACTGCGACATGATAAATCACTAGGTCGCCCATGTGTTTGTGATTACTGTACTATCCTGCCTGTTTGGCGAGTACTGCATAGACGTTTACACTGGTAACCATACAGATGCACAATGGTACAGCACATTAGTGATGCACATAAGATTGCTTGTGGGAAATTCTGTGTGGAAATGTAGCATCGGATGGAAGACAATGAGCCATTCCTGGACACAATAATGTTCGGCGTTGAGACATTTCACATCAGTGGTATAGTGAACACCCACAACGGCAGAATACGGGGCAGCTAAAATTCACATGCAACCCTGGAACCCGTTTGTGACAGCCCCAAAGTTAACACCTTTCGTGCCCTCAGCAAACTGAAAGTGTACGGCCCTGTCTCTTCATTGATAAAACTATCACGGGTGTTGTGTATCTGGATATGCCTAAAAACATTCTTAATTCCATAATTCGATGAAGATTACCGAGTTGCGGTGGTTTACTATCAGCAGGAAGGTGCACCACATCATTTCCTCGCGTAAGTTCGAGATTTCCTCGATAATCGCTTCCCAGGTCGGTTGACTGACTGTAAAGGGCCAATCGCAAGGCCACCTCGCTCCCCAGATTTGACACCACTGGATTTCTTCCTCTGGTGTTTTATAAAAGACCATGTGTATGTTCCTCCCCTGTCAAACTATTCAGCCGACCTGAAAACTCGAATCGACGCTGCCGTTGCACAAATTACGCATGATTTGCTGCAACGAGTGTGGGAAGAAATTAATTACCGGTGGGATGTCTGCCACATCACAAATGGTACATCTTATACTCCGCAAGTCACCCAACGGTGTGTGGCGGAGGGCACTTTACGTGCCACTGTCATTACCTCCCTTTCCTGTTCCAGTCGCGTATGGTTCTGCCGGAAAGCCTCCGTGCGCTCTCGAATCTCTCTAATTTTACATTCGTGATCTCCTCGGGAGGTATGGGTAGGGGGAAGCAATATATTCGATACCTCATCCAGGAACGCACCCTCTCGAAACCTGGACAGCAAGCTACACCGCGATGCAGAGCGCCTCTCTTGCAGAGTCTGCCATTTGAGTTTGCTAAACATCTCCGTAACGCTATCACGCTTACCAAATAACCCTGTGACGAAACGCGCCGCTCTTCTTTGGATCTTCTCTATCTCCTCCGTCAACCCGACCTGGTACGGATCCCACACTGATGAGAAATACTCAAGTATAGGTCGAACGAGTGTTTCTTAAGCCATCTCCTTTGTTGATGGACTACATTTTCTAAGGACTCTCCCAATGAATCTCAACCTGGTACCCACCTTACCAACAATTAATTTTATATGATCATTCCACTTCAAATCGTTCCGCACGCATACTCCCAGATATTTTACAGAAGTAACTGCTACCAGTGTTTGTTCCGCTATCATATAATCATACAATAAAGGATCCTTCTTTCTACGTATTCACAATACATTACATTTGTCTACGTTAAGGGTCAGTTGCCACTCCCTGCACCACGTGCCTATCCACTGCAGATGTTCCTGCATTTCGCTATAATTTTCTAATGCTGCAACTTCTCTGTATACTACAGCATCATCCGCGAAAAGCCGCATGGAACTTTCGACCCTATCTACTAGGTCATTTATATATATTGTGAAAAGCAATGGTCCCATAACACTCACCTGTGGCACGCCAGAGGTTACTTTAACGTCTGTAGACGTCTCTCCATTGAGAACAACATGCTGTGTTCTTTTTGCTAAAAACTCTTCAATCCAGTCACACAGCTGGTCTGATATTCCGTAGGCTCTTACTTTGTTTATCAGGCGACAGTGCGGAACTGTACCGAACGCTTTCCGGAAGTCAAGGAAAATAGCATCTACCTGGGAGCCTGTATCTAATATTTTCTGGGTCTCATGAACAAATAAAGCGAGTTGGGTCTCACACGATCGCTGTTTCCGGAATCCATGTTGATTCCTACAGATTAGATTCTGGGTTTCCGGAAACGACATGATACGTGAGCAAAAAACATGTTCTAAAATTCTACAACAGATCGACGTCAGAGATATAGGTCTATAGTTTTGCGCATCTGCTCGACGACCCTTCTTAAAGACTGGGACTACCTGTGCTCTTTTCCAATCATTTGGAACCTTCCGTTCCTCTAAAGATTTTTTGGTACACGGCTGTTAGAAAGGGGGCAAGTTCTTTCGCGTACTCTGTGTAGAATCGAATTGGTATCCCGTCAGGTCCAGTGGACTTTCCTCTGTTGAGTGATTCCAGTTGCTTTTCTATTCCTTGGACACTTATTTCTATGTCAGCCATTTTTTAGTTTGTGCGAGTATTTAGAGAAGGAACTGCAGTGCGGTCTTCCTCTGTGAAACAGCTTTGGAAAAAGGTGTTTAGTATTTCAGCTTTACGCGTGTCATCCTCTGCTTCAATGCCATCATCATCCTGGAGTGTCTGGATATGCTGTTTCGAGCCACTTACTGATTTAACGTAAGACCAGAACTTCCTAGGATTTTCTGTCAGGTCGGTACATAGAATTTTACTTTCGAATTCACTGAACGCTTCACGCATAGCCCTCCTTACGCTAACTTTGACATCGTTTAGCTTCTGTTTGTCTGAGAGTTTTGGCTGCGTTTAAACTTGCAGTGAAGCTCTCTTGGCTTTCGCAGTAGTTTCCTAACTTTGTTGTTGAACCACGGTGGGTTTTTCCCGTCCCTCACAGTTTTACTCGGCACGTACCTGTCTAAAACGCATTTTACGATTGCCTTGAACTTTTTCCATAAACACTCAACACTGTCAGTGTCGGAACAGAAATTTTCGTTTTGATCTGTTAGGTAGTCTGAAATCACATGAAACCAAACTGACACTTGACACTTTTATGTGAATCTTGAAGTTTGCTACGAAACGACACATCTACCGCTCCTGTAAGTTATCTCAATAAATTCTGTATCATTCCAAAGTCGTAAAGGTCATTTGACTCCCCACGTATATTATTTCAGTGACGTCTCAATAAGACAATTTAGAAATAAGAATTTTGTCAATCTGTGTAGCCATAAAAACGATTTCGACATTAACCGAGAATGGAACATTATTTTGCATCAGCCCCGGAAATTCTCCGTGTAAAGGGATTGGTGGCATAACCAAGCGATTGGTTATTATCCATGCAAGCCTACAATAGTGATCAACAAATCAAATATTGATTTTTAAAGACCTGTTCAACTTTTATGACCAAAATGTACAGTGCATCGAATATGTATTTATGTTCCAAAACAAGAAATCTAAGAAAGCGAAAAGTTCCAAGATATAAGATGGCGAGAAAGCAGCACGGTTGTCGGTATGAGAGAACATCATAAATTTGTACCTCTTGACTCGACTTCGGTTTGTATAAACACCGTTTCTAATGACAGAATAAATTTTGTTGCCAGAGTGTCCAGCACAGCCATGCTAATTCTGAAACTGATGGAGTTGTTACCCTGACCGTTACATTGCCTGTATGTTTGATAATGAACTGTGGATCGGCAACATTGTTGACATATCAACGGAACAAAATGATGTTCCGATAAAAGTTGTGCTTTCTCAAGGACTGTCTCATTTATTTCATTGGCCCAAAAGACCGGGTGCTTGTTGGGTACCAGAACAACAACTCATTTTCACGCTCTGTTTTCCTTCGATATCATCATCTGGCCGACAGAACCAATTTCCAGGAGAAGAATTACAGAAAGTGGCTCAAAAATTTCGTAAAATGTAAACTGTAATGTTGGGAATTTTAAAATCAAAATTTATATTATTTTGTGCTGGCCACATATGTGAGATAGCCATACTGATTTGAGAATCGGAGGTGAGGTACTTAGCAGATGGCTTTGTAAGCAGACAGGTACCACAAGGCTATGGAATGTAAATTAAGGAAGCAAATTACAGGCTTCAGTTGTTGGGTGCAGAAACGCACTCATTGCGTGACAGCTATGGCGATGGCGTTGCCGGTTTATGTCTTGAACAGGTGATGACAATGTCACCATGGACCAACACAATATATTGTGAGACATTACTTGTCAGTTTAAAAACGGAAACCACATGCAACGAAACACGGACAACAGATTGCTGCAATGTAGCTTGTTCCCGTGTTACAATGACGCAAATTTGTCCGTCATTTTCGGGTATTGTTAGCGCACATTGGAAAATCGAAGGTGATTTTCTGGATGCTTGTGAACATGCTCTTCCCAATTATGACTAGTTTCAAATCAATTATGGGACACAAATTTTGTAAAAGCAAATTGAACGTGACCTATTTTTTTGTAATTTTTATGGACTTCACGTTTGAAATAATTTCGTAGAAATTTGGAAAACGGTACGTGAATGATATTTTATACTAGAAAATCTTGGGTTGCTAAGTTTTTCTGTCCGAAGTTTCATGTTTATCATGTCTTTAATCAACAAGATATAAGAAACCTAAGTGAAAACTTTATTCGCTGCAGCATTTTTTCGTCTACCTTTGCCTCATTTTATGTAGCATTATTAGTCTATGTTGGAAATTAAACCCACTGTTTTGGGAAGTTTAAAACACGGTGTTACGAACGAGACTGGTTTTGAACCTTCAATAAAACAGTATATGTAAAAGAAGTATCACCTATACCCTATTTTCCCCATTTTACAAAAATACTTTTTTCGACGAATTTGGGGAGGGTTGGAAAATAGTAGATGAACGAAATTTTGTATTCTACATCCTTGTGATATCAGGCTACGGCATTTTAAGTTTCATGTTGAACATGCTTTTACTCTATCAGATATAAGAATCGGAATTTTACTTTTTTCGTGCTGAGTAGAGATGGGCAAACTGAAACACTTAACTGTTTCGAAACAAATCAAGCAATACAATGTAATGTTTCGATACACTGTTTCGAAACAGTGAAACAGTTTGTGTTTTATAATCTAATAAACCTACACATTTTATCATCTTGAATGTCTATTGTATAAGTATGTCCATATAAACATAAATGAGGTGCGAGAGCGCTAATTATTTCGCAGAAAGTACGAAACTATCACTTGCGCGTCTTGGCAGTTTTGTGTTTCCTGCAGTAAATGCGCTGCTTTCGTGTTATGTGACTTTCATACTTTTCAATTGGCTGAGGACAGCCATAGCTGAAGACAGAAGAACCACCACGAACTGAACTGGAGGTGGGAGCAAACTGCAGAAACAACGGATATGCTACTGGGATTCCCACATTCCGTTAGTATGGGTCATATACCTATCCTGCTAATTTCCATGCACACGAAGGGAATCATTGTGGATAATAGGCACAGTGACTATAGACTCATAAAAAACGCCAAATAATTCGGATAAATAACAAAATATAACAGAAAAAATTTTTATCTTTCAAGGTGTTTCGAACCGTTAACATAAAGTCATCATGCTTCCCAGGCCTTCCCGTTCACAATTACACTATCAGTGATATGCCAAACAGATTGCTTGCAATTATACTAGATCAAATTTATGTATATGTCTAATAACTGTCACTCTACGCCTTTTTTAATCAAAATGTTGTAGGCCTACTTGCGTTTCTTAATACGATTACTGTGTATGAAAAGAGAAGCGTATGTTATAAAAAAAAGTGTAATTTAATCGAATGATTTTCACATATTTATTATTTTGAATGTGAATAGTATGTGTTGTTTTATTGTTTTGTTAGTGTTTATAAAGCAGATGTTACGCCATTTCGTAATAGGACAGTCAGTTAGAAACGAAGCTTTATTTTCGGATATCTTAAGCTTCATGCTATTGCTTGTCAAAAAGATTTCGACACTCTTGAAAGTGTTTCATTAAGTGTTATGTTGTGTTTCAGTATCTGTGCCGAGCCCGAATCTCGTACAACACAGAGCGGAATGAAACATTACTGTTTCGATACAATTAGTCCGTTCCAAGGGCAGGTGGACTGAAACAGCCTTATTTTGAAACAACGATAGAGTTTCTGTGTCTGGCTCGAGATCGAATCTGGTGCGGTTATCCGAGACAGGGGCGGAATGAAACACCACTGTTTCGAAACAGTGAACCACAGCCGTTCCGAAACACTGAAACAGTTCCACGTATCGATACACTGTATCGAAACATAGAAACAGTGGCCAAGTCTAGTGCTGAGATTTTCGTGCCAAACTTTGATTCAAATGATCTAGCACTGTTAGCCCATGTTGGAAAATCAAATACACTTTATTTTGTGGTTGAAATCATGGTCTTACTAATGAGGTCGAAAACAGATTTTTGACCTTTTCACAAAATCTTCAATTTTGCACTTAATTTACTCAGTACTGAAAAGTCGTAAATAAAAAAAAAAGCTTTCTGTTTGAGAACATTGTGTTGTGAGGTTTACTACCTGCCACATTCCGCGTTCGTCATTGTTAGGATATAAGAAACAATACTCAGACATTATTTGGACGATTTTGCTTAAAATTTTGTGGCTGAAAAAACACTCGTAAAATTCTTTTCGTTATTATTGTTAGGATAGCGCATAAAGTTTTACAAGATGGTCAAATTTCATTTCTTTCTGATAACTATTGCCCGAGATATAATTTCTCAAAGTCCCCAGGAATTAATGCTCGCTTTGCACAAAGTCGCGCACAAAGTCACACAAATGAATACATCTCGGTCAGTATTGCTTCGACGAACGTTAAATTTAACCAATGTTCATTTGGGAAATGTACGAATGTTCGCGTAAAGTTTCAACGAAATAAAAAATGGTCGATCAGGAAGGGCTAGATGGATACATTTGGAAGAAACTAGTACCTTTCCTTCCCCATATTTCACTTCAACATTGTGAAGCACCAGAGATACGTTTAGGAACAAACAACCTAGCAGCAAGTGAAGGAAAAATTGCTTAGCTGCACGATGAAAACGTGGTTTAATGAGCTAGTACAACCTTTAAATTTGTTCCGAAGAGGTGGCTATGTAACATTTAGGGCTTTATTTTGGTACTACTGCAATCTATAATGCTCAGGAAAGCTACAATTTGTCTTCACTCTTCATGCAATATGGTGAATTATTGTGTACGGGTTTCTCGGCAGGGGCCATTGCATCATCGTTTGAAGACTACCATATGGATAGGACAGATTGGGCTGCTTCAAGTCCTGGTTTGAGCACCTCAAAAGGTCTTGAATACCATCTCTGTGCATATCAATTAGCCCTAAAACCCAGTCACAAAATGCTTTAGAAACGAAGGAGGCAAATGTAGATCTGGAGATTTCTGGGCATGTTATACAGGTGCTGCTAACACCCATAATTTGTATTTGGTGTAGTCTCTAAGAGTAATGTTTTCTTGTTACTAATTTCTTTAGATCTTGGAGTAGATGGAAGTCAGGGTGACATGGACAGTGCTCCAACAGTTTATACTTCAAATCCTTCATTGTCCCCATTGCCAAAGGATCCTTTTGCTTCAGGACACTGTTTTGAATAGAGGTAATTGTTTTCTTTTGCAGTTCAGACTACTTAAAGTACTTTTATCCCTAGCTGGTTCATAAGAAGTACATAATGTTTGCTGCCTTTCGTTTTTACTTTTTGCAATAGAACCAATAAGACTAATCCCTTTTGCACTTCACAACACACTGAAAACTTTCCGCCAGATGAAATTGACTTTCCCATTTCTTATATCAGGGTTGCCACAATTTCTGGAAATCAGAGAATATTAGGGAAATTTGAAAAAAAAAACACTGGAAAAATCTCGTTTTTATTTCAGTAGATGAAGTGGTTTGTTTACTAAGATCTCATGCATAGTCACTGGCTGGGCGCCGCTTCCCTTCTCCGTTATTCTTACTGCTTCTCCTCTTCCTACCACTCCCCTCAGCTTGCACTCAGTGCTGCCACCGTTTCTTACCAGTAGCCTAGCAGCTACCGATGAGAGGCAGGGATGCGTAAAGAGTGGTTTGTTTGGATCTGATTCTCAAGAGACTGTTGATGCAGCAGTCAGAGATGGTGGTCATCTGTGCATGAGTTGTGTGAATGTGTGTTTTCTGACAAAGGCTATGGTTGTGAGAGTGTGGTTCTCTTTTCTACATGCATGCCTGTGGCTCATCGATCATCTTCACAATGAGCTGCTACCTGCCCTCATAAGTACTGATTCTCTGAGTGTTTGCGCAAGTTATCTGTTGCATGGATTAATCACTGTTATCTCATTTCATCAACATGGTATCTGACACGTGAATAGCTGGCTACACGAGTGGACTTCCACAACAGCCCAAAACTGCAGGCCATTTCTGTGGGTATCTCTAAAGGATTGGGCCTGCTGATCTGAAGTCCACCATTTCCCACTAATGTGCAGGGTGTGCCCGTCGGATTTAGCCTTGGTGATCTACCCACAGGCCACGTGTGTGGTATAATGTGGTGGATGTTTGTGGCTTATCCGTGGACCTAGGACTGCAGTGTTCCTCAGCAGGCCAGAGGCTAGCAAGTAAATTGTACAGTGCAACATTTTATAGACATTTTATTTATTCTAGTACATTTTGGCACCTCAAAAGTAGTTTAAATATAGACAATTAGAAGAAGAAATTTGTGGCAGTCACTGGTAGTTTGTACACTGTGTACTCATATATCTCTCAAAAGAAAAATCACACAATATCTGTAAAATAATAGCCATAACACAGTAATTAATAACCAATATAGTGTTGGTTTTCACAACCCTTCGCTGCCTTATACTTATTTCAAGACACCTACATTTTTCTGAAATCAGTGAAGGTATTTTAAATGTGTCTTGTGATTCCAAGGAAATGCATATTTTTGTCACCAAATGTGTTTCATTTTATTGAAATAAAATAGTAACAGTGGTCTTAATGAAACACACATACCATTTGGCTTGCTTTCACCATCTAAAAACAGTTCATTACAAAAGATGTTGATGTTAGTACTTCAGATTTTCGCTCACAAGGGGGAGAAATACAGAAGTCCTTACATTTTTTGTCACCTATGTCTTTACTTACCCTTGACATCTCAAAACTTGTCAGGGAAAAATGCTAAAACTTGTCTGGAAATCAGGGAAATATCAGGGAATTTCACTTAGGGGAAACTTGTGGCAACCCTGTATACAGAGCATGTGTTTTCCACCAACTGCTGTTAAAGCTCTCTTGCTTCTTGTGGAAAGTAGTGGATCCACATTTCATTAAAAGCAATCCAACATGGTGCTAAATTCTTTTCAAGTCACTTCAGTGATTGCTGAGACGTTCATAGTAACATTTGCTTAATATCACTATTCAACAAGTGCCTACATCCTGCCTCCACCCTCATCTTACACAAAGCCATCTCCTACTTTGTTCTTTATGTAGAAAGTGATATGTCATTTCTTCTGATACTCCTATGTCAACAACTTTCAATACTCCTTTACTCACCAATTGTCCAAGATCATACTGTAAATCTGCCAATTTTTTAATCTGTTGTCACAGTGTCAGTCCATCTTTCACATAGAGGATCTTGAAGAACTATGCCCACATTTGAATTCTACCACCCATTTATTAAGTTTTCAAAATGGAAAATAGAGGACTAAACTCAACATCTTTAAATGAAATTTCAGCAGTGTAAAAGTGCCCGTCACACAATTTTTATTTTTGCAAAACTTTCTAGTTCATCCATTTTAATTACCCACAATTATTACAAGAAGTTGTAAAAACAGATGTATTCAGCAGTTAAGCTTGACACCTTGCTTGTGTTATTGTACAATATCTACATCTACTCACACACACACTGCAGTCCATCATATAGTGCATGGCAAACGGTATCCTGTACCACTACAAGTCATTTCGTTTCCTGTTCCACTTGCAGATAGAGCGAGAGAAAAAATGGCTGTCAATATGCCTCCGTGTGAACCCCAATTTCTCGTATCTTATCTTTGTGGTACTTATTCAAAATATACACTCCTGGAAATGGAAAAAAGAACACATTGACACCGGTGTGTCAGACCCACCATACTTGCTCCGGACACTGCGAGAGGGCTGTACAAGAAATGATCACACGCACGGCACAGCGGACACACCAGGAACCGCGGTGTTGGCCGTCGAAAGGTGCTAGCTGCGCAGCATTTGTGCACCGCCGCCGTCAGTGTCAGAGGGCGTATAGTGGGCATGCGGGAGGCCGGGTGGACGTACCGCCGAATTGCTCAACACGTGGGGCGTGAGGTCTCCACAGTACATCGATGTTGTCGCCAGTGGTCGGCAGAAGGTGCACGTGCCCGTCGACCTGGGACCGGACCGCAGCGACGCACGGATGCACGCCAAGACCGTAGGATCCTACGCAGTGCCGTAGGGGACCGCACCGCCACTTCCCAGCAAATTAGGGACACTGTTGCTCCTGGGGTATCGGCGAGGACCATTCACAACCGTCTCCATGAAGCTGGGCTACGGTCCCGCACACCGTTAGGCCGTCTTCCGCTCACGCCCCAACATCGTGCAGCCCACCTCCAGTGGTGTCGCGACAGGCGTGAATGGACGGACGAATGGAGACGTGTCGTCTTCAGCGATGAGAGTCGCTTCTGCCTTGGTGCCAATGATGGTCGTATGCGTGTTTGGCGCCGTGCAGGTGAGCGCCACAATCAGGACTGCATACGACCGAGGCACACAGGGCCAACACCCGGCATCATGGTGTGGGGAGCGATCTCCTACACTGGCCGTACACCACTGGTGATCGTCGAGGGGACACTGAATAGTGCACGGTACATCCAAACCGTCATCGAACCCATCGTTCTACCATTCCTAGACCGGCAAGGGAACTTGCTGTTCCAACACGACAATGCACGTCCGCATGTATCCCGTGCCACCCAACGTGCTCTAGAAGGTGTAAGTCAACTACCCTGGCCAGCAAGATCTCCGGATCTGTCCCCCATTGAGCATGTTTGGGACTGGATGAAGCGTCGTCTCACGCGGTCTGCACGTCCAGCACGAACGCTGGTCCAACTGAGGCGCCAGGTGGAAATGGCATGGCAAGCCGTTCCAGAGGACTACATCCAGCATCTCTACGATCGTCTCCATGGGAGAATAGCAGCCTGCATTGCTGCGAAAGGTGGATAGACACTGTACTAGTGCCGACATTGTGCATGCTCTGTTGCCTGTGTCTATGTGCCTGTGGTTCTGTCAGTGTGATCATGTGATGTATCTGACTCCAGGAATGTGTCAATAAAGTTTCCCCTTCCTGGGACAATGAATTCACGGTGTTCTTATTTCAATTTCCAGGAGTGTATGTTGGCGGCAGTAAGATTGTTCTGCAGTCACTTTCAAATGTCGTCGGTTCTCTAAATTTCCTGAATAGTGTACCTTGAAAAGAACAATGCCTTCCCTTCAGGGATGCCCATTTGAGTTCACAAAGCATCTCCATAATACTTGTGTGTTGTGTGAACCTACTGGTAACAAATCCAGCAGCCTGTCTCTGAATTGCTTCAGTGTCTTCCATCAATCCGACCTGGTAGGGATCCCAAACACTCTAGCAGTGCTCAAGAATAGATAGCACCAAAGCACTATATTCAGTCTCCTTCACAGATGAACCACACTTTTCTAAATTCTCCCAATAAACCAAAGTCGACAATTTGCCTTCCCTACCAAAATTATCACCTGCTCATTCCACTTCGTATTGCTCTGCAACATTACACCCAGGTATTTAAATGACGTGACTATGTAAAGCAGGAAACTACTAATGCTGTATCTGAACATTATGGGTTTGTCTTCCCACCCATCTGCATTAACTTACATTTTTCTACATGTAGAGCCAGCTGCCATTCATCTCACCAACCTGGAATTTTTGTATCATCCTAAAGTCACTCTGTAGATTGGTGCCAATGTGTCTGCCAAACCATTTGTGTATATATGAAATAATAGATGTACTATCATATGTCCCTGGGTCATTCCTGGCATTACCCTTCTCTCTGATGAACACTTGCCACTGAGGACAACATACTGGGTTCTGTTACTTAAGACGTCTTTGAGCCACTCACATATCTGGCAACCTATTCCATAAGTTTTGTTAACAGTCAGTGGGCTTCTGTGTCAAATGCTTTTCATAAATCTAGGAATATGGAACAAAAAACGAGGTTGATACCAGTGCTGTCCGTGCGCAGTGAGAGAATTTTTTACCTCATCCCACTGCACTGTTGTTCAAGTTACGCACCTCATTTAGTATTTGGTTCTACCACAATTCCTCTTTATTCCACGGAGTATTGGTTGTCTAGGTGTGTGACAGCAAGTTGGCACTAGTGGCATCAAAGGTGACGACAACATGGAGTAGTGCAAGTTGGACTGGGTGGTCAGATCTCGACTGCCAGTGTTAACGGCTGCAGCATTGCATAGGGGAAGCGCAGCAATGAGTAAGGGTTGTGTTGGCCAGGGTTGTGGCTGCCGATAGCAAGTGTTTCCAGGGTTTAGTTCTTTGTTGCTATTCATCATCATCATTATTAGTTGGATTCACTCAGGATACTGGAGCGAACATTTTTGGTTAGGCTCAGTTGAAAATTTCCATTGTTCTTCTTCAACACTGCCAGCTGGGAACAGTTAAGTGGTGAATAGCATTGTTGTAACATTTATTTCTACTTTAAGAAGACCATGCCAATGATAAGAACCGATGTCGTGTTGGCACAGTGGTTTACTACGAGAGCTGGCTATGACAGCTGTGTCACTACCTTAGCTTCTTGGTGGTATTTCCTATCATATTAAATTACCAGTAAAGACGGCAAATTATTAGTGTTATTCTTCAACTGTGTGTGACGTGTTGATTTCCTTGTCTTGTGTTGTGATGGGGCTGTTATTGCAAGAGCTGGCTCTGACAACAGCTGTGCTTGATAACCACCTTCTTTCTAACGAGAACTACAAAAGCATATTCACTGTAATAAAAGTGTTGGAAAAGAATGCTGCTAGCACTTTAGAGGTGCTGCATTTGATACTGGTTGTTCTGTTTTGGTGTGGTGAGACACTTGTGAAATGTTGAACGGACTGTCTCCGGCAGCAACGTTGGTGACAAAAGTTTCATTACTTGCAACAGTGTGTTAGCACAAGGACCTGTCATAGTACGCTAACAGAAAAGATAGTTATTCGCCAGTGATACCATTCTTGGCTGTGGCAATTGATGATCATCCGTGTCGGGTTGTTGCTGTCATAGTAACTTGAAAGGGCGAGGTACTGGTGGTCTGTCATGTGGGTATGTGTGTTTCCAAGAAACTGAAGCTTGAACTGTGGAAAGTAGAGATGCCCCTGTCCTGTATTGTATGGTCACTATCTCCTGGAAGTGTAGGGTGTTCTATATATTGTTCCTTTCAACTGGCTCTAAAGCTTTTATTATGAAGTATGTATGTTGCCCTTTGGGACAGTTGTGTTGCAGTATGTGTTCTTTGAAGTAGTGCACTTCGCTTCTGTAGAACAGTAAAGCAATGCACCATTACAGTTATTAGATTTCATGTAAGAGCGCTTGACTGCAACTGATGAGCCGGATACAGTCATACGAGCTTTCTGCAGGGTTACAGCCTGGCCAGTGTTCAGCCTCACCTGCGTGGCTATGCCCCATTAAGGTTAAGCTATCGCACTGCAGTTGTGGTCCTGTGACCACTCAGCATGTCTGGATGACAGTAGCTTATTGTCTGAATGTAGTAATCATGCACTTTGCCAGTATAAAGTTTTTTTTACCATAGTAAGTTTTAAAAAGTTGTGTTGCTAAAGCTGGGCCCTGGTACCTTAATTCAGTAATTACACACTTGGGCACAATTAAGTTTAACTTGTAAGAACTTTCTAACTAAAGCTTGGCTGTTTAGCCTGCCATTTGTGTGTTTGATGGTTAAAACCTAGAAAGGAAGTTGCCTACCTCCCTTCCTTGTTCAGTGATATTTATACGTATCGTGGGGCTACGTAGTGAAGCTTTGGGCAAGGACCACGGCCATTAAAGCTAAAAATGGACGATAATTTAATTGTACATTGGAAGCTTAATCCTTTCAGACACAAAATGAATAAAATCATTTTTTAAACTTTTTTGTTTTATTGGGATATAACTCTTACAATATTCTGGAAAAATGTGAATTTTTTTTGCGGTATTTCAGCAGGTACAGCATGATTTCAAACTAAAACACTGCACACTAAATGCGGTGGCTTCAAATGAGTCCACCGCCATTAACTTCATTTTTTTCCGTGATAGGGTACAAAACAGTTCCTTTCTGCTGATAAATATAAAGCAACTTGGCAGGAAGAACATATCCATCTGCTTCTATGTGGATTACTTTTTGTGCTGCAGTGTACACATCGCCTTGGTGTGCCATTTACTGGCAGATGTTTTGATTCTGTTATGTGTTTTTCCACTGGAACAACAGCTGTACACTTTTTGTCGCATGGTTCAGATGATGTGCTTGGGTGACCAGGACTGTCTTTGAAAACACTGGATTCTACAAGGCCAGCTACAACACACCGCCGAAATTCCTTTACCTTTTTCTTTTCATTCAGCTTGGTTAGTTGAAACAATATAAATGCATTTCCAATAGAAATATCAATCATATACTAAAACAGTCTGAGCCACCAGAATCTAGATTTTCTGTCAATTGCATGGAAACTATTCATGATGTCCGATTTATCTACACATCCCACGTTCAAATTATAAGATTTCACTATCTGTGGGCAAGGTATTTTTGTAATTGTGCCATCCTTTTCTTTCCTAAAGACGTCTTTCAAAGTTACAGGTGAGTCAATTGTTGATAGTAATGTGACAACACGTTTATCTTTCCATTTCATGCACACAATCCCATCAGAACGAACTGACCAGTGGCTTTCTCCTCTTCGCAACTCTTTGTCTGGATTCAGAAGTGGAAGTCTTTTTCTGTGGGCTCTAATGGTACCACAGGCTAGGATACCATCAAGTTTTAGTGTCTGCGAAAGTGGAACACTAGCAAAAAAATTGACAAAATATATGTGACATCCTTTGCCTTCTAAGCCTTTACACAAATCTTTTACAATCCTCTCTCCCAAACATTTCTCTACTGCACCATCTGATTTCCCAGTGTATACCTCAAAATCACAGATATATCCCATTTTGTCAGCTCTGACCCATATTTTGTACCCCCTCTTGATGGGCTTTTGAGGCATATACTGTTTGAATGATATTTGCCCTTTGAATTTCACCATGCATTCATCAACAGATTGCTCCTTAGTTAGAGCATAACATTCTTTGAACCTTGTCAGTAATTGATTTATTAGTGGTCGAATTTTATACAATTTGTCATAACATTTATTCCCTTTTTGTGGCATAAGGGAATTGTCATTTACATGTATATGAGATAAAATCCAGCTGAATCTTTTCAATGACATAAGTGAAGAAATGTACTGATCTCTGAGTTTTTTGTGTGATGACCAGCAATCACGATATTTGCAAGGTTGGTTGATACACATTATAGCCAAAAACACCTTGAGTTCATCTCTTTCAAGAGGTCTGTAATTCTTACCTTTCTGAGTCACATAAAGATTAGTCTGGAATACTGTGTGTGTCCAGCATATTGTCCCCAAATAGATATAAAAAGAAATCAACTGGCAATATACCTTCACCTTCAGTTTTCCTTTGACACCAACATCCTTTAAAACATCGACAGAATGCATCGTACTGTCATCCCTTGCCCATGTAAAATTCACAGACCTTATAGTGGCATGTTATCTTCAGAACTGAAACTATAATCACTGTCATTTTCAGAACAATTATCACTTTCACTTTCAGAAACAGATATCCTGGTCTTGGCAGTTGTGAATCAATATCACTGGTACTGTCAACCTCAATGTCCACATCAGAAGGAATTTCTTCTAAAAGACACGCCAGAACTTCCTCACCCTTTAATTTGTGAGAAAACATTTCGCGAAACTGAAATTAGAAAAGATAAGCTTCTAATACTATCCCTGCAGCCGCAGTGGTTTCAAATGAAACCACCAGAGTAAATACACAAGAAGTACACGATTTTCATTATTGTTTCAATACATATAGCATGTACTTATATAAGAAAGTGTTATGAATTTGTTCCATGTGTGAAACTTACATTTCAAAGACAAATTCAATCACAAATGAAGATAAAGAGAACCAGCACACCACAAACAATAATGGCACTTATACTTGAATCGAACTGCAACCACATGAGAAATATTGACGTAGTTCAAATTTTCATCACTAGATGGCAGCACCATCTACATCCAGAAGCGTGGTTACGAATGTAGCTACTGTGCTCTTGCCACAAAATCAAAATATCATGGGTGGCTTCAAACGAAAGGGTTAAGCTATTGGGCCGGCTGCTAAGTTACTTCCACGATGGAGGCAGTGACTGTGGTCTTAGTCTCACGGATCCTGCCACAGCGTGTTGCACGTCTGGCCTGGGTTCATCTCTCATCACCTGATCTTGCCGGATGTTTTCCTTGGGGTTGGTCAAGATGCAGAGTTCCATCAGAACCGACCTGGCATTCATTACCTGCCATCATACAGTGGGCCATGGGTGTTGAACATTTGGGAGAGATTGATTTTTAATTGTTGAAACCCATTTAAAGAAATTAAAAAGATCGATTCCATTCCAGGCTCGACAGTCAATAATTCAGCTCTTCAGTCCTATGATATCGGGAACAAACTATTAGAGCAGATTGTTGTGGTTTAGGGGTGTCGGATGATTGATTGGGTGATTTTGGGGAGGGGACCTAACAGCAAGGCCATCGATCCCATCGGATTAGGTGAAGTTGGGGAAGGAAGTCAGCTGTGCCCTTTCAAAGGAACCACCCCGGCATTTACCTGAAGCGGTGTAGAGAAATCATGGAAAACCTAAATCAGGATGGCCAGATGTGGGTTTGAAGCATCGTCCTGCCGCATGCAAGTCCACTGTAATGGTTGTTGTAGTTGAGGCTCAGCTGCTGTTGATTTATCAGTCTTTATTTTGTGATTGTTTCAGAATGAGAATACATGCCATATGAGAGCCACACCTGCTTAATTAGGAGCAACTAAAATATGGAGCCCAGATTTGAGGAGCCACGATGAAGGTATGGTGCAGAAGCTACTTTGCGCACCCAAGCATTTGAGGGGGGGGGGGGGGGGGGGACAGCCTGTTTCTGTTTCATCCTGTGGCAGTGAAATGGTGATGTGCTATCACCTATTAAAGAACCAGTCGCCAAGTTGCAGGCAGTTTGAGAACTTTTTCAATATCAGTAAACTGTCACGAGCTCAGCAGTGGAGATTGATGGCAAGGATAGCACATTACCAGAACAGGTGGAAGGATACTCAACAAATTGGGAGAGTGGAGAAAATTTGGAAGCAGTTGGAGCAATTGCAAAATGATCTGAGTGAATTGTTGCAGTGCGTGGAGATGTGGAGTGGTGATGGTGTGGTAGCTGCAGGTGTGCAGGGGCAATGTAATTCAGGGTCAGTGACCGACGGGAATAAGGGGGCGATAATATTTGGTAAGCTACTCTATCCTTTGCAGAATTTTATTAGTGATACTGGTATAATGTGTGATAGTTCCATTGGTAATGTAGTTAACTTTTTGTATATGCTAGTTGATATATCAGAGAAGGGTGGATGTTTGGTATTGCCGATACCGAACTGATAGTTTTAATTGCATCAAAGATGGAGGGTGTTTTCATATCTTATGTGCAAAGGACTATAGATCATGGGGACGGATTGCACCAACTCTGAAGTCAAATTTTAGCGGAGATAGTACCTGAGCACACCCTCCAAGAGTTGGTGCACAAACATTATGGTAGAGAGCAGGCATCCCAACGACCGACAGGTGACTATACGAAGAGTAAAACCGAGTGTTAAGGCACTGGGCTTGAGCTGTACCAAAAAACAAGTAGAACGCCACATTATTAATGGACTAAGACTGGAGGATAGGGTGAGAGCAGTATTGTGTTGAGCACTACAGAATTATCAACATTTGGAGGAATTATCATGCCAGGTGCAGGGCAAAATGTATACAGACCAAAGGAGGCAGGTTAATATCCAGATCGGGTGCAACCAGGAAGTTGGAAAAAGACAATATAATTGTGATGAAGGCAACGTTAAACGTTTTAGGTTCAGAAAGAGGGGTCACATCCAGAAGTTTTGTGATCAGAGTAGAGGTGGAACAGATACTTGACAATTAAGGAGGCTGAGGCGAGTTAAAAGCAAATACCCTACAGCCAGAATGTTGCAACCAAGAGTTATGACTCTCCCACTTGTGTGATGCCATGTTAACAAGGAACTTGTTTGTGTATTTTTGGGTTCCCGAAGGACTATTATGGCCACTGATAGCAGGTGAGGGCAAAGAACCAACCACATTGTGCATTTCTGATAATAAAATCTGACGGCAGAAGGTATTATGAGGCTAACAAATCATGGGTTGGAATTATAGGCATCACTGAGGTAAAGCTGCTGATTGATAACTTCACCTGGAAAGTGCAGGTTTCTTACGACAAATCTGGTACTAGGACCTGGCTTTATTGCCAAGGTCAATCTCATGCCTAACTTGGCAGATCAGTATTTTCAATTTAGGCATGCCAAAGCAAAGAAATTTATGTTTTCTCAACTTCAGGACATGAAACACCAAGGGGAGGTGGGGGGAGGAAATGATGGTTGCAGCCAGGGGTACAGTTGTGTGAAATGATAGAACAGATTCAGTATTTGTCTGATGAATATAAGACTAAGATTAGAATTTTGTGTGAAAAATTTCCTGATGTCCTAACTAAGAGAAGGGGTTACTCATTTGATGAAGTATAAAACTGAGGTAAGTGATACATACCCATTTAGAGACAGTCTTATAGGTTGTCCCCTCCTCGTATGAAACAGCTAAAGCTCACAGTAGAGATGATGGTGCAGAGGGGTCATCCAACCATCCTCTTCACCTTATTCTTCTCCTATATTCATGGTTAAGAAGCCACAAGGAGGAATTCAGACTTTTGTTGACTCCAGTGAACTTATTAAGAAGATAATTTTGAGTTTGGTACTGTTACCCGATCTCCACTCTGTTTTGCATTGTTTAAAGGAGCTAATTTTTTCAGCACTCTACATTTACCGTAAATCAAGCATGCTACCAAATACCTCTTGAATAGTCTTCTAAGGCATTAATCGTATTTAGCACAGACTGGAACTTATATGAATTTAATCGGGTTTCATTTGGCCTTTGGTGCTGCAGTATTGTCACAATTCTTGGATAAAGTCTTTGAGGGGATTAAATCTGAATTCCTTTACCATTACCTAGATTATGTAATTTATAGTGCATCTATGGAAGATCATTTCCAACACCTTGAGATAGTTTTCGAGATGTTACGTAAGGCTGCCCTTACAGTCAATCCTTACAAGGTGAGGTTTGCTTGTCCCTTAATACAGTCCCTTGGGCATGTGGTATTTGCAGAGGGTCCCACTAAAGATAGTGAAAGAGTTAGGGTGATTACTAAATTTCCTATATCCTGTAATATGAAGCAGGTGGCAAGATTTATAGGCATGACCAGTTGTTCATCGTTCAGACTGATGCATCACAGACACGTACAAGGGGTCCATTGCCCAGTTCTAAGAAAGGAAATTATATACACTTGTCATTGTGGGTGCTTTCTCCAGTTTTACCTCGTTAATACCAACCAGAACGGCTACTGCAAGAGCAGCAGTAGAGGCTCTGAAACGTATATTTGGGGTATCTGGTCCTTGTCAAGTCCTGCTATCTGATAATGTTACCACTGTCACCTCCAATGAATTTAAGAATTTCTTTTGTTTGATATGGGTGTGAAACATCACTGGAATACACCATACTACCCCCACCCAATCCCCCCTCTCACTGAACAAGTCAACCAAATCTCCGGGCAGCCCCTATCGCTTACCACCAGGAGAATCAAAGTGGGACGAAACCTCGAGTTGATTAGCTTATGCCTTTAATTCGGTGAGACACGAGAGCCATTTGAATATGCCGGCTCGACTGATGTTCACTTATGTCCCAAATTCTCTAGTGAGCAACTTGTGGGGAACTGAGGATTTGTTACCTGACAGATTCTCACCTTCCGATAATAGAGAGCAGTGGCATATGGCCCGAAGAAACATTTGTTGGTCACACCAGCAATGGAGAGTATGTTATAATCAGAACAGATAACTTTGCAAATACCGCATAGGGGACAGTTTTTTGGAAGAATTTTGCAGCCATAAGCAAGGGCCATGAAAAAATCTATTTGCTAACCTGTTTTAAGGGTTCCTTCATCACACATGAATTTTTTTACGCCATTCACAGTTAGATTGCAAGATGCTCAGAGTGGTCAGGTTCTTCCGGTACCCATATCACAGATCTTGCCATTTGGTTCGTAGGCACCATCCACTGGGTGTGGCTCTGTCTCAGGGGTGCCGTAAAGATTTGGAAGAAGGGGAGGGGGGGGGGGGGGATTGTTGTGCCCGTTGGTTTCCTCCGCGAGCAATTTGCATTGTGCGGTGATGCTACAGCGTCTTTTTTTTTTTTTTTTTTTTTTTTAGGATAATAAGTTTTAAAAGCTGTGTTGTAAAAGCTGGTCCCTGTTAGCTCAATTTAGTAATTGTGCGTTTGGCCAATATTAAGTTAAAGTTGTAAGAACTTTCAAGCTAAAGCTTGGCTCTGTTTTGCCTGCCATTTATGTGTTTGATGGTTAAAATAAGGAAGCTGCCTACCACCCTTCCTAGTTCTGTGATATTCGTACTTATCGTGGGGCTAAGTAGTTAAACTTCCGACATGGGCCACATCCTTTAGAGCTAAAAAGGGGCGATAAGAAATTAAACTGTTCATTGGAAGCTTACATTGTTAAGCCCATTGCTATGTTTGCACTAAGTTACTTCCAGAACGAAGGTAGTGATTGCGGTCTTAATTTGAGGGATCCTGCTGCAGCATGATGCACATTTGGACTGCGTCCAAGTCTCACCACTCGATCATGCTGGAGGTCTTCCTGGGGACTGACCAATATCCAGAGCTCCGTCAGAACCGAGATGGTGTTCACTTCCTGTCATTGTACAGTGGGCGATGGGTGTTGAACATCCAGGAGAACTTCATTTTTAATTGTTTCCCTACACAATGAAATCTAATCTTTTTCTTGGGCCTCTCAGTCCTTATCCTTCACCCCTCTTCCTTCCCCTTCAATCCTTCTGCATGAAGGACCCACTGGCTTTGAAAGCTTGCGTAATTATAATTTTGTGTGTGTGTGTGTTCTGCCGCCGCTTGGCGAGTAATTTTTTTTATCTATCTAATTAACTTATTGTATCAAAAATTGATTGTTTTCATTGTTATAAAATGTAAAAGTAACACCAATATAAGAAAAAAGAAACATCTGTTAAGGACACAGAGGAGAAAAATCCTCATGAATGACACTTAAGTAGAACAGCAGTGGGCAGAGTACTTTGCAGAATTACTAAATCGTGGTGACTCTCCATTCTCTTCCGTGTGAAATACCGGACACTGTAGACAGCAAAGTAAAGATACCCACTGAAGAAGAAATACAACTAATAATCAAAACCGTAAGGCTTTCAGTGAAGATCAAATTGCAGGAAAGCTAATAAAAGATGGTGGACCAGTACTGGTTAAAATAACTACAAAACTGTTAAAGAATGTTTGGGAGTACGAGAGATCGCCTAATGCCAGGAAGATGGCCATAATCTGCCCTATACTAATGAAGAATGACCCCCCTGGGATGTTGTAATTTAGAGGGATTGGACTCCTTAATGTAAGCTGCCAAAATCTACTCCAATGCCTACTGAAGAGAATGATCCCAATTGCAGAAGGAATTGCAGGTGACTATCAATGTGGTTCAAAGAGGATCTGATGAACTACGGGCCAGCTTTTTACACTCGGATAGGTAAAATGAGAAAGGTTGGGAACATAATGTTGCTATTCACACAGATTTTGTAGGTTCCAAAACAGCTCATGACAGCCTATATAGGGGTGCAACCACCAATGTATTGAAAGAGTTCCTGTTTCCACAGAAGTTTTCATACTGGCCTTAGATAAGGAGAGTGTTATCTCCAATACTTTTTGATTTAATTTTAGAAAAGATAAACAGAGAACACCAAAAATTAAACCAAGCTGGAATAAAACTGGGTAATATCACAACAAATCAGCTTGTGTATGCGGATGGATGACGATCTAATAGGGCTAGCAAAGAGTACCTGTAGCTCATGACAAGTTCTTACAGAAATAGTCCAAGGAAAGCAGGGTACAAATTGACACAGTCACGAGCAAACCACCCAATGATCAAACCCCAAGGATAGCTGATAAATTCACTTTAAAAAGAGTAGACATATTTAAATATTTGGGAAGCATTTTTAATGAGCAGCATAGGATGGACATTGAGATTAAGACAAGGATCACAGTGACAAAAATATCATGTCTCGGCTCACGAGACATGCTGTGCAGTAGAGCAGTTTCGAGAAGTTTTAAAATCAGACTATACCACAGCACGATTCTCCCAGTAGTTCTATAGAAACAAAAACTGCTAGTCTTCAAGGGAAATGTATTAAGGAACATAGTTGGCCCCAAGAGGGACACTCGCGTCAAAGGAATGGAGGACATTAAAAACAAGGAACTGGCAGGCCTGTTCTCCCAAGCTGATATTGTTTGAAGGATGAAGAAAAGAAAATTGATGTGGGCTGAACATGTTATTAGGATAGAAGAGGAAATACTACCACAGGTAGCATCATCACGATCCAGGGAGGACGGAAGTGGGTGAGGATCACCACGTAGCCGGTGGAAGGAAGATAACAGGGATAGGCGGGTGATGAGCCTGAGAAATGGAGAATAGACCATGAAAGCCAGGAGGAATTTACAGAACAGATAGGGTCTCCAAGGCCAAAGCGACAATTAAGAAAGAAGAAGAAGAAGAAGAAGAAGAAATTTAGCAAGACTACAGAACATGTGATGGGAAATGCTATGAAGTCATTGAACCATTAAGTTAAGATTCTAATTCTTGCATAAACTCTTACATACAGTTGGTTTACATGTATATTACTATTCAATATCTGTGTAATGGTATAATAAATATATCTGCATGTCCCAAAACTGTCAGCTGTGTCTGCTGCCAGAAGACATTGTTTAATACTTTATACAAATGAGGAGTGAAACTTTTTTTCTTGGCCAGTCTTGTGTACCAAATGAATGGCTGTGAAAAACAGTATGTATACTTTATTTTTCTGGGCTTTTATTTCCAGTCCTTACGGAAAAGGGCCACTGTTGTCACAAAACGAACCATATAGAAGAATTGATCATATGAATGCTTCACAAGGAGACTACTCAATGGGTACAGTCCATTAGCATTCTTCCAGTGGGTATCCCTCTTGGTATCAGAGTTTTCCACATTATATATATAGAGGGAAACATTCCACGTAGGAAAACTATATCTAAAAACAAAGATAATGAGACTTGCCAAACAAAAGCACTGGCAGGTTGATAGACACACAAACACACACACACAATTCTAGCTTTCGCAACCAACGGCTGCTTCGTCAGGAAAGAGGGAAGGACAGGGAAAGACGAAAGGATGTGGGTTTTAAGGGAGAGGGTAAGGAGTCATTCCAATCCCGGGAGCGGAAAGACTTACCTTAGGGGGGAAAAAAAGGACACCTATACACTCGCACACACACATATCCATCCACACATATACAGACACAAGCAGACATATTTAAAGACAAAGAGTTTGGGCAGAGATGTCAGACGAGGCGGAAGTGCAGAGGCAAAGATGTTGTTGAATGACAGGTGAGGTATGAGTGGCAGCAACTTGAAATTAGCGGAGATTGAGGCCTGGTGGATAACAGGAAGAGAGGATATATTGAAGGGCAAGTTCCCATCTCCGGACTTCGGACAGGTTGGTGTTAGTGGGAAGTATCCAAATAACCCGGACGGTGTAACACTGTGCCAAGATGTGCTGGCCGTAACCCAAGGCATGTTTAGCCACAGGGTGATCCTCATTACCAACAAACACTGTCTGCCTGTGTCCATTCATGCGAATGGACAGTTTGTTGCTGGTCATTCCCACATAGAATGCGTCACAGTGTAGGCAGGTCAGTTGGCAAATCACGTGGGTGCTTTCACACGTGGCTCTGCCTTTGATCGTGTACACCTTCCGTGTTACAGGACTGGAGTAAGTGGTGGTGGGAGGGTGCATGGGACAGGTTTTACACCGGGGGTGGTTACAAGGGTAGGAGCCAGAGGGTAGGGAAGGTGGTTTGGGGATTTCATAGGGATGAACTAAGAGGTTACGAAGGTTAGGTGGACGGCGGAAAGACACTCTTGGTGGAGTGGGGAGGATTTCATGAAGGATGGATCTCATTTCAGGGCAGGATTTGAGGAAGTCGTATCCCTGCTGGAGAGCCACATTCAGAGTCTCATCCAGTCCCGGAAAGTATCCTGTCACAAGTGGGGCACTTTTGGGGTTCTTCTGTGGGAGGTTCTGGGTTTGAAGGGATGAGGAAGTGGCTCTGGTTATTTGCTTCTGTACCAGGTCGGGAGGGTAGTTGTGGGATGCGAAAGCTGTTAACAGGTTGTTGGTGTAATGGTTCAGGGATTCCGGCCTGGAGCAGATTCGTTTGCCACGAAGACCTAGGCTGTAGGGAAGGGACTGTTTGATGTGGAATGGGTGGCAGCTGTCATAATGGAGGTACTGTTGCTTGTTGGTGGGTTTGATGTGGACGGACGTGTGAAGCTGGCCATTGGACAGGTGGAGGTCAACGTCAAGGAAAGTGGCATGGGATTTAGAGTAGCACCAGGTGAATCTGATGGAACCAAAGGAGTTGAGGTTGGAGAGGAAATTCTGGAGTTGTTGTTCACTGTGAGTCCAGATCATGAAGATGTCATCAATAAATCTGTACCAAACTTTGGGTTGGCAGGCCTGGGTAACCAAGAAGGCTTCCTCTAAGCGACCCATGAATAGGTTGGCGTACGAGGAGGCCATCCTGGTACCCATGGCTGTTCCCTTTAATTGTTGGTATGTCTGGCCTTCGAAAGTGAAGAAGTTGTGGGTCAGGATGAAGCTGGCTAAGGTAATGAGGAAAGAGGTTTTAGGTAGAGTGGCAGGTGATCGGCGTGAAAGGAAGTGCTCCATTGCAGTGAGGCCCTGGACATGCGGAATATTTGTGTATAAGGAAGTGGCATCAATGGTTACAAGGATGGTTTCCGGGGGTAACAGACTGGGTAGGGATTCCAGGCGTTCGAGAAAGTGGTTGGTGTCTTTGATGAAGGATGGGAGACTGCATGTAATGGGTTGAAGGTGTTGATCTACATAGGCAGAGATGCGTTCTGTGGGGGCTTGGTAACCAGCTACAATGGGACGGCCGGGATGGTTGGGTTTGTGAATTTTAGGAAGAAGGTAGAAGGTAGGGATGCGGGGTGTTGGTGGGGTCAGGAGGTTGATGGAGTCAGGTGAAAGGTTTTGTAGGGGGCCTAAGGTTCTGAGGATTCCTTGAAGCTCCGCCTGGACATCAGGAATGGGATTACCTTGGCAAACTTTGTAAGTAGTGTTGTCTGAAAGCTGACGCAGTCCCTCAGCCACATACTCCCGACGATCAAGTACCACAGTCGTGGAACCCTTGTCCGCCGGAAGAATGACGACGGATTGGTCAGCCTTCAGATCACGGATAGCCTGGGCTTCAGCAGTGGTGATGTTGGGAGTAGGATTAAGGTTTTTTAAGAAGGATTGAGAGGCAAGGCTGGAAGTCAGAAATTCCTGGAAGGTTAGGAGAGGGTGAGTTTGAGGAAAAGGAGGTGGGTCCCGCTGTGACGGAGGACGGAACTGTTCCAGGCAGGGTTCAATTTGGATTGTGTCTTGGGGAGTTGGATCATTAGGAGTAGGATTAGGATCATTTTTCTTCGTGGCAAAGTGATATTTCCAGCAGAGAGTACGGGTGTAGGGCAGTAAATCTTTGACGAGGGCTGTTTGGTTAAATCTGGGAGTGGGGCTGAAGGTGAGGCCTTTGGATAGGACAGAGGTTTCGGATTGGGAGAGAGGTTTGGAGGAAAGGTTAACTACTGAATTGGGGTGTTGTGGTTCCAGATTGTGTTGGTTGGAATTTTGAGGTTTTGGAGGGAGTGGAGCTGGAAGTGGGAGATTGAGTAGATGGGAGAGACTGGGTTTGTGTGCAATGAGAGGAGGTTGAGGTTTGCTGGAAAGGTTGTGAAGAGTGAGTGAGTTGCCTTTCCGGAGGTGGGAAACCAGGAGATTGGATAGTTTTTTAAGGTGGAGGGTGGCATGCTGTTCTAATTTGCGGTTGGCCTGTAGGAGGATGCTCTGAACAGCCGGTGTGGATGTGGGAGAGGAAAGATTGAGGACTTTTATTAAGGATAGGAGTTGACAGGTGTGTTGATTGGCTGAGTGGATGTGTAGGTGAAGGATTAGGTGGGTGAGGGCAATGGATTGTTCACTGTTACCCCCGGAAACCATCCTTGTAACCATTGATGCCACTTCCTTATACACAAATATTCTGCATGTCCAGGGCCTCGCTGCGATGGAGCACTTCCTTTCACACCGATCACCTGCCACTCTACCTAAAACCTCTTTCCTCATTACCTTAGCCAGCTTCATCCTGACCCACAACTTCTTCACTTTCGAAGGCCAGACATACCAACAATTAAAGGGAACAGCCATGGGTACCAGGATGGCCCCCTCGTACGCCAACCTATTCATGGGTCGCTTAGAGGAAGCCTTCTTGGTTACCCAGGCCTGCCAACCCAAAGTTTGGTATAGATTTATTGATGACATTTTCATTATCTGGACTCACAGTGAAGAAGAACTCCAGAATTTCCTCTCCAACCTCAACTCCTTTGGTTCCATCAGATTCACCTGGTCCTACTCTAAATCCCATGCCACTTTCCTTGACGTTGACCTCCACCTGTCCAATGGCCAGCTTCACACGTCCGTCCACATCAAACCCACAAACAAGCAACAGTACCTCCATTATGACAGCTGCCACCCATTCCACATCAAACGGTCCCTTCCCTACAGCCTAGGTCTTCGTGGCAAACGTATCTGTTCCAGTCCGGAATCCTTGAACCATTACACCAACAACCTGAAAACAGCTTTCGCATCCCGTAACTACCCTTCCGACCTGGTACAGAAGCAAATAACCAGAGCCACTTCCTCATCTCCTCAAACCCGGAACCTTCCACAGAAGAACCCCAAAAGTGCCCCACTTGTGACAGGATACTTTCCGGGACTGGATCGGATTCTGAATGTGGCTCTCCAGCAGGGATACGACTTCCTCAAATCCTGCCCTGAAATGAGATCCATCCTTCATGAAATCCTCCCCACTCCACCTAGAGTGTCTTTCCGCCGTCCACCTAACCTTCGTAACCTCTTAGTTCATCCCTATGAAATCCCCAAACCACCTTCCCCACCCTCTGGCTCCTACCCTTGTAACCGCCCCCGGTGTAAAACCTGTCCCATGCACCCTCCCACCACCACCTACTCCAGTCCTGTAACCCGGAAGGTGTACACGATCAAAGGTAGAGCCACGTGTGAAAGCACCCACGTGATTTACCAACTGACCTGCCTACACTGTGAAGCCTTCTATGTGGGAATGACCAGCAACAAACTGTCCATTCGCATGAGTGGACACAGGCAGACAGTGTTTGTTGGTAATGAGGATCACCCTGTGGCTAAACATGCCTTGGGGCACGGCCAGCACATCTTGGCACAGTGTTACACCGTCCGGGTTATCTGGATACTTCCCACTAACACCAACCTGTCAGAACTCCGGAGATGGGAACTTGCCCTTCAGCATATCCTCTCTTCTCGCTATCCACCAGGCCTCAATCTCCGCTAATTTCTAATTTCAATTTGCCGCCGCTCATACCTCACCTGTCTTCCAACAACATCTTTGCCTCTGTACTTCCGCCTCGACTGACATCTCTGCCCAAACTCTTTGCCTTTACAAATGTCTGCTTGTGTCTGCATATATGCGGATGGATATGTGTGTGTGTGCGCGCGCGAGTGTATAGGTGTCCTTTTTTCCCCCTAAGGTAAGTCTTTCCGCTCCCAGGATTGGAATGACTCCTTACCCTCTCCCTTAAAACCCAAATCCTTTCGTCTTTCCCTCTCCTTCCCTCTTTCCTGACGAGGCAACCGTTGGTTGCGAAAGCTAGAATTTCGTGTGTATGTTTGTGTGTCTATCGAACTGCCAGCGCTTTTGTTTGGTAAGTCTCATCATCTTTCTTTTTAGATATATTTTTACCCCGTGGAATGTTTCCCTCTATTTTTTAATATATATATATATATATATATATATATATATATATATATATATATATATTATTCTGCCTTGAACAGACCTGGATGAACATCCTTACATAGGCTACGTTGCTTAATATAGCTGTAGATAGACAAATTTACCACGCAACATTACCACGAGTTAATTAGGTGCTTATTGTGGAAAGGACAGTCGTCAGAGACTGCAAAATTTCCTAGACTTCAAGGCTGCATGACCAATCTTCCTGTGAATTTTACAAGTGGGGTATATTGAAGGATCACATGTACTCATAACTGTCTTACACTGAAGAGCTACAACAAAATTTTGAAAATGCTATACTCTAATTGGTATAGTCAACTGCAGATTACCGAGATCTCTCTAGCCTAGTAGTCCTGGATGGAAAAGTGCATCTAGTAATAATGGATATCAGAAGGTTGTAGATAATGCACCGATATTGAATGATGTATTCTCTGGGGAGAAAAAAAGATTTAAGATCAAGTCATCCCACTCTTATAATGCCATAATTCCTGTCTAAAATTCAATGTCATCGATGAATTGGAACACGGTTGGGAAAAAAACTGTCCACCATAATGACAAACTACCCTGCATCCAAGAAAACCCCTCTGGATTTTACCAGACACAAGCAATTTGGACTGATCTGAATTGCATCCAAATGAAATATGGAAGCTGCTCAGACACACTCCAGAAATAGGGTAAATCTTCATCATTATCTTGCGACTGTGGTGCTAAACACAGACAGTTACTCATGTTGTATCAACATATCACACACATGCCTACAACGACCTTTAAAATATTTCCTGTCAGTGATGAGTGGAGTGATAAACAATATAAAAATCCCTGATATTTGCCTACAGCTATTGTTATTAGTATTACATTATGCTGGAGATGTATTTGCTATACAATAAATTATTATTATTATTATTATTATGACTATTATTAAAAATCACTCAGCTTGCTGTTTTTTTCACTACAATAAACAAATTACTACTGCTGTGTCTGCAAAATATAATGCTCATTTTCTTGCCTAACACATTTCATATTTAAAGTTCGCCTCCAAGTTCAAGAATAATGACAATGACCTTAATAACATAATAAATATGAAAATGTTCTTCCTACTGAAAGTTTACTGAAATAATATTAACTAATTATGAAGGTAAGTTATCTCTGTATTTAGGAAAGAAATTAAAGACTGTTACGAATATTATATTCTAAAATTTTATCAGGAAGTAAAGCATTAGAAAATCTAAACTTCATTTCTGATTACAGTTGGCAAACTTTATCAGTCGAATCAGGCTATGCTGCAAAAATTTTCAGAAATGTCTAGTATGTATGGCTGAATGTCTTCTGTGTAAGAAACGTATATTACCAAAATAAGGAAAAGGCAACCATATACCTGCTGAGGATTGGTATGTGGTGCACAGAAACATGTAACAGAAAACATTTAACACTAGCTTTGAGCTCCTGCTCTTTTTCTAGTAGGATTACACATACCAAAATTCTTGGATAAAAATACATAAAAACGAAGAAAGGCAACCAATTACCTATAGAGGATTGGTGCTTGGAACATAGAAACATGACAGAAAATAGTTAACACTAGCTTCTGAGTGCTTGCTCCTTTTCTATACCAGCTGTTATGTAAACACTGTTCGGCCTTCTACATCAGCATGTCTACCAGCAAATTATCAATTAGAATGAATGGGCATAGGCAGGGGGTGTATACTGGCAACTCGCAATATCCCGTTGCAGAGCACGCTCTACAATTTAACATTCGTGATTCGTCCCCCAGACAGTTCTGAGAACTACGCAGGTGGGAACTAGCACTACAGCGCGGTTCTTGCCACCCACCTGGCTTTAATTTACATTAATTTCTTCCGCCTCCACATTTCTTGGATTGGATTGGATTGTTTGGGGGAAGAGACCGGACAGCGAAGTCATCGGTCTTGTCGGATGAGGGAAGGACGGGAAGGAAGTCTGCCGTGCCCTTTCGGAGAAACCATCCCGGCATTTGCCTGGAGCGTTTTAGAGAAATCACAGAAAATCTAAATCAGGATGGCCGGATGCGGGATTGAACCGTCGTCCTCCCGAATGCGAGTCCAGTGCGCTAACCACTGCACCTACATTTCTTCACTGTAACTACTCTTTGCTTCCCTCCATTTTAGTTTTCTACATTTTTCTTTGTCTTTCCCATCTATTATTCTCTGCCCCCCCCGCCCCCCCCCCCCTTTTTTTGGGTACAATGCACTTAGCTTTTCACTCTTATTAGCTCAGGTCAGGCATGATTAAGCAGTAATCTCTGTCTGTGCATATTACCCCGTCTTCCACCTTTAAGCCCTCAGGTTTGCAAATCTCGTTTGATGCAGTCCCAAACAACCAGTCTTTCCTTCTCATCCAGTACGATAAGTCTCCCCAGACCAATGGTTCTGGGTGACTTTCCCGAAACCTAACCCTCTCCAATCCTTTTCCTTCACCACTCTTCCTTCCCCTTCAACCCTTCTACCTGAAGGAGCCATTGGCTCCAAAAGGTTGCCAGTTACAACCATGTCTTATGTGTGTGTTCTGCCACTGCTTGTTGGTAATCTATACGATTAAATATTCCACCCTTTTCATAATATTATTAAAAATAGTGTTTTATTACAAAAACATTGAACAACAGCTGACATTTAAATAAAGACGATAACAAATTACATGACTTCATCAGGACACAAGTTGAAAAGAAAGAACTAGCATGTCTCATGAAGTGGGGATTGTCCATTGGGTAACAAACAACCATGTCTGTTTAATAGTTTTCCTAATACTTACAATTCATTTACCACTAGTAGTGTAAAGAATCCAAAAAAATCAGCTAAATGTATGAAATTAAACAGATTGTGACAAAACTGCCTATGCGCCATAGGCATATTTTGTAACAAATCTCATTTTCTCTGAGAAAATGAGTCCACATGACAACTAAGGCCCTTATACATACATGCTATGTATGGCTTGAGAGGCTAGTCTGCAGCCAAATCATTCTTGACATTCATTTTTACTTGACATCTACAGTCCACTTTCCATATCTCTATTAAAAATAACAAAGAAAAAATTCTTAACAAAATAATTTACTCCTTTTTTATGAATTTTGCAATAGGAAGGAAGGTTTGTGTCAGTGCCCTACTGGCGAACAGCCCATCAGTGGTTGCACATACGCTTTGTAGGGCAAGGATGGGGTGTGAAAGTGGTTGTGGCTTTTAAAAGGAACCATAACCACATTCAGTTTCACCGATTTAGAGAAACCAGAAAAAAACAAATGTGGAGAGCTGAGAGGGATTTGGAACACATTCCTCTTGAATTCAATTCTTTGGTGGCAACTTGACCGATATATTCATATGACAACTGCATCCGAAATGACTTTTGCATATGCTTCAGTATTAGCCCTTTATTTTATTTGTGCCTCTAGCACCCATTTTGTGTCACATTTTAATATAAATACATACTACGGAATGCACAGTTATGTATAGTTTGCAACCAACAGGACTTGTGTGAAACTGGTGTGCTCCAATGAGGTTGCCTATGTTGTTCTTTCCAGTATTTCTGTGAGTACCATCTAACACATTAAGAATTATATTACAATTTGATCAAAGTGAAAATCGACAGAATTTATTTAACCAAACTGTAGATACAATTTTTATTAATATAAACTCATTTCAAGATATGCATTCTGCAAAAAGTATTACAATGTAGCAATGACTATGAATGCCAGAAAAAATGTATTTCATAATACTACTATACGAAAAATAAATGCACAGATAATAATGGATCCAACAATGTCTCAAATTTTGTAGTGTAATAATGCATAAAGCATCAAAGTCAATAATGTTAACAAAACAGTACAATAATGAAATCTATTTACTTACATCTATCTCTTCCTAATCCTTTGGTGTTGCTCTTTACTAGTTCTTCATTTTCAATTTAAAGAAATAAAACTAAGCACACATTAGGAATTATAAAACATAATCTATTAGTAAAAACATGTTAGGTAGTCTTGTGCTGAAAAATATCTTTCTTTCCTCCTCTAAAGTGGATACATTTTGCTTTAAGCTCTGAGGAAAATAGCTATGGCTACCATATTACAATGCTTATTAATGTGAAAAAAATCTCCTGTGAATATGGTAATGAGTAAATTATTTTGCTTTTAGCCTACTATGCCAAAAACACAATTTTCCATTAACCCAATATTTTGCACTCAAATGAAAGGCTGTGGTTATAAAAGTGAGCTCCCAAAATTCACAAAAATTGTTGAAGTCTACAAAAATGTTCAATGTATTCTTATTCTATGAACGATAGAACGATAAATTTCTGTCAAACATTTCCAATCTGATTACATGAAACATCCACACAAAAGTATCAGTCTATTACAACAAATTGTTCACACAAATGAATATAATTTTCTGCCTTATAAAAATCACTGTTCCAAAATCAGTAACTCAAAGAGTAATACTAGATTCATTCACAAAAAACAACTACCCAGTTTACAGATGCAATATTCCAACATACATGTTGGTTTTGAAAGAAAAGGAATGAAGGAAACATTGAAAATGTTAAAACCTCAATTTAAAAACATCACAGTGTTAATTCTGTTTCAGACTTTATTAGGGTCTTACACTCCCACTGTGAAGATTCACATTAATATGCAAACTTAAGCCAACAAACTAAATGTTTAAATTTTCACACTGTTTAATGCCTCACTCTTTACTCTCAATTCTATCTTTGTGATAAATAATGTACAACATTTTTACAATTATAAACAATTTCCACAAAGAAGTCTACATGCACCACTGGAAATCTAACCAGTGCTAAAAGACTGTTTACAATATGAGCTTCAGAGAGAGATTCTTTAGCACCTACAATGCTTAATTTTTATTGGGAAAAATGCGATAAGGATCAAAGCTATACATTTAGAAAATTAAATAAATCTTTCCGTAACAAGGTAATGATCATTTAGAAGTGAACAGTGCAAAAAATATTTTTAGTTTTACATAAGAATTTGTAAAATCGTTTAAGGGAAATAATTTGCACAAGGATCAATATAGTAAATTTTCCACTATTAAACTGTAATAGTTTGTCACAAACAATAAGGTTTACACAAGGATATATGATAAAAAGGTACAGAGTAATGAAAAACAAATTTAGTCATACTATTGCATACTTGTATAATTTCAAATGTTGTTAACTGAAAATGAGATTGGCCTAGTTCGTTTATAATGGAAGAAACCAAGACTGAAGGTTTTCGATGAACAAATATACAGTGGTTATTCTATTGCACAAAAATGCACTTACTTCCTTTCCCAATTCAAAACACACCTTAAGAATCACACTATTTGAAACCATCCATGTGTGATGCTGTTTTCAAATCAGATTTGTCAAATTTACATTATTATGCCCCCCCCCCCCCCCCCCCCTCCCTACCCCCATCAGTTCACCTTACACTCTACACCTCCTTTCCACGCCAATCAGAATTTTAACTTCTTTCTATAATAATTTATTATTTCATTTATCACCTCACTGGTACTCTGCGTAATTTTAGAATGCAGTAAATAAATTGCAACCACTCTCCATACTTCCATTTAAACTCTCCTGTCTTCCTTTGTGTTTTATCCATTCACATATATATCTGAAATTGCATTCAGCTGGATTAATCTTCGATTTATTTCTAACATTTAATTTAATGACTGAAAAACTCAACATAATGAAGTAAAACATGCACCACCAGACAGAGACAGAGAAAAGGGGGAGGAGAGGGAGTGGTGTCCACGCCATTTCTACACAATTTTTCTAGGAAATATTTCTGTGACACCTTTCAATTTAAAGCGTAAAATATACTTTGTAATAAAATAAATTCTTTGTAGAGTTCTATATCTTATGAGGCAATTTGCAAATGCTACAAAACCAATGCATGACAGTTTTAAATATTACCAATTATCATTTTATCCATGGACAGAAGAGTAAAAATATGAATTAAGTCTCCACAGAAGAACACCCAAAGGCACATATACTAGGGCTCTCTTGAGGGATACCAAAATACAAATACTTAAGATGACATTCAGGAAATCTAAAGAAACTACATATGTTTGCTTTTACAATACGCCACAGGAAATCTCTAGTGACTAATACAATCGGATTTTTATGATATGATTTCTCCCACTTTTGTGATGAAGTTTAATATCTATTTCCCAGAGTGCCCTTTTTCTTTTTTTTGCAATAGACATTGCAATTGTGTCTATGAAGCAAGAATGGGACAGCAAGTGAAGTGCAATGGTGAGGCTAAATGTTGTACTGAATCACATTTGCATCCAGCAAGCAATGTCAACTATTTAGTTCCATTCTGGAATATTTTTTATGGTAATGGCTAATCTTTTAATGCAGATTAACAGTTACTCTCTCTCTCTAACAAGAGTTTCACCAATGCAACACCTCAGTTATAATCTAGCAATATTTCAGGGTGTCCTTCAGCTTAAGTGAAAAGGTCAGAGGCAGAACAGACACAGGCCTGTTTCTCACAATGATTTAGTGGGAAAAGAAGCAGGCAAGGAAAATAATTTCAAAAATAACTTCAAATTTCTTCTACCACTGTCAACTCTGAATCCCTTCACAGACATTCCAGAGTTCCCACCAACAAAGAAATGGAAACAGCATCCTCTGACAATCTAAGGAAGTAACAAGAACATTCTTCTCATATGGCACACCCGCAACCTGTTAATATGATTGAACTATGGACTGCAAAACACAGTGAACATTCACCATTTGCACAATGCAGATAGTATCCCTGAACATGCACAATACAAATTATATATATTTTACAGGAAGGTAACTTTTTGATGTATGATTAACTTGCATTTACACAAATAAATGCCACAAAGTTGTGTACAAACTATTCACTTGACATAATCTTCCATAAAAGTGGTGTCACATGAATTTCAAATTGCCCACAACAATAATGCTATGAGAAACACCTGTACATCAACAGTATGTCCCCCTTGTCAGTTTTACTCTCCTGATTCCTCTGGCAATATGCTGAAATCCCTGCAACATGATGGGAAGATACTGGAATGTCAGTGAACTAAACCTACAGCCGAGCTTTCATGTAGTATATGGAACCTGTCTTAAAATAATAAAAAATAATAATAATTGCTCACAAAGAGTGAAAAAGGGGGGGGGGAGCTCTAAGAAAGAAGAACACAGCTATATAGGCTTTATTTGCAAATCTAAAAATATAAGAAAAATAAACAGTAAATAGCTGAACAGTTCTAAGAAAGAGAGCATAGCAACTCACCTCCCCAACCCTTATCAAATCGCCCTGTTTGCTACTTAATTAGGCACACAAGTTACATTTGTGGCACAGAATACATTACCTGTGTGCAGGATGTGCTGCAGCAACACAAAGTAAAATGCCAATGGAATGATGTATTAGTAACCATGAAAGAACATAATATATTTAACCTCGGGACTTTGCAAAGCAAGAAATGTATTATAGGCTAAAAGTGACATTCCTATTTTGTGTAGTCAGTGAAGGGTCCTCTTAAAAATATATTTGAACTAGAAAGCACAGTGCAATAGAATAGATCAATGAATACAGATTCTTAAAACACTTTACACATGTGTCGTTGTATATTTATTACCCTGTGACACTTCAGCTCTCATTTTATGTGCTTTAAAATTAAATTGTTAAAGACATACCTATATAGCCCCTTATCAACATGAACACTGTTGTACTCACTGCTCGCAACTTTAGATGTGCCCTCATTAAATGTCTACATAACACAAAAACTGTCTCAAATAATATTTTTTGAGAGATGTTTACTTCAAAATGAGTTCTTGTAATGGTAATGAACATAATGATATCTAATATAATAACAATCCATATACAACCATTAGGTAACCTATCAATTACTTATATAGAAAAAATATTTTGTTAATGGAACTGCATTTTATGAGATTAAAGAACTAATGAAATATGAGACAAAAGTGGAGTAGGAATGTTGAAAACTACATTTGCCAAAATTATCAGTACTGCTGGAGTTACAATAATATTCTAAGTCAGGCCATAACAGAGGTAAGTACTCACAATGAACTATCCAGAGTAAGCATATTATCACCAAAAGATTATGGGCAATAATTGCCAGCATCAAACACTTGGCTCCCTGAGACAACATTGAAATCAAATGCTCAGTATTTCTGATAATAGTAATACCAAATATGTTCGCTATACTAATCTTAATGCAAATCATTTACTCTTTTGCCAAGAACAATAACAGGGCCCATAACTAGGCACTTCAATAGCAGTCGGCAAAACAACTCGCCATCACTTCGCATTAGAGCAAACATGCAAACTGTTGGAATGTTTATTAAATTCTTGCAGTTGTATACACACTTATCTGCCCCGAGCCCCTCAGTTTCTGTAAACTGAATATCACAATGTATCTTCACTTTGTCTAACTTTTAAAATGGCATTGTTTCTTTTTTAAAGAGGGGGGAGGGAGGGGGGGAGAAAAAAAGAAAGAGAAAGAGAGGGAGGGAGAGACAGGGGGGGGGGGAGGGAGGGAGGGGGGGGGAGAGAGAGAGAGAGAGAGAGAGAGAGAGAGAGAGAATTTATTTTTGTAAATTTTAAGTGAAAATTATTTAACTAAACACTTTCACACTATTAGGTAATCAAAGACATTTTACAAGCACAGCATTTGAGTTTTAATGTCTCGTGTATTCAGCAACAATTGATGTGTGTGTGGTTAACACACTTTAAACAAATTATGCTGAAATTGAGAATTGACGAAGAGCAAGGACATGTGAAGGAACAAACTTCAATAAAGGCAGACTGGACCATTAAGAATACAAAGAACATGAGATTTTTGATCTGTAATTGTCACTTATAATTCTTTGAAGTCTTATGGAGGCGGCACTTGGCTATTGTGTATGCTGGCTGGTTCAGGAAGTATAGCAACTTCATTGAGCACACTACCCACTATAGCATTGATTATCTTCTTGTCATTCTTATGCAACTTTATTTTTCTTGATACTTCATCAGTCAATTTTTAATCTTTCAACAGAGTGGCATATCTAAGCAGAACTATTGCTGTAATTAAGTGGAGCTATTGTTATCCTGCTTTATTTCAGAAGCTACACATTAAAAATTATGTTTCAGTTGTTCCAGTCTAAAACTTTTACAACATTTTAAGCTGGAAACACCTGACTGTGTACTATACAACAGTACTGCTACACCAACTATACACAAGGTTGACAAATATATAGGACAAGAGAAATTCACAGATCTAAAAATACAACAGACATGCATTTTACATACAACAGCAACAACCTCATATGGATAGAAGAGTTGAAACGTTAATATGAATTGTACCCCACAGTTCAAGGACTGTGCTAAATCATAAACCTCTGGACTGAATTAAGATCATGCAGTTACACAACCTATACAATCTGATTACTGTTCAGTTTCTTTCAATCAACAGTCGGTCGGTCAGTCAGTCAGTCCGTCATTCTGGCTCTTTGCATGTTTTAATGTACAAAATTCGCTGAAAGTTCGTCCGAGTTCATATTTCCAATATAACCAAAATTTTTCTACTATAAACAAATGCTGCCTTTTCAAATCCAAAACATTTCACTGGATCAGTTCACAACTTTGATACTTAAGTGTCATGATTCGTTATGATGATATTTCACTGCACATTTAATCTAATCTAGGTTCTCATCACCTAAAAATGTTACACTGATCAAAGGATATTAAAATCTTCCAGATACATAGAATGACAACACACATGAAAAGCACCATTGTCAGAATGTCTTATTACAAGACAAGAGCCATCCACAAAAATCCAATCAATCACTCAAATACAAGAATGTCTCTACAAGAAATCTGCACTGCTCCCAAAACAAACACACACACACACACACACACACACACACACACACACACACACACACACACACAGAGAGAGAGAGAGAGAGAGAGAGAGAGAGAGAGAAGAGAAGAAGAAGAAGAAGAAGAAGAAGAAGAATACAACTATCTAAGCTTCAGCTTTCACTCTTTTCTTTTCAAGAAACAAGTGCTGCAAGGAGAAACAGCGTGAAGTACAAATATGTTATTTATAGAATATATATGTACTGTCTGAGTAACAAATACAGAAACCTACATACATTAGTGTGGAGAAAACCAAATGAAAATGGCTTGGATGCAAAAAATGCTATTAATAGAAGAACTGTGAGACAAGAAGGCATTTCTCCTACCTCACAAAATACAAGGTGCCATAATGGGATCAAATAGTTTTATTGGCAGGATAATCTCTACTGATCTGATATGTACAAGTAAATAAAGGACCCCATAACAGGATATATTCCTTGCCCCCTCTGCATAAAGTGTTCTAGTAATTTTTACAAAAGTCAACACATAAACCTGTTAGTTATCACACTGCCATCATACTTTTATTACGGTATTTCAAATTTACATTGTCCATTTTGATGGCAATTATTTAGCATCTCATATTTTTTTAAAATGTTCTAGTAATTAATCACAGTTATTATTTTCTACACCTCTCCAGTTCTGAAACCAATCTTAAAAATTCACAAGGACAACTATGAAAAATCAGTGCTCTATTACTGCAGTAATCTACATGTAAAAGCACATGTGCACACGCGAGTGCGCCCACCCGCACACACACACACACACACACACACACACACACACACACACACACACACACACTTTTTATTAATTGTAACTGTTATTAACAAAAAACTATTTTTTGTAGGTACTGTCTGGTCCTTAGTGGATAGCTTATTAATGGCGAATATCTTGTTTCGTTGGCTACGGGAAGACATGATACATGTTTTTATTAATCAATTATTTTTCCCAGTACAATCAACTATAAATTTTAAGCTGTCCAAAGAGAAAATTTCTAGCCAACCATTTCCTGTTAAGTTGTATGTTTATATGGATGAGTTAATACATCTTTCATACAGTTTCTATATGTATAAAAGGTAACAATAGGTCTTTTACCTCGTACAGGCCCGACACTGACTAGCGAAATACAGTACAAAAGATAAAAGTTCGCAACATCCTTTTAATGAAAACAATTTTGTATTTTTCTGTGCATCCCATCATCAACTACTGATACCGATGTAAACAGCAATCACATTTATATACACCACAGCTACATTTAAAATCATAATTACACAGATTTCACATGTGCATTTGTAAAGATGTCAGGTACTTCTCAACTCACCATTCCAAAGAGCAAACAAGTCAAATCTTCTATAGTCTAATTAAAAAAGGAAAAAAAGACTTCTTGGAATGATGATTTACAAAAGTTAGTAACAAAAATAAGGCCCTCTATATTCTTATATCCACAAATGTTTGAGGGATACATGCTATCAAGGCATAATACTGCTGTATATTTCTTTACTAGTGAGCTTCCTAATACTGATGACAAAGTCTTTAAAGATCGAAAGTGATGCCTCACTGCTCACATTCATAAACGGAACGCTCACAGTATGTACTGATGTAAATTTAAATCACATACAAATATCATTAAGGCATCTTCTTAGAAAGGATTAATAAAAAACCAATAGATGTACACACACTGAACCTTGTAGTTATAAAAATGTAGTGATTCAGAACAATTCCAGTAACAAAACGGTGTTCTCTTTTATTCTAGTTTTAAGTCCCGCTGTCTAATAACTACAATGTACCTGATGTGCACCCTTCAGTTCAGCTGAATTCTATTAGCTTTTTATTCTCCATGTTGCACAACCATCTATGCTCACCACGGTTGTTTAAATACATCTCCATACGACATAAAAATTCTGCAGTGTGCTTGTACTTTAGGATCTTTGATCTTTAATATATTTTCTGCTTAAAATTTACTTTTCAGTGCATTATGTAAAATATGGCAGTATGGTAAATAAAAATAAATTCTCTTCTAAATGACTCTTTTTTAGAATATGGAAACATTAAATGGCTACAAGGTTGAGACTGATACATAAGAATGTCATTGAACTCAACTGCTGGCTGCCCCTGAGCATTTAATGTCATGTGAACCACAGTTTCAGTCTGTTGTGCCATTGTGGAATTTAGAGTTGCAGTGTAGATAGTATTACAAATATTTTATTGTTTTATGGCACTTTTCAAATAGGTAATTTTTCAAGTGTTTGAAGGTGTGTGCATATGTGGAGGGGGGGGGGGGAGGAGGAGAAAGCAAAGGGGGCGAGGGGGGAGTGTAGGAGATCAGCAAAAATCAAATTCAATTCAATACTTTGGAACAAGTGGAAACACTGCAACATTAAATTTATACTTTTATAAATGAATATCTTATCTTCAGCAATAGGCAGACAATAGCTGAGCTCTGATGTTCTATAAACCAGTATTGATTCTTAGCCCTATAAATGAAATGTAACGGAGGGTGATAATATGAACTAAATTAAGCTATTAACTTATATGAACAACACTAGTAAATTCATTTTCAGTACTTTTTCTCAAAGTAAATCAGTAACATTTTATAGGAATGGGTAAAGGTGTAGGCAATTTCTAGTTGCTGTTTTCTAATTCCCATCAAACCATGGTTCTTAATATAATAAATCAGTCTTTCTTGGAAAGAACACATTACTTGTGTATAACCTCAGCAGTCTACTTTTTTTAGTACAGTTTGCAACAATATTTATTGAATCTAATTGTGAATGTATGTATGTATGTATGTATGTATGTATGTATGTAGATACCAAACTTCCACACAGTAATGTAAATTAGTCATATTTTCTGCATTATGTAGTGTGCCTCCAGCATTTCCTGACTAGATGTAATGATCAGGTGTCTCCTGAGATTCTATAATGGGCAGCCAGCAGGAAGAGAGCACTTGCATCATACAATTTCTATTTAAAACCTATTTCTTATAATCTCCAAACTTTAATGTTTCCACATCTCTGTATTCCAATACACTTATTACTACACAATATTAAAAGCACTTTTATACTCAACACACATACAACTACTTTAAAAGCTGCATCCGAGGCATGTGGAACTTCACAACTGTTGTTTACAAACAGTATCTCATAAACAAACTGCATCAATTAAAAATATATAACTGTAAAGGACATCAAAATAGGAAACGATAACGATCAAACACACTACAGATACGTTTATTCATAGTATGCACCTTACAGCTCTGGACGTGACTTAATGTTATTAGGAAGGGGACATCTTGCAACCCCATTAGTTTGCTGTTGAGCTCTAATTCCTAAGATATCACAGATGTTATACACCCAATGCCTTGAATGACATAGGCAATCATGTTAACTATATTTAATCTAAGACATTTCTCAAAATATTATTAATGCAGACTTCCCAAGTGTCAAAAACATCTACATTGATCCCAACAGTATAATTTTGTGACTACCTTTGTCACATTGCACAGACTCAATATTAATAGCTGGCAAAATGAAACAGTCTTTGTGCATTTGTTTTACAATATTAATCCACACACCTTCACTAATATAGTGTACAAAATGTTCTCAAACTTGCACAGAACTGCTTACATAAGTCTTCGGTGATTATTGGAATGATATATTATACACCCTCCTTTTAACTGGCTCCTGAACCCAACAATTTAACATTAATGGCTTAGTGGTTATCTTTCAAAATCTCAGGCACAGCACCATAAAAAGTACATTTCACTACATCTTTCTTCATTTAGACTAGTGGTTGTAAATAAATAACTGCTCACTTCCTAAGCCTTTAAATATCTTCCCCAAGGAATGCACGTATCTTCTGCAAAACAGGTCTGATGAAGATATAAAAAGTACAATGACATGCTTATATTTATAGCATGCAAAACAAAACGGGAGAGAGAAGGCTATGTGCTCAAGTTATGCACATACAAGTTAACTACTTTAATAATTACACCTGGAACCCTGGCAAACATTACCACAGTCATTTAACTTAAAACAGTTGAGACAAACAAATAAAATGTTTCAGATGCTATACATTGATTGTAGCTCATCTCAGTTGACTCTGTACACTTTTCTGATACAGGTGACAAAATTGGTCGTGTAAGAATACATAAATAACCTTAACACTGTATTCAACATAAAATTCTGTGTCCCATACATATATCGAGACCTGTAAGTTTTAACAATTTTTATTTGTCGATTAAATGGGAAAGTATGTAGACCATTTTAAATTTATCACAGATTGTACCAGGAAGCCTCCACAACAAATAAAAGTTGCTTTCAGGAAATCATCAGATAGACAGGCATGCGCGTAAGCTTTATGCCCTATTCACAACCAGTTCAAATGACTCCTGTGGATATAATCACCAATAAAACTGAACTGTATTGTTCTTCTTGACAATAAAATATTTTGCTCCAAGTGACCACAGAGTAAATGTTTTAAATTTACTTAAAAGATATACCACATTGTATCTGCAGCAGCTCATATTTGACAGCGGATTACAGATTCTTGCAGTGAGCAGTTTGTGTTGACCACTAAGTAATGCTGCAGAGTAAATGCCTAGATGCATGAGGTGCTCTTGCTACAGTATGCATATTCTACTCACAGAATATTAGCTGAGCTGAGATTTCCTACAAGAATAGTTTCATTACGCTGTTTCAGTATCTCTCAGTACCTGCAGGATGTACTCATCAGAATCCCCCAGGATAGGGTTGAGTATAACCTCAGGTAATGTAACATCGTCCAGTGGGGCCCAGGTTCTCTTCAATTCTCTGCTGATTTCCTGAATACAGAGATAGACAGTATTAGCTCCAACAGGCCACTACTCAGTGTGTTTCATAAACATGTGGTTTGTTGTTATAAAGATGGCAAGCTATCTTGATTTTACAGAACTGTTAGGTGAGATAAAATTCCTCACAAAAGAGTGGAAATGAACGAGATTTTTGAAATAACATTAACTGTTTGCAGATAGTGTATAATACAGATACCGTAAGTTAATTTTACCAGTAGATCTCTGTGCAGAAATTTGCACCAATAACTCACTAACAGTAATCATTTCACAAGTGAAGTGGTTGACTTAAAATAATGAGATTTATTTATGGATGATGGTTTTATCATCATTGAAAAATCATGTAGACAAAGATGAAAGCTGTAGGCCTCTTTCTTCTCGTGCAACGATACTACTACAGTTGCCTGCTATTGCTGAAAAATTATTAGGAAAGAAAAGTACATTAAACTTTGGATCACAGAAAATCTTGAGACACTGCAAGTGGAAAGTTTCTGCTGTCAAATCTGCAACTGTAGAAATAATATTCACACTTTTCTGTTATTTGAAGTAGAAAAGCACATTACACAGATTGAGTAGTATTCCCATCATAATTTAATCACATCAATGACTCCTTTGCTTCAAACACCTTAAAACATTAGACGATAATCAAAAAATTTACAAAAATGCATCAGCAAAATATGGTGGCAACTGTGACCATAATCTTATAATAATTAGGATGGGTTATAAATCATATACCGTATTAAAGACATTTAATAAAATTTGGCAACCAGAAATTAGTATGCCACAAGCAATCTCCCTGTGGCTAGTCCATCAAAGAGCAACGCTCTACTCTTGACCATGCAACAACTTCTGTCAATTAAACAAATGGAAGTAGGATATTCATTCTCATGTTCTTGATACAACACATTGTAACTAACTCCCATTATCACTCATTAAAAGGAAATTACTGCCAGTGCACCAGCATAAGCAACAGCAAATGGTATCATGAACTCTGCTATCTATCAGAACGAGTCTTCTGATGCCTCTTCATACCCATACAGTCACTGTAATGGACTGTTTCACATACAAATCAAAGAAATGCTGCGCGTTAAACATTTTCTCCAGATATTAATTCATTGATTGTCAAGCTAGATACAAAATTGTGGTTTGTTAACAAATGCAACATTGTTCTTTAAGTGGGCCCTGTCAATTATATTCATCTACCCAGTATCTTAGGCGAAAATTGTTTCATATTACTAATGAGAATGTGCGCTTTTAGTCCATCTTCATGAATATTCTAACAAAAATTATCACTTTTTAACAATATAGTGTAGTTTGATAGATAAAACATCTACACGCTAAACAGCAGCAGAACACACACATAAAAGAAGATTATACTCGTGCAAACTTTCTGAGCTCGTGGCTCCTCCTTCCAGCAGAAGGTTGAAGAGGAAGGGTTGGAGAGGTTTAGGAAAAGGGGTACATTTCGGAAGTCATCCAGAACACCAGGTCAGCAGAGACTTACCGCACTGGATGAGTCTTTCCTTCTCACCCTGTTTGGTAAGTTTCCCCTGACCCAGGGTTCTTAGTGACTTTTCCGAACTCTACCTCTTCCTTCCCCTTCAACCCTTCTGCCACAAGGAACAGCCTCTGGCTCTGAAAGCTTGCATACATAAAATCTTTTTTTTTACATCATGTTCTCCTGTCACAGCTTGGCGAGTAGAAAAATTGTATCATATGACAATATCAATGACTTGGGTTCACTGGTAGGGTTCTGGGAAAATGCTATCGGTCTATGAAAGAGACTGCTTACAAACACTCATGCATCCCATGTTGAAATATTGCTGAAGCGTGTAGGACCTGTACCAAATAGGACTAACATGGGGTAATTAACATATACAAAGAAGGGTTTGCACAAATGGCGAAAGATTTGTTTGACTCACTGGAGAGTGTCACTGAAAAACCTGAAACAGTAGACACTTTTAAGGACACGTGCTAATCACCCAATAAAGTCTTCTTACGATATTTTAAGCATCAGTACTCAGTGAAAAATATAGCATCACACTATAGCCCTCTAAATATCACTCCGCAATGAAGTGAGAAAACACGATTACACTAATTATAGTGAGCACAGAGGCATTTAAGCAATTATTGTTTCTGCACCCCATACATGAATGGAAAGATAAGAAACCCTAATAACTGGTACAATGGAAAGTATCCTCTGTCATGCACTCCACGGTGGTTTGCACAGTATGACTATGAACACAGATGGATGTTAAGCGTGTAATATTCTGCTACAGGAAATTTGTTAGTGCCTGTAAAACATTTATGGACAATTCCTACGATCAAAACAAGACAAAATGTTTGCCTGAACACATGTCCTACAATGTGTCAAATTAAAATATGGAACCATGTTTCCTTATTACAATGTTTTGTTAATGGCCAAGGCCATAACTGAGCACAATGTTATCTTAAACTTACATAACACTCATTCAAGGGCAGTTTCTAATATTCGTTGATAACCCTCAACACTGATTTGGACTCACTGCATGGCACCAAACCAACGAGGCACGCATGCTAAGATGATGGCTTAAGAGAGCCGAGTACTTCAAGTCTCAGGCTGTATCTTGTATTACTGCCAAATACACCCCTAACATTGCAATAACATGTCATTTAGGCATGATGGGGCCCGGCACAATACACCTTCAACATAAACTCTCAAGATGTAGAATCAGATTTCATTACAAATAACTGCATCATCCGTGAAAAATCTGAGGTTACTGTAAGTATTGCCTGCAACATCGTTAATACAAAACATGAACTTCAAGGGTTCCAACATTTCCCCGGGACACACACGAAGTTACTTCTATGCCTGTCAATAACTTTCCATCCAAGCTAACAAGCCGCACTCTCCCCACAAAGAAATCCTCAATCCACTGCCGCATCACAGCACAGGTGCTATCACCACCAAGGTTGATGGTATAGCCTGCATATTACTGTTGGGATGCTGATGATGTTTGGTGATGTCTACTATGTCACCTTTAATGGAATGAGATGGAGAGAGTCTTAGGGTGCTCAGCACAGGTTATTCTGGAATGGAGAAGAAGTTGTGATTTGTAGGAAGTGAATAGGGGAGAAAACACTGAAGGATTCATTTTAGGAAAAAATTATTTTGAGAGTTATTTAACCCTATCCGGAGACATGGCCTACAGTAGCTATATATCACTGCAGTTCAATGAATACACACTACTACAGTGTATGTTAGGCCTTTCGAGCAACTCCCAGTACCTTAGTTCTACCTTTCACTTTCAGAGACAAGCCCTATGCCTGCAACTCATTCTGACAATACACAATCAAATACTTTTATCACAATTGGATACAAGTCTGAGACACCAATTGTTCTTTCCAGTAGTGTGAAACATCAGATATTACTCATTGCGAACAAGGTAATGGCTGTTGCTGGACACTGATTGGAAACTCATTTGTCTAGAATGTGTACAGTCTTCACAGTGTCTTACTGCATCATCATCATCATCATCGAAGTTTCATTCTACAGCAGCTTCGAGGCTTGGCAGTGGCATTGTTCCTGACAAGTACTCACAGCAACCGCATTCAAGTGAAGTCACCTGTCTCGTGGTACTGACTACTTTCAAATGTTACTCTTCACAGCCTTCAGTCCACTGCACTAGGATTCTTATGCGAGTTTCTCCTGTAGAGTTGTTTTCCGCTTGCTCTTCTGACGGTCTTTCTGAAGACTGAGATTTCTCCAGAACCTTCTCTAACGATATGGCTGCATGCCAGCATCTGCTCGTCACTGTGGCGCCCAAGCTCGTTGTCAACGTCGGCCATTACAGTTTTGTAGTTTCCTCAGCTGGCTTCCCGCAAGTCTTAACTTCATACAGAGAACTGGTTCAAGTCTAGACACTTGCCTGCCACACCATCTCGCACGATGTCTTCATATTACTCTTAATAAAGTTTCACCCCATCCTTACATCCATGCCATGCCTTCCACTAATAAAATTTGATAGCCATGACACTAGTAACAAATCTGACTTTATATCCCATACAATCATATTTTCAATAATAAGCATGTTTGTGAATGTGTTTCAGTAGTCAAGAAACACTGCAACTACTCGACTGCCTCAGTGCATGGCAAGTCAGCATGTTAGGTGATACCTGACTGCCCTGGTCCAAGCCAAGTCAGGATGTGACCTGGAAAAAAGTGAGAGTTGGGCTTTGTGTTATCTGTGAACGGAGGTGCTGCAAATAACAGAAGGCATGAGAAAGCAATAAAGTTTATTTTTCCATAAGTGCTGACAGAAAAAGAATTATACACGACTCTGGTAGCTAGGCTGGGAGCAGCAGCTGCGATGGAAAGTAACAAAGTCTGTGGACAAGTCCAGAGGTCAGGTTGCTGCACAGTAGCAATCCCAAGAAGGTCACGTACTGAGCAGAGCAGAAGTCCAGACAAGGTTGATCCAAATGGCGAGGTGTGGAGGCAGCAGCAGTAGTGTAGTCCAGGCCGAGATTGCAGAGTGCGATGCCACATGCACATACAAGAGCCCTGATGGTATACGAATTCAGCCGTCAACAGCAAGTGTGGCACAATGTCACTGGAGTGGTGTCAGTATGTAGCTATTTCGTAAGGGTAAACAGGCCAGTGTTGCTATGATACTGTGGAGGCAACTATGTACAGGGACCACTGCGGACACGGTCTGGTTCCGCACCTGCACTGACTGGCTGAATATAACTGTGCGTGGGCCACAAGTTCCTGGCTGTGGATTGCACAATGTGTGAACTGCGGTCGTGTGGTGGCAGGGACGCTGTTGCAGGCATTGATTACAGGCTTCACAAGATTGACATTTCTGGAATCCATTCTGGTTAGTATGAAAGTCACTCTGTTTGAGATACCTCATTACATTTGTACTCTGAATATGTTCCAAGATTCTACAACAAATGAATGACAAGGATACTGGATGGTAGTTTTGTGGGTCACTTTTGCAGCCATTCTTGTAGACGGGCATAACCTGTACCTTCTTTTTTTTGTTTGAAGGATCTACTGTATATTATAGCTGCAACAAGGACTCTGTTACAGTCTTGAGAGCACGTGGAACATGCTGGTAGTTCTGTGGCTTCCCTTTAGCAATTCTTCCAAGATCATAAAGTGTCTGTTTGGAGGTAGGTTATGGTAAGTAGGAGCATCCAAAGGACTATTTCTGTTCCATGCAAACACAGTGCACAAAAAGCACAACATACCCAGAAAAGCAGAGGAATACCAAATAACTTTTTTTTTTAATGAATTCGTAATCAAGCACATCTTGAAAATCTAGGTGCAGGGGCACTCACAGCTTAACTAAATGACTTATACAGAAAACACTGTGCAAATAATGGCTACAGAACCCCTTCCACTTATTCCAATACCTGGACATTGTGCCAACCCTCAACGCCGAATTAGTTTGTAAGCCAATATCACGTTGATCATGAAATTCTGCTACACAAGCTCTAGTATTGTGGCATGAGTGGGACAGTGCACAAATGGTTTAATTCGTACCTAACTGGAAGAGTGCAGAAAGTTGAAATAAGCATTTCTCATAATATGCAAAGACCAGCACATTCCTCAAACTGGGGAACTATCAAGAATGGGGCTCCACAAGGGTCGGTCTTGGGTCCTTTGTTGTTCTTAATATATATTAATGACTTGCCATTCTATATTCATGAAGAGGCAAAGTTAGTTCTCTTTGCTGATGATACAAGTATAGTAATCACACCTGACAAACAAGAATTAACTGATGAAATTGTCAATAATGTCTTTCAGAAAATTACTAAGTGGTTCCTTGTAAACACACTCTCACTGAATTTTGATAATACACAGTACATACAGTTCCGTACAGCAAATGGCATGACGGCATTAATAAATATAGACCTTAATCAGAAGCATATAGCTAAGGTAGAATATTCAAAATTTTTAGGTGTGTCCATTGATGAGAGATTAAATTGGAAGAAACACATTGATGATCTGCTGAAACGTTTGAGTTCAGCTACTTATGCAATAAGGGTCATTGCAAATTTTGGTGATAAACATCTTAGTAAATTAGCTTACTACGCCTATTTTCACTCACTGCTTGCATATGGTATCATATTTTGGGGTAATTCATCACTGAGGAATAAAGTATTTATTGCACAAAAGCGTGTAATCAGAATAATAGCTGGAGTCCACCCAAGATCATTCTGCAGACATTTATTTAAGGATCTAGAGATATTCACAGTAGCTTCTCAGTATATATACTCTTATGAAATTTGTTATTAACAACCAAACCCGATTCAAAAGTAATAGCAGTGTGCATAACTACAATACTAGGAGAAAGGATGATCTTCACTATTCAAGATTAAATCTAACTTTGGCACAGAAAGGGGTGAATTATGCTGCCGCTAAAGTCTTTGGTCACTTACCAAATAGTATCAAAAGTCTAACAGATAACCAACAAGTATTTAAGAAGAAATTAAAAGAATTTCTGAATGACAACTCCTCCTACTCCATAGAGGAATTTTTAGATACAAATTAAGAAAAAAGAAAAACCAAACAAAAAAAATTATAAAAAACTTAAAAAAATAAATAAAAGAGTTGTTATATTAACTTAATTATTTTTTTAAATTAACTTAATTATGTCATGTATTGGAAAATTTGACTCGTTCCACATCATTACAAAATATCGTATTCATGATCCATGGAACTGGTATTAATCTAATCTAATCTGATCTTCAAAATATGGCAACAAAATGGGCAACTTCTCAAAAATTTCAGAATGCCTTAAATATCTAATTGTAGCCTCCCCCCATAATAACAATGAGTTACAATGTCAACATTACAGATCATACGTAAAGAGCAACAAATCATTTTCTTCTTAAATTTCTAAATTACTAAAGAAACAAGACCCTAAGTTTATAAACAAGTTTCTGCAAAGATATTTCATGATGATATTTCAGTGTTTGCAAGCCTGATAAATATGAATAAAATTATATATCAGTGCTCCAAATTAGCTAAAAGGGAGAAAAGAAGTTAGTTTAAAGTTCCATGGATCATTTGTATGATAAATCATAACTGAGTGCAATGAGTCATTCTATATTTACATCATCACAAATTTTTTGTACATATGGCTACAGACCGATCATTTACAAGAGTTCTGGTACATTCACTGTACTATCACATGATCTGATATACAATTCTGGGTGATTTTTCTGTATGAAAGCAATTATCAACACTGAAGAATAAATATTATCATTAATTTTTATACTTTACTGTCATTTATAACTTCTCCAGAACTCCATCACATGTGTGAGGCGGTGGCCTGTTTCAGGCCTTTCTGCTCACTTTTTATCCTATTTGCATATAAAATTGTATAGAAGAATTCTCTTGCTCCATTTACCTTCCAATTCAGTTTTTACTTGTCAACTTTTTCCCTGTATTGCACACTGATTACACGAGTAGTTACGAGGTAGCTTGCAACTAACATTTCCTTCTTGCAAAATGTTTTTTCCTTTTTAAGGATACAGGGTACTTTTCTGGCTCAATATTATGTAAAAATGAACACCTATTTCTTTCAGGCACTGTTTATAATGTGTATCTTTTACAGCGTTTTTTGTTGATATCAGTTAATGCAGCACACTTTCTAAACAAATTAGAAGTATTTTGAATATTTTTGAACCTGCTTAAAGTTATTAAAAAATTACAAAAAAATGATGCATTTTTTTCCCCAAAATGCTTCCGCAAATTGAGGTACCATTTAATCCAATGTTATACATTTGAAGGAGACCACATTATTACCAGATATGCATGACATGATGACTGAGGTACTAGACCTATTTAATTCCACCTATTAAGCATATTACAAGGATAAAAAATATCATATCTTACATTTTAATTTTTATAATATTTTTCCTAGTAAAAATGTTTTTTCTATAATTTAGTTGATTCTGCAATAAAGCTTCAGTCTACTACATACATATGGACTACTGTAAGATACAGAAAAAAATTAGAGCAATGCTTTATAAACTTTAGGAAATATTTGTACCTGAATTCTGAAAAATACAACTTGCGGGAAATTGTGAATGAAGATATGAGTCCAATTAAACTGTGCCTCAGAACATTCCTGAAGCATAGTCTTCATCCTGCAGCATTTCTTCATCTTCAAGCTTCCTCTTGCCATTCCTTTTGACAGTTCTTGCTTCTTTGGTAACTTGAAGAGCGAATCTTTCAGCTTCATGCACCCATTGTCTGTCACACACAAGCAGTTGATCTTTCATATTAGAGCCACATTTTATGCCTAAATTTCTCAGGACTTCCAACCTTCCTATCACTCCATCACTGAAACATATCACTGCATCCAGTACACCAACTTTTAACGTATTTAGTCCTACAAAAACATTCCTGGGTAATCTTTCCTATATGCAACGGCTGAAACTTTCATTCGTATTTTGAGTGCCCCCACGAAGACATTTACTAAGCAAAACAGGGTCACCCAGGTCTCTAAAAATTGGTTTTATTTCATTTATAACAGGCTCAGGAAGAGAATACTTATGGTGGTATATCTGACCACTTTCTTTTGCTTTTTGGTAACCACACCAAGAATCTGCTCCTTTAGGGCAAAGTCCGTGAACAGGGTGGTCATCTGTGGACAACTTATGAAAGTAAGTGGCCCATACAGCTTTTCTCATGGCTGTGACATCATTCAGAGGAGCAGATCATCTAATGGCCAGTCCATATTAACTCTGAAGGAGGTCTATTTCAGTTTCTGTCAATTTGCCTCGGCCAGACAGAGATTTTCCATCAGATAGCAACTTTCCTTTCATTTCTCTTCGTAGCTTCCTCAATCTAGCACCCATCCTCTTTTGCACATGTCCACAACACTCCAGTTTTGTCGCCAAGGTATCACTATAAACATTGATCTCATTAATTTTATTGAAAGCTTTAGAGTCCCCATCACCTAGGTACCTCGTATATCTAATGTTATAAATGGGCACGACCTCTGAAATAGTTTTGGAGCTCCATCACACTCCATACCTCCACTGTAACCATCATAATTCTTAGAACACTGATGTTCAATATGTCCAGTGTTACCATGGCAGGTGTGGCAGTAATTAAGTAAGCACTCAACATCAACAACTTTTCCATTCTCCAGAGAAGTAGCACTTCCAACGCCACTCAAGGAACGATGACCTCAATGTTGCCATGCCCCATCAAGTGCAACGGCAATGTCCCTGGTTCCACTAATATTTACAATTTCTTCTACTGCACATTTTGTAGATGCTTTAGACACAACTGTCAAGGCAGCTAAGAGTATTTTTATGTACTGGCTGAATCTACTGGGAAGAGGAGGAAGGTCCATCAAACAACAAAACATTTGAGTTTCCTTTTTTCCTTACCCTATTGCACACACTGCATAATCTAACTTCATATTCACATCATTTGAATTATGCACAATGTTCGAAGTCATTTTCGAGGTAGATTTATTGGAGCATCTACACAGAACAACTAATTTTGACGCTAAACCATTCCTACACTTTGTTGTTCAGTTATTTCCAGACAGCCTACACAATCACACTGTTACCATTTCGCCATTTCCTTTAACAAGGAAGATAAGATGACCACATCATCAACAATAAATCCACTACAAACAGAGTCATTGTTAACACAAAAATTTGAATCACCAGGAGGTATGCCATGTGGGAGTCTTTTTCCCTGAAGAACTCGTACATAGGTTACTTTCAACAGTGTGGCTTGCTTTATTTGTGAACTGATTACCACGGAATTTCCTTTTATTGAATTTCTTGATGCGTAGCATAGTTATTTATTGCACGCTAAAGGATACTTACTTCTACAAATATATGTAGCACCTGGGCAACAAACATTCAGTAACAAGTGAACAAACTGCTTCAGCGAAACAAAAGTAAATACTAGCAAAGAATCATTTACAGACACTGGAAACCTGCACTGTTACCAACATATACAATGTATCATACATTTAATCGCTGGAAACAGAAAGCTCACAGTTCTTTCCTAAATAACACTGGTTTCTGTGACAGAAATAAAGGGGATGTGGTGGCATACATGACTGTAACTTTAAAATTTGGTGTATACATGTCATTTTTCATTTGAAACCCTATAATGTATACATCAATGTAATCAGGAAAGACTATAGAATTTAACAAAGTCATTAAAAATTTAGATTTTTCCACCACTGATAAGTACCCTGTACCCTTAAATGTGTGTGGTCTTGACCATGGGAATTCCTTTTTGCTGGGGTGGATACAAGAGGAACTTTCACATGCTCTGGACAAGCTGCCAGTCACTCAGAATGCAGGTTACACACTGGCACACTGTATGGAGCATTGGGTGAGCCTTTCAGGGATTCTCCTCTTGGCTCAGTTTCTGTGAACAATTAACAGCAGAACAGAAGACTGGTGACCTCTATAGCAGAATGGGAAATCACTGGTGCAAGGGGGTGAGAAGTAAACTACCCCTTATCTTGCTGAGTGTGGTCTCCAGACAATTTTCCTCAAGCAAAATATATACCCACTTGTGTGTCTGTAAATTTACAAACTTTGCCCTTTCCATGGGAACACTTTGCAAAGCACAACAAACTTCCCAGAATTTCCAGCACCAAAGTCTAGACATGTGAGCTGGCCGACACTCGTTTTCTGTCTCAAATGCACACTTACCTCATTGGTGGATACATCTGCAACTTTGTGGTTGGCGCTAGAGAACAGATTTCCAGATCCATGATTGGTTAAAGCCCTTAGACCCTTTCTCGGACTGACTACAAAAGATGGCACTGCGTGCCTATCCAGGGTCCGAAGAAAGTCTTTCAAAAATTGAGAGAAGCATTTGTATTCTGATTCGAATGACTACTACATGATGATACTCTACAGACTCCACACTCTTATGTGTTTTTCTCGACTTCGGTCTCTTGCCAAGTCTTAAATTCGTGACCAGTAATCAGGATGATGACAAGATCCATGATTCGCAGTCACATTGCATCAGCTCAGCAGCAGTTAGCAGCTACCGCAGTTTGGCAAACTGTGACTTGCACGTGACTTCCATGATGGCAGTCGAGGTAAGACCGCATGTCCAATGAACAATCCTGATTTCAGAAAATGCGATATGTTGATGGAAGAGGAGTTCAATCCTCATTTTCTATTTTTAGTCTTCCTAATTTTATCTACGCACTTCATGAACTAGTATGCAAGGTGTTCTGCAATCTAATTCTTGCTTCAAAAGGGCTCTTTTCCATCAGCACTAATGTTCATTGGAACCTTGCCCGTCTGGTGATTTTCCTTCTGATTCTTCCTTTATTCACTGATCTGTTGCGTATTGTGTTCAGGTTCATACACCTTTCCTTGGGTGATTATATAGTTTTTCAATTACGACTGAAAACTTAATTAATGTCCTTTATATGTCTGGGGACCATCGCGACCATAACAGTCCAGCATTATTCTGGTGGCAACCTAACAACCTTCATTTTCTTACCATTATTCTATTACGATTATGCAAATTGTTTTATAACCTTGACTTTTGTGTGTCCTGAGCGATTTTACACACTGTTTCCATAAACATTATTCTACCAGATCAACCCATAATTCAGAAACTATTAAGATAAATTATCCAATTTAAATGCTCAGATCAACCAAGCGTAAACAATAGGTGAGGTCCCTGACGAGTTTCAAGAACTTTTCAAGAACTTTTCAAGCAACGTTTTCCAATATGCTGGCAGTGAATTTTTCAAGTAGCCAGTTAGCTTCATGGGTGGGTGGGGTGGGGGTAATTCATCATTATATATGATCTGGGGCGACTGCTTTCAGCATCCATCTAATCTGCATATCCAAGAAATACCTAATTAGCAAGAGATTACGTTCACAGCAAAGCCGACTTCTGGCAAATTTATTATGCAGTATGTACAGTAATTCCCAGACTTACACCAATCAGATTTAAGCAAATCCACATATTCAGCTCACGACAGGTTCTGACATGTTTTGTGTGGAATCATTTTATGCATGGAGCTGACTTGACTGATCAATTGCACCTCATGTACAAATGACCACCATCTCAGACCGAGCTGCCACATGTGCTGGTCATGTGTGTGTGAGAGGTGTGGTTGCTTGTGTGAATGACTATATCTGTGTGCTTTGAAATGGAAAACTGATATTATTGAAGACTTAAAGGCAAAAATTAAAATTTGTGAATTGGCAAAGAAGTTTGATCTACTGCATTTAACAGTCAGAACAATTATAAATGGGGGCAGGGAAACTCTAAGCTGTGAAAAATGCTCCATCTTTGAATTCAAGTTATCATTCGTAAATGTTATGGTATTGTCACTCAGAAGAAATGGTCCTGTTGATCAGCACAATGTCCTCTCAAGCTAAGCTGGTTTTTGAGAGACTGAATGAAGCTGGGGAGATAAAAAGTTTAGAGCTCATAATGGTTGGTTTAGCTGATTCAAAAGTCATCGTAACTGGCACAGCACTACAGATATTGGAGAAGCAGCAAGTGCTGATAAGGATACCATCACTCTGTCCAGCACTATACCAGCCAAACCATATTCAATGTAAATGAAACTGGTCTGTGCTGAAAGAAGATAATTGAAAGAATTTTATCGTGCATGAAGAGAAAAAAATCTTTCCAGGTTTTAGAGCTGCCACTGACAGTGAGGGTTGGTGTAAATGCAGCTATTGAATTAATTAAAATCTCTTAGTGATTGCTCAGAAAAGCCGAGAACTTTAAAAAGCACATCTAAAGCTGGACTGCTTGTGGTTTGCAGGTCAAATGCTAAAGCTTGGATGATAGCTTAATTTTTTGAGGACTGGTTTGGTCATGACATCATACCTTAAGTCTAACATTATTGTTAATTAAAACAAATCTGATTTAAAGTGATGTTACTGACATCATACTAGGTCATCCTATTGTTACTCTAATTTCGACCCAAGTTGGAAGTTGCATTTTTGCCATCAAATACAATCAGACTACTTCAACCGAGTGACCGTGGAGTTATTAAAACATTTAAAAATTGCTACAAGAGGTAATCATTTATGCATCTACATGAAGCTATGAGAAAAACAATGAGCTCTTTGTTAAAGACTTTTGGAAGCAATTCAATTTTTTAGATGACAATGAGAATTATTGGGCACTTTGGAATGAAATTTCACAAAAGACCTTTACATGGCGCCTGGGGGGGGGACTCTTATCTTTCTTGTTTTTTCCACCAACGAAACCCAGGGTATAAGCACCAGATTCTGATCAAATTGACAATCTGACTGAAGAAAAGGTTGATCCTGCCACACAAATTTAGAGATGGGTGCTGATAACATTCAAGAACTGCTGGTTTCACACAGACCACCCAGAAGATCAAATAACGGTTGCAAACTTAACAGAAGGTCTCAGTTAAATCGAAAATGGGCTACAACTTTTAAAGATTCCAAAGCAGTGCACATTTCTGGTACAAAACAGGGAAAAATCTTTGCTGCATGCTATGAGGAAATTTTGCATGATAAAAAAATTTGACTCTTCAGATGAAATTATTACATTTTACGAATCCTTCTACATTACAGTATCTTGGGTTTAAATTGTTTCAATGGACAATGCTGCACTGGAATATAATTTGTTGTGTTTAATATTTTATTAAATATTTATCTTCTAAATTATATTCTTTTCTCTAGTCTTTGGTCCCAATTGAATACAACTTGTATTTATTGAAATGCAAAATTGGATGCTGACTTATGTGAAACTGACTTACACAGTTATCACTTGGTCTCACCTATCACGTAAGTCTGGGGAATTACATTGCGTTAATCCTGATAAATGTAAATGTTTATTAGCGGTTTTAAATTTTTTTCTATGTGTCATAAAACCAGGCTAATTTCATTTTTGCTGAATACTTACAAATTCCAGGGCATCAGGAACATCAGACACACGTAAAATGTCTTGTGCGTGGATTTCAAATTTCTGCAATCCACTACCTCTCAGCCTTGCTATGGCAATCAAGTCATCCTCATAATACTTGTAACCTGGAAATTATTTCAAAGTAGTTATGAAATACTGTTTGGTGGGAAATAAAGAAAACTAAAATGAAGTGAATGAATTCTAACCGAGGAAGACCAGCTCCTTCAGTTTGGTACACCGCCAAGCCATCATTACCAGGGGATCAGGCTGAGCAATAGGTTCCACAGATGGCTCTACAAGGCATAAGCTGTTGGAAGTTGCACCAATTGAGTCAATCCACCACAGTGATTGCAGACTGTTATAGTACCAGAGTGAAATCCGTTGCAGTGCTGTGTAATTCATCTGTAAAGCAGCAGGAAAATTATCACTCAGTGCAACAATTTGTTTCTATTATAAACATGAAGGAGTACAGGAAAACTATCTTAACAACTACAGACGGATTATGGAATGGAATGTTCCCAAAACTGGCATTCTTGTGTAATTTAATTATCAATTAGTCAAATGAAATGAAGAACATAAATGTTCTAGAAAGAGCAACAAAAACCTTTCTGAGATAAACGTTAGGTTTTGATTGCTCAAGTTACAATACCGCAAATTTAGTGTACACACATATGTGCTTCAATACAATTAATGGCTGGAAACGAGAAACGGTGATAGTGTGAAAAATTGGATTTTTCTTTTTTTTCCTCTCCTGTAAACTGCTAAATGTACAATGGCTAGTAACCTGAGGTAGGTTGGAAGTATTAGAGAAGCCTCCTTGTACTCCAATTGCCTACACCAGATTTAGCAGTGTGCAAGTTCCTTTCTTCGTGGCATGAGGAACACTGACTGTGCCAAGCATGTCTTACCATGGTTGTAAAAATATTTTAACTGTTTCTCGTTTGCTTACCTACAAGCAATAGTACATTTTACTTCATTTGAGTTATTTTCGATGTGAAGCATTTGTTCCAGCACTTTATAAAGTTAAAGTTTTAAAGGTGAAGGTAAGGTAATGTAACATAACATAAGGCAAGGAGCACAAAGAAGAACACTGAGCTAAGAAATCAAGAAAATCAGTATGTAACAAAAGGATGGCTGTCACCCAGAAAGAACTACCACAATGTCATGTAAGCTGCAATCACTAGAATTTCACTGTGTGTTGTGTAGCATAATTAAATCAAACAAAAGATGATGTAATTTTGGTATTCAAATTGCACTATCTTCCCAACCAACAAAATATACCTCATCTTTCACTGGGCAACAAATCAAGTGCTGAAAAACAGAAGGACCTACTAGCCATGGTCAATTTTCTTGAAGTGAAATACAGGGAATTTTATTTATAGTTTTGTCCATCATGTCCATACTATATTCTTTGTTAAAAGTTCAGAAATAAAAGAGATAATGATGTGCCATTCAGCAATCCCTCTTAACTGAAACATGACACCTACATCTTTTCATAAATTTTCATTTAATTCCAAACTTATTACACTTTTGCAACATTTTTTTGTCAGATGCTATAAATGATGTGAAACTATCATAATTTGCATTTCTTTAAATAAAATTATTAGGGAAGTGAATGTCATGGTTTTTCTCTGTCTTCCTACATTCTTGCAGTGTTTACCATTCCAGTCTACAATTTGGGATTTTTAGTTTCAATGAATATCATCACAAGCAGTTTATTCATTTCACAAAAAAGATGGAAAGTACAGATTTTGTTTGTCCAATTAAGTATAGCTTGATGGTCAAAACCAACACTTCATGAATTTTTATCAATTAAGCACTCGAGCAACAGCACAAATAAGTAGAGATATTCCCCTAAATTTTTAATGACAAAGCAGGAATGCAAGACCTTCTAAAATATTTGTCTACAACTACTACTACAATACAGACTGCAAGGGAATGACACTGAACTAACATTTAAATATGACTTTTTTTAAAATTAAGTACATTGCTTGCAAAACTGTAATATAGTCATGTTAAGGCAGCACTATGTTGGTGAGAATGGCAACAAATTTGAAAAATGATTCAGTTCTATTTACACATATGTATGATACACACAACTGCCTTAGCACCCAGAGAAAAAGATAAGCATCTGGAGTGCACCCTGATGAGCTCTATGGAGCTGTCAGTGGCAACATCAAGATGGTGAGTCTTCAATAACTATAAACACTCTGAACACAGCAACAGAAAGGAAGTTTCACTGTTTATGACCACAGGATTTACAGCTGTCAGCGTACGTGTAGTAAATCTTTACATTGTTTAATTAAATTTCAGATCATATCCTGGAAAAAATCCAAAGTGATTCTTGTATTTTATTAACTGACTAATGCCCTGGTTGGGAGAGAGTTAAATTATAGCTATCCAGTTGTATTAACTTATCGCAGTGAAAACTTTTTCCCCCCCCTTCAAATTGTAATTTACATTTATTCCCCGTAGATGGTGGTTAACATCAAAAAAGATGTGCAAGTTGTCGCAGTCAATAAATTTTTGGAAACCTTAACGTATCTTATACAATACAGACTAAAACAATTTTTGACAATATAATGTAACTGGATAGATAAAAAAACCTACTCACCAAGTGGCAGCAGAATATGCACATATATTCCTTTTATGTGTGTGTTCTGCTGCCGCTTGGTGACTACATAATAGAGAGAGAGAGAGAGAGAGAGAGAGAGAGAGAGAGAGAGAGAGAGAGAGAGAGAGAGAGAGAGAGAGAGAGAGAGAATGTCAGAAGTCCCACCAGTATCTGTAACAATGCCTGAAGAATATAACTAATACAACTAATTTTATTATTCCAAAAACAGGACTTCTGTGCCCCATCTGCTCTATATGCAAGATAACTGTACTTACATTCTCACAAAAAAACACTTTTAAGAATGAAAGTGGCATGCTCGGCCTGAAAATGGTCGAATCCAAAATTTCCACAGCATCATAGGCATGAATGAGGATGAGATGTACTTCACATGAAGGGCTGAAAAACACAAAAAATAAAAAAAAAATAAAAATTACTATATTATCAGAGGGAAATGACACAGTTTAAATTTGGATGTGGTATATACTCACTTGTGATTTGCAAATTCAGCCCATGCTGAATCAGGTATACCAGGATGGTCCTCTTCAACTCCATGAACATGGATTATAAACTGCCTAAGACCAAGGTTGCTGATGACTGGCAACATTTCATCACTCAAATAGTCATAGTCAACACTTAGCACCTGAGGGATGATATTTTAGTATGAGTTTCCATAACAAACTGCTTGATTTGCAAGCACACAAATACATATAATTTTTATAAACAATGTAAGGAAGATAGACTGCTACTTACCATAAATATGATACGTTGAAGAAACTGCAGACAGGCACAATTAAAAGACACTTACACATTAGCTTTTGGCCACAGCCTCCATCAGGAAGAGAAACAAACACATTCATCCACACAAGCAAACACATCCCCCCCCCCCCCCAAACACACACACACACATAACCACTATCTCTGGAAGCTCAGGCCAGAATGCAATTGTCACGAGGAAGGGAAGCAGCAATCTGGAAGAGGCGGGGAAGAGAAAGGGATAGAAGTGTATGGTTGGGGGAGGGAGAGGGAAGAGCAGCGCTGTCTGGCAGAGTGTGCCGAGACTAGAATGGGTTGCACAAGTGATATGTAAACAATCTCCTTTATACACTGATTACACTTCCCCAGTATTTTACAAATAATCTGAAGTCGACCACCTGCTTTACCCACAACAGAGCCTTTGTGATCATTCCTTTTCATTTCTGTACAAAGTGTAACACCCAGGTATTTTTACGAGCTGGCCGATTCCGGCAGTGACTCATCGATATTACAGTCATAAGATACTATTTATGTTTTCTAGTTCTGTGAAGAACACAATTTTACATATATGAACATTTAAAGCAAGTTGACAAGCTTTGCACCACTTTCAAATCTTGTCAAGATCTCACTGAATATCTACGCAGTTCCTCTCAGACAGTACTTCATTATCAATAACTGCGACATCCGCAGAAAGAACACTGTCCGCAAAGTCATTAATATGAACAGCAACGGTCCCAAAACACTTCAGTGCAGCACACACAAAGTTACTTCTACATCTGACGATGACTCTCCATCCAAGATAACATGCCATGTCCTCCCTACCAGAGATTCCACAATCCAGTCACAAGTTTCACTTGATATCCCATATGATAGAGATTTTGACAGTAAGCACAGGTGTGGTACTGAGTGAAATGCTTTACAGAAATCAAGAAATATTGTATTTACCTGACTGCCTGGGTCCATAGCTTTCAGTATGTCATGTGACGAAAGTGCGAGTTGGGCTTTACATGATACACACTTTCAGAATCCACACCAGTTGGCATGGAGGACGGCATCCTGTTCATGGTACCTCATTATGGTTTGTTGGTTGATTTAGGGGACGGGACCAAACAGCGAGGTCATCAGTCCCATCGAATTAGGGAAGGATGGGGAAGGAAGTTGGCCATGCCCTTTCAAAGGAACCATCCTGCATTTGCCTGAAGCGATTTAGGGAAATCAGGATGGCTGGACGGGGGTTTGAGCCGTCGTCCTCCCAAATGCGAGTCCAGTGTGCTAAATACTGTGTCACCTCACACAGTCCTCTTTATGGTTGAGCTCAGAATATGTTCTAAGATTCAACAAAAAATCAATGTCAAAGACATGGATGGCAGTTTTGTGGACCACTTCTACTGCCCTTATCGTGGACGGGCATTATCTGTGCTTTTTTGCAATAACCCGACACGGTTTTTTGTTCGAGCAATCTACAACAGATTACTGTTGGAAGAGGAACTAACTCAGCTGCAAATTCAATATAGATCTGATAGGGATTCCATCAGGCCTTGGAATCTTGTTCAATTTTAACTATTTCAGCTGTTTCTAAACACCACTGACACTGTAATACTTATTTCATTCATCTTTTCAGTGGTATGAGGATTAAACTGCAGCAGTACTCTTGGCATTTCCTTTGTAAAGGAAGATTTGAAGACAGAGTTAAGCATTCCAGTTTTTGCTTTGCTACTGTCAACTTCAGTTCCTCCCTAATTCACTAAGGACTGGACACTAACTTCGGTGCCACTAAGAGCCTTCACATACGACCAGAATTTGTTTGGCTTTTGTAGGAAAATCATTTGACAATATTCTGCTGCAACAGTCACTTAAGGCTTCATGCATTTCCTTCTTGGCTGCTGAATGTGTTTCATTCAGCATACATCTATCTATAGTCCTACACTTTGTTTTCATCTAGTATACAGTAGTATCTGTTTATTTAGAAGTTTCTTTACAGTGACTGTATACCATGAAAGGTACCTCTCATTATGAATTGTTCTACTGGGTTTATAGCTATCCAGTGCGTGGTCAACTTTTCTTTTGAACCTGAACCATAGTTCCTCTACAAGATCCCGTCCTGTGCTGAATGTTTCAAGTTTCTCCTTGAGATGTGAAGATACTGATTTGATTTTGTATCTACTTTGCTGAATATATATTTGTTGTTTTAGTTGCCCTTTGTACTTCGATAATCATTGTTGCCACAACCGTGTCATGATCACCAACAGCAGTTTTGACGTGAACATCCTTGATGAGGATCCAATATACTGTATTTCTATCATTAGAGGGGTTCCGAACTATCCGTTCTAGATAGTTTTCAGAGAAGGCATTTAGTAATGTTTCACAGGATGTCTTATGACACCCACTACTAAAAAAATCTGTAATTTTGACAATTGATTGTTGGATGATTAAAGTCTCCACCAATGACTACATCACAATACGAGTCTGGTGAGCAACAGAAGGATCAAATTATTTTGTGTCACACCTGATACTGAGTCTTGCCCAATCAATCTCACATGCAGCTTCAATTTCTACCTCCGTCGATTTGAGTTTGTATCCTGCAACAAATACACCACCCCCATTTCCCATTAGTCTATCCTTTAGATACACACTTAAATTTTCCCCAAAATATCACTGCTATCAATTACAGGTTTCAACCAACTTTTTGTACAAAGTATTATGTGAGCTTCATTGCTTTTCAGGAGTGCTTCGACTTCTGGCACTCCGTCATGAAACCTCGATATTTTAATTCTAAGCTATAATTATCTGCTTTTGATGGAGAGTAGCCTACTCTAAAACAAAAAATTTAAAAAAAAAATACTCTTGTGTGCACTACCTGGGCAGTATCCTCTGATGTGTAGTGCTTAGATGGCCCATTCAGGGGCACCCAACCATTCTCAACCTTATGATACAAGTCCAGGAAGTCACAGCCTAGCTTATCGTACAACTTTCGAAGTCTCTGGTTCAGCTCTCCCACTCGACTCAAAACCAAAGGGCCGTTCTCGGGTCAGTGCCGCAAACTGTGAGCTTCATTGAAACTCCATGTGCAAGGCTGGTCTCCTCAACATCCTCTGCCAGTGGCTGGAATCAAACCTCTGAGCCCAGATGACATATAATTTGTTCCAAGATGCGCCACACACTGTAGTTGCTTGCACCCTGTTCCCTCAATGGGTGCCAGAATAGCATCTTCAACATGTTGAATGAGACCCCCAGGCATACACACTGAGTGTACCTCGTGTCCTTTTCTGTACCTTGGTGCCATCTCTCTAAGGGGTACCATCAATCACCGTATGTTTGACATGGCAACAACTAATAGCCCCCTATCCTTTTGCGTTTGCCTGGTCTTAACACCGGACAAAATGGGTTTCACCGAAACAGGTGAAGAGAATTCCACTGGCTCAGTTTCAGTGAAATACAGCCCTTCAAACTTGTTGGTCAGAGGGATCAGTATAAACCCAGAGTGCTCCCTGGTTCCTGTCCACAATGTACAGGTCACCTAGATTACCACTGAAATGCCACTCACAATCAAGTTGACAAGTAATGACTGATCTCTTACTTTCTGTAGAAGAGGCAGGATCCACAGGAGAGCATAGTACTTGAGGTACCTTTGGTACCACAGGTACACAATTCTTGAGAGCTCTTCCAACCTACTGATTCACAGCAGCTGCCAATCATTTGACAGCACTCGGGGTGATTTCAACTGATTATGAACATCAACCAACTCATCCCGTGTTCGAGAACAGCATTCAGAGTGGAACTGCATTTTGGCTGGTGCAATGTATTACAGGACAGTGAACAAGAAGCTTTAAACTATGCCTGCTAATTATCTTTTATATCTGTAGCTCTAAAGAATTACTAGTTCCCTAAAAGAACATAAACAAATACACCAAATAAGATGTCCATTAAGGCAAATGAAAAACCTGTGGTAAAAATTACTAATTTTTTAAACTTTTTGAGGTTAATTATAGTTATTAGCAGACTTGAAAATAAAGTTAATTTATGATAACTGTAGATAATATACACTCCAACTTTAAGGGAAAAGCAGACGTAACAATGTTAGTTAGAATATCTGCTACAGAAAATAAATCATAAACAATGATTTACTATGAATTAGATTAGCCACAGAATAATAGTAACTTCTGAAAATTCTCAAAAATGCACACACACAATGAAATCTGGTGTGATCTGTTCTTTGGCAGTAACAGTGAATCACAGATGCTGATTTGCTTCGAAGTGAGTTATTTGTACTGGTAACTTAGTAAAAGTTAGTTTTGCAAGTGTCCACAAATTTTCAAAAATAACCTATTTCTCACATAATTATACAATGAAATTAGAGAACGACTGTTTTGAACACAGCTACGCCTACTGTCCTCAAGAAGGTTTATGTGCAAAGGTGATAATCTGGTTTGAATTGGAGAAGGTAACAAATGTGACACCTGGAAGAAAGTTTGCTACAGTCAGTGAGCATTCATTTAAAAACTCAAGACAAGCAGTGTTCAGAGGCTACAAATATCTCTCTGCTAGGTGTTACGTTGATCGCACCTTATCCATGTTATCAGAATAGATGGTTGGTATCTGTAACTCCTGTGTATCTTTTACACCAGTTCTGCATTAGTTGCAGCTGGTTACTGAATACTACATCCTCTAATAAACAGTAAATTTATGAGGTTGTGACATGAGGTTTTAGCTTAAATTGCCTACACAGCCACCTGTATCACCATCAGGTACCAATTGTGTCAGATCTACATCACAATGAGCAAGCCCTAAAATGCCATTCTGAGAAAACTGAATTTAAAACTTTGAAGGAAAATAGTATACTGAATTTTTTTACATAACTTTTTACACACTTTGCTTCCACCGTTTGCCGATAGGTGGCGACAATGATAAGTAGCGGTCAAAAGAAACAGATCGCAGACGTCAGGCTGTTAGCTTGGACCTCAGTCAACATAACCTCATTCAAACATTAGTCGATTTGTGTCTGCATCATAAAGTTGTTCTTGATTGAAAATGTCAGTTTACGAGCCTAATTCTCATCATTCGCAGGAGGTGTTACTGTTTTGTTTCAATATGAAGAAAACAGCAGCTGAGTCTCATTGAATACTCTCAAGTACGTATGGTAAGGATACTATTAGTGAAAGAACGTGTCATGAATGGTTTCAATGGTCCAAGAATGGTGATTTTAACATTGTAGACCGGCATAGTGGTGGAAGAGAGAATGTTTTCGAAGATGCAGAATTGGAGACATGGCTGAGAGAAGACCCGCGTCAAACTCAAGAAGAATTGGCACGATTAGTGGGAGTGACACAGCAAACCATTTCAAAACATCTTAAGGCTATGGGCATTATTCAGAAAGAAGGAACTTGGGTCCCATGTGAGCTGAAACCACGAGACGTTGAACGGTGTTTGTGAACAGTTGCTTCAGAGGCAACAACGGAAGGGATTGCTGCATTGCATTGTGACTGGGGATGAAAAATGGGCTCATTAAGATAACCCTAAACACAAAAAATCGTGGAGATGTCCCAGCCATGCTTCTACGTCAATGGCCAAACAGAATATTCATGGGCTCCAAGATCATGCTCTGCATTTGGTGGGACCAGCTCGGCGTCGTGTACAATGAGGTGTTAAAACCAAGTGAAACAATCACAGGTGCTTGTTAACGGATGCAACTAACGTGTTTGAGCAGAGCATTAAAGGACAAATGGCTGCAATACAGTGAGAGGCCAATAAAGTGATTTTGCTCCATGACAACACTCGACCCCACGTTGCAAAAGAGGTCAAAACGTACTTGGAAACGTTAAAATGGGAAATCCTACCCCACCCGCCGTATTCTCCAGACATTGCTCCCTCTAACTATCACCTGTTTAGATCAATGGCGCATGGCCTGGCTAACTAGCACTTCCGATCTCTTGAAGAAGTCAGAAATTTGATTGATTCATGGATCAATTCAAAAGATGAACAGTTTTTTCGATGCGGGGTTCGTACACTGCCCACAAGATGGGAGAAAGTAGTGGCCAGCAATGGAAAATACTTTGAATGATACATGTGTAACTAATTTGTTTCATTAAAGCCTCAAATGTTGGACAGGAGGGGGGGGGGGGGAGATGGAAGCAAAGTTGTACACCTTGTAAAATCTATCAACACGTAAAATTAATACTTCACATTATCTCTCAATGCTGTTCAGTTTCTCTTTCTTCAGTTATTCATTTTGGATTTTATTTGGCATACAGTTGACACAGATGAGAGATGTACAATATAAACCAAGACTTAATTCTCTTAATATTGATGAACTGTAAACTATTAAATTTATCTTTGCTTGTTTTATGGATTACACACAATTTTATATTTTTCACTCTTTTTTTAAACACATAAGTTAATAGAAAATATATAAAACAGTAAAAGGAATGATTAATACCAGTCACTTTTAGGGACATTTCTAAAGCCCTAACATTTATTAAGAAGCTACTAGTTGCTTGCATGTCATGTGATAAGTCTGACAACAAAATTTAAATTAATGATACACAAAATCACTGGATTTTTTTCCATAAGAAAAATGACTGTCTTGCTCTTTAATCATCTTCATTTGCATATATACCATGACAGAGTTGTAATGTTAGTAGAGATTTCCTTAGATCTCAGTACAACTGATGAATTGCTGGTGAGATTAATTGCATGAGACTGACTTCTTTTCCTACAAGACTTGGTGGAGAAAGATTGCCAACTCTCCCATTCCTTTTACAATCATAGCCTCACAGGTTCATCATTATCAACTGTTATATGGAACTGTATTCTGCTGTTATCTTTAGTGAATCCCGATCATTCCACATTTCTTCAATTGAAATGCTGATTTATCTACCACGAGCTGTCGTAGTTGATTTTTTGATAGCAATTTTAACACATAGAAGAATCAGCTGCACTCAGTCACAGTCACAGAAATGTTCAATCCCTCTACATCGACATGCAATTCACAATTAAGTGCCTGGCAGAGGGTTTATACAACCACTTTCATGCAATTTCTCTACCGTTCCACTCTCAAATGGTGCGCAGGAAAACGAGCACTTAAATCTTTCTTGAAAGGAGGCAAAAAATCAAAACGTGAATAGGTACCTGGAATGTCAGAACTCTGCTACAATCACGAAAACTAGAAAACCTTGAAAGAGAGATGGAAAAGAATCATATGGACCTCATAGGAGTTGCTGAGGTAAGATGGAATGGACACGGAGAGTTGCAGTCAGATGAATGTGTGTTGTACTACTCAGGAGGAGAAGTAAAAGGAATGAATGGAGTAGGAATGATTATGACAAAGGAATTGGCTAAATGTGTGGAATATGTAGACTATGCAAATGACCGGGTTATTGGTGTAAGGCTGAAAGGAGCACAAAAAGATTTACTGATTGTCCAGGTGTATATGCCAACTTCAGAACATGATGACCAAATTGTAGAGGAAATGTACAATGTAATAGAGAGAATAATGGACGAAAATAAAAAAAATGCTGCAAAATAGTAATGGGAGACTGGAACGCCATTGTGGGTAAAGGGAAAGTGGGGAACATAGTAGGCAGTCATGGTCTTGTAAAGAGAAATGATAGAGGTGAATGGCTAATTAACTTTTGCAGGGAAAGGCAGCTGATAGCGGCAAACACGTGGTTCAAGAACCACAAGAGGAGGCTCTACACTTGGAAATCAGCAGGGGATAAATACAGAAACCAAATCAATTTTATACTGGTAGAAGACAGATACAGGAATGGAATCAAGTAGGTGCACACATTACCAGGTGCAGATATTAATAGTGACCACAGCTTACTTATGGCAGCAATAGAAATAAGAATGAAAAAACTGAAGAAAGCAACCATGGTGAAGAAGTGGGATCTAGAGAAGGTAAGATCCAACAAAAAACAAATTACAGAAATGCTGTCTCGGGAGTTTCTAAACACATTAAGAGACAAGGAACCACCTGATAATGCCAATGAGTACTGGCGTATGCTAAAAGAAGGAATCATTAAAGCAGGACAGCAAAATATAGGATATGTAAAAGGCAAAAGGTTAAAAAAAACCATGGGTCACACAAGAAATAATTTCCAAGATGGAGGAGAGAAGGAAATTGAAAAACAAGAGCACTGAAGATGCAAGAAAGATATACCGAAGGTTAAATAATGAACTGCGAAGAGAAACAGAGCAGGCTAGAAAAAAAAAAAGGCCGAAAGAGGAATGTGATGAAATTGAAGAACTGAACATGAAGGGAAGATACGACTTACTATACCACAGAGTAAAGACTACGACATGGGAACAAAACAGAGCAGGAAGTGCTACTATGGAAATTTTGAGTAAAGATGAAGAGGTAGTATATAAAGATCGTGACAATGTCCTCCAGAGATGGGAAGAATATCTAAAAGGGCTATATGACACAAATAGCAAACCAGAAACTCTGGAACTTGAATCACACAACAGTGTAAGTGATGATGAGAAAGGACCAACCATCATGTTGGAAAAAGTAAAGTCTGTCTGCCATGTTGTTGTTGTTGTTGTTGTTGTTGTCTTCAGTCCTGAGACTGGTTTGATGCACCTCTCCATGCTACTCTATCCTGTGCATGCTTCTTCATCTCCCAGTACCTACTGCAGCCTACATTCTTCTGAATCTGCTTAGTGTATTCATCTCTTTGTCTCCCTCTATGATTTTTACCCTCCACGCTGTCCTCCAATACTAAATTGGTGATCCCTCGATGTCTCAGAACATGTCCTACCAACCGATCCCTTCTTCTAGTCAGGTTGTGCCACAAACTCCTCTTCTCCCCAATTCTATTCAATACCTCCTCATTAGTTATGCGATCTACCCATCTAATCTTCAGCATTCTTCTGTAGCACCACATTTCGAAAGCTTCTATTCTCTTCTTGTCCAAACTATTTATAGTCCATGTTTCATATCCATATATGGCTACACTCAATAAAAATACTTTCAGAAACGGTTTCCTTACATTTAAATCTATAATCGATGTTAACAAATTTCTCTTCTTCAGAAACGCTTCCCTTGCCATTGCCAGTCTACATTTTATATCCTCTGTACTTCGATCATCATCAGTTACTTTGCTCCCCAAATAGCAAAACTCCTTTACTACTTTAAGTATCTCATTTCATAATCTAATTCCCTCAGCATCACCCGACTTAATTCGACTACATTCCATTGTCCTCGTTTTGCTTTTGTTGATGTTCATCTCATACCCTCCTTTCAAGACACTGTCCATTTCATTCAACTGCTCTTCCAAGTCCTTGCTGTATCTGACAGAATTACAATGTCATCGACGAACTTCAGCCACGTTCATTGATGCAGAGCTTCAGTTTCAAAGACTGAACCAGTACTGTGCTTATAAAATGACATTACCATTAGATCACAAGAATTTACCAATTTTTTTGGCTCTAATGATGTATCAACTATCAGATTTTTTTATTATAGAGACTCAAGTTTAAGCTTCAATTAGAAGTGAACCAATAGACTTATCGCAAAATAAATCATACCAATATTTTTCCTGCTTTATCCTGCATTAACCTATATGGAGCAATTTGGTTTGAATGTCAAATATATATTTTTTTAATTTTAGATTTTAGCAAAGATTGTCCAGTTTTGTGTGTCTTTGCTAGGAACTGCTCTCTGTAAAACTATATAGCTTGAAATATATTTATATGTGGTGATCTGAACCTGGGTCTCCGCTTACTAGGCGAGATGGTCAATGATGCTAGGCGTAGTCTGTGCAGCTGCTATGATCACAGAGGCTTAATTCATAATGGCTGCTTGATCGAAATAGTGTCTGTTCTTTCTCGTGTTTATACACACAACTTTGGAAAGATACAGTAATTTATTGAGATAACTTACAGAATCTGTAGATGTGTCACTTTGTAACAAACAACCTCAAGTTTGATTCACATAGTGAATCAGTACCCCGTGCCACCACTAGGAGCACCAGTGTAGTGCACAGATAAAATGGCTAATTTCACTGATACAGAGCACACTCGTTGTGTGTTTCGGTTTTATAAAACTAACTCTGCAAAAGCTGTTCAGTGTAAATTTAGCATCAAATATGCTGAAGAATCTTCAAGCATGCCTAAGATTTGTTGAGGTAGGTTGTTCACGGCAACATGATAAATCACCAAGTCGGCTGTGTGTCATCAATTGTGTGGATCAGGTTAGGGAGAGCTTTGCCCACAGTTCACAGAAATCAAAGTGATGTATGTCTCTCAAGATTGGCATTCCACAAAAGACTGGCGAGTACTGTGTACACTTGAAACCACACAGTGTAAACAAAGTGTACGGCCCTTTCTTCTTCGTGGAGAAAACTGTCATTAATATTGTGTGTGTGGATATGCTTGAAAACTTTTAATTCCACAGCCACAGATCAATGAATACGACCAAGATGGGATTGGTTTACTACCAGCAGGATGGTGCACCACCTTATTTCCTCACTGAAGTTCAAGGTTTCCACAACTTATTGCTTCCCAGATCGGTGGATTGCCCGTGAAGAGTCACCTCGCTCCCCAAACTTGACATCACCGAATTTCTTACTCGGCAGTTTTATGTGTGTACTCCTACCCTAACAAACAATTTAGCCAACCTGAAAAATCAAATCTACACTGCCATTGCACAATTTATCTCAGATTTGCAGTAATGAGTGTGGGAAGAAATGGATTACTGATGAGATGTTTGCTGTACCACAGATGGTAGCACATCGAACCAAAATGACAATTGACACTTTTATGTTAAACGTGAGGCTGTTTGCTTTAAAATGACCCATGTACTGATTCTGTAAGTTAAAATTTCTATATCATTCCAAAGTTGTAAAGTCCTTGTTGACACACACTGTATAATTAAGCTGAGATGGCCAACGATCTCTTCAGTGCAGATGCATACCAGGGAATCTGTGAAATGCCACAAGTAATGAGGATAAGGGGTAATGGGCACTACAACAGCAGTGTGTGGATAAGTTGGGTCTGATTGGGGAGGGGGGGGGGGACTTGCTAAGGCAGTCTGTGCAGTTGCAATGACCACTGTGTCCAAACAGCTTAGTGGTCAGAGCATCTGCCAAGTAAGCAGGAGATCTGGGTCTGAATCCTGGTCTGGCACAAATTTTCAACTTTCTCCAGAGAGTTCAATCAATGCCCGCTCTCAGCCAATGTCAGTAATTCCTTTGTGTCTGAAATATTGGTTTGGTTTTGTTTTGCTTTAGGGTGCAAAAAACAATTGGGGTCATACGAGCCCAAGTCAAAATTATAGAACACGAAACAGAGAGGAATTAAACTACTATACGTCAATCTCAATTGACATAATAGTAGACAGCTAAAAACAGGCATGTGGGAAAGTGTCTTTTTAGATACCATACAGAAATGGAGGTCCAAAACTGAAAATTAAATTGCCTTCGCCACATTGCTTTGGCAGATAAAAAAGTAAAAACCAGTCAACAGCTTGTGTTGTGCTAAAATGGCTGATAAATCAGGCGGCAAACCCAAGCTGGAACATAAGTGGTTAAAAAAAGGGCGTTCCATCAGAAAGAGGTGGATGCTTAAAACTTGGGTGCAATGTGTACAAAGTGGTGGGGTAGCACCACTTAGCAAATAACGATGGCTAAAAAGGCAGTGTCCAATACACAGCTGAGTTTAAATAATCTCTTCCCGGCAGGAGGGCAGAGAGGCGGTCACCCAAGCTGCTGGGAGAGGGTTACTAAGTCGGAGCTTATTCCCTTGAAGGGAGGACCACTGGTGATGCCAAAGGGACACCACCTTCTGACAGAAGCAACACAGAGATCATCGGAGGGAATATAGGAACTCACGGGCTGAGGTATGAGGACTGCAGCCTTGGCAGCAGTCTCGTTCCCTGGCAGACCAACATGTCCAGGAACCCACAGAAACATCACAATGGCTCCACCAAGAGTGAGCAAGTGACAGTTTTCCTGGAACCGCTGCACTAACAGATGAGCGGTGTACAGCTCACATAGACTTTGAAGGGTGCTGAGTGAGTCTGAGCCGAGGACACAATTGAAATGTCTGTGTCGCCGGATATAATCCGTGGCCTGATACAGGGAGAAGAGCTCGGCTGTAAATACTGAGCAGTGTGCTGGAAGTCAATATCGAAAGACACGGGTGCCAATGACGAAGGCACACCCAACCCCAGGGGCAGTCCAAGAGCCATCGGTGTATATAAAGGTACTATCGCAAAGTTCCAAGCGAAGGTCGTGAAACTGAATGCGATAGACAGAGGCTGAGTAGTGTCCTTAGGAAGCAAATGAAGGCCAAGGTTAACATGGGCCACTTCATGAAGACAAGGTGGTGAAGCATTCACACCCCTTGGAAAGCTGCAGGTAGTGTGAAGTTAAGCCACCGTAGCAAGTGTCGAAAGCGGACTCCAGGAGGTAACAGAAGAGGGACGCACCCATACTGCCAATCAAAGGAATCCTCAAAGGAGGAGGCATAGGATGGGTTGGCCATGCATAGCAGACAAACGGCATGCATACCTACTGAGGAGAAAGTCACGGTGGGACAGTGGTAGTTCAGCAGCTTCAGCATACAGACTCTCAACCGGGCTAGTGTAAAAGGCACCCATGACCAAACGGATGCCACAATGGTAGATAGTGTTGAGACTGTGTAAGGCAGATGGACGTGCAGATGCATAAACAAAGCACCCATAGTCGTGTCTCGAACAGACAAGGGACCAGTACAAGCAATAGATGGCAAAATCATTCACAAAAATGGAGCCAGAGATGCGCGGCGGGAGACAGGCCATTATTGGGTTAATGGTGATAGCGAAGAGGATGATGCTCAGGACGGAACCCTGAGGCACACTGTTTTCCTGGATAAAGGTATCCGACAAGGCAGAACCCACATACACCTTGAAAACTCTGTCTTTTAAAAATGCCTGAAGGAAACAGGGCAGGTGGCCACGGAAGGCCCAAGTGTAAAGAGTACGGAAGATACCAGTTCTCCAGTAGGTGTCGTAGGCCTTCTCCAAATCTAAAAACATGGCTACAGTCTGGAATTTCCGCAGAAAACCATTCATGACATAGGCAACCAAAGTAATGAAATGGTCAACTGCAGAATGCCACACTCTAAATCCACACTGTGCAGTTGTCAGTAAATTGTGAGACTTGAGCCAACACACCAGCCGGGCATGAATCATACATTCCATCACCTTGCAAACGCTGTTGTTAGAGAGATGGGTGGTAGCTAGAAGCAAGGTTTTTGTCCTTACTGGGCTTAGGTATGGGTATGACGGTGCCTTCACACCAGCATCCGGGAAATGTGTCCTCTGCCCAGATGCAGTTGTATGTGTTAAGCAGTAAGCGCCTGCTGCAAGAGAAAGGTGCTGCAACATCTGAATGTGGATGGTGTCTGGCTCTGGGGCAGAGGATTGGAATGATCTGAGAGCATGATCTAGCTCCATCATGGTAAAGGCGGCACTGTAGCACTCATGATTCAGAGAAGAGAAAGGTATCACCCGAGCTCCTCCACTCATTTCCGATTGAGGAAGGCAGGGTGGTAGTGGGAAGAGCTCGAAACTTCCACAAAATGGCGGCCCCAGGTGTTGAAAACTGCAATAGTGTTCACGATGACATTGTCTGCTACTGTCAGGCCGAAAATTGGGGAATGGATCTTGGTCCCAGAGTCATCAGACATGACAGAGGGAGGGGTGGAACTGTTAAAAGAACTAGTGAATAAAATCCAGCTAGCTCTTTTGCTATATCGAAGAATGCGACGACACTTTGCATGCATCTGTTTATAATGAATGCAGTTTATCATTGTAGGATGCCAGTTACAAATGCGGAGAGCATGTCTCTGTGCATGAATTGTGTCACGGCATGCCTCAGTCCACCAAGAGACTGGGACACGACGTGGTAAAGAGAAAGAGCACGGAACGGAACGTTCTGCAGCAGTAAGGATAACATTGGTGAGATATTCCACCTGATCTTTACAACTGGGTAAATCTTGTTCTTCAAAGATCGCCAGGGAGGAGTAAAGCTCCCAGTCAGCCTTAGTAAGCTGCCATTTGGACGTACACGTGGATGGGGTAGGAGTCAGCAAATGGATAGCACACAAGAAATGGTCGATCGAGTAGGTGTCTGAAAGAACAGACCACGATGGGCAAGCTGGGCAGTGCAGAAGGATAGGTCCAAGTGCGAATAGGTGTGTGACGAGTTGGAAAAGAAAGTGGGTGCTCCAGTGTTAAGGCAGAAGATGTTAAGTTGGTTAAGGCGGTCAGCCAAGACAGCACCTCTGACATGTCCTGGGAGAACTCCAAAGGGGATGGTGCGCATTAAAGTCACCAATGACGGAGGGATATAAATGGTACAGAGGGAAAAAGTCAGGTGGGGAAGAGAATGGTGAACTGTAACAACTTGAAGATGGATAGTCAGGGAGATGGGTTGACTATGAATGTCATCCCGTATGAGCAGCATGATGCCCCCATGAGATGGAATTCTGACCTCAGGGGGAAGGTCAAAACAAATCGGTAAGAAATGTGAAAGCTCAAAGCAGTCGTGAAGGCGCAATTTTGTTTTCTGAAGGCAGAGTACAAGGGGATGCTGCGATACTAAAAGCAGCCATAAATCCTCTTTGTGGGACTAAATGCCGCAAATGTTCCATTGGAGGAGAGTGTCAGCTGGTGAAGAGTCCCTACTATAGGGCACAGAAGCACGAGGATCCTGCTCCATGGGGTCCACAGACGCATTGGCTTGCCTGTGCGGTTGATCTGTGGAGTTCAATGCTGAGAAATGGTTGGTAGTGCACACTGGTGACATGGAGGCCGAAGAGGATCTTCTAGTTGGCAAGGGAGAAGACTGTTTGCCTTTCGTGGACTACTACTCTAACCGGAAAGGATCGAAGGACTCGGGTGTTGTTTGGCTGGAGGGATGGAGGAAGTCTTCCAGGAAATACTCCTTCTGTCCTTTCCGGCCTACCGGTTGTGAAGCTGGTGGCTTCGCCCCTTGAGGCGAGAGTTTGATGGCTTGTTGCACAGCTGGACAGGAGGATGGTGATGTTACTTTGACACTGGGCAATTTCACAACCTCAGAGCTGAATTAGAGGTAGCATGTCTGCATGGCCATGTCCTCCTTGGAGTGAGGAGTAGCAAGAACAGAACTACAGGTGCCAGACGGGAGAACACAGGGTTTGCGACTAACCAGAAACTTGCGAGCTACTTAGTAAGGCATTTTTTTCTTTACCCGGATCTCTAAGACAGCCCGCTCATCATGACACACAGGACAATCCTGAGAGGAGGCAGCATGGCTGCAATTGCAGTTGATACAGTGGGGAGAAAGAGGCGGACAATCACCCTCGTGTGCATCCCTACCATAGGTTACACATTTGGCTGGGTGTCAACATGACGTTCTAGTGTGTGGTGGTTAAAACGATGACACTGGTAGCAGCACATCGAGTTCAGAATGTACAGCTGGACTGTGATAATTTTATAGCCTGCTTTGATCTTGGATGGAAGCACCACTCTCTCAAAGGTGAGAAAAAGAGTGTGGGTGGGCACTAAGGAGGAATCTATCTTTTTCATTACACGATGGATGGCCATGACACCCTGATCAGAGGTAAGATTGGATTTCGGCCTCAGACAGTGGAGCAGTCTGGTGTAAATAACACCATGGGAAGAATTCAAAGTTCCATGAGCCTCGACATGAACAGGTTGGCCGTGGAGAAGCGAGGCAGCAAGCAGTTGTTGTGCTTTAGTATCAGAAGAAGTCTCCAAAAGCAAAGTGCCATTCCGTAAATGAGAGGAGGATTTCACAGGGCTGGCAATTGCATCAACACCTTTCTGAATAATAAACGGATTTACCGTGGCGAAGGACTGACCTCCTTCAGTTCGTGAGACTACAAGGAACCATGGTGCAGCAGGAAGAGTCTTTGAATCATTAGCCTTATTACATTTCATAGAATTGGATTGAGAAGATGATTGACTCGTTGCAAGAAAATCCCCCATAATTGCCAGTGTCTCCGGTGGCGTGCTCCTTCCAACTGGGAGCCTCCTTCACAAGGGGGCACACCCACCTTAGGTGATTGTCCACACCTCCCGAACACCTGACAGAGGGAACAGTCTGCAACTTGGGAAGGTTGCAGCTCAGGCAATCACCCCTCCACGGGCCTGGCCTGTACCAGAGGGTACATGCAAACCCTACCTGTCAACCTGGGGTTGAGAATAATGCAATACCCAGTCACCTATTATGCGTCTGACGCACGGGCCGGCCGTCAGGAACGCACAGGGAGGAGGAAGAAAAAGAGGAACCTCAAACGCCAAAGCAAAGCAATGAGAGGAGAAGGGAAACAAAGCAAGGACAAGGGAGCCAAAAACAAAGGTGAGACTGTTTTTATGTCGGCGACAGACATTGCAGAACATTCCCAATAACACCCCAGACATGTTCCCCAAGGGAGGGGAAAAGGCTATCAAGAGGATAGGCATGGAGTGCAGAGGGGAAAAAATGCTACAAAGGCTGGAGCCCCGTGGCAGTCAAGCATGAACCCGTCAAAGAGTGGCGAGCTCCCTGGGGGATGTCTGAAATATGTTTCTCCAGTGTTAATGAAAGTTTAATGGTTTACAGGCACATATATTGGTAGTGGAAATCTCATGTTACAGTATTTTTCAATAACCCAAAAACAAGTTCTTATTTTTCTAAAGGAACTTATTCTTAGCCCAGGAGAAACATGTAACAGAAAGCGTAGGTTTGTTTTGAAGGACTATTTCACAGAATCAGGTGCTATGCTGCCACTATCAGGTATAAGAGTTGTGGCTCGGAAAGAATGCAGCATTGTTTTAACTTTCACACTTAATGCTTTTTGTCATACAAAAAAATCCATCTTCCAACACCTTTTCTCAAGAGGGCTTTGAACTTTCAACACCAGGTTTAAAAATGGTTTGCTCCCCATTTAGAAACATCATACTGTACTATTTTTACAAGAGCTATTTATATTATTTTCACATCTTTAAACTAATTGTATCTACCAGTATTCTTCATCTGAAAAATTGAAAAGTTTCGTAGAATCGGAAAAGTGTCATTCATCCAGAGTACGACTGGTTCAATATGAAGGACATTTCCAGACAGTTCACTTTAAGGTGGAAATTTTTCATTGTGAGGAGTACCCTATTCATGCAAAAATCTTTGGTAGTTCTTTGTGTTGTGCACAAAGTGAAATCATTAACTTCAGTTTTGGATGTCCTGCAGAAAAACACTGTTTCTTTCATGACGTGGGTGAGGTTTTTCCATCATTCGCCTTTGAAGTAGCTCCTATTCTCTTCACTGACAATAACAATACTTCAAGACAATGTGCCACTTTCTGGTACACAGGACACATACTGTCGCTCTAATTTTCCCCCTTACTTCGAACGAAAGAAATAGCTTGAAACCATTGCAAGTTCACCTGCTGATGATGATCTCGGAGGCATCTTGATGCGACATAATTACTGCAATGGAGACAATCAGATATTAGCAATAGCATACAGACAAAGCAAGGTCATAGGTATTGTTTCCAGACACCTGGGGTAGGCTACAGTACACAGCAATGCTGCACTCGAATTCACAATCTTGCATGTTACTAACGGCACAATCCAACAAGCAAACGACAGCTGTTTAATGTTACTCTTCATAAAATCTATATCAGTCTGTACAGTCACAGTGGTTGCAGCTTCTTAAAACAATTAACAAGATCTTCAAAACAAACCCACAGTTTCCACTGCCAGGATACTTTTTTCCTGGAGTTTCACAAAATCATCAGAACTTTATTTTGGGGTGACAAAAATTCTCTAACTTGACATTTCCACAACCAATACATGTACCCATAACCTATTAATAATTTCATTAACATCGCATAAATATATTTCAAGCTATATAGTTTTAAAGTGAACAGTTCCTAGCTAAGACACGCAAAACCAGACAATCCTTACCACAATCTAATATATATTCAGCTTTGAAACCAAACTGCTCCATACAGCCTAACACAGAACAAAACAAGAAAAATATTTTTATATTTCCTTTTTCTGATAGGCCTATTGGTTCACTTGTAATTAAAGCCTAAACTTAGCTCCTTAATAAAAAATCCTTTAATAGTGAAGTATATACATATGCATAAATCAAACAGCCTACCACCTCTTCCAATCAAGATTACAAATGGAAAGGATGGATTGCTGCTCGCAAAATAGAGGGGATGTTGGGTCATAGATAGGCACAATGAAAAAATTAGTAGAAGTATACAAACTTTTGGACAAGATATTCCTCAGGAGTGGAATTCTAACAAATTCAAACAAAAACAACAGCAGGAGCAATAGTATCACCACTAGACAAGAACAACTCTCATATGTAGCTATTGCCTCCGGGCACTATGGCCCGTATGCAACAGCATCTGACGTGCAGCAATCTGCTCGGATGGGTTGTGGGCTTAAGGAGACAGCATGTCGTGGGAAGGTGTAATAAGGTAGGGTGGGTGAAGGTGGTAGTGCTGGCCATGGGAGGGTCCTGGGACATAGTGAGGACAGGATAGGATTGCTAGGTACAGCATCGGGGCACTGTACTGAAAGGAGGGGGGGGGGGGGGGGGAACTGAGAAGGAACAGGGAGGGGGGAGAGAGAAAGAGTAGAGCAAATGACTTGTAGGTGCATAGGAGGAACACAAGGTGTATGCGTGTATTGCAATGTGAAGATGGAAGGGGATAGGCTGGTGAATGGCGGGCAGAGATCAGCATTGGTAGAGACCACAGGGGTTATGGGAACGAGGGATATGTTGTAGGGAAAGTTACCATCTGTGCAAGTCAGAAAAGTTGGGGTTGGTGGGAAGACCCTAGAAGGCACAAGCTGTGAAGCAGTGAAAGTGAAGCACACTATACTGAATGTCATGTTCAGCAACTGAGTGGTCCAGCTGTCCCTTGACCACATCTGGTAGTGGCCATTCCTGTGGACAGACAATTTATTCATAGTCATGCCCACATAGAACACAACACAGTGGTTGCAGCTAAGTTTGCAGTTCACATCATCCTGGACTTTATGTTGTTTGAATCAAGGGTATCTGAGGCATTACAAGAAGACTGAAGCCTTCGAAAGGTTTTATATCACCTTCCATCTGAGTTATCTTCTCAGTCTGTGATAGATGATTTGTTGCTACAAAGTGTGACACAGCGTTTGAATTACTGCTCATCAAGACCACCATAATAGGTATAACAACTTTATTCCACTATGTACAGGCTTGGACAACATTTGTTGAACTCTGCTGTAAGTCATCTTCCATTCCACACCAAAGGTACCAAAAATTAAATAAATCTATCCACATTATTGAAGAGGAAACAAAGTTTGGGAATGATGGAAACTTACTTGGTATATTTTCATTGACAGAAATGTGATGTTAGCTCAATTGAATAAGGAACCTTTCCACTGCGGCTTGTTTATTAAACTTGGCCAGCATGTCATTAATGCGATTCAGTAAAACCTAAATCGGTGTAACTGTGCACCCATTAATGTTTTAGTCTTGCCCAATAGCAGTACATGGACTTACAAAAATGCCACTTCACTTGGTTTCCAGGCTTAAATTAATTACTATTGTTATTAGCTAAGTATAATGAAACACACTGCTACCTGCAACATTTGGAAGGGCCGAAAGAGTGCTGGAGGCAGTTCATCCAGAAGGTAGCATTCAGGATCATCCTTGATTGAGGCGAGCCTCAAATGATGAACAGAACGGGCATGATTCTGACCCAAGATATATGTAAGCTTTGATGCGTGTTGGCATATCTCCTCCAAGCAACCCAAATCTAGAAACTCAATCCTGCGGCAGTTCTGCATCAGCTGTTGTAATGGCTTCATAAAGTGTCTGAAACAGAAGGTATATGCATTTAGCGACAACATGACACACACACACACACACACACACACACACACACACACACACACACACACACACAAAACCCTAATATTTCAGAGTTAAGTAACATTAAGTAACTGCTGAAAGTAGTTGACAGACAGCAAGCCAGGACAGTTCAGTTTCACAATAACAGTTTATGTTTGATGCCTAGATCAGGATTTGTTAAGTTAATTGAAATTGCTGGAAGAATGGTGGTGATATTGCAAAATAGTTCTGGGCACATTTAGAAAACATTTATAGCAAACTGTGCAACAGTTACTGAGCCTTCATTTTGTATCTTAGGTTGGCATCATGATGATAAGCCAAGATACATTCAGGAGCATACAAACAGTTACTTACTCCTACCATACATGCTCGTAAGACAGAATACTGGGACAAAACACAATCAACCATGCACTGTACTATGGTCTGTGGAGTATACATGTACGTCAGAATCAATTATGACAAAACATCTCAATGAGACTACAATTTGGCAAAACTCATAACTGTAAAATGATGAATTGTTGAAAAATAAATGTTTATAAGTATACCTGTTCTTACTGCAAAACCAATTATGTGCATTCTTTTAGGCACAAATCATATTTAGTAGAGACCTCACAAATGAAGAATCAGTCCAAATATACAGATAGGGAATTCTTTTACTTTTGTGGATCAACAGTGTGTTACTTGCGTTATTGAACCTGTTAAGAATAATGGCATACATATATTGACTTACACCTACATCAATACACAAGCCACCTGACAGTGTGTGGTGGAGAGCACATCTGTTACCATTAACCGACCCCCAATCCTCCCCTTCCCTGTTCAATTTGCGAATGGCTGTTGGATTTTCTCTCTCTTCCATCAGTCCTTCCTGGAAGGGGTCCCAGACTGATGAAAAATACTCAAGAATCAGTCAAACAAGCATCCCACAAGCCACTTCTTTAGTGGATGAATTACATTTTCTTAAGATTCTTCCTATGAGTTATAGTCTGGCACCTGATTTTCCTACTACTGTTTTATGTGGTCATTCCACTTAAGGTCACTCCAGGTAGCTACTCAGATATTTTATGGTAGTTACTGTTTGCAGTGAGTTATCATCAATAATGTAGGGATATGGTAACAGATTTATTTTCTCATGTATTCACAGTCCCTGCACCATTCACCAAGCCTCTGTAAGCCCTTCTGCAAATTGTTACTGTCTTCTGGCATTGCTACCTTCTTATAGACAACTGTGTCATCCATGAACAGCCTGAAGAGCTCCCAACACATGTTACTAGATCATTTATACACATCATAAACAGTAATGGTCATACCGCACTTCCTTTGGGTACTCCCACAATTACCTTTACATCTGTTGATTCTGCTCCATTAAGAGTGACATGCTGAGTTCTGTCTGCAAGGGTGTCCTGAACCCAGGCACAGATCTAGTCTGATACACAATAAGCTCTCATATTTTCACTAAATGGCAGAGCAGGACAGTGAAGTAACAAAACAGGGCATCAACCTGAGTGCCGTTGACTACAATGCTATGGATCTCGTGGAGGAATTGAGCAAGCTGAGTTTTGCAGGCTCTCTGCTGTGGAATCTGTTGATTTTTATAGAGGAGATTTCTCATTCTCCAAAAATGTCAATTCTCGGGCATAAAACATGTTCCAAAATCCTACAACAACAGACTGAAGCAAATGCTATGCTCATCTGTCCTACAACCCTTCTTTAAAATAGGAATGACCTGCAGTTTTTACAGAAGCTTGTACATTGATTGAAAGAAGGTACCGTATTATGATCTTCCTTGGTGAAACTATTTCTGTTGGCTGGTTGGGGTGGGAGAGGAGTGACCGGGGGCAGAGGGAGGGTTTGACATCAAACAATGATGTCATCAATCTCTCGATCCAAGGGTGATTCATCCGTAAGTAGAGACGTCCACCAAGAATGCTTTCTTATCTAGTTGGGAGAGCCATAACAGTAAAAGTGAGAAGGCTAAAAACGTAATGGTGATCATCTGTTCCATCAATATTCAAAGCAAGGTGAAGGAAATAGGAAAGTAAGCAACTGGTTGTCTCTGGGTGTCCCACCCCTGGTCCATTACAATCAACACAGCCTACCATTCAACAAAATGTGACACCCAGAATAGAAAACTGGGTGCGGCAGAAAGGAGCCGAGCCAAATCTAAAGCAATTAAAACAGAGTAAAAGAGGGACAAAACAGTAGTCTGGTCATGGTGGTAGGATCAGGGACCCTCCAGACCTAGCTTCCAGTAGGAGACACCCCATTCCGAATCATTCTGACCCTGCTCTGGGGGTAGAATAAAACCTTGTAACTGAGAATGAAAAACCACTTTCATGGAAGAAATCAAACATCAGAAAATCCAGGATGGAATGTAACAAAACCAGAGAAGGGAAGTTGCTACTCACTATATTGTGGAGATGCCGAGTTGCGATAGGCACAACAAAAAGATTTACACAATTGTAGCTTTCGGCCATTAAGGCCTTTGTCAGCAGTAGACACACACACACACACACACACACACACGCACACGCACACGCACACGCACACACACACACGTGCGCGAGCCTAGGCACACGCACACAAATGCAACTTGCACATCATCATGCGATTTACAGGCTAAGCTGCAACCACTGTGCTGCATTCTATGTAGGCATGATAACCAGCAAGCTGTCTGTCCGCATGAATGGCCACCGACAAACTGAGACCAAAAAACAAGTGGACCACCCTGTTGCAGAACACACTGCCAAATATGATATCCCTCACCTCAATGACTGCTTCACAGCCTGTGCCATATGGATCCTTCCCACCAACACCAGCTTTTCTGAGTTGCGCAGGTGGGAACTTTCCCTGCAATACATCCTACGTTTCCGCAACCCTCCTGGCCTCAATTTTCGTTAGTCACTGTCCTCACCTATCCAGCCCCTCCCTGTTCCCATTCCAGCACTACACAGCTGTCATTTCACCACCACACCCAGTCTTTTAATTTCTTTTTATTTCTCTCCTTTCTGCTACTTACCCCCCTCCCCCTCTGTACCTTCTCTCCTGCCCTCCATTTAAGCTGCAACACTTCACTGTCCACCATTCCCACCATACTATCAAATGGTTCAAATGGCTTTGAGCACTATGGGACTTAACATCTCAGGTCGTCAGTCCCCTAGAACTTAGAACTATTTCAACCTAACTAACCTAAGGACATCACACACATCCATCCCTGAGGCAGGATTCGAACCTGCGACCGTAGCGGTCGCGCGATTCCAGACTGAAGCGCCTAGAACCGCTCGGCCACACCGGGCGGCCACCATACTATCCCCCCCCCCCCCCCTGTCCCAGCCTAATCCTTACCCCCCACCCAGTCACCACTCCCATCATGCTCTGGTGCTGCTGCTCACAGTGTGGTTTCAGTTCTCTCAGACTGCAGATGTGTGCAAGTTGTGTTTGTGTGTTTGTGTGTTTGTGTGTGTGTGTGTGTGTGTGTCTACTGCTGACAAAGGCCTTAATGGCTGAAAGCTATAATTGTGTGAAACTTTTTGCTGTGCCTATTGCGACTCAGCATCTCCGTTTCATGGAAGAAACGGAGACCAAAGTTCCACCACCCATGAGCTGTCCGCCAATATTAGATGCAATGAGTCCAGAAGTCCCTACTTAGTACAGAGAGCCAAAAGGACAGGACATTCCACCAAGACAAAAGCTAGTGTCTGTAAGGCTCCACAACCACAAGAGAAAACTGTGGTGTAACCTGATATGACCAATACAGAGACAACATGGGACTGCAGATTCCTTTTGGGAAAAGCAGAAGGAAAAGCATCATGCTGCAGCGGTTTCCTTGGCTGTGTGAAGTTTTTTAGGTGAGGCAGTAGCACAGCAGATGTCATTACATTTCCAATCTAGCAGATACCTCATGTGCTTCTGCAAATCTGCACCTGGGGTCAGCAAAGCAAATGGGGAGTAAGTGCTCCTCTAGCCAAACGGTCAGCCAGTTCATTCCCTGGGCTATCCACATGACTTGGGACCCATAGAAAGACAAGTGAGCGGAGACAAAAGGGTAACAAGAATAGCACTGGTCAATAGCCTGGAGATGCTAACGGAGTCAGTACATATTAAATGGGCCTCACTTGCTTGTGTTTTAATAAGCTGGAGGACTCTGTTGATGGCTGTCAGCTCTGCTGTAAACACACTACATGTTCCCAGCAGTGAATAGCATTCAGTACTGGCAGCAGACATAAAAGCATGTCCCCTCCAATCCATTTTTAGAGCCTCCAGTGTGAAAGGTGGTAGCACCATGAAACTCTTTAAGAACTGGATGTAATTGGTGCCTAATCTGTGGCCTGGGCACCATCCAGGGGGGGGGGGGGGGGGGGGAAGGAACACAGTCCCGGGAGGGGAGATGGAGATTTGGCAGATGGAAGTGAGGTGCATTCCAACTGGTAATCCCATCGAAGGGCAGGTACCAGGAGTATGACACCCCTCGTATGTAAAAAGAATGTTTTACAGGGGATGAGCAGGGAATTGTCAGAGACCAAGAGCTGGTACCATCGAATCTGAAGGAGGAAGATACCCGCTTCGGCAAGGAGACTGTCTACGGCACTAGTCCAAAAGTCACCGGTGGCTAGACACATGCCACGATGGTGGACGGGGTCTAACAGTTTTAAACCTGAAGGAGCCACCAAGCCATAAACCCGGCAACCGCAGTCCAGTCGAGAAGAAACCAGGGCCCAGTAAATACAGATTAGAGGAGCCCGATCCGCACCCCCAAGATGAGCGGGCACGGAAGCAGAGAGTATTAAGTTTCCACCTGCTGTTAGTTTTCAGGTGATGAGTATCGGGCAGCGAGGCCAGCTTTTTATAAAAAAGGAGACCCAAGAAATGGGACTGTGGTGCAATACTGAGATGATGGTATAGAAGTGGAGTTCTAAGTATGAATGAACCATTGTATGACGGCAGAAATGCATAACTGACATTTTCGAAGGAGAGGTTCGGAAGCTACATGAAAGAGCCCATGCAGAGGCCCATCAGATGGTACCTCAGAGCTGGTGTCCAGCAGTGGCTAACAAGTGGCAGCTGTAACAGAAACAAAAAATATCGACAAACAACACAGGAGTGACCAGCAGCAAAACAGAGATTACTAACCCATTCATAGCAATGAAGAAAAGAAAAACTCTCAACACAGACATGTGGGCTGCTGATTTCTTGGACCCATGGGGAGCTGTGCCAACTTTAATACAGAACAACCAGTGGTATGAAAACAGACTAATAACAATCGGCATGGAGCCCTGAAAAGCCCCAGTTGTTGAGGGAGAGTAAACTATGACAATGCCAAGCAGTGTCATACGCCTTATGCAGATCAAAGAAAGCTGTGACAAGGTGTCGGCCTTTAGGAAAAGCCTGTCTGACAGTTCTTCCCAACTTAAGCCTACCACATCACACACTACAATCCACAACTCATCTTGTCACCCCACAGCCCACAAAATGGCAGCATTCCACTACATGTTCGATAGAGCTATCCAACTACCATTCTCTGAAGACTTATGTGTACAAGAAATTGAAATAATAAAACAAACAGCTACTGCAAATGGTTATAACAGCTCCTTAGTAGACACCCTCAAATGCTCAATAATGGCAAAGGAATCATAACACACAAAAAAAGAAAATAACATCTTCCATACAATCCCCTTTCTAGGTAACATTTCTTATCAGATTGCCAATGACTTCAAATGAAAAGGCTTAAGCATATCCTTTACCACAGACAACAAGACTGGACAGAAGTTACCCCACCTCAGCAGCACACAAAACCCACTTTATCACTCACATATGTGTGTACAAAACTGAATGTTTGGACTGTGACTGCTTCTACATACGCCAGACAGGCAGATTCCTTCAAAAACACAGGGCAGCACTAAAAAACAAAAAAATACCACACATCAGCAATAGCCACCCACCTGCATGAAACAAAACGCCATGTTAACAACACAAGTATCAGAATCCTACAAATCTCACCAAAAGGCAGAAAATTAAGACATCCTTGAAACACTCCAAATATACAAACACCAAACAAAACAACCTGAATCCATCTTAAATGACAAAAATGACAATATTTACAAAGTTGACACAGATGGGAGGCAAAGTACATGGAGTATTGGGATGTGATGGGTGTCTGCAATCTCAGCATGTGACGCTGGAAGTACAGCGGGGAGACATGTGGCCAAACTTCCAGCACTTAAAGCACCGCATCGGGGAAGGGATAGAGGGCTTTACATCATACCGCTAGACCATCACCTTGACCTTCTCGGGCAATGTATCACCCCCAAAGGCCAAGATGAAGGCACCGGTGGCAACCTTAATATCCTTTGCACCCTGGTGGACACTGTAATACCCACGACACTATGTTCTAGCCACAAGATGTCAAAATGAACTAAGTGTACAAACTTCAACAAATATGATTGATACTACATATAAAAAAGACTGTATCGTGTAAAAATGATGATAATGATTTCATTATTTCTGTAATAATTTAATTTCTGTGTGAATTAAAACTATTATCAGAGAACTACATTCATAGACAACAACAATTATAATCTTTTTTGTTATCTGTGGTAATTGTGGTTCAGTTGTTCTTTCTGTGCTAACCGATGAACTGTTCGGACACGAGACGTGTCAGGTCATTAAAGAAAAAGCCTGTAAACTATATTGTTAATTATTATTTGAAAAAATACAGTCGCTATTGTCTAGATGTGGATTTCTATTTATTTCAATTGTAATCCAAACTAATTAATGTTTTTAAGTGTTAATTTTCAGCTCCACAATTAGGAGCGCAACCATTAGAGATAGTAACTTACAGCGGAGTTTACTAATAGCTGGAATAAAAAATATGACATATTTTTCATTGAGAATAATTTTAAATGCTAAAGAATAGAAAGCAAAAGGCTTAAGGACTTATCTAAATATATTAACTTGATATAAAAGGAATCGAGAATACCAACAGTCAAATTGACTATCGTCTGTCTGCCGCCATCTTAGCAAAAATATATCCGCGGTAGTTTTGAATCGAGAATTTTAACAAACATAAATATTGTTAGATATAAATGAATGGAAATTAATGTGCACCGATGGTGCCGAATCTACTTTAAAAGACAGAATTCAACTCAGATTGAATCTTTAAAAACAGTATTCACAGCACATTACGTAATATCAATTTCTTATTTGTCAATGTACGAAGCCTCATTATTTCGGACGATTTACATGAAGTATTTTAATAGGAGACATACATCAGTGTTGTGCACGGGTAGTATTTTGAGACTAAATGTTCCCTTGTGCTAGAGAAAAGTGCTTCCATCTTAAGGAACAGTTGTGTAAAATCTGATAAATGATGTGCAATTTAGTGCCACTCGCACAACTTTACAGACAACATTTCAACACAACGTCAAGAGGAGATTTCTTTAGCAGAGTAAAAAAGTAGTAGCCAGGATAATCATTTTTAAGATCAAACGAATTGTTATGCTGACAATCGGGAACTGGATTCAAGCTTTCGCAACGAACTGTTGCCTCATCAGAAAAGAGGGAAGGAGAGGGAAAGACGAAAGGATGTGGGTTTTAAGGGAGAGGGTAAGGAGTCATTCCAATCTCGGGAGCGGAAAGACTTACCATAGGGGGAAAAAAGGATAGGTATACACTCGCGCGCGCACGCACACATGCGCGCGCGCACACACACACACACACAGACACAAGCAGACATTTGTAAAGGCAAAGAGTTTGGGTGGAGATGTCAGTCGAGGCGGAAGTAAAGAGGCAAAGATGTTGTTGAAAGACAGGTGAGGTATGAGTGGCTGCAACTTGAAATTAGCGGAGGTTGAGGCCTGGCGGATAACGAGAAGAGAGGATATACCGAAGGCCAAGTTCCCATCTCCGGAGTTCTGACAGGTTGGTGTTAGTGGGAAGTATCCAGATAACCCGGATGGTGTAACACTGTGCCAAGATGTGCTGGCCGTACACCAAGGCATGTTTAGCCACAGGGTGGACAGTTTGTTGCTGGTCATTCCCACATAGAAAGCTTCACAGTGTAGGCAGGTCAGTTGGTAAATCACGTGGGTGTTTTCACACAACTTCAACCCATTACATGCAGTCTCCCATCCTTCATCAAAGACACCAACCACTTTCTCGAACACCTGGAATCCTTACCCAGTCTGTTACCCCCGGAAACCATCCTTGTAACCATTGATGCCACTTCCTTATACACAAATACTCCGCACGTCCAGGGCCTCGCTGCAATGGAGCACTTCCTTTCACGCCGATCGCCTGCCACCCTACCTAAAACCTCTTTCCTCATTACCTTAGCCACTTCATCCTGACCCACAACTTCTTCACTTTTGAAGGCCAGACCTACCAACAATTAAAGGGAACAGCCATGGGTACCAGGATGGTCCCCTCGTACGCCAACCTATTCATGGGTCGCTTAGAGGAAGCCTTCTTGGTTACCCAGGCCTGCAAACCCAAAGTTTGGTACAGATTTATTGATGACATCTTCATGATCTGGACTCACAGTGAAGATGAACTCCAGAATTTCCTCTCAAACCTCAACTCCTTTGGTTCCATCAGATTCACCTGGTCCTACTCTAAATCCCATGCCACTTTCCTTGACGTTGACCTCCATCTGTCCAATGGCCAGCTTCACACGTCCGTCCACATCAAACCCACCAACAAGCAACAGTACCTCCATTATGACAGCTGCCACCTATTCCACATCAAAGGGTCCTTCCCTACAGCCTAGGTCTTCGTGGCAAACGGATCTGCTCCAGTCCGGAATCCCTGAAGCATTACACCAACAACCTGAAAACAGCTTTCGCATCCCGCAACTACCCTCCCGACCTGGTACAGAAGCAAATAACCAGAGCCACTTCCTCATCCCTTCAAACCCAGAACCTCCCACAGAAGAACCCCAAAAGTGCCCCACTTGTGACAGGATACTTTCCGGGACTGGATGAGACTCTGAATGTGGCTCTCCAGCAGGGATACGACTTCCTCAAATCCTGCCCTGAAATGAGATCCATCCTTCATGAAATCCTCCCCACTCCACCAAGAGTGTCTTTCCGCCATCCACCTAACCTTCATAACCTCTTAGTTCATCCCTACGAAATCCCCAAACCACCTTCCCTACCCTCTGGCTCCTACCCTTGTAACTGCCCCCAGTGTAAAACCTGTCCCATGCACCCTCCCACCACCACCTACTCCAGTCCTGTAACCTGGAAGGTGTACACGATCAAAGGCAGAGCCACATGTGAAAGCACCCACGTGATTTACCAACTGACCTGCCTACACTGTGAAGCTTTCTATGTGGGAATGACCAGCAACAAACTGTCCATTCGCATGAATGGACACAGGCAGACATTGTTTGTTGGTAATGAGGATCACCCTGTGACTAAACATGCCTTGGTGCACGGCCAGCACATCTTGGCACAGTGTTACACCGTCCGGGTTATCTGGGTACTTCCCACTAACACCAACCTGTCCGAACTCCGGAGATGGGAACTTGCCCTTCAATATATCCTCTCTTCTCGTTATCCACCAGGCCTCAACCTCCGCTAATTTCAAGTTGCCGCCACTCATACCTCACCTGTCTTTCAACAACATCTTTGCCTCTTTACTTCCGCCTCGACAGACATCTCTACCCAAACTCTTTGCTTTTACAAATGTCTGCTTGTGTGTGTGTGTGCGCGCGCACACACGAGTGTATACCTGTCCTTTTTTCCCCCTAAGATAAGTCTTTCTGCTCCCGAGATTGGAATGACTCCTTACCCTCTCCCTTAAAACCCACATCCTTTCGTCTTACCCTCTCCTTCCCTCTTTCCTGATGAAGCAACTGTTTGTTGCGAAAGCTTGAATTTTGTGTGTATGTATGTATGTCTATCGACCTGCCAGCACTTTTGTTTGGTTAGTCGCATCATCTTTGTTTTTAGGTTTTTTTTTCCACCTGCGATATCATTTATAAGTAATTAAAGTCACAAAATACTATAAACCGGCTCCGCCACAACACGCCAGACAAAATGTACACCTCGCCACTCTAAATTGACGCGCAGCTCATCGTCGGACTTCAAAAGAAGGTTTCTGTGAAATACGATACCCTGGACCATATTTACGCTCTTATGGGGCATGATGGTTACAGAAACATCCCACAGCTTGTCACAAGCGAGTAACGTTCGTGACTGGGCAGAGGATGCTGTTTTGATCAAGACTGACCCAGATCTCATTTTGAATAAGCCCTCCACCTCCCCGAACTTGTCCTCTGATAAATGCTCAGCAAAAAACTGAGGCTTCATTGTCATGAAAGATTCCCCATCAGCTCTCTAAGATACAAGGTACCAGGGCAAATAAGATCCGCTGCCATCCTTAGCCTGACGTTCCTCCTATGGTGTGGCCAGGGAGGGGAATGATTTGGGGTCTTACTTCTGTGTGTTTAATTGAGCTTGTGATTGCTTAGAGACTGCTGGTGTTTCACCACCAGCAAGACATGATGGACTACGCTTCATCGCATGCTATGCACCTTGATGCCACACACACCGACCAGGGGCCCTCCCCACGGGCGCCACCCAGTCACAGCAAAAGCCACCTGGCAGGATGGCCCTTGCAGGGAGTCCCAATGCCCCAGGGGGATAGTCATCTACCCCTGGGCATACATGGGGAGTTAACGGCACAGGCATCAGCAGAGTGATCCCTGTGTAGTCAGGGGTCTACAACCAACAGGGTGCATGGCGGCCCCACCACAACGGACTGGCTACCGTGCTGGATATCAGGTGCAAAGAAGTCCGTGGTCATCGTTGACGCAGAAATCAACACTGCATAGCGCAGGGCTTCACAACATACGTGCTCGCGGAGCAAGCTGTGAGCCACAAGGCGCAAGCACGGAGCAGCGCGAGCACGCTACCCCCACTACCGGCCCAGAGCGGAGAGTGGGGAGAGTCACGTGGGGCATACAAAAGCTGCCGCCAGTCAATGTAAACCCGCGGCCACCTGCAGGGATATCACTCACGAATTATTACTGCGACAAATGAAACAAATAAAGGAGAATGTACATGTGCCACATAATTTTATTAGCTTAGTGTATGCCTCTACATTCGTATTAATTTGTGAACTCTTTCACAATAAAAGGTGTCACTGAAGTGTGGGACTCTCGGTTATCTTGTACTTTTTGCCCTTTACAATTGCGTCTATGTTCCTAGTAATTGTTCTTGTGCATTGTAGGTGCAGCGTGCAGTTTAAATTTCGATCAGACAATGCGTTTCTCAGGCGCGTCTTGTTACATTTCATTGCAGAGAACAGTTGTTTACAAACATACGTGGAACCGAACATTGATATTATTGTAGCCGCCAGTTTGTGCAAACGAGGAAATCTATCCTGAGGGAAGTGTCTGTAGAATCCAAAACGTTTTTCTTGTTCTTAAATTTGTCTCTGTATTCTCTGTCACACTGCAGGTCAATAATTTCTAGTTGCAGCTCAGGACGAATCTCTTCAATATTCGCTGAATATGGAGAGGAGAACAAATCAAAATCACTGTCTAGTGCTGTCAGATCTTGAGAGCATTGATGAAATTCTTCCTTAAGGGCAACTAAACTATGTGAATAACGTTCACAGTCTTTGTGAACATCTTGCATGGATGATAATTTAGGAAAATGATCTAGGTTTCCTGTTTCCAGCTGACTCACCCAAAGTGTCAATTTCATTTTAAAAGCTCATATTCGATCTATGAAATGAGTAATTAGCAGATCATTACCTTGTAGTGAAATGTTCAAAGCATTCAGATGGCTAGTTAAATCTGCTAAGAACGCGAGATCACATTTCCATGAAGGCTCTTTCAATTCAGGAACACAAATGTTATTTATTTTCATGAACATATTTATCTCATCTAACAGGCAAAAAAATCGATTTAATAATTCGCCACAACTAAGCCAGTGGACCTCGCTGTAATAAGGCAGGCTACCATATTGGCTTTCTACATCCTCAAGAAAGCTTTTAAATTGTCTGTGTTGTAGCCCATGCTTCCTTATATAATTGGTTGTACGAACAACAACAATCATCACATTTTTTAGAGTGATACTCTTTGCTCATAAGTTTTCCTGGTGGATCACACAGTGAATGCCCCCTTATTTCATTCGGCACGGCCAGTTTTTGCATTTTCTCTTTCAACAGCACAACTAAACCTGATTTTTTCCCTGTCATCGCTGGTGCACCGTCTGTAGGCACTGAAACTAAAGAATTCCACGACAATCCTATATTTTCAACACTTTCTTCAACACTACATAAAATATCACCTCCAGTTGTAGTGTTCTTCATGGCTACTACATCGAGGAGCTCCTCCCTCACCTGAAGATCTCTAGTAACACCTCTAATAAATATGGCAAGCTGCGCTGTTCCAGTGATATCAATACTTTCGTCCAGAGCTAGAGAATACGCCATAAAATCTTTACAGACATTTGCAAGCTGGCTCTGGAAGTCGTCTGCCATGTCCTGTATGCGACGCATAATGGTCATGTTAGATAATGGCACAATCCGAAACTGTTCAACTTGAGATGGACACAAATGTTCCGCTGCAACTACCAAACATTATTTTATTAAATCGCCATCAGTGAAGGGCCGTAGGGATTTTGCTAAAAGGAAAGCAATTTTGTAACTCACTCTGAGAGCTGCCTCAGTTGATTTTTCTTCGTCGTCCAGATCTTCTTCGAATAGCTTCCTTTTAAGTTTAATAACTTCCTGTGCACGATCTGGTCCATCACATTTTCCACTTCCGTACTCTTTCACGTGGTATGACATATAATGTCGCTGCAAATTAAATTTCCTAAAAGAATTCAGTGTTTAGTGACATACTAAACATTTTGCAACACCATCTTCTTCTGTAAACAGATACAATTCCTCTCAATGGGGGTTGAACTGCGAAAGCATGGTTGGGGTTACACAACGGCGACTCGACATGATTCTTAACCAGCGAAGTGGCTGTTAGAGCTGATCGTAGTAATTTAAATGTTACACAGTCGGCGCGAATTCAATAGGCACGTTGCGGCCCTATTCAAACGTGCGCGCGCATTTCCCCTCCCTCCCTACTTCGGGACCTTGCACCTGCTCGCGAGCACGTGCCCGAGCAGACGCGAGTACTCGCACTCAAAACCGGCTAGTTGTTAAGCCCTGGCATAGCGCATGGCGGAAAACGCACCCAGAAAGGTGTCCTCGCCCAAGAGATGGAGAATGGGCAGGACGATGAGAAAGTGGGCTACAGATCTCAATGCCCGATGGACACGATGCACCTTGTAAGGCGCCCTTCCCCAATTTTCACCCATCACATAAAGGCCGAAACGTGTGATACTACTCCTAGTTGCCTCGTACGACAGGCAGGAATACCTCGGGCCTATTCTAACCCCCGGACCCACAGGGATAGGGGGGGGGGGGGGGAGAGAGAGAGAGAGAGAGAGAGAGAGAGAGAGAGAGAGAGAGAGAGAGAGAGAGAGAGAGAGAGAGAGAGAGAGAGAGAGATGGGGGGGGGGGGGGCAGTTCCAGCAGCATGAATGATCATGTCTGAGATAGCTTACACAACCTCATGAACACAGTCTGACAGATGGCGAATGTAACAAAACAGGTATACAAAGGACAGTTGGCTTTGAAGTGATCAATGTGGGAGTCAGTCAGTCTGGTGGAGGCAAGGAAATGACATGATCACCGGAAAGTGGTCACCATTACAAAGGTCATCACGCAGTGACCAATGTAGCAAAGCTACACAATTATGAGAAGAGATTGTTAGATCGACAGGTGAAAAGGTGCCATGGGAAGCACTGAAGTAGGTAGGAGAACCATCATTAAGGAGGCACAGATCATGGTCTGTGATAAGCTGGCCAATTAGAAGGTCCCTACCAGAAAAAGTGGTACTCTACCACAGAGGGTGGTATGTGCTTAAGTGCCCAAGCAGGAGAAAAAGGGGGGGGGGGGATTTGTTAGATTAACTCGGTCAATTCAACCCAAGTGGTCTGGAGGTAGGTACATGTTGTAAATGGTAATTGTTGATATGTGCACCTGCACTGCTATTGTGCCCAATAAGGTACAAAGGGAAATCCATTCACAAACGAAAACTGTATGTACAAAATTCAGACCCATCCACATGCCCCCTGAGGACCAGCACAGTTCTGACAGAAAGCATGATAACCACAGAGTGTTTGAGAATGGTCACCAGTGAATTGCGTTTCTTGGCAAGCAATGCAGAAGAGGAAAGGTGTTGTAGAATGAGATTCTCTCTTCACTGTGGAGTGTGCACTAAAATGAAACTTCCAGGTATATCAAAACTGTATGTCGCACTGAGACTCAGAACTCGGGACCTTTGCCTTTCACGTGTGTGGCGCGGGCCTGTGCAATCCGCCATCACAGTGTTTGTATTCAGTGCTAGCGGTTTCTGGATGAAGTAAGTGTGCCACCATTACCCGCAGCCAGTGTCCGGCCAAGAAATACGAATACATTTGGCTGCTGAAAGCACAGCTTTGTCCACTTGCATCTTCTCCACTAAACACAAATGTTCTTTATTCTTTATTCAGACCAGCTTGGTGCAGGTGTGCATTCAGTTATCAGTGACAGGACCCTGTACTTGGGCAGATAACAGTTGGGTTAATGTTTCTCCAATCTTTGAAGTATTTGCCTTGCAGGTATCAACCAAGATAATATTTTTTTTAATGTAGAGGCTTTCAATGGAAAAATGGAAATGAGTAAACAGCATTGTGGGCCGGAAGTCCCCCATTCGGAAAAGTTTGGCCGCCAAGGGCAACTACTTATTGTATTCGATGCCACATTGGGCGACTTGCGCACCTAAAGACTGTAGATACAGCAGTTTTGCGAAACGGGGTAGTTCGTTCTGCGCATGTCTTTCACAAGTGAAATCAAACTGGCATTAGTTCAACTGCTACAACAGCAGCAACAGTTTGAGCAATAGCAGCAGTTATACATGTTTCATTAATTATTTACAGATTTGCTGGGAACCCCCTCCCCTCCCCTTCCACAGCCAATGCTGCCTACATGACCCCCCCCCCCCCTCCACCAGCCAATGTCTTAACTCAATGGTGTATCCACCGGATCTAGGTGTTCATATTTTTTCTGTGCCTCAGCATATAGCATGAGGTCAATAGATTTGTATTCCTGGATATTCTGTTCTTCCTTGAAAACTGGGCAAACTGGTGAACATGGGGAATTTCAGAAGACCAAATTCTGCATTTCGGCCTTCTACATTATTTATAATTTTGATGCCATTATGGGTACTTAGTGACTGAACAGATGATTTCGAACCACTTATCGATTTTATATAAAACCAAAACCTCTTAGAGCTTTTTAGTTACATGGGTTGACCACACTTTGTGAACATTTCTCTCATTGCTCTCCTTGTGCTAAGTTTTCCTTTGTTTACTGTTTGTTTGTCAGCTATAGTTTGACATTTCTTGAATCTGTGATTAAGCTCTCTTTGTTTACATAGAAGTTTTCTAACATGGTTATTTCCCATCCCTTAAGACATTTTTGGAACATACTTCTCTAATGCATGTTGTATGATGCTTTTGAATTTTTCTATTTGTGATCCACATCTTTGTCCTCAGCACTGTGTTTGATGTTTACTCATATACTCTGCAAGTTGTATCCTGTCATTCCTGTTAAGCTTTCTTTCACATCCAACAATCCTCTGCTAGTATATTTCAACACACTGATTTGTTTTATGTTGGAATAAACACCGAGGACAACAAGTTCTGTAACTGCTTTCCATAACATCGTATAATCGGATCTGCCCATTGGTGACTCACTAAGAAAGCTTCAATTCAAGTAAAATTCAGAAATCCAAATTCAAAACACCTAAATAACATTTCCACTATGAAATTGAAGTACTGTGGCCTGCTATCCAGTTTAACTTTTCCTACAGTTTTGGAAGGTAATACACTGTCCGACAGCATCTTCATCAGTATCCTTGTCACAAATGGCAATCTTCTGAGACACGTGATGTGTGTCTTAAAAAACACACACAAACAAACAAACAAACAAAGGGAAATGAATGAAAACTATACAGCTACACTAGATATGTCCTGTCAATATTTAACAAATACAAAGATTTCCATTTTTCGAGCAAACACCCAGTCTATATCAGAAGTCACTGAATAATGGAAAAATTTAAAAATTTTTAATCAAATTCATGAATGTAAACCTGGCACTACAGTCAAGGATAAACTGCACAACTGTTTCGTGGTGTTCAATCTGCATGGAAAACTGTGATGGTGGAACAAACTTTTATCACTAGTATTTGGCTGGCAAGTGGCTTAACTCGTAGAAGCATAATGTTCTTGATCACGAGACAATGTACAAACATTCTGGGTTAAATTCTAACTCGACTCTTGATGGAGTGCGGCATGTGATAATGTTGATCATAATCCTTTCCTTAGATATGGGTGTTGAGTTTGGCAGGCCCCTCTGTGTTATTCAAGTAAGTCTGGTACTACACAATGGATTGGTTGGTTGGTTGTTTGGTTGGTTCGTTTGTTGCGGGAAAAAAAAAAAAAAAAAAAAAACAGCACAGACAAGTCATTAAAAGATCAGTCAAAACAAAGTGTTAAAACCAAGAAATGAAAAACAATAAAGAGAAGAAAATAGTGGAAAGAGTAGAGGCAAGCTTCCCAATGAGCAAAGGCTGACAAGGAACCCCTGGGGTGGAGACGAGGTTGCCCCCACCAGACCCTCACATTGTCAATGGGGCCAAAAAACCCTACATTACAGGGATGAATAGAAATCACCTTCACGGGCAAAACGTAACACCAGATCAGCCGATTTGGCAGTGTCTGCCAGCACCAGAGGGAACGTGCCAGGAAGATTAAGATGCCGCCTCAAAGCAGCCAAATTAGGGAAGTCTACGAGTGAGTGGGCCACTGTCAGGCGGGCTCCGCATCAGCAGTCAGGGGGATCCTCACGTCTGAGAATGTGGCCGTGGGTCTGCCAAGTAAGGTGAATGCAGAGGTGAAAGGACAGTGAATTCCCTGTGAGAGGCACACAACAAGAACTGCCACACATTTGTGGTCTCCTTGATTTCATCAGTTTGTTTGGGAAGATCAGGGCAGACCATTGTGAGTTCCAGACTTCCAGCAATCTATGGTGTATAAAAGACCAAAGGCCCGATTCTGGGGTGCCCATTTCCAAAATTGGCATCCTGGTGGCCAGCCTGCCCAACCGGTCAGCTCATTTATTTCCCAAAATCCCAACACGACTGGGGGTCCAAACAAAAATAAATGGCCATCCAGCTTGATGGAAGTCAGAGACATGATCCTGGATAGCCGTAACCACTGGATGAGGAGAGCAGCACTGGTCTATATCCTGAAGGCTGCTAAGGGAGTCACAACAGATTACGATACTCTTGCCAGTGCAGAAACGAACATGGCTGAGGGCTAGTTTAATGGCTGTCAATTCAGCAGTGAAGACACTGCAGCTGTTTGGCATAGAGTGGATTTCACTACACCATACATATGTGTATGCAAAGCCTGTTCATCCGTCAACTGTTGAGTCTTTGTTGAATACCACTTCGGAGACCGGATACATCTCAAGGAGAGTCAAGAACAGGCAGTGAAAAATCATGGAGTCAATGGAATCTTTTGGATCAAAGGACACTTCGAGACAAATCGAAGGTTGGGGCACAAGCCATGGGGGCAGATGTGATGTCTCCCTGACCAGAGGCGACAGTGGAGGAAGTTGCAATTTCCAACAGACACATTCGAGGTGTGCAGCAATTGTAAACCCAGTTCTGGGTCACTGTAGTGGGGTTTGGAGCATCTTTCCAGGTTGGTTGGTTGGTTGGTTGGTTTAAAAGGGGGACAGAGACCAAACTGCGATATCATCGGTCCCTTGTTCCCAGTAGAACAATTACCCAAGGGAAAGAAGAAGACAAAGACGTGTGGCACAATAACAGGGGAAAAGAAGAACCAGAAGAATGACAGAAGGGCAACAAACACTACACAGGACAAAACAGGTCAAGAAACCACAGAGAGATGCAAGAAACAGGGAGAAGAGATTAAAAACAAGAAAGCAGATTACCTTGGCTGGCTGACCACGACAATAAAAAAGGAGAAGTCAGCAACTCTGCAACACCTTAAAACCTCCGCCCTAGAAGCCCTAGGGTGGAGGACACAGAGGGACAAAGGACATGCGCTAAAACTCAGATCAAATGATAAAACCCACCCTCACGAATAAAACTTAAAACTAAAGCTGCTTTTGAGGCACTGTTGCCCAGCACCAAAGGTAAGGTGCTGGGAAAGTTAAAAGTCTGCCACAGAGCGGCTGAAAGTGGACAGTCCAGCAAGAGGTGGACAACTGTCATTTGAGAGCCACAGCAACACTGAGGTGGGTCCTTGTGACGGAGGAGGTAACCATGTGTGAGACACGTATGGCCAATGCGGAGCCGACAAAGGACAACTGATTCCCTGTGAGAAGCCCACAGGGAAGACTTCTCCTAAATGACACGCAGTTTGTTCTGCATACTGTTATGCCACTCTGTCTCCCAAAGCCAAAAAACCTTGCAGCATAAAACAGAATGCAGGTCAGTTTCAGAAATGCCCATCTCCAGGAGCAGTTTCCACATAGCCTGTTTGGCCAGCCTGTCGGCAAGTTCATTGACTGGGATTCCGACGTGTTCTGTGGCCCACACAAACACCACTGAATGACTGAAATGTTCCAGGGCAACGATGGACTCCTGGATGTTCCCTACCAAAGGATGGCAAGGGTAGGGCTGGCTGATAGCTTGTAAGCTGCTCAGGGAGTCAGAACAAAAGAAATAACTCTCCAGAACAGGGACGGATGTACTGAAGTGCACGAGATATGGCCATAAAGCTCTACAGTGAATACACTGCAGCCAGCAGGTAAGGGATGCTGTTCAATATGGCCTCTGGAGACATAGGCGAAGCCAAAATTACCGTCAGCCATCGGTGTAAACAACTTCAGAGCCCCAGAACACATAAAGAAAGCGGTGGGGTAACGGAGTCCTCTGGCCCATGCAAAAGGTCCAGACAAAGCTTCAACCGAGGTGTACACCATGGAGGTGTATGTGAATGGACCTCAAGCAGAGGTGGTAAAGGGAAGGACTCCACTTCAGAAAGAAGGGATCGCACACTTCGGGTGTGAAAAGGAAACAGTAATTCAGATGTTCAGGAGAACTACTGGCGAGCAGTTGTGCACGTCGGATACGCAATGGAGGGATTCCGGCCTCCACCAGGACACTGGTCACCGACTCGTTCTAATGGCTCCTGCCACTAGGCAAACGCCATAGTGGTGCACTGGGTCAAGTAAACACAATGCTCAGGGTGCCGCTGAACCGTAAACCAGACTCCCATAGTCAAGGCAGGATTGAACAAGGGCTCTGTAGAGCTGCAGCAGCATACAGCGATCTGCACCCCAGTTGGTGTTGCTCAGGCAACAGAGGGCAATGAGGTGCTGCCAGACTTCCGCTTAAATTGACGAAGGTGACGTAGCCAAGCCAATCGTGCGTCAAAAACCAGTCCTAAGAATCGATACGTCTCCACTACAGTGAGTGGATCATCATTAAGATAAAGTTCAGGTCCCGGATGAACGGTACAACGCTGACATAAGTGCACGACACACGACTTCATGCCTGAAAACTAGAGGCCGTGGGCTAGAGCCTATGACTGCGCCTTGTGAATAGCTCCCTGTAGACTGCTCAGCAAAACCAGTACTTGAGAAGCAATACGAAATGCAGAAGTCATCTGTATACAGAGAAGGGGAGACCGACAGCCCTACAGCTGCTGCGAGACTGTTAATGGCCACTAAAAATAGAGATACCCTCTATACGGAGCCCTGCGGAACGCCATTCTCCTGAATATGGGGGGAACTATGGGAGGCACCAACTTGGACATGGAAAGTATGGAGTGGAAGGGAGTTTTGGATAAAAATCGGGAGCCAGCACCGGAGACCCCACTCATACAGTGTGGCAAGGATACGATGTCGCCAGGTCGTGTCGTATGCTTTACCTAAGTCAAAAAAGACGGCAACCAGGTGTTGGCATCTGGTATTCAGATGGCAGACTCGAGGGCATACGATCGTCAGTGCTAGAGTGACCCTGGCGGAAGCCATTAGGCCACGTGCCTCCAGGACCCAACTCAAATGCCGACACATCGTATGTCCCAGCAGCTTACGAAGAACCCTGGTGAGGTTTATGGGCCAATAGCTATCCACCCCCAGCAGATTTTTATTGGGTTTCAGCACCAGAATGACGACGCTCTCCTGCCATTTGAAGACACCATTGCACCAGATCCAGTTCAAGATGACTAGGAGATATTGCTTGTAGTCAGGTGAGAGATGTTTAATCATCTGACTGTGGATCTGATCTGGCCCAGGAGCTGTGTCAGGGCTATGTTCAAGGGCACTGAGGATCTCCCACTCTGTAAATGGGACTGTGGCGTGTAGTGAACGAGAGGAATTTCCTTTCCATCTGCTGTTTGAGGGTGCGAAAGGCTGGGGGGTAGTTCTCTGATGCAGAGGCTCGAGTACAGTGCTCAGCAATCACATTTGTTTCAGCAGAGAGCACGCCATTGATGTTAATGCCTGGGACACCTGTTCAGTTCTGGTACCCAAAAAGATGTCTGATCTTCATCCAGACCTTGGAAGGTGATGTATGGCACCCAATGGTCAACACATACCTCTCCCAACACTCCTGTTTCCATTGTTTTATAAGCAGGAGAACGTGGGCACGGAGCCACTTAAAGGCTATTAGGTGCTCTAGGGAAGGGTCGCTGTAGGGCTTGCCGGCGCTCTTTAATTGCCTAAGCAACTTCCAGTGACTACCAAAGGACTGTGTCACTGGGAGCAACCTAGAGAACGAGGGATCATGTTTTCTGCCACAGAAATTATCGTTGCAGTGACCTGCTCAATTACAACATCGATGGCAACACATAGGGAAGATTCAATGGTGACAGCAGAGATGAAGGCTACCCACCTGGTGCTACCCCATAAGGGGTTATAGGCATTAAAATATCCCAAAAGTAGGAAAGGTTTAGGGAGTTGATCAATCAGTGCAGCCAATATGTTCAGGGGTATTGCACCATCTGGTGGGAGATATACGTTTCAGACAGTTATTTCCTGCATTGTCCATACCCTACAGCCACAGCTTCAAGAGGAGTTTGAAGGGGCACAGTTTCACAACATACCAAGTTGAGGACATAAACACTAACTCCACCTGACTATTATATTTGCTACGGTTCTTGTATTATCCCCTTTAGCCTCGAAGGGCAGGGGTCCACATTGCTGTGAACCAGGTTTCCTGGAGGGCAATGCAGAAAGCAGGTGTAAAGCTTAACAGTTGCCATAGCTCAGCCAGGTGGTGGGAAAAACTTCTGCAATTCCATTGGAGGATGACATGATCGTGAGAGACTGGGAAGGCATGAAACACTGAATGAGGCAGTCTGTGCTCAGGGTCACCTGCTGCCACTGACCTATTTCCCGAATAGGTTATATCCATTGTGTCTGAGGGTCTGGCGAGATCTAGGTCCTCAGCGGACACTAGAATCTTCACCTCATCCTCAGACACAGAGCTTGTAGGCAGCAGTGGTGTGTGTGCCACTGCAATTCCTTTGGCTTTGGGGGTATTCTTTCTGGATTTCTCTCACTGATACTTGGGTTTCTCTTGCTGGGAGGACTTCACTGATTCCGTCTCCGGGATGGAGGATGATCATGAAGCCTTACAACCAGCTGCCTTTGGGCACTTCAGCCACTGGCATGTGTCATCTTTCCCACTAGAAGAAACCTGGGAAGGGAGTGACCCAAGGGACCCCTTTCAACTGAGATAAGCCGAAGAAGACTTGCACTTCCCCAGGTGGTAAGTGGGGACTGGTGTCCCAGACGGTTGGGGAGACAGTGCTCCCGAGGTAGGTGGTGCGGTAGCAACAGTGAGGGAAGTGCCCCTCACCATCAAGGGGGCAGGTGTAGTCTTCCAGCTCTGAGAGCCGACTGGAACTCGCATAACTGATGGGGCTACAACTGTTCTCGTAGCAGCAGCATAAGAGGTGGTCATAGCCAGAGGATGTAGGTGTTCAAATTTCCTCCTGGCCTCAGTGTAGGTCAGTTGGTCCAGGGTCTCATATTCCATGATTTTCCTTTCTCGTTCTGGTGAGCAAGGGGAATGATGCTCTCCACAGCTGACACAGATGGGAGGCAGGGCACATGGAATAGGATGGACATCCACAATCTCGACATGTGATGCTGGAAGTACAGCAGGAAGACATATGCCCAAACTTCCAGCACTTAAAGGGCCGCACTGGGGGAGTGGCGTCCAGTATCTGCAATGCTAAGGGTGATGGTGAACCATACGCAACACCCCCATAATGAAGACAGGACAGAATCAGAGCTTTGTAGAGTCGCAAAAGGATAGAGAAATCTGCTCCCCAGTAAGTCTTCCTGAGGCAACATAGTGTACTGAGGTGTCACCAGCATTTTAACTTAAGTCAGCTAAGATGGGGCCGCCATGTTAGCTGAAAATCTAAGATCAGTGCCAAAAAGTGGTGTGTGTCAACTACATGCACTAATTGATCACCTAGGGAAAGCTCTGGGTGTGGATGGGCAGTACAATGGCGACAGTAGTGCATAACATGAGTCTTGGTGGCTGAAAACTGAAAGCCATTGGTGAGAGCCCATGACTGCACCTTTCATATGGCACCCTGTAGGCGATGATCGGCAACAACAATAAAAGCTAAGATCATCAACATACAAAGAGGGCAATACCAAAGACCGCACAGGTGCCACTAGACAATTTATGGCCACCAGAAAAAGGGGGATACTCAGTGCAGAGCCCTGCGGCACAAGTTTTCTTGGATATGGGGGGGGGGGGGTTCTGAGAAGCACCCACTTCAATCCAGAATGTATAGTGCGACAGGAAATTATTGGCAAAAATCAGGAGTGGATTCTGGAGATCCCAATCATGTAACATAGTAAGGATTTGATGATGCCATGTCACATCATAAGCCTTCTGTAGGTCAAAAACGTTAGTGGTGAGATACTGATAATGTGCACATGTCGTCTGGATGGTTGACTCCAGGTGCAGCAAATTATCAGCAGTGGAGTGGTCTTTGCAAAAACTGTCCTGAGATGCAGCCAAAATGCCCCAAGAAATGAGGAGACAATGCAGGCACTTGCTAACCATGCAGTCTAGCAACTTGCAGAAAATGTTGGTAAGGCTGACTGGGCAAAAGCTGTGTCTCTAGAGGGTTCTTACCCAGGTTCAGCACCAGAACTATCATGCCACCGAGATGTGAACTCACCCTCATTACAGATCTGATTGAAGAGGGCAAGGACGTGATGGTGACAATCCACAGAGAGATGCATCATGATTTGGTTGTGGACATGGACTGGCCCTGGGGCCATATCAGGGCAATAGGCTACAGCACCCAAGTGGCGGTTAGTAAAAGATAAGTGCTTCCGCTCCACCTGCTGTTTTATGAGCCGAAAGGTGGGGCAGTAGTTCTCAGATGCAGATGCCTGAGCATAATGCTCAGCAATATGTTTGGCAACAGAGTCTGGATCAGTATAAATGGTACCATCTAAAGAAATACTTGGTACAACTGCAGGTGACTGGAAGCCATAGAGGCATCTGACCTTTGTCCACACCTGTGATGGAGAGGTATGTAATGCAATGTTGGACACGTACTGTTCTCAGAATTTTTGCTTTCATCATTTTATGAGGTAGCTGATGCAGGCACGGAGTCATTTAAACGCACTAAGGTGCTCCAGTGCAGGGTGCCACTTATTGCATTGGAGAGCCTGCCTACGGTGTCTAATGGCCGCAGCAATCTCTAGGGTCTATGAGGGTTCCGTCTTCAGACAGGGGGATCCCGAGGAAGAGGTGACAGTTTGGTTGGCTGCCCCATGAATGGCTGCTGTTATGCTGAGCAGCTGCATCAATACTACCTTGTGATGGGAAGATAAGGACTACAGCAGTTGTGAACCCATCCCAGTCAGCGTAACTGAGAACCCCTCTGGGTGGACACCCAGGGGAGTAACAATGAGGGAGGGACAGTACCACACAGGTCATTGTGGACCCTCTAGTGGACAAAAGGTAGAAACCAGTGCGGCAAAAGAAGTGATCAGTGGCTGAATAAGTTTCATACACCACAATGAAGTGTGTGAGGACACCAGAGATCAAGATACATTACAAATGGTAAGACCACTTAAGAACGGGTATCAGGAAGTTAACGCCCTTGTGGCCCATTTCACTTGTACACAACAATAATTTGGTAAGTTGGATGATAGGAAATTGTTGGATGGTGACACCTAACTGTGAGAGTGTTTCTACCATCTGAACTGAAGGGGGAAGATGTCTGCTTTGGCAAGGAGACTGTCTAAGGGACTAGTCCAGAAAGTGTCAGCGGCCAGTCTTACTCTATGATGATTGGACAGGGCCCAATAAACGCAAAAGCTGAAAATGCCGCCGAGGCATAAACCTGGTAACCATTGTTCAAATAGGATGAGACCAGGGCATGGTAAATACTGATGAGGGTAGCACAATCAGCATACAAAGAGGTGTGAGCAAAGAAGCACATAGCTTTCGGATGCAGCCAGTCTTAAGTTGATGAACATGGGTCAGCCACATCAACTTTTTATCAAATAACAGTCCCCAAAGTAGGGACTCTGTAATGGTGTCAAAGCTCTGGACATCCAAGTACAGTTTCAGATCAGGATGGACCGTGGTACAATGATAAAAATGTACGAGTTGCAATTTCACAGAGGAGAACTGGAAGTCATGGGAAAGCATGACAGGAAAAACCCTGCAGATGGTGCCTTGGTGCTGGAATTTTGCCAACGCTACAGACTGGGAGCTGCAGTAAATGTGAAACTTCAACATACAGCAGGAGTGGAACGACAAAGCTCACTAGCCCACTGATAGCGATGAGAAAGATTAATACTCAGCTTGGAACGCTGCAAAACACAATTCTCTTGCAATCCTTGGGAGCTGATTGGTGTACTACTGGGATAAAAACTGATAGTAAGCCTTGAAAATCCCAATCATAGAGGGTAAGTAAAATGTGATGGCACCAAGTGATGTCGCGTGACTTATGTCATGAAAGACTGCAATGAGGTGCTGGCATTTAGGAAAAGCCGAGTCCAACCTAATCAGATGGGTGGTTGTGAAACATCCTTCTCATAAACTGCACTGATAGGGGGACGAAACACCCCATGATTCAAGAACCCAACATAAAAAACACTTTCTTCCAAATACATTTGAAGGTCCAGAATAGATGGATCTTTAAGTACTAGTCAGATGTTGGATCATATTATGAATCAAATGAGGGCCTGGGGATGTATCGTGTGACAAGTCTAGAGCAGGGATCCCCAAAGTGGTCGATATCGACCCCAAGGGGTCGATATCGGTTTCCTAGGAGTCGACATAAACAAAAACTGATTTTGGGGGTCAATGAGGTACCTTAGTACCTAGGTATTTTAAGTTAGCGGACCATTATGAATAAGGGGGTAGGTAATTTGGCCAAGGGGGTCTGAGGTAACAGTTCATTTTGGAAAAGGGGTCCCTTGTCCAAAAGAGTTTGGGGATCCCTGGTCTAGAGCCTGATGCAGTTTCCACTGATGCAGTTTCCAATCACTAAAAGCTTTATTTTATGATTTGCCATAACAGAGAAGTGGGGGGGGGGGGGGGGGAGGGGGAGTGGCTATAGAGATGCCCACAGCTTGACTTTTACACATTCAAAAAAGGTAGCTGGATTAGAAGAATGCCAACACTGTCACAAAGTGGGACAAAAGGCATTCAGCGTAAACACACACATCATGAAGAAAGAAATGGAACAGTTTTTCATCTTTGGCAGTCAAAGACTATGGAGATTGGTCCACACTTGATGTGAAGTGGTATACTTTTCCAAGCAAGAGATGTAGCACCCCCAGCATTTCTTCTTATACCATTTAATTAGATAGAAAGCCATAGCATAAAGCCACTTAAAAGTGAAGACAATGGTCTGAAGAGGATGTCACTTGAGATGTTGCAGGGGCCTTACACTATCCTGAAGAAGTGTTGCAAAGTCTTTGACTCACCATGGCACCAACTAGCAGCAGAGGGGGGACCTGCAGAAAGGGGAATAGCAGTTCCAGTGGCATGCATGATCATGTCCCAGGCATCTCCCACAATCTTGTCACTGCATTCTGACAGAGCGGCCTGAGACAGCAGCAGAAGTATACAAATACCAGTTGGCTCTTTGTAGAGCCCAACACGGTACTTGGTCTATCAGTCAGTAACAAGAAAGTGTCAGCACTACTGAAAAGTGGCCACTGTCACAAAGATGGCCATGCAGCGACCACTGTAGCATCAAATCCATGGGACTGGGGGAAGAGATCGCAAGGCCAACAGCCCAAAATGTGCTATGGGGAGTGCTGAAGTGGGTAGGAGCACTGTCACTGAGAAGAAGTGGCATTTACCCACAGATGGTAGTGGTGTACATTTAAGTCCACAAGCAGTGGGAAAGAGGGGGAGAGTAGTTGAATTACTGTGGTCATCTCAAGAGAGTGCCCTGTCAGGAGGTAAAAGTTACAAATGGTGATCGCTGCTGACATTCGCACTTCCACTGCTATTACTTGCAATGTTTAATGGAGGGGAATTCAGTCAATGAAAACATCTGCACAAATCAATGTACAGACCTCTCCAGATGCTCTCTGTGGCAATGTGGTTCCAACAGAATGCACAATGCACATTGATCTCAGACAGTTGGGGAATGGTCATCACTGAAGTTTGTTTCTTGGAAAGAAATTAGTTTAGTTTTAGCAAGTGCCAGTAGCATCCATTGCAGTTCCATGGAATCATCATGTTGAGGGTGTCCTCATTAGGTGTGAAGTGGTCAGTTTGTCTGCAAACTCATTTAAACCAAGTTCATTAGAAAGACCACGTTCTAAACCAACTAAAAAACTAGGTATGGTTTTAAAGTGTGAGCACATAAGGCCCTAAAACTGACAACACGATGAAAGTGCACTAAAATATAGCCATATTCAACTGATATTAAAATTATATTGGACAGCTTTTATTATCTACAATTGTGTACTACTCTTTGGTAATATCAAAACTCCCGTTGACTAGGAAATGAGATTGTCAAAGCAACTGCTAGTAAGCAGTCTTTTTTGAGTTTTTAAACATCTCTAAAGCATTTAGCTCTACAAAATTCTTTTTATGAAAAATGAAATAGAATGAAGAATCCAATAAAAAGGATAGTTTTTATCTTTTTTGTTGCTCTAATAATCTGAGCTTCTAATGGCATTAAATTTTCTTTCATCATCAAAGAAGAAACTGAAATGAAGTGTTACGAGAACAGAGGTTTAAATATGGGCACACTAGTGGAACTACACTCTAGTTAAACTAGAGAAAACAATTTTTTGGCTATTGAAAAAATAACACTTTAGACCAGCAGAGTCTCTGGCCAAAATTAGTGACAGCAGTGAAAGAGATCAGCATCGAACCTTCAGTCAGGACAATATGCTGTGTGCATTTATGTGAAGGACTGGTGGATTGGAATTATCTGTGAAACTTCTGCTGAGCAGGAGGATGCTTTAATAAGCTTTGTTCTCCAACATGACCCAGTTGGCTACCAAGAAGTGAAAGGTGCTGCATTCCAGAACAGCACATTATTGCAGTTGTTCCAGCACCATCAGTGACTTCGCTTGGATAGCAGTAAAGTTTTGCTCATGACATTCAACAGCAAATTAATGAAAGCTGTAAGAAGTTCAAGTAACTTTGAGTAAACATAATCTTGGTATCCTAAGAAAGATTCCTTCCAGCTTTGGCCTGTGCCAAAGAAATGGGTCATCAGGATGGAGATCCTGTGTAAAGAAACCCGTATCACACTTGGTAACCTGTGGTAAGAAAAACCACCCACAGCTGCTTTTGCACAGCTATCAGCCATGGGCCCTATGGCCAAGTAATGCTGGTTTTCTCACTTTAAAAGAAAACAGCAATGTTTAAGCCACCATGGACCACAGCTACAAACTTGTATATAATTTTTCTATCAGTACACTGATGTTCCAAAAATCTGCAAAATTTGCAAACAAAATGTGCTATACTTCAAATTGGAATAAGACTAGTACATCAATGGCATTGCACAATAAAGACATACTCAAATTCCTGTATAGTGAGAAACCTAAAAAAAAAAAAAAAAAAAGTCAAGTCAGATTTCTATGAACTTCACCAAAATTTATACAGTGGTTTAAAATATGAGCACAGTTTATATAAGTGTTTCATCTGTTATGCAACAATTTTACTACCATGATGTGCAGTACAATGGTAATGCACAGTTAGATTCTGAAATTTATAACTAGTTATATTTTGTATTATGCAGAAAAGACTTCTTTCTACTTTTTCTGACTATTTCACTTCCTAGGCCTCAGGACTTTTGATATTACCTTCCCCAGAGTGCTACTAAACAACCGTAGAACATAATAAAAGATGTCAGAATATCGACAGAACACATGTGTATTTTGTATATTCCTCCACCTTAGTGTTTTTTTGAACCTTATATGTCCGCATTGCGAAACCAAATTTTTTTTATGTGGATTAGAACACAATCTTCCTAATGAATATAGTTTAAAAGAGTTTGCAGGAAACTCATTTTCATAGAACTTGGGCAAAAACACACATTTTTACAAAAATCATCAACTATGCCCTCAATCCTGTAAACTACTGGAAAACAGTAGTAGGATGGAATTTTATACAGGGTGTACATAAAGTCCAGGAACAATTTCAATTATTTATTGCACAAGAGCCAAACATTGTACAGATATCATTCACATGTCATTTAGAAGAGAAACCTTGAAAGTTATTTTATGTATAATGCCACAGCATAGTTTCGGAATTTGCCAACAGTCAGCGCTAGTCGCAAACATGGCGAGGTCAAGTGCGGAGCGATCTTTCTGTGTGTTGGAGTTCAGATGTTCAGAAACAAGTACGGTAAGAAGCCACCAAACAAGGAAGGCCATTTACCACTGGCTCAACAAATTCGTTACTACGGGTTGCTTGTGCCCAGCAAAGAGAAGTGGACTTCCCAGTGAGAGTGAAACGAATGTGGAGCGCATACGAGAGACATTCATAAGGAGTCCAAAGAAATCTGTGGGTCTTGCTTCCCGTGGAGTCGAAATGGCTCCAATGACAGTGTGGTAAGTCCTGCGACAAAAGCTCTCTATGAAACCATTCAAATTGGAGCTAGTGCAGCAGCTCAATGATGACAACAAAAACAAGTGTTTTGAGTTTTGTTTCCAGTTGCAACAACTAATGAGGATGGGGATGGCATTGTTGACTGCTTAATTCTTAGCGACAAAGCCACTTTTCACACTAATGGGAAAGTGAACAGGTATAATTGTCGAATATGGGTACAAAACATCCACACGAATGCATTCAATTTGAGTGTGATTCCCCAAAGGTGAATGTTTTTTGTGCCTTGTCACGCTGAAAACTGTACAGGCCATTCTTCTCCACCAAGAGTGCTGACACTGGATATTCCTACTTTGACATGTTGCAGCAATGGCTGATGCCTCAAATACATTCGGACTTTCCATTCATCTTTCAGCAGGGTGGGGCTCCATCCCATTTTCATTGTGAAGTTCGTAGGCACCTGAACACGGAGCTGCTGCATTGATGGATTGGCCGTGCTACACAAGGGGACAACTGTTTCATGAAATGGCCTCCTCAATCACTAGATCTCACTCCGTGTGACTTCTGTGGGAACACATTAAAGATCTGTACCACCTCTAGCACGTGATGTAGCAGAGCTCCGGAAGAGAGTACAGGAAGGGACTGCCACAGTCGACGATGCCATGCTGGGATGGGTACGGCAAGAATTCAATTACCATATTGATGTCTGCCGGGTCACTCGTGGTTTGTATATCGAATGTTGTGTGTTCCCAGACTTTACGTACACCCTGTATTTGAAGACCTAGTATTGGTAAGCTATTATTTGCAAAGTTTCAATTTTATCTCACAATTACTTCCAGAGATACCCAACCAGTTGCAAATAACTATGGTACGCTGACCAAGATTTCGACACCTCTAAGGATGTCTTCATCAGAATGAAATTTTGATAAACTGTAAAATTACACTGCGAAAAAGCAAACTGCTCACAAAATTCTGTTTTATTATTTTGCTTAAAAGAGAGCACAAAAAATTCTACAACGTATCCTAGTTTGTTTCTTACAAGAAAATATTGCTGGAGATATATCCCAAAGTTGCTGAAAACTCAGGAGCACACTGTTGAAAGCAGCACTACGGGGTCAGTGACTAAATCTCTGCAAGTATGAACGTGTGTCGTCAAACTTTACTAATGTGCAAATGTGCACACAAAATTCTATCAAAATCCACAATGGTCATGCGGAAACCCCTAGCCCATACAGCACTAATTATTAAATTGATTAATAATAAATAATTAATATTTATGTGTTCCAGTTATTAATATGAAATATATTTTGTGATGATGCCACTATGGGTTTATTATGGGACATATTACAGAACAGGTCTGAAGATGGTCAATGCTGACAGACCAAAAGTTTTGTGACCATTGACAGAAATAAAGGAAATTAATTCTCACTGAAAAATTTGACAGCTATGGCATATGTGGGCATGCGGTGCAATGAATGAAATCTTATGTCAGTAAACAGAAAGCAATATGTGACAAAAAAACTGGATTTAGATCTGAAAACAGTGTTAATATGTATGGTACAGTGCGCCTCAAGGATATGTAACTTACTTGGCCTCTTTTGTTCAACCCATTTCTAAATAATATTGAAGTCAATGAGATGGATTGAAAAAATGCTGCATGCTGCTGATATGACACTGGATGTAGAAAAAGACTTTGAACACTGGAAGGAAGTCAACAAATAACAGTACGGTGGCTCACACCAAATAATTTATTATATATATCAAAGAATGTTCACCCTGTTCACAAATAGAGAAAAGGAAGATCACATAGACATATTCATAGATGAAATAAGTCTGGCATTACTACTATAGAATTTCTGATAATTCAGTTGACAACAAGCTTGAATGAAGACAATACATAATGTCTGATGCAAACTAAGCAATGTGATATTTATTACGAAACAGCTTTCACGATATGCTAACAAATGTATGAATAGTGTACTGTGCTCTAGTTGAACCATACTTAGAGCATGGAATTGCTGTTTGTGGGATACTCCAGCAGCAATAATACAAAAAGAATTTTGTTTTGCAAAGAGGGCCATTGGGACTATCTTGAATAAAAGACAAATTGGCTCACACATATTTGTCTTCCATACCACTAAAAAAACGATTTTATAGTGTAGAAGCGTACACGTGTAAACAAAGAGGATTATTATTATTACTTGTATAAATGAATAGTAATCACTTTAATGTATTATAGTATGTAAATATCTAAGACCCAAATATTGAGAGAAAAAATGTATGCAACATTGCAATCATTATTACCAATTTGATGTTTCGTATTGTAGGATATAGGCGAAATATCTTTAAGATATTCCGTTAAGTTTAAATCTCTTATATTACAAGTCACTCTGTAGAAGCAATTGAATAGTAAATAACTCTTGTTATGTAATTGTTATTAAATTTCTTACAAACCCTTCGTATATTAACATCTGCATACTGTTTCGACAAGTTTTTCCATGTGCAAGGCTACAATTTCTTGACTTTTCGCTAACATAACATGGAACTAAGTGACATATGTTACGACATCGATGACATGTAGCTGTCAATATATTTGCATGAACAATCCAGGAATAATTCCATTATCGATAAGGAAAGCAGCACTCGACATTCCATACGCAATGTTAAATATTCTACCAAATAGATGCCATACACTTACCTTTCGATAAAAGTTATCCTATCACCAGCAAATCTGTCAGGAACTTCAAACCTGCAATGACTTGGCTGTAAGGAAAGACGTCGAAGAGATTCATTCTTACGAAGTGTTTGTATTATTCTTGCAGCCTCCTGTACACAAATCAAATCCATTGCGTCAAAGCTGATTGTAGCATTACGCAATTTCGTTGCAAAATGTTTAAGCTGGTACCGAGTTCGTAACACACTATCTTCATCTTTAGTTTTAAGCCTAAAATGGACTGTAGGCCAGAAGCTGGAATGAAACAGTGTACCTCGCCATTGCTTACACGTCGACGAAGCTCTAATTCTCTCTTTTTGAGACAAATAAGTGAAAACTTCTAACAAAATGACACTTGGCAGATGGTTCCAACTACCTTCCTCCATTGCCATCAATGACACCCTATCTGTTACAATCGAGGAGCAAAGATATGACGCAAATAACACAGCTGGTCCTCTTTCTATGTAAACTCAACATGTCGGCTGTCCCACCAGAGAAGTAAAATGTAGTGCATAATCAAGGAGTTTCGTAAATCGTGAATAAAACTTTCAAGAACTTATAAACAACGAAGTCATTTCCGTGTGATTTTTTTGAGTGATTTGTTTCCCGAAAAGATAGCGAGTCATTTAATAATTCTGTTTCGTTATGTACTGTCAAATATGCCAAGGTCTATTTTGAGTTTGCATTGAACTAAAATACTTTCAGGACAAGGAAAAAAATTGGACAGAAATAGTTTGGAGGCTTTTCTGTTTACTTTACTTATTAAGGGAATTGTAGCACCTGTGTTGATTACCAAGTGTCAAAATTGCGAAACGTATTTGTGTGGACTGGTGGTGCAAACGAATGACGTATGCTCTTGGCGTGGTAGAACGGCAGGAACTTGTATTTCAATAGCTATTAATTATCATAAATGTTGCCTAACCATGCTAGGAAACTCAATACGTATAACAGCCCATATAACAGTATCGTGCGTGCTATTGTGTAGTTTAATTTTGTGTAGTGCAAAGACAGATATTGGAAATGCACAAGAATCATTCAGCAGACTTTCCCGGTCTGAACCAGCAACAGACGTCAAATTGCATGAAGAAAAACAGAAGTCATCTGTATCTGTCAGACCACCAGCACAAGACAAGAAAAATAAAGATGTCACTCCGTCTACGAACGTTTCACATGCCAACAACGTGACAGTAACTGAACAATCTGCTGGCGAACAGACTGGTGGTAGGCCACAACGTAACCTGAATTCCGGAGCTCTGTTACGAGGGTTTTCAGTTTTTGTTGGTCTCAGCGCCATTGTCGTGATATATATTGTAATAAGGGCGATAAGGTAAGCAATATTTTATGTTATAAGGAATAAAAACGTTGCTGTACTCTTTCAGATTTTACAATCTGCAAGCTAAATTCAAAGTCTGCTTTATCGTACCTTTACAGTTTTCTCCCGGCATTAATCTCACTGACTTACCATGACTGATGATCTAGAGAAAGTTGTGGTGGGCTGTGTCCATTATTTTCTTGTAATAGGCTACAGGCCGACAGCTTCTACGTATATTTTTAGTGATGTCGCTTTGCCAAAACATTGCATAATTTAAAAAAAAGGCGGTTTTGTCACACAACAACTAGTTTAGTGCTGTATTACTCACTTGAACTATGGGCAAGAGGTATATTCTCTTATTGTGACCCACATAATAGTGTACACAATTGTTAATCATTACAAAAGTGTGTATGTATAACAGCATATTTATAACACTGTTTTCAAAATTCAGTGGAAGTACAGTTCTGATGTCAATACAATACTCCACAGATTTTCTCTAGTTTGTCAATTTCTGTTCTTATTCATTCACAGTTGTTCATTGTGCTATTAATTAGATATATATGTTCCATGTATCGGATCTCTTAATGTAAATCCATCCTTACCATTTTTATAAATGAGCCATTCTCCTTTTTCATTTCAGTAAAAGTAATTTGGGAGTTCTGGGAGGGGGGGGGGGGGGGACTGAACTATAACTCAATTTATAGGATGGATGTATATATGCGATTTGTATGTGTTTCTGTAGTACATGCTGGCCTTGTACAGATTACTTAATAATAGAATTGTTGAAATTTAATAAAAGTAATAAAATAGAGATAAACTAGAAGTGACTCCTCTAGGAGCAGAAGCTGGAAATACAGAAGCGTCCGATTCCACCCGTCTGCTTTGACCCATGACGTCACAAATATGGCGGAAACGACCATACATACTCCAATATGGCGCCTATGACGTAATCACGTAAACATGACACCGCTGACACGAAAGTACATTGAAAAACCATCTTACACACGTTCCACAAAAAACCTAATGAAACTAACGGGAAAAGCGTGGGAAATTGGCGGTTTTTAGAAATACGGAAGCGTCCGATCCAACCCGTCGGCTTTGACCCATGACGTCACAAATATTGCGGAAACGACCATAAACGACAATTCCAATATGGCGGATATAAAAACGTTGCATACGTATCACAAAGACGAAAACACATAGAAAAACAACACACACAAAGGTTTCACAAGAACAATCTGCTAACATTGATAGCAAACAAAGATAATAATAAACAAGTGGTACACAAGGCCAGGCAGGGGGGGGGGGCTGCCCCCCCCCCCCCCCCGACCCCCCCCCCCCACCAAAAAAAACTCCCAACCTAACCTCGTATTCAGGGCTACGCTACAGATCAATGTGTAGGTCAATCAAAAGATAAAAAAAAGAAACAAATAAAAAAAAGAAAAAAACAATATTGATTCATTAGACATAACGAGTAGCGACAAAACATATAGACCATAAAGATTGAACAATCTAATGGCAAACTGATAAAAGCCTCATAGACGACGTTAAAACAAAAAGTACAGTAAAAAGGTAAACTACATATTACAGGCCCTAAAACTCCTACTAAGGTAACGTCAACGAGGCAACATCTACAAACACGCCACACTCACAAACCAAACTCCGCGCCGTAATGACGTCACACACCACAACACCCTTACGTCACGGGTCAAAGCCGACGCGTGAGATCGGATGTTTCTGTTGACCCCGGTTTTTGGGTGGGGACAAAGTAAATTTAAACAAATTTATACACACATCACCATACCAAACCACACAAAACGAAAAAAACCGTCAACACAAAACTCCGCAAATTCCACTAAACACAATATCCTCTGGAATCGGACACTTCTCTTGACCTATAGCTATATGGCAGCTTCCGACCCCACAAATTGGAATCTAATTCTTCCCTTGACCTATATAGCCGAACAGCAACTCCCGATACTGGAAAACCCACAGCCACAGTATTGATACCACACACGTGCAATGCTATCACGCAAATGAACCCCATATGCCACGTAACACGCTACCCATAAACACACCACCAGAGAGAACCACCGACCGCAACAATACGCCACCAATAAACACGCCACACATGCAAAGTAAACCAAAAACATCACCTAACACACCACCAGAGAGCACCACTGATCACATCAAAACTACACGTACGAACACGCCACTTGCACAAACTAAATTCCGGGCCATCATGACATTACATGCCACAACAGCCTTACGTCATGGGTCAAAGCCGACGGGTGGGATTGGACGCTTCAGTCGACCCCCAGAAGCTGATGAAGAGGACACAACCAAGCAAGGCCGCAGGCTGAGTGATGTGATTCTGCTGCTTAATGGGGCCAACAATTTGTGTGTGGGTCATTCCATATCAAATCACCCAATATAAAATAAAATTTTACACCCACCTCCTTAGATTTTCATGAAATTTGGCTCAAATTGTTCTAATACCATCCTGACAACACCTGAACATTTTTTTTTTTGCGGTATCTCTTATAGTTTTTTTTTATAAATTTTTAAAGCTTTTATGTTTTGCGTTTTCCGAACCTTCGGAAATGGTGAATTTAATTTGTATTCAAAACTTTAAAATTGCTTATCTTAAAAACTCTTTTAGATAACATCATGAATTTTTGCAGCAAGTTTGTTTATTATACATATTTGAAGATAAAAATGATGCTATTAAAATATATTAATATTCTCTCTCTCTCTCTCTCTCTCTCTATATATATATATATATATATATATATATATATGTGTGTGTGTGTGTGTGTGTGTGTGTGTGTGTGTGTGTGTGTGTGTGTGTGTATATCGACCTGCCAGCGCTTTCTTTTGGTAAGTCACATCATCTTTGTTTTTAGATATATTTTTCCCACGTGGAATGTTTCCCTCTGTTTTGTTTTATAAGAATTGCAATATCTAGAGTCTCAGACCTGATAGAATGCTCAAATTTGTTTTAATTTACTCTTAAACATATAGGCTACTTGATAAAACAAAAATAATGATGGCTTTTTAACATGTTTATTAATTATAGTAGATTACTTTAGAATTATGTACAAAGATAGTGTACTTACGACATTTATGTATAACCCAGCTGATTGCTTGAAACATTGAATTTTTTGAGTAATTTTGTCTCTTTAATAAACGTTAATGCTGATTAAAACTGTTTTTCCACTTCATCCAAGAGCTTTCAGTTCTTTTGGTACAGTCTTTTTTGAAGTAATACATTCTTCCAGTGCCGCTTGATTGAGGTGTGTCTACTACACAGACTGTGCTCCAAAGGCACTATGCAAGAATCTTCTCTTTCAGGCCAATAAAATGATGCAGCTGGTCCTGAAGGATGTAGAAATAGAATTTCTGCATCTTCTTCATCATTGAATATTGTTTTTACCAGTCCAAAGTACCAGTTACCATCATAATTTGCAACCACATAGCTATTTATGGATGGTTCAACATGAACCCAATCAGAAGAAGAATGGAAAGAAGTGACTAAGGAGGGTTTTACACTATCTGTAGTCCTTCTAATTTCAAGGTTGTTTGTTGGAAGTGGTTTGAAGTTATGAAAACTTCTTGTTCCAGGAATGGTTCGGGTTGCTGAAAAATGTTTTTCTAGTTTTAACCGTAGCAAATCAGCTTCTTTTTTGTCAATAAAGTGAAAATGAATGTTTTCAATATTTTTTTCACAAAACTTGTACACATAGATTGCTGTCATTATTTGTTCTTCGTCTGAAAGCTGTAGACTGGCTTTCCTTAAAATTCTTTTAATAGTTCCTCCTAGGCCATCACAAATTGAGTTCCCATGACTTGTTGCAAAAAAAAGTGTTGGGCCTTCAAATTAAAGTCCCTCAAGTGTTCAGTCAAATTTTTAAAACTGTTTCTATTTCTGTACTGCCCAGCACAACCATCTCTAAAGTAGTGAACTGAGTCAATGTCAGTATGATGTAATGACAGCCACTTTGTAATTTATTTTTGTACAAAGTTAACAAAACCAGTGTCATGTTCTTGGTCATCACTAATAAAACAGTGGTTGGAAACAAAAACATTGCGTTCTTCATTTCTTAGAAAAACTCCAACTGGGTGTAGAGTACAACCACCTATATTCCAGTGGTAACTTTGGATCTCATTTTGTATAACAAAGGAATAATTTTCACTGAAATCCATCACAATAATTGCTGTTTTGGGTGGTGGGTCTTCTTTCAATCTCTTAAAGGCTGCTGATTGAGATTTTGCTATAAACGAGTGCGGGGTGAGCTTTTCCAATGACCTACAGAAATGTAGTCTTCTACTCTGATAGACTGTTGGATCATTTCTGCCCTGTCTGTGTTAACCCACTGACTGATTACAATTTCTTCTTCTAAATCATAATCTTCGCTTAGTTTTCCAGTTAAGTACTCAGTTAGTGCAGTATTTGCAGAACAGCTGTTGCAATGATGTAGCGTGCAGTTTTGGTTTTCCGTGTTGCACACAAGCATCTTAATTAGGTCTTTATAAGATTCTTCAATTTTCACAGCATCCAGTAATAGTTTAACATTCTGGTGGATACTGCATACACATACAGTGTGTGTGCCTGCAGCACTAGCAAGGATACACCATTTAGGTCCCAAGAAACAAAATTTTGAAAATCCTACTTCTACCTCGGGAATCTCCCATTTGAAAGAATAATAGAGTTCTCTCAAGTTACACAAAATGAGTCTTTTTTGCATGTACACTTTTTTTTCAACACTTACTTTGTCTTTTGTTCCAGGTAGCACTCTGGAACTTTCATCCTTTCCATAAAAATCTATTACAAGTCATACTGTATTTTACCTTTTTTTGGACCATGAGTTTCCAAAATACCTTTTTCAGATTTTACCTTTCTAGCTTGTCGCACCGTGTACTCACATTAAATTCTGTCATCACTTTACTTCGACTCCAAGAATCTGGAGCCAAGGTCAGAATCTGGATTTTTCTAGACCTCCCAACAGATGAAATCTTCTCTTTCATAAGAGAAATCATTACATCAAAATCCTTTGCTTTCTCAACCACACTTGTATCTTCTTCGCCATCATCAGAACCTGGTGTATCATATTTTAATGCTTTTGAAACCGCCTTTTTTGCAGTCTTTTCAATACTGCTAACCTTCCTTTTAAAATAAGACCCTTTACTTTGTTCTGACAAGCCATGAAGCTTTATCAGTGTTAAACCTAAATTATCAAGAGCAATGTTTGTTTGTATGAGGGATTCATTTCTGGATTCCAATTATTCTAATTCAACCATGACTTCTTCATCTGTTTCACTTTCATTGACTTCAACTCTTAATTTTTCCTCACAAAAGTTATGGCATGTTGAGCAAAGGTTTTGTCCAGGTTTTATGCTAATATTTTTTGTCAGTAATTGTTTAGAAAGATCCAAGCCTACACTTCTCAACGATTTTTTGATGGGCTTTTTGTGTTTTTTTAGTGGGTCTACACATGTTGTTTGATACTTTTCAAAAACATTTAAAAAGTAATAGCTGTGGTGTGAACATATATTCTTAAATTCACACAGATTAATTCCAGATCGTAAGTGGATCAAATCTTCTTCTTCCTCACTCAATTCAGATACCGGTTGTAACTTTTTTGAAGGTGTGTAGGTTGTTTGGAAACAGTCAGATTTTTTAAATAACCCTACGCTACAGGTTTGAATATCTGACATACTGATTTCACTTTTGGTTTGATTACTGTTCTGGTTACTTTTATAGCATATTGGAAAAGAATCTCTGTAAACTAAGTAACAGTACTTACTGAAAGTTCGAATAAACTTAATAAAATACTATCCTAGCACTATTTAACACTGTAATAATTTTTTACTTCAAAACACAGGAGTAACAAAACAAAATCCAAGTGTACATTGTTACTCCAAGAAGACAAATACTTATTTTCGGTGTCTAAGTCACTTGGTACTTTTTATTTTTAAAATATAATTAATATTATTTTAAAAATTAGATAACTATTAAACAGGTTAAAAAGCCAACATAATTTTTCTTTTATCTAATAGCCTATACAATTAAGAATATTTTAAAACAAATTTGAGCTTTCTATCAGGTCTAATACTCTAAATATTGCAGTTTTTGTAAAACTAAACATCCGTTAGCCTTTTTTTAAACCCCTTGTAAATTTTTTTTTTCATTTGGAAGATTTTAATATATCTTTATGGTAATTTTTTTAACATTTAGATATAATACATAAACTTATTCCAAAATTTCATACTAATATCTTGAGTATTCTTTAATATACAAATTTTTTTAGTTGTGAGGACACGTTTAAGTTAAGATTTCCGACTGCTGAAACAACGCCAAATCTAAAAACTTCAAAAAATTGGTTAAAAAATCTATAAGAGATAGAGCAAAAAAATTTTACAAGTGCTCTCAGGATGATAAAAGAAGTAATTGTACCAAGTTTCATCAAAATCTGACATGGTTGGTGTCAAGGCCTGGGTGACTTGACATGGAATGACCCGTGTGATACATCTGCATCTGTACTGTGATTAAGCACAGGCTACTCCCCATTAGGATTTTTTCCCATTCATTTCATATATGGAGTGCAGGAAGAATGATCGCTCACACTTGTCTGTGTAAGTTGTAATTGATCAAATCTTGCCCTCATGGTCCCTACAGAAATTATATATAGGGTTTGTAGTTTAATTCATAAAGTCATCATGCAAAGCTGGTTCTTAAAACTTTGTAACTAGGCTTAGTGTCCATTCGTGTTCTTCGCTATCTCTGTGACTGACTCCTATGTGTCAGATATGTGAGCATTTGTACTGCCCTTCTTTGTAAACATTACATATCCCTTGTTGATCCTTTATGGTGTGGCTCCCACATACATTTGATTCACTTGAGCAATGTGCTAGGGTGGGTTGCAGGGCTGTTCTGTAAGCAATCTCCTTTGCAGACTGATTGCATTTTGCTAATATTTCACCCCCCCCCCCCTCCCCCCTCCATGAACCACGGACCTTGCCGTTGGTAGGGAGGCTGGAGGCTGGGAGGCTTATGTGCCTCAGGGATGCAGATGGCCGTACCGTAGGTGCAACCACAACAGAGGGGTATCTGTTGAGAGGCCAGACAAACGTGTGGTCCTGAAGAGGGGCAGCAGCCTTTTCAGTAGTTGCAGGGGCAACAGTCTGGATGATTGACTGATCTGGCCTTGTAACACTAACCAAAATGGCCTTGCTGTGCTGGTACTGCGAACGGCTGAAAGCAAGGGGAAACTACAGCTGTAATTTTTCCCGAGGGCATGCAGCTTTACTGTATTGTTAAATGATGATGGCGTCCTCTTGGGTAAAACATTCCGGAGGTAAAATAGCTCCCCATTCGGATCTCCAGGCAGGGACTACTCAAGGGGACATCGTTATCAGGAGAAAGAAAACTGGCGTTCTACGGATCAGAGTGTGGAATGTCAGATCCCTTAATTGGGCAGGTAGGTTAGAAAATTTAAAAAGGGAAATGAATATGTTAAAGTTAGATATAGTGGGAATTATTGTAGTTTGGTGGCAGGAGGAACAAGATTTTTGGTCAGTTGAATACAAGATTATAAATACAAAATCAAATAGGGGTAATGCAGGAGTAGGTTTAATAATGAATAAAAAAACTAGGAGTGTGGGTAAGCTACTACAAACAGCATAGTGAACGCATTATTGTGGCCAAGATAGACACGGAGCCCACGCCTACTACAGTAGTACAAGTTTATATGCCAACTAGCTCTGCAGATGATGAAGAAATTGATGAAATGTATGATGAGATAAAAGAAATTATTCAGATAGTGAAGGGTGACGAAAATTTAATAGTCATGGGTGACTGGAATTCGAGAGTAGGAAAAGGGAGAGAAGGAAACATAGTAGGTGAATATGGATTGGGGCTAAGAAATGAAAGAGGAAGCCACCTGGTAGAATTTTGCACAGAGCATAACTTAATCATAGCTAACACGTGGTTCAAGAATCATAAAAGAAGGTTGTATACATGGAAGAATCCTGGAGATACTGAAAGGTATAAGATAGATTATATAATGGTAAGTCAGAGATTTAGGAACCAGGTTTTAAATTGTAAGACATTTCCAGGGACAGATGTGGACTCTGACCACAATCTATTGGTTATGAACTTATAGATTAAAACTGAAGAAACTGCAAAAAGGTGGGAATTTAAGGAGATGGGACCTGGATAAACTGACTAAACCAGAGGCTGTACAGCGTTTCAGTGAGAGCATAAGGGAACAATTGACAGGAATGGGGGAAAGAAATACAGTAGAAGACGAATGGGTAGCTCTGAGAGATGAAGTAGTGAAGGCAGCAGAGGATCAAGTAGGTAGAAAGACGAGGGCTAGTAGAAATCCTTGAGTAATCGAAGAAATATTGAATTTAATTGATGAAAGGAGAAAATATAAAAATGCAGTAAATGAAGCAGGCAAAAAGGAATACAAACGTCTCAAAAATGAGATCGACAGCAAATGCAAAATGGCTAAGCAGGGATGGCTAGAGGAAAAATGTAAGGATGTAGAGGCTTCTCTAACTAGGGGTAAGATAGATACTGCCTACAGAAAAATTAAAGAGACCTTTGGAGAAAAGAGAACCACTTGTATGAATATCAAGAGCTCAGATGGAAACCCAGTTCTAAGCAAAGAAGGGAAAGCAGAAAGGTGGAAGGAGTATATAGAGGGTCTATACAGAGGCGATGTACTTGAGGACAATATTATGGAAATGGAAGAGGATGTAGATGAAGATGAAATGGGAGATACGATACTGTGTGAAGAGTTTGACAGAGCACTGAAAGACCTGAGTTGAAACAAGGCCCCATGAGTAGACAACATTCCATTAGAACTACTGACGGCCTTGGGAGAGCCAGTCCACAAAACTCTACCATCTGGTGAGCAAGATGTATGAGACAGGCAAAATACCTTCAGACTTCAAGAAGAATATAATAATTCCAATCCCAAAGAAATCAGGTGTTGACAGATGTGTAAATTACCGAACTATCAGTTCAATAAGTCACCGCTGCAAAATACTAACGCGAATTCTTTACAGACGAATGGAAAAACTGGTAGAAGCCGACCTTAGGGAAGATCAGTTTGTAATCCGTAGAAATGTTGGAACACGTGAGGCAATACTGACCCTACGACTTATCTTAGAAGCTAGATTAAAGAAAGGCAAACCTGCATTTCTAGCATTTGTAGACTTAGAGAAAGCTTTTGACAATGTTGACTGGAATACTCTCTTTCAAATTCTAAAGGCGGCAAGGGTAAAATACAGGGAGCGAAAGGCTATTTACAATTTGTACAGAAACCAGATGGCAGTTATAAGAGTCAAGAGGCATGAAAGGGAAGCAGTGGTTGGGAAGGGAGTGAGACAGGGTTGTAGCCTCTCCCCGATGTTATTCAATCTGTATATTGAGCAAGCAGTAAAGAAAACAAAAGAAAAATTCATAGTAGGTATTAAAATGCATGGAGAAGAAATTAAAACTTTGAGGTTTGCTGATGACATTGTAATTCTGTCAGAGACAGCAAGGGACTTGGAAGAGCAGTTGAACGGAATGGGCAGTGTCTTGAAAGGAGGATATAAGATGAACATCAACAAAAGCAAAACGAGGATAATGGAATGTAGTCGAATTAGGTCGGGTGATGCTGAGGGAATTAGATTAGGAAGTAGTAAAGGAGTTTCGCTATTTGGGGAGCAAAATAACTGATGATGGTCGAAGTAGAGAGGATACAAAATGTAGACTGGCAATGGCAACGAAAGCATTTCTGAAGAAGAGAAATTTGTTAACATCGAGTATAGATTTAAGTGTCAGGAAGACGTTTCTGAAAGTATTTGTATGGAGTGTAGCCATGTATGGAAGTGAAACATGGACGATAAATATTTTGGACAAGAAGAGAATAGAAGCTTTCGAAATGTGGTGCTTCAGAAGAATGCTGAAGATTAGATGCATAGATCACATAACTAATGAGGAGGTATTGAATAGAATTGGGGAGGAGTCTGTGGCACATCTTGACAAGAAGAAGGGACCGGTTGGTAGGACATGTTCTGAGGCATCAAGGGTTCACAAATTTAGTATTGGAGGGCAGCGTGGAGGGTAAAAATCGTAGAGAGAGACCGTGAGATGAATACACTAAGCACATTCAGAAGGATGTAGGTTGCAGTAAGTACTGGGAGATGAAGAAGCTTGCATGGGATAGAGTAGCATGGAGAGCTGCTGCAAACCAGTCTCAGGACTGAAGACCACAACAATATTATTTTACCAGCCATATATCCAGTGAATAAATTATTACTTTTGTAAATCAATTGATGTGTTGCAGAGCCATAAAGATAGTGTGAACCTGTTACATGGAATATGTACATAACTAGCTATATATTATTAGGTTATTTACTTAGTTGCAAATCGTATCACTTGGTTTGTATCCTTTACAGCATTTATGATCAGTTGGTTTCTTCTAATTAATTGACAGTAATGGATTTCGACTCTTTCTGATGTTAGTTTCTGAAAACTGCTGATGATGGTAGTTACTTTAATCTGATATGTCTTTGATTTCTGCCACTTTATTTACATTTCATTGTTGTTGTCAACAGTATGAGAAGAAAGAAAACTACAGTCAGAAAATATGGGATTCTGACAAACAGAGAAGATGTGGAAATGACCCCTCTAGGAGCAGAAGATGATGAAGAGGACACAACTCTATTTGATGTTAGTAACCAAACGAGGCCATAATGATACATATGAGTTGTGACGGGTTTTCTCAGGTAATTATAATATGGTTTCATAAGATATGGACTAGATATGTAAAGGGAAACATCAGATTCCACACATCTGCTTTGACCTGTGACACGTGTTGTGTGAAATCATTGTGGCGCATTGCTCTTGAGTTGGGTTGAGCTTGTGGATGGCATGTTGCAGTATTTGGTGGTGTGTTCTTTTGGTAGTTGTTCATGTTTGAAGTTTTTCGTGTTGTATGAGGTATCTGATTATTTGACTTCATGCAATTGTTCTGTGAAGTTGTTGGAAGAAAGTGCTGTGTTGCCAGTGAGTTACTTTGACTTGTTGTTTCAGAGATTTGTAAAACTTGTTTGTGTTAGGTACGATGAGTGTCCCACAGTCCCCCCCCCCCTTCCCAAAAAGTATTTCTTCTGAGGGTCCCTGGTTGCAAGCAGCACACAATCGGAGATGCAGGCAATCATGGGGATTTTCTCGCATTGAACCAATCATCTTCACAGTTAGCGACTACCAAACATAAATAGAATGAGGCTAACAATTTAAAAGACCCTCCCAAATGCACCATAGTTCCTCATGCTTTCACGTACTGAAGACGTACAGACCTTTGATATGGTAAACCGTTTATTATTCAGGAAGGTGTTGATGCAATTGCTGGCCCTGTGAAATCCTGCTCTCGTTTATGGAACTACAATTTGCTTTTGGAGACTACTTCTGATTCTCAAGCACAGCTAGTTGCAGCTTCGCTCCTCCACAGCTGTCCTGTTTGTGTCGAGGCCCATCAAATGCTGAGTTCTTTCTGTGATGTTATTTATGGTAAGCTGCTTGATGGTTTGATTGAGGCAGAAATCCAAGCATTCCTCTCTGATCAGGCTGTCATTGCAGTCCACTGGATGGTGAAAAAGTTAGATGCATCCTTACTGCGCACAACATGCACTCTTTCTTTCACGTTTGGTAGAGTGGTACTTCCATCAAAGGTCAAAGCTAGCTATGAATTTATCACAGTCCGAGTATACATTCCAAACCCGATGCGCTGCTGCCAGTGTCATCGTTTCAACCAAACTTGAATGTCTTGTCGGCACCTGGCCAAATATGTAACGTATGGTAGGGATGCTAATGATGGCAATTGTCTGCCTCCTTCTCCCCGCTCTATCAACTGCAATGGTGACCATACTGCCTCCTCCCAAGATTGTCCCATGTATCAAAATGAGCAGGCTGTCAAGAAGATCTGGGTGAAGGTAAAAGTGCCTTACCTGGTTGCTTGCAACTTGTTGGCTAGTCAAAAACCCTGCATTCTACCATCTGGCACATACAGTACTGATCTCGATACATCTCATTCCACGAATGAAATGGCCACACAAACATGCAACCTCAAATTCAGCACTGTTATTGTGAAATTGCCCAGTGTCATGGTAGCATCCCTGTATCCTCCTCCAGCGGTGCAGTAAGCCACCAAACTTCTGCCTCACAGGGTGAAGTCCCTGCTACACAAACAGCAAGCCGGAAAGGACAGAAGGAATGCTCCCATGAAGACTTTCTACGTTCCTCCAGCTGACAAACACCCGAGTCTTCTTATGCCAACCGGAAAGGCTCCAGGAAGTCAAACAAAGGCAAATGGTCTTCTTTGCTGACTCGAAGATCCTCTTAGAGGGTGATGCCACTTAATACCCTCGCCCGGCTGACCTTTGTGTCGCCTGCGTGCATCTCAAACAGTTTTTCTGCTCTGGGCACCACAGATTGATAGAGGGAAAATCTCGTGGAGCAGGATCCTCCGGCCTCTGCGCCCTGTAGTAGTGAGTCTTCGAAGGCTGGCACTCGGCAGCTGCCGAGGTAACAACCCCTTCATTTTCTCCTTCCTCCCCTTTCCTCATTATGACTCTCACCCAGTGGAACGTTCACGATCTTCAATCCATCAAAGAGGACTTACAGCTGCTCGTAGAATTGCAACATCCTCCAGGAAACAAAATTGCATCCTCATGACTGCTTTCAGCTCTCACATTTCTTCTCGGTCCATTTTGACCTTCCCCGAGGAAGGCATTCCATCTCTTGATGGGGTCACGCTGCTCATCAGGGCTGATAATAGTCAAACCATCTCACTGAATGATCTGCTGCAGTCCGCATTGTCCTTCTTCATATGACCTTTTCCCTTCATTTCGTTTACATCCCTCCGTCATTTGGTGTCACCAGAGCAGACTTCCTCCAGCTTATTGGGCAACTCCCTCACCCCTTTCTGCTGCTCAGTGACTTTAAATGTGCACCATCCCCTTTGGGACACGCCCATAACCTGTGAGAGAGATATTGACTTTTTTTTTTTTTTGTAACCACTTACATTCTCATTTATGTTTGCTGTCTGAGTTTTTGGCCCTCTTAGCGAACAATGCACGGGCTGTCAACCACGTTTTACTTTTTATCTGTCATAGCAATATGGTGAAAGACATCTAATTTGTAGTTCAGTATCTCAGTTTCTCTGTGGCATATTTTATGGACCTTTCTCCAAGTCTGTGTTTTGTGAACCTAGTTGTTTTTGTGCCCTAAACAAAACAAACAAACAGTTAAGTAATAAGCTCGCTACAATTCCATTTTCACTGTTCTGAAACATACCGACCATTAGTTATCTGTGTGTATGTAGGTGCTACACTCAGATTCATAATTTGTTTGATGAATTACTACAAAACAGTGACTGATGAAATGCTGTCGTTGAAGTGTTATTACACAAAGAGCAATACCACTGTCTCTGCTTGCTGAGGCCATGCTCCGAGCAGCAGTGCGTGATGAGAGAAGCAATCTGGGTGGTGGAAGTGAGGAGAAGGCTAGGGTGGGGAGGAGAAGAGGTAGATGGGAGCAGGGTAGGGGTGGGGTACTGTAAGGTGCTGCTAGTGGGAGCACACAGGGACTAGATGGGGAGAGAGTAAGGCAGCTGGATGCAGTCAGGAAGTCAGATGCAGGGGGAGTGGGGGTGCAGAAAAAGAGAAAAGTGAATAGGCTATGGGTGCATTTGTGGAATAGAGGGCTGTGGAGTGCTGGAGTGGGAAGAGGGTAGGGGGATTAGGTGGTTGAAGAACAGGGACTAACAAAGGTGTAGGTCAGGACGGTTATGAGAACATGTAGTATATTGCAGGGAGAGTTCCCACCTGCGAAATTCAGAAAAGCTGGTGTTGGTAGAAAGAGTCCAGATGGCAAAGGCTGTGAAGCAATTATTGAAATGAAGAGTGTTGGGTTGGGCAGCATACTCAGCAATTGAGTGTCCACATGTTTCTTGGCCACTCGTGCAGACAGACACAGCTTGTTGGTTATCATGCCCACATAGAACGCATCACAGTTGTTGCCGCTTAGCTTTGTTGATCACTTGACTGCACCATTCTAGTACCTTATGAGGAGCAAACTGTAGAAATAATTCTAAGAACAAAACACACAGAATTGAGCCTTTAGGAAAGTTTCGTTATATTAAGTCCTGGTTGACATAAGGTACATTTCCAAAAGTTTTGTGCAATTATACTTCCCTGTTATGATTCCCTCAACAACATGGATAGCCATGTACATTGTTAAATCTTTAAATTTTTGCTGACCTGTCTTCTAATAAATTAATCCTTCTGTTTTAATTAATCTGACAGTTTTATTCCCTCTGCACAGAGTTTAAGTATATGCAGAGCTTTCTTCAAAATACAAATCTTTCCTGCTTCTTTATATCATTCAGGTGTCTTCATGAAAATATCATAATCAAGTTTCGAAAATCTCTTCCTCCAGTTTCCCATAGAGAAATGCTGTTTTTACATCACTCTCATGTAGAAACTTTTCTCTGCTGCCAGAGCAAACAACAGTGAACAGATATCTACAAATGGGCTGAATAATTCTTTGAAATCTGTATCCTAGTCTTGTTGACACCATCAGACAACCAGCTTGGCTTCATATCAACCACCATCTTTGACTTTAAAAATCTATTTGCTTATCAAGGTCGCATTCCTTACTGCCTGTTTTGTATTCATCAACTTCCACATGTCATTCTGTTGGTGGTTCTTTCCATCTTCTATTGCTATCCAGTTTTATTGATCTGCTTCATTTACACACTATTCATGTGAAAGTAATGCTGTTTCATAATCTATGTATTTTAAAGGTTTTTGTCATATAGGTTCAATCCATTAAATTGTAGTTTCTTCATTCTTCATTGCATCGTCTTTTGTCTTTATTTTCTTCACCTTCATTTTCTTGATCTTGACTTTCATTTGCTTGATTGTCAGTGTCCTTTGATTTTAAATTTGACATGTCTTGAGACAGTAATATTTTTTATCTGGATCAAACAGTTTCTAGCCATTTTGAGTGTAGCCTAGAAAAATGCATGGATTAATCCTTTCATCTAGTTTCTTCAGATAGCCTAAATTTTTGACAAATACCCTTGATCCAAAAATTTGAAGTCTTGACAAATCTGGTGTGCTTTCAAACTACTTTCCTGCAGGTGTAACACATTGACTGATAGTTGGACTCTAAGGATTAAATGTGTTGCTATTAGTTCTGCTTCTCCCCAAAGCACTTTCCTCAGTTTGCTATCAAAGATCATAGCTCTTGCCGTGATCGTTATTGTTATATTTAGTCTCTCTAAGGATTACTGTAGTCAAATGCAATTACTTTTTCTTCATACCAGTTCTTAAACTCACAAGTGGTGTATTCACCACCTTTATCACATCTTATTTTTGACACTGATTTTCAATTTCTAGCATGTATTTTATTATGATTCTTGCAGCTTCTGACTTACGTCTTAACAAATAAGTCACACAAAAATGAGTGAAATCATCTAATACTGTCATTTAGCATCTGTAGTCATTAAATGTGGGGATCAATCTGTACACAGATATCAGTATGTATTATTTCAAGTAGTTATGTTGCTCTTTCTCTCACAGTAGAAAATGGCTTCATTTTTAGCTTAGCTCTCGACAAGCTTCATACAATTTTTCTGCTTAGGATAAACTATTAAGAATTCCATCACACATTCCCTTGATCTTTAAGACTTTTGCCTGAATGACCTAGCTTCTCATGCCATTCAGGTTTCTCTTCTTCTGTCAGTAGTGATTGCATTCCTCGTTTAATGTTCACTTTATACAGTCCATATCTGGTTTTTGGTCATACTATAATGAGTAGTTTATCTTTATCTACACTATCATAGGCTTCCATATTTGTAAGTTTGTCCACTTCATTACACCAATGTCTTGTCCATTCAGGATGAACAGACATTGGTGTTTCTTCTTTCTCATTAGCTTCTTCTGAATTTTTTTCATTGTTGCATTTATATGCAGTAAATGAATTGCCTTTTTTATTCTTTTCTTCATTGATGTCTTCTCTTTTGTTCTCTTCAGCGATGTCTCTCTTTTTCAAATGACTATCTCTCCTTTGGTGTCTTCTGATTTGAATAATGCTATTTTTGTGTTGTCTATGTTCTTAAAAATGTCAATATTCAATCTTCTTCATTATGGTTTGTTCTTTTACGGTGAGGACAAGGCTGCAGAGGTCTTGGTTTTGGATCTTGTACATTATTTTTATTTTTGTAGTAGCACTCTTCTTATTTGTGACTAGATTTCTTGCTTTCAGAGAAGTATTCTTTCTTCTTAAGCTTCTTGCAAAATGTCCACATCCATCACATTTCTTATAGAGTAGATGCTTTCTTATATTTTTCTTAAAGTGAATGTCAAAGGGAGTACTCTGTTCTTGATTATTATTTTTCAATTGTTCCTCTCCTGTCATGAGCCTAGCATTTAGACTGTTCACAGTCTTCCCATCGCAAGGTAACATGTCCCATGCTGAAGAAGTTTTTTAATTAGATTGGGAAAATATATAGTGTATAGGGTGTGAGTGTGCTATCTGACATATGTTCTGACAGTAGACAATTTACTTCAAATTCTAGATTCTGCAATGCTTTTCCATTACTTGCCATGTCTCTAGTTTCATTGTATTTGAAACTATGAAGTTCTGGAGGCAACTTCAGAGTTCTTTGAGTAGAGTTTCTGTTGTGTATAGCTTTAAGTTTATCACACACAAGTTTCGCAACACATGTGGCCTTACTCTTTTGTCAGGTGTCCTCATTCTACGGGACTACTGTAAATAAAAAATCATTTTCAAAGTTTTTGTTTTTAGAAAAGTCTCCTCTACAACATTGTTTATTACCCAAAATATCCTAATTCAAAAATAACCAGTCAAAATTACCTCTAAAGTTTGGTATTGAAAACTTAGAAAATCCACTTTTTAGACTCAAAAATAACAACCAAGAAGTGATTTATTAGTGGGTATTTTTTTTTCTCTAGTTAGGTGTCATAAACTACTAGCCTTGTAGAGAATAAGAACAATGACAAATGTTTCCTTAATTTTTTATAAATTTTTAAAATTTGAAAATCTTGATTCTTTTTTTTTCCCCTAAAGTTTGGGTTAGATATCTCTGGTGGGACTGAATATAAAAATCTGATTTTTTGTACATTTTGTACACCTACATGATAGTAAAGTACTGTAAAAATTTGAACATTGGTATTTGACTGTGAACAAAGACATAAATTTTTGAAAACAATGAAATAATTCACGTTACGCTACAATTGATCTCATGGTTGTTCCCTATTTAAATGCTTCACTATTTCATTGTAATAAAAGTTATTTGTAACCTCTATTTAGTTAACACTGTCATCCTATATTTAGTTAGTATTATTGAGTTAATAATAAAATATTAAACAATAGGAGCCTTTGCTGTAGTTCTAAGTTTGAAAAAAATTGCCCAGTTACACTAGGTTTATTCTCAAATACATTACTAAGAGCTCAAAATGATAAAAGCAAAATAATAAACATGTTAAATGTATCTTCTGTTGAAAAGGCAACAGTTTTGAGCGTGAATTTAGTCCTCTGGGCAGTTGTGTACAGGAGCTCGGTTTACAGAATTAAAAGTTACCGCAGGAGCCCAGTAATCAGTGACAAGCCTATGTACGAACTGTTGTACCCCCACTACATTTGCTGGGTCTGGCATTGTTGTAGTCAGTCTGTTCAGAAACCTCTGTTGGAGTAGATGTACATACTTCATTTAGAATGTAGAATATTTTGTGTGCTATTGTCATTAGTGTGATTTTTAATTAACTAAAATTATTTTAAAATTCAATAACAAATTTGAAAAACTAATTGGAATGCAATAAAATGGATGAATGGTGCTCTATTGGACATATAGTAAATCAAGTGTGTCATGAGACAGTTTATGGCTCAGTTTCAAAAAACTTTAAAAAATGTTAATGACTTTCATGAAGATGTACTAACTTCGTTTAAATTATGAGTAGGTTCTTCTTTATCATCAGTTTGTGAGTATCATGAGAAAAAAATATATTCTGAGGTACAATCACATTTTTGGAAAAAATGCTCTGATCCATTGAAAGTTCATAAATAGCCAGTTATTAAAAGTTTGAGGGGAAATAAAACTTGAAAATTTGTCTACGTTAAGTGCGAGCTAAACAGCTTTCTGAGTGAAAGTTTTTGTGATTCCTGGAAATTGTGCCCAAACTGTATATTCCTAATGAGGAAGCTATTAGCAAATTAGATTTTACTTGTTCTGATTTAGAGGTATCTCCTGCTTCAAAAATAACAAAACTGGTTAGTGGAAAAGAAAATCCGCTATTGAAAGCAAGGCACAGTGAATTTCAGACAAAATTAGAAAAGACTTAGAATCATACTTTAATAATGCAGATACCAACAGTATTTCTAAAAAAAAGGAAGAAAACCTACCTCCAGAATCACCTCACACTGAATATTTGAGCTTAATTGAGAAATTAAAAAGTAAATCTTCAGTGACACCTAAAGAGGAAGAAGTTAAAATTTTTAGTTTGCTCGTTGACTCATGTCAAGAGAGAAAAAAAAAAATGGTTCATGAGTTCGTTGTTGCTAATCACTTGGTTAGACTAACCTGAAAATTAGTCAGGTGATCTTTCACAGAACCCAAAGAAATTCTGGTCATATGTAAAGGCTGTTAGGTAACAATGAGCAAATGAGACAGGAAGGATAGGAACGGAAATTGAGGGTAGCAAAGCAAAAACTGAAATGCTTAACTTCATTTTCAAATGTTCCTTTGCAAAGGGAAATCCAGCCCCAATTTAATCCTCGTAACACCGAAAAGATGAACGAAATAAGTATTAGTGTCAGTAGTGTTGAGAAACAGCTGAAATGGTTAAAATTGAACCAAGCTCCAGGCCCCAATGGAATCCCTGTCAGATTCTATGCTGAATTTGCTGCTGAGTTAGCCCCTCTTCTAACTATAATCTATCGTAGACCCCTCAAACAAAAAGTAGAGCCCAGTTCATGGAAAAAGGCACAAGAAGGGTAGTAGAAGTGATCCACAAAACTACAGTCAAATACCCTTGACATTGATTTGTTGTAGAACCTTGGAACATATTCTGAGCTCAAACATAATGAGGTATCTTGAACAGAATGACCTCAATGCCAACCAGCATGGATTTCGAAAACACAGATCATATGAAACCCAACTCTCACTTTCCTTACATGACACACTGAAAGCTTTGGATCAAGGCAACCAGGTAGATGCAATATTTATTGATTTCCAAAAAGCATTTGACTCGGTACCACACTTACACGTTTTATCAAAAGGATAAATGTAAATGTCGTGTGACTAGGGCCTCCCGTCGGGTAGACCGTTCGCCGGGTGCAAGTCTTCAGATTTGACGCCACTTCAGCGACTTGCACGTCGATGGGGATGAAATGATGAGGATTAGGACAACACAACATCCAGTCCCTGAGCGGAGAAAATCTCTGACCCAGCCGGGAATCGAACCTGGGCCCTTAGGATTGACATTCTGTCGCGCTGACCACTCGGCTACCAGGGGTCAAAAGGATGATCATATGGGGTATCAAGTGAAATTTGTGACTGGACTGAGGACTTTTTGGTAGGGAGGATGCAGCATGTTGTCTTGAATGGAAAGTCATCATCAGATGTGGAAGTAACTTTGGGTGTGCCCCATGGGATTCTTGCAGTTCATATTGTATATAAATGACCTTGCAGACAATACTAATAGTAAAATCAGGCTCTTTGCAGATGATGCAGTTATGTATAATGAAGTATTATGTGAAAGAAGCTGCATAACTATTCAGTTAGATCTTGATAAGATTTCAAATCATTGCAGTGATTGGCAACTTGGTCTAAATGTTCAGAAATGTAAAATTTTGCACTTCGCAAAACGAAAAAACATAGTATCCTATGACTATAACATCAATGAGTCACTGTTGGAATCGGCCAACTCGTACGAATACCTGGGTGTAACACTTTATTGGGATATAAAATGGTATGATCACATAGGTACAGTAATGTGTAAAGCAGGTGGTGGACTTCGGTTTATTGGTATAATACTGGGGAAGTGCAGTCTACAAAGGAGATTGCTTACAAGTCACTTGTGGGACCGGTCCTAGAATATTGCTGAAGAGTGTGGGACCTGTACCAGGTAGGACTAACGAGGGATATTCAACATATACAGAGGAGGACAGCAGGAATGGTCACAGGTTTGTTTAAATCCATGGGAATGTCTCGCAGAGGTACTGAAGGAACTGAACTGGAAGACTCCTGGAGACAGACGTGAACTATCCTTAGAAAGTCTATTAACAAAGTTTCATGAACTGGCTTTAAGTGTTTACTCTGGGAATATACTGCAACCCCCTATGTATAACTCAGACAGGGATCTTGAGGATAAGATCATTCTAATTACTGCATGCACAGAGGCATTCAAATAATCATTCTTCCCACACTCCAATGTGAATGGAACAGGAAGCAGCTCTAGTAAGTGGTACAATGGGACGTACTCTCTGCCATGCACCTCACATTGGTTTTCAGAGTATAGATGTAATAAATGTAGAGGCATTGTTCCAGTTTTAGGAAAGAAGAAAGGAGTAGGTGTAAGTGAAGAAACAACTGAAAAGATTGATTGAATAATTGCGGTGGTTTACAGGACTATACGGCAAGGTCATTAGTCCTACCATTCCAGAGTTACTCTCAAAAGAGAGAGTGTCCACTAAAAGTGGACGGGATCCAATCAGAGGGATCAAACTATAAAATGAGGAAGTTAAAACACACACAATATAAGGCATAAAGCGTAGGCCAAATCTAAAAACGGGGAAAAAAAAGAGGGTTAAAAGAGCGGTCTCGGTACGGTCGTCATGGGTCCCAAACCAAGAAAACATGAAGAGAACCCAACCACAACCACCCTCAATTGTGCAAAGATCCAGTAATTTTTTGAAGATGATGAAAAGAGTAGAATGTGCCCAGTTAGCAAAGATAACAAAAAAGTTTTTATAAATGGAGTTAAAGTAACAAAGCAGAAACAACTAGTGCCATCAAATTTAAATGAACTTTATTTGGCTTTCAAAAATGCTCATCCTGAATGAAAAATTGGAAGGTCAACATTTTGCGACTTTCACCCTAAGTGGTGTATTTTGGGTGGCTCCTCAGGAACACACTTCATATGTGTTTGTTTATATCATCAAAATGTCAAACTGATGACTGCAGTTGCAAAATGCAGTGATGTTAACTACAAAGAGTTACTAGATTTAAAGGTCTGTGACCCTAACAATTATGCCTGCATGGTGAGTTTGTATGATAAATGCCATGGTGAAGAAACCAATCTTGAATTGTTAAACGAATCCTAGGAGGAAATCCCTGACAATGTTACCTTCATACAGTGGATCACAACAGACAGGGCTGAAATGATAACAGTGGTTAAATGGTAAAAGTACCTTGAATCTTTAGTTGATAACCTAGATCACCTCAAAAGACACCACTATGTTTTTAAAATCCAAAGTAAGTTTTTGAAGGACAAAAAGCAGCACAACTTTATGAAACTGAATGCTTGGTGCTAGCTGATTTTGCAGAAAACTTTATTTTTGAGTCTAAAAAGTGGATTTCTTTAGTTTGGTATTGTAAACTTTAGAGGTTATTTTTGTATTTGGTTGGTCATTTTTGTATTTGGTTGGTCATTTTTGTATTTGGTTGGTCATTTTTGTATTTGGTTGGTCATTTTTGTATTTGGTTGGTCATTTTTGTATTTGGTTGGTCATTTTTGTATTTGGTTGGTCATTTTTGTATTTGGTTGGTCATTTTTGTATTTGGTTGGTCATTTTTGTATTTGGTTGGTTATTTTGGGCAATAAACAATGTTGTAGAGGAGACTTTTCTAAAAACAATCAAGTCAATTTCAATATTGTAACTTAACCCAGTGCAGAGATATTCGGATTAACACTAATATCTCCAAACTGGAAAATCGTCGTGTGCTTGCTAGTAAAAATGGCTGCCATTCAGTTATGCTGCTAGGTACAATTTTTTTAAAACTGTTTTGAACTTCTCAGTTATAGGGTAGACACATTTAAAAAAAATAAAAATAAAAATTGTCAAGCAACCACCTTAATTTTTAGCGGATGGCTTTGCTTGGGTTGATTGACCCAGTATTACATTAAAAATATGACTGATGCATGAATAGAACTGTATCATCACAGAGTTTGCGTTGTCCTCACCAGTTGACATTAAGGCAGTGTCCTGACAAAATGGTGACAAAGCAAGAACAGTTTTTCTGTATTGGAAAATGTGAGATGTATATCTGTTACAACAGTGCAGCTTAAATTCAGAAGGCACTTTGGAAAAGAATAATCTGCACCTTGAGCAACAATTTAAACTGGAAGATTATGGCTATTGCCTTCAATGTTTCATTAGAATGCAGCAAGTACTTCAGGATGAACATTTCACTTCAAAGTGGATATTCTGTGACAAAGTAGACATCAGTTTGTATGCGAAGGTTATTCACCCCAATGTGACAGTGTGGGGCACTGAAAATCCTAATGAAATTATGCCACATGAACAAGATTCTCTGAAGGTTAATGTTTTCTGTCCATTGTCATAGATCAAGCTGTATGGGCCATTTTTCTCCTGTGAGAAGACTGTGACAGGTACCTCTTACCTTCATATGTTGCAGTTGTGGTTGTTTCCACAACTGACAGCCGATACCAAGAATTTCGTCTTCCAGCAAAACTTGGCACCTCCTAATGGGAGCATCAATGTTCGTTGCTGTCTGGAAAATAGTCTGCCGCATTGCTGGATTGGACATAGTAATGAAGAAGGTGCGGCTCTTTTCATGTGGCACCCCAATTGCCTTGTGTGACTTTTTCCTTCAGAGTTGCATTAAGGACTATGTTTGTATAACCCCACTTCAAAGAACTGTAGAACAGCTCAGAGAACACATCAATGCTGCTGTGATGCCAATTGACAGAATGTTGCTTCGTAAAGTATGGAACAAACTTGACTGCTCTTTTGATTTGTGTTGTGTGACCAGAGGGTAACTCAGAACATTTGTAGAGTGCAAAATGCAAACTTGGTGAGTTTACAGTTCTATTAATGTATGAATCATATTTTTGCATTTAATACTTTGGAAAATACAGAGCTTTGAAAAAGAATGGATCATTTATGGTAGACTTATATAATGTTTCACCTTGCTCTTCCATTGCTGCTGCTGCTACTTCTTTTTTTTCTTGTCACATTTTTCAGGTAATTAAGTGTGCCCACATGATCACGTAGCTCTTGCATAGTGAATATTACTCTGATTTTTACATCCCACATAGCAAAAGTGTTGCTGCCCTTGAAAACTTTATATCGCAAAGTTCTTCTTTTTCAGACATTTTTAAGTATTTTACTTCTTTCTTCACTTCAGCATTTCTTTGTTGCTTTTGTTGATTTCACGATCTCATTACATTGTTCACATCAACCGTTTTCACTTTTTTTCATGTTTGCCCAGGATGGAATAAAAACAATATTATGAAAAAGGATAGATTGCTACTCACCACATAGGGGGAGTGTTGTTGTTGTTGTTGTTATGAGTGTTATAAGATACACGCATTGAATTAAACAACGTAGGTTACTTTATTGCCATCTTCGTACACCAGTGGGACACACACTACACATACTCTCAAATAACTTACATTCTCTTATTACTCTGGTTGTCAACCTTTAAAAACCATGTAGTAAACATTGACAATATTGTGAAGAGAATAGTTGCTACTCACTGCATATCGAAGATGCCGAGTCACAGATAGGCACAACAAAAAGTATATCAGCAAATGACCTTTAGACCAAAAATGCCTTCATCACACACACACACACACACACACACACACACACACACACACACACACACACACACACACAACCTACCTCAACAGCCAGAGACTGTGGTGGTGAATAGCAACTATCCTTTTCATAATATTGTAGTTATTCCATTCTGGATTTTTCCATTGTTCGATATAGTAAGCATTCTTTGTTCCCAACTCTCTTAACACTTTCAACAATGCACACTCTTATTTCAGTGGTTGTGGAGACTAGAGATGGGTTGGGAGGAGTAGGTTTTGGCTACATTTGCTTAGTAAATTCATGATAATGCTTTCATGCAATTCAATACACACTGAAAAGGAGGTCTGATCTCTGAATAAATGAAGACCCTGGCTACACATAGTGTCTGCATTCCATTCAACCACCTATACTTTCATAACTAATAATGTGACCCTGTGGTCCACTCATTTAATGCACCTCCAGTGGCACTGCTTTGAATGTATTGATGTCTCGACAGTTGTTGAACACCTACCTGCAAAAACGGCGTTTTTAATTTTGTGGACTCTTATCACACACAACCATACGTGGTGGTGGTGTATGCAAAGACAGACCTATAAATTGTTGCCATAATACTTGTTGACCATTTTTCATATAATTGCACATGGAAACCTTGTGAAAGAATAGTTTATTACATCAAAGTCAGTATGTGCAGTACTGTGAGTACACACACATACAAATACTTGAAACCTCAGAGTAATGGTAACAGCAAAGAGCAAACAGGAAACTGCTGATATCAATTTACATATCCCAACAATATAGATAAATAGGAAATCCTTTTCTTTTCTGTTAGCAATTGTAGCTGATCCTTTTTTAACATTGTCAATGACTCGGTAATATTCTAATTTGCTTAAAGGCTGTGATTCACACTGTCAACTCCTTTGATAAGTTAACAGAAAAATGTCTGTAGCTTGTCATTTATTGCCTATTTTTCGTTAAAATCATTCTTCCTGTGTTTGTAAAAAGTGGTTTCCAACAGTTAAACCCTTCAAACAGCCACATTTTCCTCTACAGGACTAAACTTTTTCAGTAAGGCTAGTTGAAAAAATGTCCCAGTGATAAATTGTTGGTTATGGAAAATAATGTGAAATATTGTTAAACACATATGAATGCTCTAACTTTATTGGTATTTGACTGTTACCTCATACATTTTTTAAGTTTCTTTTATAGTTGACTTTCTTCTGGTGAAGAGAATGTACTTGAAAACATCATCATCAGATATTCCAGAGCATAGTTTGTTGAACCTAATGATAACATGTCATCTGTACGAGATATAAAGTTCTTTGTAAAGGGATTTTCCATACTTCATACAATAATTACCAAAGTATCATTTACTCTGTTGTGTATCAGCCATGATTGTCTCCTCTTCACAAAAAATCTCTTATTGGTTCTGTTTTACTATCTGATGTAACCATTTATCACAATATATCTAAAAACAAAGATGATTTGACTTACGAAACGAAAGCGCTGGCACGTCGATACACACACAAACAAACACAAACATACACACAAAATTCTAGCTTTCGCAACCAACGGTTGCCTCGTCAGGAAAGAGGGAAGGAGAGGGAAAGACGAAAGGATTTGGGTTTTAAGGGAGAGGGTAAAGAGTCATTCCAATCCCGGGAGCGGAACCTTTTGTCTTTCCCTCTCCTTCCCTCTTTCCTGACGAGGCAACCGTTGGTTGCGAAAGCTAGAATTTTGTGTATATGTTTGTGTGTGTATCGACGTGCCAGCGCTTTCATTTGGTAAGTCAAATCATCTTTGTTTTTAGATATATTTTTTCCCACGTGGAATGTTTCCTTCTATTATATTCATTTATCACAATAGATTTACTTGACTTAGATATCTGTATTATTGTCTTCAAAAATATCATATGAGCTACAAAACTTCAGTCATATGTCTTGCTGACATGGAAGACAGGTGCAGTTTCCTTTTTGCTGTATGAAATGCCTATTTTTATATCTAAAAACAAAGATGATGTAACTTACTGAACGAAAGCATTGGTATGTTGATGGAGACACTAACAAACACAAACAAACACACAAAATTCAAGCTTTCGCAACCCACGGTTGCTTCATCAGGAAAGAGGGAAGGAGAGGGAAAGATGAAAGGATGTGGGTTTTAAGGGAGAGGGGAAGGAGTCATTCCAATCTTGGGAGCGGAAAGACTTAATATACAGACACAAGCAGACATATGTCCCCAAATAGCTACATCATCAACAAAGGCTAAAGCATTGAGATTGCCATTTCCTACCTTCTTGATTTCCTTTATAATCACATCTGTAAGTGCAGTAAAAAGTAATGGAGAAAGTGCACTCCTCTGTCTGACCTGAACCAGCCTGATCTGCCATTGCCCATTTGTCCACAACTTTTACAGATTTCATGTAGCAGTTGCCTGTTATTAGGGAGTTTGGAACCATTCATTTTTCTCAACACTCCCAGCTCTTACACCTTGTGATGACCTCAACCTACACGAAAAATAATTATCAAAATCTGAACTGTGAAGTCATCCAAAATTCTAGTTGGAAAACCACACTCTTTGTTATACTTCTCAATTGGTCACAATCCCACTTTGTTTATGAACTGAAAACTCAAATATTCACAAGAAACTGCTCTGAAATTAACCTGAACCGACAAAATTGTGTATATATTCTCTGAAACTTCAATGACATTTAAGACAATATCTGAAAGAAATTATAAAAAGTAACAAAATTCCGTGAATCCTACACAATACTGTTAACAATCGCATGAACACTGGGGGGTTTCACCATACGTCTACCCAATTTTGAGTATAACCAGTGTCTCTTAATACTACGACTCGTAGCAATACAATATCAAAAACTTTTATTTCTGGGTAAACAGTCACTACGTGATTTGACAGCTGACATTTATAATTCCCGCTCACGTCAGGAAAAGCACCAATAAGGGAATAGCAGCTTTTACGTTATTGGTCAGAACGCAAGCAATTATGGCGATCACCGTAATTTTCCCGCGAAGCCATATATTGCGACAAAATACTCTTATTAGTCACTGTCACATATCTAGAGTCATAACAATACATAAAACTACATAAAATAACTAAAATAATTTTGACATGCAAGGAGAATTAGTCCTAATGAGAGGAAGTAGTTTATATTTACTGGTGTTTCAACAATGACTACCAGGCAACTTTTAATTCACTGATTGTAATTTTATTTTCGTTAGCAGAAAGCAAACAAACTAAACAAAGAATTTAATTAAATAGAGTCAGTAATTCTTATACTTTTAATAGAGAAAGAATGTTTCTAGGTCAGGGGATAGCGTTCGGCGAAATCCCAAACTTTTTGTTGCATATGAAGCGTTGCGTTAGGCAGCACGATGTCGGCGGGTTACGATGATGAGAGCAGGATACAGACAGTTCCGATGGTTAATCTTCTCCGGTGAAACGCAAATAAAGTTCTGGCACAGCTGTATCATTAACCCCATGGTGATTAACAAACCACAAGACACCAATATACAAACGTTGTTGACATGTCCTCTCTTTCAAAGTACATGACGTAGACATCGCTCATTTTTACACTTTATGCACTGTCCGTGACACTATCGTCCATAATTACATGGTTCGTCACATTCATATAGTCTTAGCCACAAATACACAGTTCATAGAATTGTTCTTGTGTGTAAAGCACACCGTAAACAATGTCCACTCTGCTCTCGCGTTTCAGACTTCGACAACGTCACTGAAAGCCATTTGTATTGCACAGTTAATTAGTCTTCACTTTCACGGCTTGATAGAATGTGATATACAACAGTTCCACCACCCAAAACCAATACCAGCAAAGTTCATTCGCATAAAAGCACAGTTCGTGTCGGCCACAAATGCCGCAGTTGTAAAGAGAATTAACAATCTGATAGTTCGGTATCACTGTCCATACAATTACGTATGCTTTTCATGAAACACAGTATCGTTTTTCCCGCGCACGCTTCACAGACACGCCATCCACCATCCCCTCTACTACGCAACAACCTTTCGACTCTCGATATCACTATCACTGTCCCCTGTCTATAGATGTTATATCATTATCGTAAATTACATAACCTTTATAAATGTTATTGACTGCATTTTCACAATTAATAATATTCCAAAAGAGAACTTTACAAACTTTACCACAAGTACAAAGCAAGAAACATATTTATCCATTGGCAAACGAAATAATCACAATTACATCTTTACATTTAAAAACCACAGTAGAATGTTAAGTAATCACAATTAGAAATGCCCATATGAACAAAAGAAAAAGAATAGAAATCTAAAGAAAATCACGAAAAAATTTTATATGCTTAATTAACAATGCCTGCACAACCTTACCTCAGCGTCATATGCTTTTCCAAATCCAGGAATGATTATGAGATCTTTATCCTTTTCCCAGTACTTTTCCATTGATTGTTATAGTGCAAATATGAGGTCTGTTGTTCCTCTTCTTTTTCTACATCTACATCTACATCTACATGGTTACTCTGCAATTCACACTTAAGTGCCTGGCAGAGGGTTCATCGAACCATTTTCGTAGTACTTCTCTACCATTCCACTCTCGGATGGCGCGTGGGGAAAAGGAACATCTAAGCCTTTTCGTTTGAGCTCCGATTTCTCTTATTTTATTATGATGATCATTTCTCCCTACGTAGGTGGGTGTCAACAAAATATTTTCGCATTCGGAAGAGAAAATTGGTGATTGAAATTTCATAAATAGATCCCGCCGCAAAGAAAACCGCCTTTGTTTCAGTGACTGCCATCCCAACTCTAGTATCATGTCAGTGACACTCTCACCCCTATTGTGCGATAACATGAAACAGGCTGCCCTTCTCTGCACTTTTTTTATGTCCTCCGTCAATCCCACCCGGCAAGGAACCCACACCGCGCAGCAATATTCCAGCAGAGGACGGACAAGTGTAATGTAGGGTGTCTCTTTAGTGGGGTTGTCGCATCTTCTAAGTGTTCGGCCAACAAAGCGCGCCAACAAAGCACAGTCTTTGTTTTGCCTTCCCCACAATATTATCTATGTGGTCTTTCCAATTTAGGTTGCTCGTAATTGTAATTCCTAGGTATTTAGTTAAATTGACAGCCCGTAGATTTTTGTGATTTATCGTATACCCAAAATTTATCGGATTTCTTTTAGTACCCATGTGGATGACCTTGCACTTTTCTTTGTTTCGTGCCAATTGCCACTTTTCACACCATACAGAAATTCTCTCCAGATCATTTTGTAATTGGAATTGATCGTTTGATGATTTTACTAGATGGTAAATTACAGCATTATCTGCAAACAATCTAAGGGTGCTGCTCAGATCATCAACTAGATCATTTGTGTAAATCAGGAACAGCAGAGGGCCTATGACACTACCTTCCGACCCCCCAGGGGGTCCACAACTCTTTTGTGGACACGTGCGGGGCGAGCATGGGGCCCCGAACCATTGCAGCCTTCTTTCTCTCCTGGGCTGCATTTCCTTTCCCTTCCCCTCCTTTCCCCTCCATACCCCTTTCCCCTCGCCCTCTCCTCTCCCTCTCTTGGTGTCCTTGCTTATGTTGGCCCCCGCTATCCTCCTGGTTCTGTTGGTTTTACACTCCGGCTTTGCTGCGTACTCATCTCCTCCTTTTGGCATTCCTTGGTCCCCCTCTGGGGTTTGACCTCCATTCCAAAATTTCTCTTCTGTAGTGTGAGCCATTTGGGGAAGAGCACCTTATCTAGTGTCTCCGACGTGCGCCCTCCTAGTACATCCCACCTTTTCTTTTACATCGTTGTCTGATGCTAGGGTGCATAGCCAGCACGGTAGCCAGCCCGTGTGGTGGGGTCGCTATGTAACCTTTTGGTTGAGCCCCCTGAACACACAGGGATCACACTTCTGATACCTGAGCTGTGACCTCCTCATGCAAGCCTTGGAGTGGTTGCTCGTCATCCTGGAGCATCGGAACTCCCGGCAATGGCCGCCGTGCCAGACGGCCCTTGCTGTGGCTGGGTGGCGCCCGTGAGGAGAGCCCCTGATCGGAGTGGGTGGTATCAGGGCGGACGCTATGCAGATGAAACGCATACGGGTCCAAAACTCTGGCCGCTCTTCTGCGGCCGTCTCTCTGCGTGGTACTGATTCCTCAAGTGCTGCTTCTCTTGCTCCTTAGGCCTTCCCTTCCGTGGCTACCCCCTGGGAGGAGGGCCAGGCCCGTCGTCTAGGGGCAAAACTTTTCCCCCGTTACCTATTTTGCACTAGGACTGATGGAGATACTTTCACCAATGTCAAACCTTTATTCTTTGTGGAACACATTGAAGACAAGTTTGGCGAAGTGGACTCCCTGAGCAAGATGCGGTCGGGTTCGTTGCTGATAAAAACTGCTTCGGCTGCCCAATCTGCGGCCCTTCGTGCCTGTACCCATCTTGGCACATTTCCCGTGTCCATTACCCCTCACCAGTCTCTAAATATGGTACAAGGTGTGATTTTTCACAGAGACCTCATCCTTCAAACTGATGAGGACCTTCGGGACAATCTCGGACGGCGGGGTGTTCACTTTGTTCGGCGTGTTCAGAAGGGTCCTAAGGATAATCGTATTGATACTGGTGCCTTTATCCTGGCCTTTGAAGGGGATACCCTTCCTGAGAAAGTTAAGATTATGGTCTATCGCTGTGATGTGAAGCCGTACATCCCACCTCCTATGCGGTGTTTTAAGTGCTTGCGTTTTGGCCTCATGTCTTCTCGCTGTTCCCAGGACCCTCTCTGTGGCGACTGTGGACGTCCACTCCATGAGGGGAGTCCCTGTGTTCCCCCTCCTGTATGTGTAAATTGTCATGGTAGTCATTCTCCACGTTCAGCAGATTGCCCATTCTATAAGAAAGAAAAAAGATACAGGAGTATAAGTCCCTTGATCGTTTAAGCTACACAGAGGCCCGTAAGAAATATGCACGATTGCACCCTGTGTCCATGACATCTAGTTACGCCTTGGTTACATCTTCATCCCTTCCTCCCCCTTCCTTACCCCCATCCCGGACCCCTCTCCTTCCCCCCTCCCCTGCGGCTCCCACACCCTCTCCTCTGGGCGCTGCTCCCCCTCCCCAGCCGGAGAAGTGTCCCACTCCTTCGGCGTCTGCCGGTTAAGGGCGCCTCTCCCGGGATGCCCCTTCCCGGCACCTTCCAGGTCAGAGGTCTGCTGCAGCACGGCGACCGCGAGAGCCGCGGTCTATCGGCCCCCAGGTCGCCCGGTCTCTTGCTGTCCCTGATCTTGCTGCAGCTGGCTCCATTATGCCACACAGCCCTCCTCGATCTCAGCCTGAAAAGAAGAAGAAACATAAGTCCCGGGACAAAGAGCCTCTGGTATCACCGGAGGTCCCTTCCCCGACTTCGCAACCGGATTCTGACCTGTCTTTTATGGATGTCGCCCCCTCCTTGTCGGTGACGGGTGGGGACCCGGCGGTATGACTGGATTTAGCGTGTTCAGCCCTCATTTAAACCATTGTTGTGTGGTTCTCCAATGGAATTGTAATGGCTATTATCGTCACCTTCCGGAATTGAAATCCCTTCTTTCGTCCTACTCAGCAGCTTGTGTGGTTCTCCAGGAATCTCATTTTACTGATGCTCACTCACCGACCCTCCGTGGGTTCCGTGTTTTCTGTCGAAATCGTGTCGGACCCTTGCGGGCTTCTTGTGGCGTTTGTACGTTGGTCCGTACAGACATTGCTAGCACGTGGATTCCTCTCCAAACTACATTGGAAGCGGTTGCTGTTAGGGTCCACTTAGACTCTGCAGTCACAGTATGCAATCTTTATCTCCCTCCTGACAGGACTCTTACACCTGCTGCCTTAACCACCCTTCTTCAGCAACTTCCTCCTCCCTTCCTCCTCCTTGGGGATTTTAATGCTCATCATCCTTTGTGGGGCAGTGCCTTTCCATCTAGACGAGGTCTTCTTATAGACCAATTTATTGCAGACCACGACCTGTGCCTTCTTAATGATGGCTCCCCTACTCATTTCAGTGCTGGTCATGGTACCTTTTCTGCCATTGATCTTTCTCTTTCTTCTCCCTCTCTCCTCCCTTCATTACACTGGTCGCCACACGACGACCTTTGTGATAGTGACCATTTCCCGTTGATTATCACGCTCCCTTCCCGCTCCCCGATGGACAGGTTACCTCGTTGGTCTTTCCACCACGCCGATTGGCCTCTATACACTGCACAGGTCGAGTTTTCTCCCTCTTTGTCGGGTTGTATTGATGACGTCCTACGTGACGCGTCTGACGCGATTGTTCGCGCTGCTACCCTTGCTGTCCCGCGCTCATCTGGACAATTTCGTCGTCGGCAAGTCCCGTGGTGGACTACGGCCATTGCCATTGCCATCCGTGATCGCCGTTGAGCTTTGCAACACTTCAAGAGGCACCCATCTGTAGCCAGCGTTTCTACCTTTAAGCGCCTTCGCGCTAAAGCCCGTTATTTAATCAAACAGAGCAAGCGGATATGTTGGGAATGATTCGTTTCTTCCCTTGGTTCCACTGTCCCTCTGTCGCGGGTATGGGCTACACTTCGCTCTCTCCAAGGTTGCCATCGGCAGTCCACCCTCCCAGGCCTTCACCTCCCAGATGGCATTTGTACAGACCCATTAGTTATCGCAGAACATCTTGCGACCCATTTTGCGGTGGCATCAGCGTCGGCCTCCTATCCAGCTGCTTTCCTTCATCAAAAACAGCAGGCTGAAGCTGTCGCCTTATGTTTCACCACTTGTGAGTCAGAATCTTACAACGAACCTTTCACTGAATGGGAATTTCTTTCTGCTCTATCTTCTTCTCATGATACGGCCCCTGGCCCCGATTCCATTCATAACCAGCTGCTTCAACATCTCAGTGCTCCACAACGGCACCATCTTCTTCGGGTGTTTAACCGTATCTGGCTCCAGGGTGACTTCCCTTCTCAGTAGAGGGATAGCGTTGTGGTTCCTGTCCTTAAGCCTGGTCAGAACCCCCTATCTGTTGACAGCTATCGGCCAATTAGTTTGACCAATGTTGGTTGTAAGTTACTTGAACGGCTGGTAGCCCGTCGGCTCACTTGGGTCCTCGAATCTCGGGATCTATTGTCCCCTTACCAGTGTGGCTTTAGAGAGGGACGATCTCCAATCGATCATTTACTTCGCTTGGAATCCGCAGTTCGGCAGGCTTTTTCCCAGCGCCGCCATTTGGTTGCAGTGTTTTTTGACCTTCGCAAGGCCTATGACACGGCCTGGCGCCATCACATCTTACTAACCCTTCATCAATGGGGTCTTCGGGGCCCACTCTCGATTTTATCCGCCAGTTCCTGATCCATCGGTCATTCAGAGTTAGAGTTGGTACTGCTTTTAGTTCTCCACGGACCCTGGAGACGGGCATCCCACAGGGTTCTGTCTTGAGTGTCCTTCTTTTCCTCATTGCTATCGATGGACTTGTGGCCTCTGTCGGTCCCTTGGTCACCCCTGCCCTGTATGTGGATGATTTCTGCATTTGGGTTAGTTCCTCCTCGATGCCATCTGCAGAACGGCAGCTCCAGGTGGCTATACGGCGTGCTTCTGCATGGACCCTCTCACACGGGTTTCAATTCTCTCCTTTAAAATCGCGGGTGGTCCACTTCTGTCGCCGTACTACGGTCCACCCTGATCCAGAGCTCTATCTCGCTGCACAAAGATTGCCTGTGGTTCCACAGTTTCGTTTCCTAGGTCTTCTTTTCGACAACAAGTTCACTTGGCTGCCCCATATCAGACTCCTGAAGGTAGGATGTTTCCGTAAACTCAATGTCCTTCGCTTCCTTGCCCACTCCTCTTGGGGTGCGGACCGTTCCCTCCTCCTCCGTCTTTTATCGTGCTCTAGTTCTGTCACGTTTGGACTATGGTTGTCAAGTTTATGGTTCAGCTGCTCCTTCCACGCTGCACGTGCTGGATCCAGTCCACCATCGTGGTATCCGTTTGGCCACCGGTGCCTTCCCTACTAGCCCTGTAGATAGTCTCCTGGTTGAAGCTGGGATCCCCCCCCTTTCTGTTCGGCGGTCCCAGCTTCTGGTGTCTTATGCCCTTACTATCCGTTCTTCTCCCGCTCATCTTTCCTATTCTATCCTATTTCCAGACCATGGACGTCGCCCGCCTGACTCCCGCCCTCGGGCGGGTTTACCGGTTGGGCTGCGCCTTGCGTCTCTTAACCGTGATTTTCGGCTTCCTTCTTTGTCCTGTCTTCCTCGCTCCCTCCCCTCCACCCCTCCTTGGTTACTTCCTCGGCCTCGAATTCGGATGGATCTCCACCGCGGTCCGAAAGATTCCATCTCCCCGGTGGTGTTCCGTTCCTTTTTCCACCAAATTTTATGGGAGTTTCGGGATGCTGTTGTTTTTTACACTGATGGCTCTCAATCTGCTGATCATGTTGGGTATGCCTTCACGTCCTTTGTTGGAACGGAAAATCATCTGCTGCCACCCTCATGTGGGGTGTTTACTGCGGAATTGATGGCCATTTCCCGGGCCCTTACCTTTATTAAACAATCCCAACACAACCGCGTTTTGTTATGTACGGACTCGATGAGTGGCCTTCTTGCTATTGACCGGTGTTTTTCGCGCCATCCCTTGGTCTCTGCCATCCATGACCATCTCGCTGATCTTCACCGTGCTGCTTGTTCCATTGACTTCCTATGGGTCCCGGGCCATGTGGGTATCCCGGGTAATGAGCTTGCTGATCGTTTGGCTGGGGGAGCAGTTACTTACCCCCCGTTTTCTGTAACCCCTCCTGCAGCAGATTTACGGCTTCACATCAAATCCCACTTTGCACAGTCATGGGCCAGTTCTTGGGAGGCTACTCCACTGTCTAATAAACTTCGTGCCATTAAGGTGAATCCAGGCCCATGGCGTTCTTCCTTTCGCCTCTCCCGCAAGGACTCGACCACACTGTGTCGTCTCCGCATTGGCCATACCAGGCTGACCCATGGTTTCCTTTTGCGTGATGAGCCACCCCCGCTATGTGGTTGTGGAGCCTTCCAGTCAGTGGCCCACATTTTGGTTGAATGCCCCCTTCTTTTGGCTCTGCGTGCGAAGTACAGACTCCCCCACACTTTACCTTTGATGTTGGCTGACGATTCCCGGATGGTCTCTCTGGTTCTAGGTTTCCTCCGGGAGAGTGGTTTTTATTCTCAGTTTTAAAGTTTTTAATCTCCCTCTGGTGTTGGGGCAGGGCGGTGAGTGTTTGGGTGTCTCCCACTGTAGGCGGTGTTCAGAGATTCCCGATTCACCTCCCTGCCTGGAATCCTCTTTTCTTTCCCTTTTACTCTGTTTTTACCCCTTCTTTTTAAGGCTTGGTTAGTTTTTCTATTCCCATACGTACTTTCTGCATTATAGCGGTTGTCCCTTTTAAGTCACAGGTGGTCTTGCCTATGCTGCTTCAGCATAGTGTTGGGTTCGTTTCTCTTGCCAACTTCCCTTGTTTGTTTTTACTAATGACAACGTGACTGCCCTTTTACGTTTCCCCTTTTTCCGTTTTATTGTTCTGCCTTTTCTGAGATGTCCCGTTAGCAGATTGGAGTCTATTTGAAACGAGGGACTGATGACCTTGCTGTTTGGTCCCTTTCACCTCAAACAACCAACCAACCAACCACCTTCCGAAACAACAGATATCACTTCTGTTCTACTCGATGATTTACCGTCTATCACTACGAACTGTGACCTCAGATCCGTGTTGTTACTCATCAAACTGGTTTTCTAACAGTGATCTTAATCTTTTATTAGTAACGTTTTTCAATATCTTTAAGACAGTGTGATCCCCTTATAATTAGAAAACTTTTGTCTACTTCCTTTCATGAACAGTGATGTTATACCCCCTTCTTCCAGTTGTGTGGTACTCTATTTTCCTCCCAAATGATTCCCTGTGTTCACTGTAGCCATTTTATTCCTTCTATGCCTTATTACTTTGATCATGTCTGCCGTCAGTTCATCAGGCCCGGCTGATTTGCCTCCTTTCATCTGCTTCAAGATGTTCTCTGTAAGAGGTGGTTGTTCCACTTCAAGTTCTGGTAAATCTTTTATTTTCTATTCCTCCTCCATTATCTCCTTGAGATTCTGTAATGTGTTGAAGTATGTTTTCATATTTTCTCTGATCCCTTCTGCATCGTGGGCTGTGGTCCCATTTTATCCTCCGCATTACTTTTATGCCCTCACTATCTGATGTTTTGCTATTTACTAGTCTGTATAGCATTTTATTGTTTCCATTACTGTCCTCCTGTAGTCTTTGAGTGAATACTCCCCAACTTATCTCCTTTTCTTGCTTCACAACTTTCTTAACCCTAAGCTTCTTGTCCCTATAAGCTTGTTCCAAAGTGGATAGTTTTTGAGCATCTACTGGTTTGATCCTGTGGGTTTGTTTGTTTCTCTCCACATATTTTTTTTCCTTCAATATGTTCCATTCTTTAACAGCTTCCTTTACCCTGAGATTTCACTGGCTGGTTTCCTTCTGTTTCATTTTACCATTGGTTTACCACAGACTTGTCAACATAGTTTGCTAATGTTGTCTTAAATGTTCTCCACTCATTTGCACCACCTATTTCATTTGTTGGTAATTCTGCAGTTGTCAGACTTTGAAATATGTTCTACTTTCCTGTTTCCTTCGGACTTCATTCGTTGATCTTGCACATCTTTCTTAAACAGATTGTGATAGTCATTTTATCAAATAAAGATATTATTGATGTCTGTCACCAAACTTAGTAAGAAACTTTACAGTACAAGTGAAGCTGGATGACAGTATTATTGACTGCATGAAATAGACATTGATTGCTGACACACTGAATGAAAATTAGCACCTTATAAAATTACAGCAGCTGGAGAAATTTTGAATCGCATCTGTATAAATGTTGATGAGTGGTTATTTGAATATGGTCCATCATTATTATAGTAGTAACAGCATGGGAAAGGGGGGAGGGGGGGTCAGGATCCAGACTATTCAGTTATGCCTTCAAAGGCTCTGCTGTAATGATGATAGAAGATGAATAGCTATAGCAGAATAATATAAGTTTTAGTCCACTCCCATCTTGAAAGTAAAACTCCATAATACTTATATACTCTCATTTAGTATGTTATTTGACTTCAGAAGGAGTAATAACCATGAGTTTTTGCTATTTACTAGTTCATCCACCTGTAATTACCTCGTTGTTAAGACATGAAGAACCCTTTCCCTCTCGCCCCCACCCTCGTCCTCTGCCCTTATGTTAGCAGGTGGATTGAGTCACATTATTCAGTTAACTGAATTATTGTTTTCAGTGCTTGTGGAATTATTATGTGATTTAAATTTTTTAGTTGTATTATCAAATTAAATTTGGACAAAATTGTTTGACTTCATTACATATGGTCCGTATAACATTAGTGTTTCTACATGTTACTAGATCTGGATCTATTAATTCTGTGTGACATTACAGATGTCTTCATTTTTAATAATATTTGTGGAATTTTTTCTTGTTTCTTTTGCAGTAAATTTACATAAACATCTGTGAGACTGCCACTTCTTCGTGTTAAGAGGTTTTGTGCATTTCTTAAAGTGACTGCAGCTGTTTCGTCAGTGTTATGGATGACTGTTATGAAATGCACGTTGACCAGGCTACTTACAAAGAGAGAACTATTTTAGTGCGTGTTGTTCTGCACCTCTTTTCCTGTCATGCAGTATTTGTTAACCCATCTGCATTAATGGTTTACCTTAAATATCTCTGAGAAAAATAGTACTCTCAGATAATGAAAAAAGAAAAAAAGAAGCAGGGGGAAAGCTTTTTGTTGAAAATGACAATTGTGTAAGTGTGGAGATAAAGGATAACATGACTGGTAAAATCTGTATTTCAAAATGGTGGACAACATACTTAATTCTACCTTTGACAAAGTAACATTAACTAACATTTACAATATTTAGACTGAATAATCATTTATTTACTTTTTATCCATTTGAACTGATAAATTGGCCTAATGCTTCTGAAATAGAGGAAATGCTGTGAAATTTTTGATCTGTCCCATGTTCAAAATATGGAGATGTGGAAGTTGCTTCAGTCAGACAACTGGCAAAATTTTAGATACATATTTTTTTAGTGGCATAAAAAATATACCAAGCAATCATTACTTTTGTTGCAGGTAGCCTTCTTTTATTATCAAATTGCCCGAGTGTATTCTGTATCAGTTAGGTCATCAGATCTGAATTTTAAAAAACATTTTTATTTTTGAAATATTGAATACCTTGTTAATGAATGCTTGGTTTCCAAAACAGATGAATATCCTTGTACTAACAGTTGGACTCCAACCAGCTCTCTTGAAAAGAAAGCCCTGCAGGAGTTTTATCAAAAGCTGTGACTAATTTTAATGTTAATTGCAGATATGTGAAGAAATTGGAGAAAGCTGTTTTATATCATATCTAAAAGCTTTAACTGCCTCTAAAGCAATATAAAAAAGAGGCACCTTTGACTGATCAAAAGATGGCAAAAAAAAAAGAAAATAAGCTAGAAGTCTGATTTGTAAATGCCTGATTTAATATGTACAAATTGTTGCTAACATGTTATGTAAATAAATTATTTTGACAACATCTTAGACATTCATTTCTTTCATCTTAAAAACCTTTTATGAAACTAAAATTTCGTACGGATTGTTACTGTGCTCCACCTACCGATTTATCTGTTCTAGGTGAGTTGTTACCTTTCCCATACTTTACATACTAATGATAATCGAATAGCTTATGTATGCATATTTGGTTCTGTCCTGTTGTTGTGAACTGTGTCAGATCACATTACCTTCTTGTAGGGCTGAAAAGGAAAATCAATTTGAGAAAACTATAAAATTACAGCGAGGCTTACTGGCTGGCCAATATGTACCTTCACGATGCAAAAGTGCAAGTTCTGCCATTAAACTGGCCAAAAAGTAGGTAAAAGTTGTTCTACCTTTTGTGTAACTGTATGTTTCTACCTTGAAAAGGAGGTTTTCATACTGTCATCTTCCTGTTTTCCTCCTAGAGCTTAATTTCAATATTTATTTCACTTATCATTTCTCCCCCTCTTCGACCTTTTTTACATGTCACTCTGCCCTGCTGTCATCTCTGGACTGAAGTTGGCATAATACTTATCTTGAAACTAATCTGTATGCACCCATGATCTAGGGCTAGCATCTTTTAATAGTAATCAAAACTTCCTCGGTCCCAGGTTTGAAACCCACCACTGCTTAAGTTTTGATTAATATTCAGCGCTGGCAGCAAAAGACTTCCGGCATAAGAAGTCACCCTCACTCTGCCATTGGGCTTGTCAAAGAGGGCAGGGGAATGGACAGAGGTTTAGGGCAGTCTCTTGTCCTTGGAGTGGGAAACTGCTCCTAAAGCAGCAGAATCAACAATGATCAACAGCATGAGAATTCAGAAGGCAATGGAAACCACTGCCTTAAAAACACACAATGTGTATATACAGGACATGTGGCCTGTAATTGACAGTGTCGTGATGATCTCTCCATTGGATTCTGGAGTAGTCCGCCATTCGGATCTCCTCACCAAGGGTGAGGTGACCATAAGAAAAAGATTGAACAACCAATGAAAGGATAACATTCTACTAGTCGGGGCATGGAATGTCAGAAGCCTGACGTGGCAGGGAAGCTAAAAAATCTGAAAAGGGCAAATGCAAAGGCTCAGTCCAGATATAGTAGCTCTCAGTGAAGTGAAATGGAAAGAAGACAGGATTTCTGATCAGATGAGTATAAGCTAATATTGACAGCAGAAGGAAATGGTACAACGAGCATAGGATTTGTTGTGAATGGGAAGGTAAGGCAGAGAGTGTGTTACTTTGAACAGTTCAGTGACAGGACTGTTCAAACCAACACTGACAATGATAGTTCAGGTACACATGCCGACATCACAAGCTAAAGAGGAAGACAGAGGGAAAGTATGAGGATATTGAAAGGATAATACAGTCTGTAAAGAGAGATGAAAATTTAATTGTCATGAGGGACTGGAAAACAGTTGCAGGGGAAGGAGTAGAAGAAAAGGTTACAGAAGAATATGGGCTTGGGACAAGGAATGAGAGAGGAGAAAAACTAATTGAGTTCTGTAATACATTTTAGCTAGTAATAGCAAATACTCTGTTCAAGAATCACAAAAGGAGGAGGTATACTTGGAAAAGGCCGGGTGATATGGGAAGATTTCCGTTAGATTACATCATGGTCAGAGAGAGAGTCCGAATCGGATAGCGGATTGTAAGGCATACAGACTCAGATCACAATGTAATATTGATGAAGAGTAAGCTGAAGTTTAAAGAGTTTAATCAGGAAGAATCAATACACAAAGAAGTGGGATACAGAAGTACTAAAGAATGATGAGATACGCTTGAAGTTCTGTAAGGCTATACACACAGCAATAAGGAATAGCTCAGTAGGCAGTACAGTTGGAAGAGGAATGGACATCTCTAAAAAGAGCAATCACAGAAGTTGGAAAGAAAAACATAGGTACAAAGAAGGTAACTGCAAGGAAACCATGGTAACGGAAGAAATACTTCAGTTAATCGATGGAAGAAGGAAGTACAAAAGTGTTCAGGGAAATTCAGGAATACAGAAATAAGTCACTGTGAAATGAAATAAATAGGAAGTGCAGGGAAGATAAGATGAAATGGCTGCATGAAAAACGTGAAGAGATTGGAAAAAGAAATGGTTGTCAGAAGGACTGACTCAGCATATAGGAAAGTCAAAACAACCTTCGGTGAAATTAAAAGCTAGGGTGGTAATATTAAGAGTGCAATAGGATCTCCACTGTTAAATGTGAACAAGAGAGTGGATAGATGGAATGAGCACATTGAAGGTGTCTATGAGGGGGAAGATTTGTCTGGCGTGATAGAAGAAGAAACAATAGTCGATCTACAAGAGATGGGGATACAGTACTAGAATCAGAATTTAAGAGAACTTTGGAGGACTTCAGATCAAATAAGGGAGTAGGGATGGATAACACACTATCAGAATTTCTAAAAATCATTGGGGAAAGTGGCAACAAAACAACTATTCACATTAGTATGTAGAATGTATGAGTCTGGCGACAAGAATAATATAAAGAAGAATGGAAAAGGAAATTAAGGATGTGTTAGATGACAATCAGTTTGGCTTCAGGAAAGGTAAATTCAATGCAATTCTGATGTTGCGGTTGATAATGGAACCAAGGCTAAAGAAAAATCAAGACATGTTCATAGGATTTCTTGACCTGGAAAAAGCATTCGGCAGTGTAAACTGGTGCAAGATGTTTGAAATTCATTGAAAAATAGGGGTAAGCTATAGGAAGAGACGGGTAATGCAAAAGATGTACAAGAATCAAGAGGGAAGTGGACAGCCAAGAATGAAGTGGTCGGATTAAAAACGCTGTAAGACAGGGATGTAGTACTATTCAATGTGTACATGGAAGAAGCAATGATGAAATTAAAATTCAAGGCAAAAGTAGTGGTACAAATGAATGAAAGTAAGACTTGAATGCATGCTAATATCAAGGTCTGAGCAAGACTAGGTTCCAATAGCTGCATGTGAATTGACCTATAGATCAGTTAACAAATTTGAATATATAGTATGTGGACTGTGAGAGGAGAAAATTGATAGGAGACAGTGCTACTGTAGCCTGTGAAATATGCTGTGATCCAGTGCCCTCTCATACTGGACTAAGACCATGATACCCAAGGTGGTTCACAAATCCCATTACAGGATTCTAGCATTTGAAGAGGGAGATAGTAGATAAACTTTTGATAAGGAAGCCATGTTGAAAACATATCATTTGGGTGTAAAACAAATTTGAAGATAAAATCACTTTCAAATATCCTGATTCACGGTACAAACACATCAGTATAATGAGCTCTGACATATGTGCTCTACAGGAGCCCATGGCATTGGCAATGTTTGGAGCACTCTTCATCAGGTCCTTTCTTTTTGGCAGAGGATGTCCTCTTCAAAGTCGAAAGTGAAAGGAAGTGTTATAGGCCCTCTGTTGTTCCTGATCTACACTCCTGGAAATGGAAAAAAGAACACATTGACACTGGTGTGTCAATCCCACCATACTTGCTCCGGACACTGCGAGAGGGCTGTACAAGCAATGATCACACGCACGGCACAGCGGACACACCAGGAACCGCGGTGATGGCCGTCGAATGGCGCTAGCTGCGCAGCATTTGTGCACCGCCGCCGTCAGTGTCAGCCAGTTTGCCGTGGCATACGGAGCTCCATCGCAGTCTTTAACACTGGTAGCATGCCGCGACAGCGTGGACGTGAACCGTATGTGCAGTTGACGGACATTGAGCGAGGGCGTATAGTGGGCATGCGGGAGGCTGGGTGGACGTACCGCCGAATTGCTCAACACGTGGGACGTGAGGTCTCCACAGTACATCGATGTTGTCGCCAGTGGTCGGCGGAAGGTGCACGTGCCCGTCGACCTGGGACCGGACCGCAGCGACGCACGGATGCACGCCAAGACCGTAGGATCCTACGCAGTGCCGTAGGGGACCGCACCGCCACTTCCCAGCAAATTAGGGACACTGTTGCTCATGGGGTATCGGCGAGGACCATTCGCAACCGTCTCCATGAAGCTGGGCTACGGTCCCGCACACCGTTAGGCCGTCTTCCGCTCACGCCCCAACATTGTGCAGCCCGCCTCCAGTGGTGTCGCGACAGGCGTGAATGGAGGGACGAATGGAGACGTGTCGTCTTCAGCGATGAGAGTCGCTTCTGCCTTGGTGCCAATGATGCTCGTATGCGTGTTTGGCTCCGTGCAGGTGAGCGCCACAATCAGGACTGCATACGACCGAGGCACACAGGGCCAACACCCGGCATCATGGTGTGGCGAGCGATCTACTACACTGGCCGTACACCACTGGCGATCGTCGAGGGGACACTGAATAGTGCACGGTACATCCAAACCGTCATCGAACCCATCGTTCTACCATTCCTAGACCGGCAAGGGAACTTGCTGTTCCAACAGGACAATGCACGTCCGCATGTATCCCGTGCCACCCAACGTGCTCTAGAAGGTGTAAGTCAACTACCCTGGCCAGCAAGATCTCCGGATCTGTCCCCCATTGAGCATGTTTTGGACTGGATGAAGCGTCGTCTCACGCGGTCTGCACGTCCAGCACGAACGCTGGTCCAACTGAGGCGCCAGGTGGAAATGGCATGGCAAGCCGTTCCACAGGACTACATCCAGCATCTCTACGATCGTCTCCATGGGAGAATAGCAGCCTGCATTGCTGCGAAAGGTGGATATACACTGTACTAGTGCCGACATTGTGCATGCTCTGTTGCCTGTGTCTATGTGCCTGTGGTTCTGTCAGTGTGATCATGTGATATATCAGACCCCAGGAATGTGTCAATAAAGTTTCCCCTTCCTGGGACAATGAATTCACGGTGTTCTTATTTCAATTTCCAGGAGTGTATATTAACCACATAGGAGACAATCTGAGTAGCTCTCTTAGATTATTTGTAGATGACACTGTCATTTACCATCTTGTAAAGTCATCAGATGACCAAAATGAATTGCAAAGTGATTTAGATAAGATATCTGTGTGGTGTGAAAAATGGCAATCGACCCTGAATAAAGAAAAGTGTGAAGTTATTCACATGAGTACTAAAAGAAATCCCCTAAATTTCGATTACACGAAAAGTCACACAAATCTGACAGCTGTAAATTCAACTAAATACTTAGGGATTACAAATACAAGTAACCTAAATTGGAACGATCGCACAGATAAAGTTGTGGGTATAGCAAATCAGACTGTGATTCGTTGGGAGAACACTTAGAAGGTGCAACAGATCTACCAAAGAGACTGCTTTTGCCACACTTGTCCGTCCTATTCTGGAGTATTGCTGTGCAGTGTGGGATCCACATCAGGTGGGTTAGACAGATGACATCGAAAAAGTTCAAAGGGCGGCTCGTTTTGTATTATCACAAAATAGGGGAGCTAGTGCTACAGACATGATACATGAACTGGAGTGGCAATCATTAAAACAAAGGCATTTTTAGTTGCGACGGGATCTTCTCATGAAATTTCAATCACCAGTTTTCTCCTCTGATTGCGAAAACATTGATGGCACCTACCTATATAGGGAGAAATAATCATCACGATAAGATAAGAGAAATCAGGGCTCGCACTGAAAAATTTAAGTGCTTGTTTTTCATGCGCGTCATTAGAGAGTGGAACAGTAGAGACAGCTTGAAGGTGGTTCATTGAACCTTCTGCCAGACACTTAATTGTGAATAGCAGAGTAATCACGTAGATGTAGATGTGGAGTAATCACGTAGATGTAGGTGTGGATGTGCGACATCTGCGTGGAGCTAGTTGTGAACATACCAGTTTCGCACAGGCGTTCTTCTGGTCAGACGAAAATGGTATGTGATGTCATAATTATAGCAGGGACTGATGACAGTACACTCTTCTCAGTTTGTATGTGTGCTGTGAGGTAGTAGATTTGAAAGAGATGTGATCTTCAAAGTTATTTTATATCCAAATGATACATTTTCAAAGGTGTGTTCCTTATGAAAACATGCTCTACTAAGTCCTCTCTACAGTCTCTAGAACACCATGGTAAGTACTGTGTATATTGACATCATTCAACCAAGTGTTTTCCATGATGTGCAGACATGGACAGCCAGGAATGCAAATAGAGTGAAGCTTTGAAATATTAAGAATCATAAGACAAATCCTGACTCAGTCAAGGATAGTGAAAGAGCTGATGCAGTGAACAAATGGAGAATTGTATACTGTGATGGAAACTTAGCAGATAACAAATATATTGAGAGGCAAGCAAATTCAGTGGACTGGCTATGTGGCGAGAGTGGCTGAGAGCACTATGTCAAGAGCTGTAATGAAGGGACTAACTGCAAAAAATGTGCCCACTTTGGCATACCAAGAATATATTGGGGGTACAAGCTTGCAAAACTTTAATATGAGTCTCACATTCCAGGAGAATGAAGAAAAGAGGTACTAAATTGATAGATGGAAGGTAACTTCTTGAGGCAGTTCATAGACAAGAGTTGGTGACAACTGGCTGATTTCAGTGATGATATTTGGGAAGAACAGCTTCCAGTACTCATCAGCAGGAGTTCAAATGTCTTTAATTATCAAGGTGTGTTCATTACAGTAAACAAATGGGTTATTTCTTTCCGTTGTCAGCTACTGCAGTTTGTTGGCCATTTCTGTGACACACTCATGCTGGTTTAACAGGCCTGTGATGGATTATTGAAGAGCTGTGTAATTAAACTTGGTAAAGGTCCAATACCCAATGAACAAAGTCCATGAATTGTTCAAGCAATCTTTCTGACTTCCCTCCTGGGTTATATAATATTGGAGTTCTGAAAATCTGCCTGTCTTCACAACTGTATTTGTGGTCATTCCATCTTAAATTGCTGCAGACAGATGCTCCTAGTAGGTATTTGGCAACAGTTGTGACTGGTTGCACTGACTGAATTTCGGCATATCACTTTATGCAGTAAAAGATAATTCTCTTCTCTCAAAGTACAATTGTCTATAAACTTAGCAGAATAGTCTATCTAATACAACTCTCACAATGTTGCCTGTAGTGAGACAATGCTGTTGGCTTCAGTGACATTTGCAGACTGGAGCCAAGCAGCACTCAACTCTGACAAGCAACCTTCCTCCAGCGATGGTGTATGGGAACTCTTGAGGGCTTGTCTATGCCAATATCTCTTTCGTCATTGTGTCTAGCAGTGACTGTGCTTATTTGTGGTTTGGTTGCAAGGTGCCAACCTTGTTTTGGGGTCTTGTTTTTGTACGACATCACAGAGTTGTAATTAGTTTTTTTTTTAGGAAAGTCAGTACACTACTACCAAGAAAATTCAGGCAGCTGAATTTAAATGTGGCTGCACCAGCTTGAGGACATCCAAAAATTACAACATTGACAATAACATTGCTCAAGTTCACCAAATGGTGATAGAGAACTGTTTAATTAAGGTGGTAGAGATAGCAGACACTATGAGCACATCTAAATAATGCGTTTGTCACATATTGATTGAAAATTTAGGCATGACAAAGCTGAGTGCATGCTGGGTGCCACCATATGTGCCATCACACCCGTCAGTGGTTGCCTTGGTGAAAATCCAGGAGTTGTGGTTTCAACTGCTTTATCACCCTCCTTATTTCCCAGATCTGGCCCCCAAGTGACCTTTTTTTTCCCTCGGATAAAAGTTAAGCTCGGAGGACAGAAATTTCCATTGAATGAAAAGGCCATCACTATCCTAAACAATTATATTGCAGAGAAAGACAGTTTTATTTGGACAGATTAAAGAGGTGAGAGCATTGCTGGAAGAAGTATGTTGACTTACAAGGAGATTATGCTGAAAAAAAAATTTAAAAAAAATGAAGAAAAAACAACTTTCTTTGTTAGGTCAGAAAATTTTCAGACTACCCTCATAGTGTGACAAATTGACTTAAGTAATTGAAAAGCTAAGTGGACTTTGGAACTATCTTGAGGTGAAATATGCCCAGGACATCTTTCTTTTTCTTTGTATCGATCCCCACCACCACCACTACCCCCCCCCCCCCCCCAATCCCCCCTGCATAGAGGCAAATAATGTGGCTGGAAAATTTATATTTCGGGCAACGGAGTGTAGGGTTAACTTCAGTCGCTGTCAGCTGAAGCACAGTATCACACAGTGTTGCTGTCATTAGTATACACTTGGCCAAGCTGTAGAACAGGGGCAGGCAGGAATACTGCTCATGTGAAGGCTTGTGAGCAAGCAGGCCAGCTGTCTGCTTTTCTCCTCTCCCCTCCACACTATTCCCCTGCAATCTCCATCTATTCTTCCTCTGTAATGCATTATATTTGTTTACTATTTTCTGGCTTCCCTTATTAAGTGAGGGAGCAGGATTTAATAGGACACCTGAAAGAGTATTAAGATCCGTTTTATTTAATTCTCACAAATTGAATTTACAATGAGGTTAACGCCCATTACAAAATTTCTATCTGCTGACAAACACAAACAGTTACATAAATTTTTATCATTGGTTTTGGTCTTAACTGTGATTTATTAATGTTCATAACAAAGAAAAAATCTCTCTCAAACCCATGTTGAGCCACCAATGACATTACTTGTATTTTCACTGCTGCACAATGAAGTCTAGGACTCTCTTACTGTGGTAAGTTTTGTGTCCAGATTGCTTGAGAAATTTCTGTTTTATTGTATTAATTCGAGATACTTACTCCTTGTAATTCTTTTCATAGACAGAAGACAGAATAGAGAAATGTACTGTGTCCTGGTACAAGGTACAAGCTGTCCTTCCCACACTACAATGTGTTTTTGATTTTCGCTTTGCAAACTAGTGTTCAGAGTACTCATATGTACTGAATATCCCCAAAAAATGCAAGATCAGCAACCCACTCTGCACCTCCTAATTAAGAGACATGCTTTGTTTTTTGTTCTTTAAAAACTGATGTATTGGCATTCTGAATTCCAAAAATCCTTATTGTGCATTGCTGCTGTTAAGCCCGCTGACTTCACTGTGGTATGGTATGTCACTTTACTGTTCTCCAAATTCAGCTTAATATTTATGGAACTGTCGATATTTCAAAAATTTTGTTGCTTTTGCACAGAGTATCTGTTGGTGCAAATGCAGTGAAGTTGTACAATGATTCTTCTGTGTGCTGCAGCCTTTTTCTTAGTAATTCAACAAATCCCATTTGCTCCCTTTCATTGTAGGTGCTGTCTGTTGTCACTGATGCCAAAATTCCCACTGTAAACTGGTAGCACCTTTGAGAGCTTGTAGGATGTCAGCATCAATGTTAATGCTCTTTAGAGATATGTCTAAACAATCCAACATAAATCACTAATTGTGCAGTATCTGGAAAGTCTGTGGACTCAAGTGTGACGAAAATGCAATGAAGTCGTGCACTTTATTTATTAATTGCTGGTAAACATCACCAGCCAAGGTACTTATGCAGAGAGGCGCAGTCCTCCAAGAAAGGCTAGATGCTCAAAACTGATTAACATACATTTGGGTACAAAAGATCTGCAGCATCACTGATCCACTCTTTTATGAATTCAAGGTTGCCAGAGTGTTTTCCAACTCTTGCTATGTTATGTGCAATCGTACAACTTGTACCAAATGCTGGACTTTGCTTACTGTTGTCCAGAAAGATTGAAAACACTGTTGCATAAAATAATATGAGAGGTGTTCAATAAGTAAAGCAACACACTTCTTTGCTCTGCCAATTTCGGATGAAGTAAATTTATAATTGGTTGTGAAAGATCATGGAATATTCTCACTCCAGCCCCTGTAGTTTCATGAAGTTCTGATAGATGGTGGCACTATATGTAGTCTTCAAAATGGTGTCTGTAATGGTGATGCATCCAAGCAGAGAGCTGTCATTGAGTTTCTTTTGATGGAAAACCAGGGCATCACTGATATTCATAGACACTCACAGAATTTCTATGGAGACCTGGCAGTGTACAAAAGCATAGGGAGTCAGTGGCCGAGGCATCTTTCATCACTGTAACCAGGACACACAAACCTGTATGATCTCCCAGGTGCCAGTCGGCTGAACACAGCAGTGAGTCCTGCCATGTTGGAACGAGCAGATACACTCATTCCAGGTGACTGACACATCACGATCAAATACCTCATTACTCAACTGGATGTCTGTTGGTGCTGCTGACACATTTATCCAATAGTTGGGGTACTCTAGGGTGTGTTCGAGCTGGGTTCCTCACCACCTGATAGAAGATTGTAAAGAGCTATGAAGGACCATCTGTGGGGGGGTTGCTTGCGTGTTACAGGTCCGATAGTGACAATTTTTTGTTACATATAATCACTTGCAATGAAACACGGGTTTATAACTTCAAACTGGAAACAAAACAACAATCCATAGAGAGGCGCCACACCACCTCTCCCACAAAGAAAAAGTTCAAAGCCACACCTTCAGCCGGTAAAGTCATGCTAATAGTCTTCTGTGACTCTGAAGGGGTTATGCTGTTTGATGCCCTTCTTCATGTGTACTGCCCTTCTTCTGAAGTGTACTGTACTACCCTCAGGGAAACTCAAGGAACGACTTCAGTGTCTTCTTACAGAATAAAAACAGTCTTGGAATAATACAAAAGTTGTTGCTGTAATACCCTGCCACAATGGAATGGAATAATTTTCATTGTGTTCATCACCAAAAAAATTCAAATGAACTTCTCCTACTCCTCTATGAAAATGAAAGGTCTCACAAGCCTGTGCACCCGAGAAGTGCTCATAAAACATCATTGGACTGTTCTTCCTCATCCACCCTACAGACTGGATCTCACACCCGCCAATTTTCATCTGCTTGGTCCAACGAACAATGCACACAACAGGAAGCAGTGCAAGGATGATGGGGAGGTTATTGATGCAGCAAGACGGTGGCTCTGACACTGACCGGTGAAGTGGTACCATCTAGGCGTTCAGGTCCTCCCAGTAAAATGCATAAGGCCACTGCATTGAATGGAGATTATGTTAAAAATTAAAGTTTTGTAGCTAAAAGAGTGATGAATAATATTGGAACACTGAAAAAACCTGATTTAAAAAAAAAAATAAAAAAAAAGTGCTGCATTGCTTATTGAATGGCCCTTGTACATCCTTTATATGAGAGACATGCCGAAAGATAGTTATAGACCTCTCGTGATGAAAGTAACTTACATTAGATTCATCAGGTGTCTTCTGAATGCTCTTTTTAAGGTCAGTTAATTTTCACAAGCATTCAGATTCTGAAAATAAGCCGAACACATCTGTGTGGAATATGTTATAATGTCATTCTTTTCCAAACTTACAATGACAGCAAGTATGTGACCACATATTCAATATTTTCAATTTTCATTATTCTGCACGAAGAGAAATTTATATACTTCTAATCCTTTTTAAACGTAAAGTACCCACTTCTCCATTTATTCAATTGACAATGCATTTTCTGTTGCATGCAATATGATTTATGCTGTCTAGTGGCTGCTTCTCATCATCTTCGACAGCTATGTCCCGTGCTCCATTGTTGCAGCCCGAGAACTGTCCCCACGCTTCAGGGCCTGATACCGAATCTACTCTCGCACAGGACCAATGTTCATGTGCAATACGAGTTGTGTGCGATGTCTGCTCACCCCTGCTATAGAATACGATTGCACATTTGTCGTGATAGAATTATGTGGCCGCACAACCCTGAAGTCTTCAGTGCCGTGGCAAGTTCGTGTTATTAGCGATAGGGATATGGGAGAAAGTGAAATCCACTGATGCAATCCTGATGAGTAGCATGGGGACTGCAGGCCTTAACATCCCTCTCTGAAAGACAGATCACTGTTGAGTGACAAATATCCTCAATCCATTAGAGAGGAGGACATCTGTACACAGCCTGGTGGCTGGAAACATTTTACCTCTACCTCTACTCCCCTTGCAAGGAGAAATCATACACTACCAGGATTAGAATGAAGTTGTATGTTGACTATGATTTGTTTTTGATCAATTTAAACAATGGAAAGTCCAGAATGGAATAACAATACTGAAAGGGTAGATTGTTATGCCCATATAGAGGAAGCATTTATTCACAGACAGGCACAAAGAAAGAGAATACTAGAGATATTTAAGTTTTTGGACAAAGTCCATCAGAAGTAGATGTCTCATGCATTCACGCGTGCTAATTCACACACACTAAGTCCTGACTGCAACTGTGTGTGACATCAGCAGCTGTCGGCTGGTGTGGGTAAGGAGGAGTTATGTGGCAGGGATGGGGAGGGATAACAGGGTATGTGTATGGGTATGGGTATGTGTATGGGTGTTGGGAGGAGGGAGATGCCAGTGCTGCCTGTGTTGAGAATCCAGGTCTGTAGAGAATGCTAGGTGCATCAGGAGGTGTAACAAAGCAGGTGGATTCCATTCAACTGTTATGCTATTCTTCCCTCCCAAATTTTTAATTTTTATGCAAATATCTTCAGTAGTGTTATTTTTATGACATGCACAGTACCAAAAAATCTTGAATATTAAGTCAGGGATTGGATAATTCAACTTTATTATCCATTACATTGTTTCGGTTAGCAAGAAACTCAAGTATGATTAGTTTACGTAAAACTGTGCTAGTCACAAATACTTGTAATATAAAACTTACCTATTATTATTCGTGTGTAAACTTATACCTAATTGCTAACTTCCTAATAACGGAGATGAAAAATCTATGTAAAGATCTGTAGCATTCATACAGCTAATATCGATAATACATTAGCAACTTATGCTCTTGTTTAGTTTCAGAGTAATTGGCATTCATAGTTAAAACATTTTTACTGAAATATACCATACTTTTTACAAACTAAACATTGTAATTCAATAGCAATTATTATTGCATCTAAAAGTTCACTGTTCAGTTAACGAGGAATGTTAATATATACTTATAATTTGTAAAAAGCCAGTGAACAATAATAAGTAAATGTAGTTCTGATTATTGTGAACTTATAAAAGAGAGGCTGATGGAAGCCACGTTAGTGAGTTTGTGGGAGGTTATTGAATGTGAGAGATCTATGTCCACCTACCTGTACCACAGACAAGTTAGCACAAACTGCAACTAGTACCGTGTGCCAAGTTTTATCTGAATTTCACATCTGGGCGTTTGTTCTTTAATTTAGTGATTGTTTCTGATGATTAATTGGACAGAAATGTGTAATTATTATTAAGGCCTGTGTCAAACTTCAATAACGATCGTCTACTGTGACAACTGGGTCAGATTGAACTGTTATCTCCAACTTAAAATTACTGTGCACATAATTTTCATTTTCATATGACTGTCTACTTGGAAGGATAATGGTAAGTGGCAAGTGTGTTAATGATTTACTTGCCATACTTTGGTTGTGAATCAGTAGGTCGATGTTAGGTTACTGCACTTGAACAATGATCATCATCATAGAACGTCAGCTGAGTGTAGTATGTGACTAACCATTTATCTGTGTATAAATTACAATAGATGAGACTCAATATGGGCATAAGCAGTAGGTTATTCAGCATGTAAGTGCAATTAAAGTGTATGTACTGCAAACCTGGCATAGAACTCATCATTTAAAATAGCCTATTTTAGACAACCATTTTTCAGCCAGATTCGACGTGGAGGTGAGCTACCGGAGGCATATTTTCCCATATAAATATGGTTATGTTACAAGTGGATGGGAGTAGGGGGGGGGGGGGGGGGAGAGAAAGAAGAGGGAAGGACTTGAAGATGCACTGGCAAGATTGAAAGCTGAGGCTAGAGGATATGAGATTTCCAGCAATTTTATTGATAAGAATTTCAAACAAGGAAACAATGTGGTTAATAGAAATTTCCATACTAGTTTGATATATGAATGAGAAAGTATGCAAAGTTGTGCATTTTGGTAAAGTTGATTAGAAAAGTCATTTTGAGAGTTAGAAATATGTTTATTAAGATTTTTTGTGGAGCACATTCTATAGTTCTCTATTTGTTTGTTTGAGGTACCCCTAATAGACCTCATGCAGAGACTTGAGCTGTAGTGCTGCGCTTGACTTCATCGCAAGTGTAACAAAGAGACTGCTGTGCCGTGCACGGCTCCAGGGCATATCAATGACAAACATAACATACAGCAATAATGTGAACAGATATTGAATCTTTTTGCAATAACATTTTGTTTAATTGGTTGTATGCCATAACCTGAACTGGATGTTAAACATAAAAATGCATGTTAATCTCTTGTCTGATGTATAGTCAATGTGTAATTAAGTCTGATTGTAACTCCCAAGTTGGAATGCTGATTTAACAGACATTGTTATTGAAGCAAGATTTAAGAAGATTTCATCTAGTTCAGAGTTCAATTATTACTATAGGGCAGATGTGTAGTTTACTAGTAACATACGTATCGACCACACTCTCGTAAGGGATGTTGGGGACAAAAGATACGTTTTAGGGAGAATCCCCGTCTGCGCAATTCAGATAAGATGGTGTTGGTGGGAATAATCGAGATGGCACACACTGTGAAGCAATCATTAAAGTGAAGCACAATGTCTTGGGTTGCATGTTCAGCAACTAGGTGGTCCAGCTGCATCATGGCAAGCTTAGCGATGGTCCTTCATGCAAACAGACAGTGTGTTAGTAATAATCCCCAGCTACAATGCAACACATTGTTTGCAGCTATGTTTGTGTAGGTAGGATGGGCAGCAGAATACCACTATGGGAGGATTGGGGAAGATATTTCGCACTTCAGGGCACAATGAGAGAGAGCCAAAATCCTGGTGGAGAGTGTGGTTCAGTTTCTCCAGTCACGGGTGTTGTTGAGTCACAAGAGGAATGTCCCTTGTGGCCACACTGTGGTAATGTGGGGAATGATAGGAGGCTGGTGAGACAAGGCATAGATGATCCTTTTATGGATGAGATTGAGAGGGTAATTCCAGTTTGAGAGACCACTGTTGTGATTGGAGAGGGACTGCTCGTCACTGCAATTATGATGACCATGGGTGGCTAGGCTGTATGGATGGGATTTTTTGGTGTGTAATGGGTGGCAGCTGTCAAAGTGGAGATATTGTTGGTTGTTGGCAGGTATGATGTGGACAGAGGTACTGATGTAGCCGACCTTGAGGTAGTGGTCGACATCAAGGAAGGAGGCTTGTTACACGGAGAAGGACCCGATGAAACAAATGCGGGAGAAGGTGTTGAGGTTCTGGGGGAATTCTGGATAGGGTGTCCTCATCCTTGGTCTACATCATTGTAACTGATCTTATAAGCTCCTTATCACAAGAAGTGAAATCAAATAAGACAGAAAAATATTTTTATGTTATTCCATCTAAAAATATTAATACATACCCAATGGAGTTTGTATACTGAAAGGTACAAAAATTGATGTTAAAGAGTAATTAGAATAATTTTAGTCAAAAAATAAAGAACACTGTATGTTTTTACGTAAGCTCTGTACTGGTCGTATATAAGATATATCTTAAAAGAATTTTGTCTCATGTCTCTTGCTCTTCTTGTCTGTTGCTCTTCTTGTCTGTTGCTCTTCTTGTCTCTTGCTCCTCTTTCTCTTCTTGTTCTTGTCCCTTGATGTTCTTGTGTATGTGAATTCTGTTCAAAAAGTGACTTTGGACTATTCTTTCATGAAAATTATTCGCCTCCGAGTCTTTTATGAAAATTATTCGCCTCCGTATGATAGTGAAATGCTCATTTTTCATACTCATAATGCTAACAAATCTAATATTTGCAAATAAAATAGGAGAATAAAATCAGTACAACATTTAAAGCGATAGTTAATTAGATTTTTCATGCAGTAACATGTGAGAAAGTCTTTTAAACATAAAACATCAGTGATAGGCTGGGATCCTTTTTTTTAGGGCAAAGAGTCATTAACATAATAGTATTTGATCAGAAAATTTTATTTTCACAGCCAATACAACGAAAATGTGTATACTCTCTGGTCTGGCTTGTGGAGAATTTAAATATTATTTGTGAACTGTAATTTACATGGATGTGGGTTGATGTTAATTAAATGTTGAGGACTTTTATATAAGAAAGTGACTAATAAATTACCAACAAGGATAGATTAAAATAGGTCCCCCGTCTTATTTTTAAGAAGTTACCCCACATGTGGCACTATACTTCACACAACTAGCCAGGCCATCTCACAACAGTGAGAAATAAATTACAACAACAACAAAAGGTAACACCATATCATGAAGGTATCATCAGTGAATCTGAACTAGGTGAGAGGTTTGGAAACGACAGGGGAGTGCAGCTCTAGTGAGAGAGAGGGTACGACAGGAACTGCACATGAAGTCCACAAAATTACTATCACTGCATCTGAAGATCTCTTCAGAACTCTCAGCATTATCCTGGGATTGGATTGGGTAGACAACGCCACCTGGGTGGTTGCTGACTGGTCAAAACAACATTTGAAGGTTCGCCAAATGTCAAAGTATTCTCGTCTCGAGGCCCAGCCTCAAGAATGGAGTGCGCCACGTTGATGCACTGTGTTTAATCTCACAGACAGAATTGTGGACAATGCAGCTGTTGCAGTGCTCGAGAAAAGTTTGAACTATGCACCAACACCACAAACAGCTCCAATCTGAGGTGTTGTAGCTGGCATAGAACAGGCAATTTTGAATTTTTCCAGTGATGTTGCAGAAGATACACCTGCTGAATTTTAACACGAGCCCCACCAAGAAAGTTCAACATCAGCTCAGCAGAAAGTGAGACTCTGCAACCCTTGAGAGCAGACAAAGAACTCGTCATTTTACTTGCCAACAATAGGAACACCATTATCCTTTTATCACGAGTTGAATACTACAGCAAGATTTAAGTGCTGCTCAACGATCCTGCCTATTGCAAGCTAAGAGAGGATCTGGCTGGAAAAATCCTGAGAAAAACATTAGATCTTCTCAGGAAGAGTTCTATTCCTTCTAAAGTGACTAAGAGCCTACACCAACAGGCTGCAGTTCCCCCAAGACTGTACAGACTACCCAAGATACATAAGGATGGGATTCCTCTTTGCCCAGTAGTGAGCAACATTGGAGCTCCTACCTATTTTCAGGCCAAACATCTCACTAAACTGTAGGGACCTCTTTTATGCAAGAGTGATCACCTATCTGGAATTCAGAGGTCTGTACGCACTTAAGCTACAAGTGTTGCATATTTTGGTAAGTATTTTGATGTCATACCTTTATTTACAAAAGTATCTTTGCAGTACTTGTGAGAGCTTATCAGCAGCCACTTTGAGAAAGACGTGGCATTATTTAAACATGTGCTTACCTCAACTTTGTTCTTATTCAGTGACCAGTATTTTGAACAACTGGATGGTGTCACCATGGGATGTCCTCTGTCTCTCACCGTGGCCAACTGTTTTATGGAAGATTTTGAGGAAAAAGCACTGCAGTCGGCAAGTCTCAAACCTTCCTGCTTCTGGCAGTATGTAGCTGATACTTTTGTGCTGCAGCCCCATGGAATAGAGACATTACCTGTATTTCTCTGGTATCTGAACTCACTCCATCCCAATGTACAATTCACAATGGAAGTGGAAAAGGATGGCATTTTGCCATTCCTGGACATCATAGTCAGAAGAAAAGCCTCTATCGCAAATCAACTCATACGGAGCTATATTTGCAGGCCACAAGTTATCATCAGCCCGTGCAGCACAATAGTGGTGTATAGAGCACATGTGATTTCAGATGACGACAGTCTACCTGGTGAGCTACAACACCTAAGAACAGTATTTCAAGAGAATGGCTATTCCGATGGGCAGATAGGCCATGCATTTCATTCTAAGCAAACTCAAAGCAGGGATGTAAATGAAGATGCAGAGGCAACCACTGCAATGAAGTTCTTGCCCCATTTTGGTGGCATGGAGCGATATACTTGGTTTGAAATTAATGACTGAACACGAGAAGTGTTTGGCCATATACGTCCACTAACTATGGATCGTCGGCACCTCTTTTCTAGCCGTGATCATCTAAAAAACATAAATCATAAAATATTAATAACGAAGTGACATGGAGGGTCAAAATTTAGAAATGAAATTCATAGTAAAGTTAACTTTGACTACATTATAAGCAATTAAGGTACATTTTAACATAGATTCATACAGAGAGTCAGGACAATGTGTCCGTATCTAATCAGAGTGGGAACAGAACAGAACAAAAACCAGCGGATGCTAGACAAAACAATTAGACATAAAAATTACTAACAAAATTAAACAGGGGTTGTACGTTAGCAGATACATTGATAAGTACACACAGATAAAACTTGGCCATCACATCCAATCCTGGTACTGCTGATCCCCCCAAAAAAAATTTTGGAGTACACTCTTGTCACTCAGTATTATCCTGATCTTGAACGTATTAATCAGCTGCTTCAACAAGGCTATGACTTCCAAAAATTGTGCACTGAAATGAGTTCCATTCTGTCTGACGTTTTTCCGATTACACCTAGGGTAGCTTCTTGTTGCCTGCCTCCTCCCATCCCTCCTCGAATCTCCGCAATAGCATAATCAGACCCCAAGCACCTTTTTTACCCATTTCCCGATCCCTGTGACCATTCACACTGTAGCACTTGACATAGGGTACCCTCTTACCACCACCTATATGTTGGTGGTCTTGAGGTTCACCACACACACATACCTCATTTTCTGAAATGTATCCCTATTTCTTAATGTTTGTCTTACACGAAGATATTGCAGTTCTCAGTCTATTGAAGACCTTCAATGTCTTGTATGTGAGGCAGTGACCTGCAGCAGTTTCTTCTTTGGGGTCATCTCAATATTCCTCTGATGATGAACTATGCCAGAGTTGTATTCTGTGCATTGCAGGTAGTGTTGGAATTGGTTGTGTTGTCTAGAGGAAACTTTTTCTCGATTTCAGTCTTGGTGATTTATGTTCTTGTACAAACAGGGGATGTCTTGGGTCTGTCTCCTGCTTCTTTCTTTCCATTTCAGCTGCAGTTCTCCTTCAGATATCTGGAGGTGATGTGCCCAAGAGATAGTAGATTTTGTTGACTGGGTTTGCCTGCAGACTGCCTGTCACAGTGTGTCCTCTTTCATTAAGGTCAATATTTACCTGAGCATGGTGAAGGAAGCTCTGAATACGATGCAGACCTGGCTAGATCTGTTCAATACTAGAGTATCTGTGGCAAGACTCACACAATCACTATCTGACAGCACAGGGGATGCCAGAGTAGCAGGCAACAGCACTGCAGGAAGGAAGTATACGGGCAGTTGAGGCCTACAATGCTACCCTCACAATAATTCCTGGCTGGCACACAAGCTCCAGAAGGAATTAACAGCACAGCTAAAACAAATATTTACACCAAATTAGCAGAGCTTATCATTATTCTATCAAGCTACAATGGTAAGAATGAGCACTGATAGAGCCTGACTCCATCTGTTAATTCAAGTTCTGGTGACAAGTATCAGCGCATGGTACAAATGTTTTGTAGTCCACCCTCACCCAATGAAGTGGGAAGCTCTGCAGTAGTTTTTACAGATAGGAACACGAGAGGTGATACTAAACCAAAGAAAGGGAAGTTACTTATTATTGTCAGCAGATGAACTCCATTGTTACCAGACAGACTGGGTCACAATATGCCTGACACAAGTCATCCAGACCAACACAAATAAATGCAAGGTAAAGTTGCTTTTAGGAAAAGCAAGAGTAGGAGGATGCCCATGGAATACCCTAATGCTGCACCTTTACTTCCAAATCGCCGACGTGTGTTGGAGCAATTCCACGTTCAAGCCCGAAATAGTTATCATAAACTGCTATGAGTAGGGTTGAGCTAAAGGGATAATGAGACTAGAGCTAAGAGATAATAGGTTGCTGATCAATGGCACGACTAATGACATCTCAGGAGGTGCTTTTCATCTCCCAGCCACAACCACTGACACTACTATAATGAATGTGACAAACCCATTGTTATATTGGCCAGATAAACTATTGGAAGTTCTTCTAGGCCTGAAGACTGAGTTAATATTAGAAGTTAATGTAGAAGTTAATATATTAGGCAGAGAATGATCACTTTGGTTCACGGTGGGCTAGAGTAAGTCAGAGTATATTGTACATTTATGCCAAACCAAGAAATGTGCTGATAGATTTTCCCAGAAATGGAAACTGACATCAATTCAGTGGACAGGTTTTCCCAATAGGTAGAAGAGTGTTGCGTCACTGTTTGGCCTGGCTTAGCGAACGGCTCTTGTGACTGAATTAGCAAAACATCTTAAGGAAAGTGTGACAAAGCAAGCTGGGATCTCTTTAGTTCCTCTCTTATTTTGCCATCTGCCTCCTTAAATGCATTTTATTTTCATTTTCACCTAATTACCACTAACAGGCACGAGTATAATCTGCATTTCTGTAAAAGAGAAAGGTTGGTGCTCGGTCTTAAGGAAAACAGCACCAGCTCTAATAGTCTTGTGTATGTAATTTATTTCCTAATTTATTTTGACATTCCTAGTTAATATCTTTTGCTATAGGGTTAAATCAGTAATTCTGTACTAATTATAAACATTTGCAAGAAAAACTACTAGGATTCTTAAAGTATTTATTTAGCTCTATTCGAAAACATATTAACAAAGGCAGCCCTTAATTAATTCCAAAATAATTACCACTTTTGTCAAAAGTATTGTTTGTGTAACAATATCTATTAATTTCATTATTTAAACAAATAATCTGGTATGTCCTCTGTGGATGAAGGAACTGTTAGAAAGAAGGAATTTAATTGAATGAGTTATGTTTTAATTGTAATTTCTGGAACTTAAACATCAAACAACGTATAGCTTCAGTGCCTATTATTGTGACGATATAAAAAGGACCAATTTTTTATCCCGACACAGTCAGTCCACAGCCGATTTTCAGACAGGAATTATGTATTGGTTAAATTAACAACAATGCATCATCTTAACAGTGGAATAAGTGTAACACAAATAGGCCATGTGTTACAATAATTGATGACAATGTCTGTTCAGTTTATTTGAGAAATAGCGTCACACGTACCATATTATTCTGCAAGAACTGTGAACTGTGTGGTTAGGTTTTTACTGCTCAAAAATGTTCAACAGCAAACTATTGTAGCAGTATGCCGATGTTGCCTGCAACCTATTAATGAGGCTTATCAACATTTACCAATAGTGAACTGGCCATATAATTGTGTAATATTGGGGGGTGGGGTGATCAGTGAAATTAAAGAACAGTCAAACACAATTGTGCAACTGTCAGCTACATCATTTACAGTATTCATTGTTGAACTTCCATCACCCACTTTTCAGCCAGTATAACAATGCAGTACGTCGACACCAGGACGATCAACGAAGAACTAAGCAGCTAAACATCACGAAGGTATTGCAAGATGCCTCAGTCACTAGGTGGCCTAGTGCAAGAACCAGTATTCATTGAGGTGACAATGCAGAAGACATTGGCCAGCTCCTCTTAAAGGAAGTGTTGCTACTTCTGAAACTTGCCTATTGAATGCAAATATTGCACGACATTTAAATGGTTGCAGTTCAGCACATATGTCTGTTATTGAGACTTCCTGAATGTGGAACATCATTCATGCCAGAACAACCCTCCTTGAAATAAGAAAACCCTTTTCCAACATGTTTTCCCAAAAGCATTCACTCCACTCATTATACAAAGGTGCTGAGCTGCCTCTCTTGCCTTCTCCCCTCTATTAAACCCATAGTGAATAATATGTCTCAAATGTTTGACCTTTTTCCACTTGAAACTCTATTTTACAACTCTTGAACAATGCTCATAAGTTTCAAGCATGCAAAATCCTATATCTGACTGCAAGAAAAATTCTAGAACCGCAAGTAAGAAAATGGCAGCTGATGATAAACTCATAGCACCACACTGCTTTCGCCTGGTCACATGGCACCTGGCATTAGGTGGCAGGTGCCATTTGGCTGATAGACAATAAGCCACTGTAGGGCAAGGAAACTCCTTATCATAAACTGTTGTGATTTTGATGCCGCCACGATCTGTTTGGCAGGATTGTTCTAGAAATTTTTGCTATTACTGGTGCGCTAGACAGTGGAGTGAATTATCTTTGAGGTTCTATCATACAAAACTTTAACAGACACCCAAAATATATGCTTTTTCATGCTTTCCCAGTGGATCTGTTGCAAATATGCTTCTCGGGTTTGCCACCAGATCGTATTGTGTAACTCGCACAATATTTCATCGATGCAACCACTCGACATTATCAGGTGGTCGTAGCAGCTGCTGTCACTGCTGCAAGGCGTGACTGATGATAATTGTGCAGCGGAGTTGAAATTTATCATGCCAGGAGCAGCCAATACGCGGGAAGACACTTGTAGTTGGAGGAAAGCGGTGCTCCTAGTACCCCTGCAGGGAGCTGCAGAAAGGCCATCTGTGCGTTCACTATGGGCAATGACTGTGCTGCCATGCACTTCTGTTATTAATGGCTGAATTAAATCTCAGTAGTGGGTTGTGTTGCATGATGAATTAGAAGTTCTTGTTTTTCCTGTTTTGATTTAATGGCAGCCAGTGCTGGACTAAAGGCGGCACTTAGTTGAAAACCTGCATCCCTGTTGATAAGATTGTGCACCATACGGATATGTATGGCCTCCTTAACAACACAGTCCCAGAAAGATGATTCTTGGGATAAAATTTCAGTCTTTTCATAACATACAATGCCTCGTGCCCAGGCATGTATGACGATGGAGTTCGACGCAACATTCTCACACGGTTCATCATGTCTGCCCAATATCAGATTTTCCACATTGGCATGGGGTTTTATACATGCCACGTTTCCTAAGGCCAGGGTCATCTTTGACAGAGCACAGTAAATTTCCCAATTTTGCTGGTGGCCGGAAAACACACCTGATGTCATGCCTATTTGAAGATTTTTTCTATTCTCGAAGAGATGCCGCCAAAATGGGACAAGAACTTCATTGCAGTGGGTGCCTCTGCATCTTCATTTACATCCCTGCTTTGAGTTTGCTTAGAATGAAATGCATGGCCTATCTGCCTATCGGAATAGCCATTCTGTTGGAATACTGTTCTTAGGTGTTGTAGCTCACCAGGTAGACTGTCGTCATCTGAAATCACATATGCTCTATACACCACTATTGTGCTGCACAGGCTGATGATAACTTGTGGCCTGCAAATATAGCTCCGTATGAGTTGATTTGCGATAGAGGATTTTCTTCTGACTATGATGTCCAGGAATGGCAAAATGCCATCCTTTTCCACTTCCATTGTGAATTGTATATTGGGATGGAACGAGCTCAGATACCAGAGAAATACAGGTAATGTCTCTATTCCATGGGGCTGCAGCACAAAAGTATCAGCTACATACTGCCAGAAGCAGGAAGGTTTGAGACTTGCCGACTGCAGTGCTTTTTCCTCAAAATCTTCCATAAAACAGTTGGCCACCGTGGGAGACAGAGGACTTCCCATGGTGACACCATCCAGTTGTTCAAAATACTGGTCACTGAATAAGAACAAAGTTGAGGTAAGCACATGTTTAAATAATGCCACGTCTTTCTCAAAGTGGCTGCTGATAAGCTCTCACAAGTACTGCAAAGGTACTTTTGTAAATAAAGGTATGACATCAAAATACTTACCAAAATATGCGACACTTGTAGCTTAAGTGCGTTCAGGCCTCTGAATTCCAGATAAGGTGATCACTCTTGCCTAAAAGAGGTCCCTACAGTTTAGTGAGATGTTTGGCCTGAAAATAGGTAGGAGCTCCAATGTTGCTCACTACTGGGCAAAGAGGAATCCCATCCTTATGTATCTTGGGTAGTCTGTACAGTCTTGGGGGAACTGCAGCCTGTTGGTGTAGGCTCTTAGTCACTTTAGAAGGAATAGAACTCTTCCTGAGAAGATATAATGTTTTTCTCAGGATTTTTCCAGCCAGATCCTCTCTTAGCTTGCAATAGGCAGGATCGTTGAGCAGCACTTAAATCTTGCTGTAGTATTCAACTCGTGATAAAAGGACAATGGTGTTCCTATTGTTGGCAGGTAAAATGACGAGTTGTTTGTCTGCTTTCAAGTGTTGCAGAGTCTCACTTTCTGCTGAGCTGATGTTGAACTTTCTTGGTGGGGCTCGTGTTAAAATTCAGCAGGTGTATCTTCTGCAACATCACTGGAAAAATTCAAAATTGCCTGTTCTATGCCAGCTACGACACCTCAGATTGGAGCTGTTTGTGGTGTTGGTGCATAGTTCAAACCTTTCTCGAGCACTGCAACAGCTGCATTGTCCACAATTCTGTCTGTGAGATTAAACACAGTGCATCAACGTGGCGCTCTCCATTCTTGTGGCTGGGCCTCGAGACGAGAATACTTTGACATTTGGCGAACCTTCACATGTTGTTTTGACTAGTCAGCAACCACCCAGGTGGCGTTGTCTACCCAATCCAATCCCAGGATAATGCTGAGAGTTCTGAAGAGATCTTCAGATGCAGTGATAGTAATTTTGTGGACTTCATGTGCAGATCCTGTCGTACCCTCTCTCTCACTAGAGCTGCACTCCCCTGTCGTTTCCAAACCTCTCACCTAGTTCAGATTCACTGATGATACCTTCATGATATGGTGTTACCTTTTGTTGTTGTTGTGATTTATTTCTCACTGTTGTGAGATGGCCTGGCTAGTTGTGTGAAGTATAGTGCCACATGTGGGGTAACTTCTTAAAAATAAGATGGGGGACCTATTTTAATCTATCCTTGTTGGTAATTTATTAGTCACTTTCTTATATAAAAGTCCTCAACATTTAATTAACATCAACCCACATCCATGTAAATTACAGTTCACAAATAATATTTAAATTCTCCACGAGCCAGACCAGAGAGTATACACATTTTCGTTGTATTGGCTGTGACAATAAAATTTTCTGATTAAATACTATTATGATAATGACTCTTTGCCCTAAAAAAAAAGGATCCCAGCCTATCACTGATGTTTTATGTTTAAAAGACTTTCTCCCATGTTACTGCATGAAAAATCTAATTAACTATCACTTTAAATGTTGTACTGATTTTATTCTCCTATTTTATTTGCAAATATTAGATTTGTTAGCAGTATGAGTATGAAAAATGAGCATTTCACTATCATACGGAGGCGAATAATTTTCATGAAAGATTCGGAGGCGAATAATTCTCATGAAAGAATAGTCCAAAGTCACTTTTTGAACAGAATTCACATACACAAGAACATCAAGGGACAAGAAGAAGAAGAGAAAGAGGAGCAAGAGACAAGAAGAGCAACAGACAAGAAGAGCAACAGACAAGAAGGGCAACAGACAAGAAGGGCAACAGACAAGAAGGGCAAGAGACATGAGACAAAATTCTTTTAAGATATATCTTATATACTACTAGTACAGAGCTTACGTAAAAACATACAGTGTTCTTTGTTTTTTGACTAAAATTATTCTAATTACTCTTTAACATCAATTTTTGTACCTTTCAGTATACAAACTCCATTGGGTATGTATTAATATTTTTAGATGGAATAACATAAAAATATTTTTCTGTCTTATTTGATTTCACTTCTTGTGATAAGGAGCTTATAAGATCAGTTACAATGATGTAGGCCAAGAATGAGGACACACTATCCAGAATTCCCCCAGAACCTCAACACCTTCTCCCGCATTTGTTTCATCTGGTCCTTCTCTGTGTAACAAGCCTCCTTCCTTGATGTCGACCACTACCTCAAGGTCGGCTACGTCAGTACCTCTGTCCACATCAAACCTGCCAACAACCAACAATATCTCCACTTTGACAGCTGCCACCCATTACACACCAAAAAATCCCGTCCATACAGCCTAGCCACCCATTGTCATCATAATTGCAGTTACGAGCAGTCCCTCTCCAATCACAACAGTGGTCTCTCAAACTGGAATTACCCTCTCAATCTCATCCAGAAAAGGATCATCTATGCCTTGTCTCAACAGCCTCCTATCATTCCCCACATTACGACAGTGTGGCCACAAGGGACATTCCTCTTGTGACTCAATAACACCCGTGACTGGAGAAACTGAACCACACTCTCCACCAGGATTTTGGCTCTCTCTCATTGTGTCCTGAAGTGCGAAATATCTTCCCCAATCGTCCCATAGTGGTATTCTGCTGCCCATCCTACCTACACAAACATAGCTGCAAACAATGTGTTGCATTGTAGCTGAGGATTATTACTAACACACTGTCTGTTCGCATGAAGGACCATCGCTAAGCTTGCCATGATTCAGCTAGACCACCTAGTTGCTGAACATGCAACCCAAGACATTGTGCTTCACTTTAATGATTGCTTCACAGTGTGTGCCATCTCGATTATTCCCCCAACAGCATCTTATCTGAATTGCGCAGATGGGGATTCTCCCTAAAACGTATCTTTTGTCCCCAACATCCCTTACGAGAGTTTGGTCGATACGTATGTTACCAGTAAACTACACATCTGCCCTATAGTAATAATTGAACTCTGAACTAGATGAAATCTTCTTAAATCTTGCTTCAATAACAATGTCTGTTAAATCAGCATTCCAACTTGGGAGTTACAATCAGACTTAATTACACATTGACTATACATCAGACAAGAGATTAACATGCATTTTTATGTTTAACGTCCAGTTCAGGTTATGGCATTCAACCAATTAAACAAAATGTTATTGCAAAAAGATTCAATATCTGTTCACATTATTGCTGTATGTTATGTTAGTCATTGATATGCCCTGGAGCCGTACACGGCACAGCAGTCTCTATGTTACACTTGCAATGAAGTCAAGCGCAGCACTACAGCTCAAGTCTCTGCATGAAGTCTATTAGGGGTACCTCAAACAAACAAATAGAGAACAATAGAATGTGCTCCACAAAAAATCTTAATACATAATAAACATATTTCTAACTCTCAAAATGACTTTTCTAGTCAACTTTACCAAAATGCACAACTTTGCATACTTTCTCATTCATATATTCATTTCCAGATATGGAAATTTCTATTAACCACATTGTTTCCTTTTTTGAAATTCTTATCAATAAAATTGCTGGAAATCTCATACCCTCTAGCCTCAGTTTTCAATCTTGCCAGTGCACCTTCAAGTCCTTCCCTCTTCTTTCTCCCCCCCACCCCTCCACCTGTAACATAACCATATTTATATGGGAAAATATGCCTCCGGTAGCTCACCTCCACGTCGAATCTGGCTGAAAAATGGTTGTCTAAAATAGGCTATTTTAAATGATGAGTTCTATGCCAGGTTTGCAGTACATACACTTTAATTGCACTTACATGCTGAATAACCTACTGCTTATGCCCATATTGAGTCTCATCTATTGTAATTTATACACAGATAAATGGTTAGTCACATACTAGACTCAATTGACGTTCTATGATGATGATCATTGTTCAAGTGCAGTAACCTAACATCGACGTACTGATTCACAACCAAAGAATGGCAAATAAATCATTAACACACTTGCCACTTACCATTATCCTTCCAAGTAGACAGTCATATGAAAATGAAAATTATGTGCACAGTAATTTTAAGTTGGAGATAACAGTTCAATCTGACCCAGTTGTCACAGTAGACGATCGTTATTGAAGTTTCACACAGGCCTTAATAATAATTACACATTTCTGTCCAATTAATCATCAGAAACAATCACTAAATTTAAGAACAAACGTCCAGATGTGAAATTCAGATAAAACTTGGCACACTGTACTAGTTGCAGTTTGTGCTAACTTGTCTGTGGTACATTTCCCCGTACCTGTGGACATAGATCTCTCACATTCCATAACCTCCCACAAACTCACTAACGTGGATTCCATCAGCCTCTCTTTTATAAGATCACAATAATCAGAACTACATTTACTTATTATTGTTCACTGGCTTTTTACAAATTATAAGTAAATATTAACATTCCTCGTTAACTGAACAGTGAACTTTTAGATGCAATAATGATTGCTATTGAATTACAATGTTTAGTTTGTAAAAAGTATGGTATATTTCAGTAAAAATGTTTTAACTATGAATGCTAATTACTCTGAAACTAAACAAGAGCATAAGTTGCTAATGTATTTTCGATATTAGCTGTATGAATGCTACAGCTCTTTTCATAGATTTTTCATCTCCGTTATTAGGAAGTTAGCAATTAGGTATATGTTTACACACAAATAATAATAGGTAAGTTTTATATTACAAGTATTTGTGATTAGCACAGTATTATGTAAACTAATCATACTTGAGTTTCTTGCTAACCAAAATAATGTAATGGATAATAAAGATGAATTAGCCAATCCCTGACTTAATATTCAAGGTTTTTGGTACTGTGCGTGTCATAAAAATAACACTACTGAAGATATTTGCATAAAAATTAAAAATCTGGGAGGGAAGAATAGCACAACAGTTGAATGGAATCCACCTGCTTTGTTACACCTCCTGATGCACCTAGCATTCTCTACGGACCTGCATTCTCAACACAGGCAGCACTGGCATCTCCCTCCTCCCAACACCCATACCCATACCCATACCTATACCCATACCCATACCCTGTTATCCCTCCCCATCCCTGCCACATAACTCCTCCTTACCCACACCAGCCGACAGCTGCTCATGTCACACACAGTTGCAGTCTGGACTTAGTGTGTGTGAATTAGCACGTGTGAATGCATGAGACATCTACTTCTGATGGACTTTGTCCAAAAGCTTAAATATCTCTAGTATTCTCTTTCTTTGTGCCTGTCTGTGACTAAATGCATCTTCTATATGGGCATAACAATCTACCCTTTCAGTATTGTTATTCCATTCTGGACTTGCCATTGTTTAAATTGATCAAAAACAAATCATAGTCAACATACAACTTCATTCTAATCCTGGTAGTGTATAATTTCTCCTTGCAAGGGGAGTAGAGGTAGAGGTAAAATGTTTCCAGCCACCAGGCTGTGTACAGATGTCCTCCTCTCTAATGGATTGAGGATATTTGTCACTCTACAGTGATCTGTCTTTCAGAGAGGGATGTTAAGGCCTGCAGTCCCCATGCTACTCATCAGGATTGCATCAGTGGATTTCACTTTCTCCCATATCCCTATCGCTAGTAACACGAACTTGCCACGTCACTGAAGACTTCAGGGTTGTGCGGCCACATAATTCTATCACGACAAATGTGCGACCGTATTCTATAGCAGGGGTGAGCAGACATCGCACACAACTCGTATTGCACATGAACATTGGTCCTGTGCAAGAGTAGATTCGGTATCAGGCCCTGAAGCGTGGGGACAGCTCTCGGGCTGCAACAATGGAGCACGGGACATAGCTGTCGAAGATGATGAGAAGCAGCTACTGGTCAGCATAAATCATATTGCATGCAACAGAAAATGCATTGTCAATTGAATAAATGGAGAAGTGGGTACGTAACGTTTAAAAAGGATTAGAAGTATGTAAATTTTTCTTCGTGCAGAATAATGAAAATTGAAAATATTGAATATGTGGTCACATACTTGCTGTCATTGGAAGTTTGGAAAAGAATGACATTATAACAATTTTCACACAGATGTGTTCAGCTTATTTTCAGAATCTGAATGCTTGTGAAAATTAACTGACCTTAAAAAGAGCATTCAGAAGACACCTGATGAATCTAATGTAAGTTACTTTCATCACGAGAGGTGTATAACTATCTTTCGGCGTGTCTCTCATATAAAGGATGTACAAGGGCCATTCAATAAGGAATGCAGCACTTTTTTTTTTTTTTTTTTTAAAAAAAAGCAGGTTTATTCATTGTTCCAATATTATTCATCACTCTTTTAGCTACAAAACTTTAAATTTTAACATAATCTCCATTCATTCCAGTGGCCTTATGCATTTTATTGGGAGGGCCTGAACGCCTAGATGGTACCACTTCACCGGTCAGTGTCAGAGCCACCGTCTTGCTGCATCAATAACCTCCCCATCATCCTTACACTGCTCCCTGTTGTGTGCATTGTTCGTTGGACCAAACAGATGAAAATTGGCGGGTGTGAGATCCAGTCTGTTGGATGGATGAGGAAGAACAGTCCAATGATGTTTTATGAGCACTTCTCAGGTGCACAGGCTTGTGAGGCCTTTCATTTTCATAGAGGAGTAGGAGAAGTTCATTTGAATTTTTTTGGTGATAAACACAATGAAAATTATTCCATTCCATTGTGGCAGGGTATTACAGCAACAACTTTTGAATTAGTCCAAGACTGTTTTTATTCTGTAAGAACACACTGAAGTCGTTCCTCCAGTTTCTGAGGGTAGTACAGTACACTTCAGAGATGATCAAACAGCATAACCCCTTCAGAGTCACAGAAGACTATTAGCATGACTTTACTGGCTGAAGGTGTGGCTTTGAACTTTTTCTTTGTGGGAGAGGTGATGTGGCGCCTCTCTATGGATTGTTGTTTTGTTTCCAGTTACCCATGTTTCATTGCAAGTGATTATATGTAACAAAAAATTGTCACTATCGGACCTGTAACATGCAAGCAACCCCCACAGATGGTCCTTCATAGCTCTTTACAATCTTCTATCAGGTGGTGAGGAACCCAGCAGGAACACACCCTAGAGTACCCCAACTATTGGATAAATGAGTCAGCAGCACCAACAGACATCGAGTTTAGTAACGAGGTATTAGATCATGATGTGTCAGTCACCTGGAATGAGTGTATCTGCTCGTTCCAACATGCAGGACTCACTGCTGTGTTCAGCCGACTGGCACCTGGGAGATCATACAGGTTTGTGTGTCCTGGTTACGGTGATGAAAGATGCCTCGGCCACTGACTCCCTATGCTTTTGTACACTGCCAGGTCTCCATAGAAATTCTGTGAGTGTCTATGAATATCAGCGATGCCCTGGTTTTCCATCAAAAGAAACTCAATGACTGCTCTCTGCTTGGACGCATCACCATTACAGACACCATTTTGAAGACTACATATAGTGCCACCATCTATCAGAACTTCATGAAACTACAGGGGCTGAAGTGAGAATATTCCATGATCTTTCACAACCAATTATAAATTTACTTCATCAGAAATTGGCAGAGCAAAGAAGTGTGTTGCTTTACTTATTGAACACCTCTCATATTATTTTATGCACAGTGTTTTCAGTTTTTCTGGACAACAGTAAGCAAAGTCCAGCAGTTTGTACAAGTTGTACGATTGCACATAACATAGCAAGAGTTGGAAAACACTTTGGCAACCTTGAATTCATAAAAGAGTGGATCAGTGATGCTGCAGATCTTTTGTACCCAAATGTATGTTAATCAGTTTTGAGCATCTAGCCTTTCTTGGAGGACTGCGCCTCTCTGCATAAGTACCTTGGCTGGTGATGTTCACCAGCAATTAATAAATAAAGTGCAGGACTTGATTGCATTTTCCTCACACTTGAGTCCACAGACTTTCCAGATATTGCACAATTAGTGATTTATGTTGGATTGTTTAGAAATATCTCTAAAGAGCATTAACATTGATGCTGACATCCTACAAGCTCTCAAAGGCGCTACCAGTTTACAGTGGGAATTTTGGCATCAGTGACAACAGACAGCACCTACAATGAAAGGGAGCAAATGGGATTTGTTGAATTACTAAGAAAAAGGCTGCAGCACACAGAAGAATCATTGTATAACTTCACTGCATTTGCACCAAACGATAGTCTGCGTAGAAGCAACAAAATTTTTGACATATCGACGGTTCCATAAATATTAAGCTGAATTTGGAGAAGAGTAATGTGACATACCATACCACAGTGAAGTCAGCGGGCTTAACAGCAGCAATGCACCATAAAGATTTTTGGAATTGAGAATGCCAATAAATCAGTTTTTAGAGAACAAAAAACAAAGCATGTCCCTTAATTAGGAGGTGCAGAGTGGGTGGCTGATCTTGCATTTTTAGTGGATATTCAGTACATATGAGTACTCTGAACACTAGTTTGCAAAGCGAAAATCAAAAACACATTGTAGTGTGAGAAGGACAGCTTGTACCTTGTACCAGGACACAGTACATTTCTCTACTCTGTCTTCTGTCTATGAAAAGAATTACAAGGAGTAAGTATCTCGAATTAATACAATAAAACAGGAATTTCTCAAGCAATCTGGACACAAAACTTACCACAGCAAGAGAGTCCTAGACTTCATTGTGCAGCAGTGAAAATACAAGTAATGTCATTGGTGGCTCAACATGAGTTTGAGAGAGATTTTTTCTTTGTTATGAACATTAATAAATCACAGTTAAGACCAAAACCAATGATAAAAATTCATGTAACTGTTTGTGTTTGTCTGCAGATAGAAATTTTGTAATGATTGTTAACCTCATTGTAAATTCAATTTGTGAGAATTAAATAAAATGGATCTTAATACTCTTTCAGGTGTCCTATTAAATCCTGCTCCCTCATTTAATAAGGGAAGCCAGGAAATAGTAAACAAATGTAATGCATTACAGAGGAAGAAAGCATGAAGATTGTAGGGGAATAGTGTGGAGGGGAGAGGAGAAAAGCAGGCAGCTGGCCGGCTTGCTCACAAGCCTTCACATGAGCAGGATTCCTGCCTGCCCGTTCTACAGCTTGGCCAAGTGTATACTAATGACAGCAACACTGTGTGATACTGTGCTTCAGCTGACAGCAACTGAAGTTAACCCTATACACCGTTGCCCAAAATATAAATTTTCCAGCCACATTATTTGCCTCTATGCAGGGGGTGATAGGGGGGGGGGGGTGTAGTGGTGGTGGGGATCGATAGAAAGAGAAAGAAAGATGTCCTGGGCATATTTCACCTCAAGATAGTTCCAAAGTCCACTTAGCTTTTCAATTACTTAAGTCAGTTTGTCACACTATGAGGGTAGTCTGAAAATTTTCTTACCTAACAAGGAAAGACTTTTTTCTTCAATTTTTTTTATTTTATTTTTCAACATAATCTCCTTGTAGGTCAACATACTTCTTGCAGCGATGCTCTCACCTCTTTAATCTGTCCAAATAAAACTGTCTTGCTCTGCAATATAATTGTTTAGGATGGTGATGGCCTCTTCATGGAAATTTCTGTCCTCCGAGCTTAACTTTTAGTCGAGGAGAAAAAAAGGTCACTTGGGAGCTAGATCTGGAAAATAAGGAGGGTGATCAAGCAGTTGAAACCACAACTCCTGGATTTTCACCAAGGCAACCACTGACGGGTGTGATAGCACATATGGTGGCACCCAGCATGCACTCAGCTTTGTCATGCCTAAATTTTCAATCAATATGTGACAAACGCATTATTTAGATGTGCTCATAGTGTCTGCTATCTCTACCACCTTAATTAAACAGTTCTCTATCACCATTTGGTGAACTTGAGCAATGTTATTGTCAATGTTGCAATTTTTGGATGTCCTCGAGCTGGTGCAGCCACATTTAAATTCAGCTGCCTGAATTTTCTTGGTAGTAGTGTACTGACTTTCCAAAAAAACTAATTACAACTCTGTGATGTCGTCCAAAAACAAGGCCCCAAAACAAGGTTGGCACCTTGCCACCAAACCACAAATAAGCAGTCACTGCTAGACACAATGACGAAAGAGATATTGGCATAGACATGCCAGTAGGTATGATAACATATCAACAAAGTTAATCAAAAAGTGCTCATGTGAGTTGAGTTCTATTTTAAGTTATTTGTGTAATCAATCTCTTATCAGCACATCATTTCCAGATTGGCTAAAATATGCTGAAGTTGAGCCTGTTTACAAGAAGGGGGATAAAGAGATATCATCAAACTATCAACCAATATCACTTTTGGCAGCTCTCTCAAAAATATTTGGAAAGGTTGTGTTCAAATGTCTCCTTAAGCATCTGACTGCAAATAATATATTGTCCAAGTTACAGTTTGGATTTTCTAAGAGTTCTGATATAGAGAAAACTATTTACACCTACAGTGAGACTGTACTTAATTCATTAGATAATAAATTAGAGGCTACTGGCATTGTCTGTGACCTGTCAAAAGCCTTCCCTGCGTGAACCACAGCATTCTCTTAAGTATATTATGGTGTTTCTTTCAATGTGTGAAGTGGTTTGAGTCTTATCTATCTAATAGGAAACAAATTGTGTCGTTGTGAAATACCTGTGCAGTAAGCAGTCTGTCTTCATCTGACTGGGAATTAATTACATGTGGTGTTCCTCAAGGTTCCACCTTGGGTCTGCTGCTTTTTCTTGTGTACATTAATGACCTCTCATCTGTTACGTTGGCAGATGCTAAGTTTCTTTTGTTTGCAGATGATACAAACATTGCAATAAGTAGCAAATCAATTACAGATTTAAAAACAGCTGCTAATCAAATTTTCACTGATGTTAATAAGTGGTTTAAGGCTAATTCACTATCATTAAACTTTGGAACGGCGTCCAACTTCACCATGGCAACCAGTGGTTCCAAATGGTTCAATAACAGGCCTTGAGAGGGCAACCCATGCTCAACATCAACAAGTTCGCTTCTGAAGCAGAAGTAGTTTCATTTCTCCAATACCTTACTACTACTTGTAACTGAGTAATAGCCTGAATTGTTTATCAACTCTGCATAGAGTATTTCCCTTTTCTTTGAAACTTACAACACAGTCACGATTCGTACAGGAATTTTCATGTTCAGTTACCCTTTGATGGGTGTTTCCAACCCTTAACGTCACTTTTATAGAACTGGGATGAACCACCAAACAGCATAGTGCACAGAAAGTGACCCCTGACTGGCGGAGTAAACAAAGTAATCGCTTTGCACGATGTCTCCATTCAATAATTTCCTGTCAAACAAATCCTTGGGAATAATCCTTTGTTTATAGGGCGTATGCTACGTCTGACTTAACAAAATAAAGGTTTGCATTCAGTTTAATACCTTTTTGTACTATGCAATCTCGAGTTTTTTCGCCGGTTTCCCAAAAGCAGAGATCATCAACAGTAAAGTCTGACTAACTTTCCTGCTGGTTCGCTTGCTGTGGAATTGTTCGTACGTTGGTCATCAATTTCAGGTTCACTAATCTCGAGCTTTTCACCACAATTGCCGCTGCACTGTGAATCACTTGTAGGTTTCAAGTTCTCTATACAGCGATAACTTGCAGCTGCACAGTCTAGTCCTTTGTTAACGAAAAACGTGTGTAACTCTTCGGCCTTTAATCTAACACTTCCTTCCCTCCTCCTCTTTTGCTCAGCAAATTTTATGTAGCCTACGCCACTGAAATGTTTCCTACCGTCAATAGTGACGTTTACTTTATATCAGAACTTCACCACGTTTATATCAGAACTTCACCACGTTAATAAAACAGAGGGAAATATACTCAAACAGTAATAAAAGCACCAAGCTGATAACATACTGCATCAAAGCTTCTGTTTCTATATGTGAAGCGTCCTTGCTTAGCCACACAAAAACGTAGAAGAGGCAGTGCTGTCAGTTAAATGCTGACACCTCCGTCAGTCTACCTCCGATGTCTCTCTCACTAATAAGAATTCCCGCAACCATCGCTTCTTTTTTTTTTGCGCATTATCTTTTTTTTTTTTATTTTTGCAAAAATTTGCCGTCCTGGGCTCATGCGTAAATTCTACGCAGGATATGGTCAGGACCCTATGATGTGGTGCCCAATGCGCAGCGAACAATTTTCGACCGAAGCAGTGGGCGAGTTGAGTCGTTTGTTCGGAAGGGGAGACCGACGCTGTTTGCCCACTTTCGGCCGATGGGCGCCGCGCTGCTATGACAGAATCTAGGCGCAAGCCCTGCAATCTTTCTCAAAGAGTATTACGGAAACTGTTCAATAAAAAAAAATCATTTTTGCGTAAATTATAGCTGTATATATGTCAGCTTCATGGTTATATGCCCATCATTTCGTTAAGGGGCTCCGGAAAGGCTCAAAATCATGAAAAGTTCAAATTTTACTTTTTTGCGTTTTCTGAATCTGCAGACTATTACCTTTTAATAGATATATAATTTATTCAATTCCGAGGACTAAAACTATTTTTAAATTTTTTTTTAAATGTGTTCTACATGGGCATGACCCACTGTGGCGCTGTTAAACTGCTGTCAAATGGTGTTATTATTAACGTCCGTGTTCATCAGGTACATAACGGAGGTGATAAAACCTATTTTCAGAGACATAGCAGCACCTGAACTGTTGAAAAAGTGTATTCACGGAAAACTCAAAACCCCAATGAAAGTGGCCGGCCGAAGTGGCCGTGCGGTTAAAGGCGCTGCAGTCTGGAACCGCAAGACCGCTACGGTCGCGGGTTCGAATCCTGCCTCGTGCATGGATGTTTGTGATGTCCTTAGGTTAGTTAGGTTTAACTAGTTCTAAGTTCTAGGGGACTAATGACCTCGGCAGTTGAGTCCCATAGTGCTCAGAGCCATTTTTGAACCCAATGAAAGTGTAAATAGTGTTATATGGTCGAGAATCCCCAAGACTGTATTTGTTGGAATAGAAACACTTCACTTTGGTGTGTATGATGCTGTTGCGACTTTCAATGATAACAACATTGTAAGGTGTAAGGTATTTAGAAATATGGGAATGAAGATAGGTTCTAACATGGTACGAGCGATGCTTGCTTTAGACAAGGAACGCCTTCGGGCTGCAGACAGGGCTGTAAAGAGTCTAGAAATACAAGCAAGAGTAAACAGGAGGAGGAACTAGAGGAAGCTGGAGGAGGAATTTGCAGAGGATGAAGATAATCCATCCTATGGACCTGGAATGCACTAAAAAGTTAATCCAATCTTTGTCGCTCGATTCCCAAAACTTTTATTTTCTCATACTAATTACATGTTTTCTAAGGATCTTCCAAACATATTTGTTTCAAACTTTCAGTAAATGTTACACAGTACCTTCTGCATAATTTAACACAGCCTTTTTCCAAAAAACTGTATATTTTTGAATATATAAATAAAAAATTGCAAAAAAATGTTGTGAATTTTCATTACAATTGAAAAAAAATCATCTTTAATAACTGAACTAAAATTTTGTAAAATCCCTGTGTTAAGTTGTAGCCCATATTCCAATAAATAATCTGTAAAAAGTTCAACTTCCTACCTCAAATACTTTGTGAGGAAAGATGTAATTTATAAGCGTTATTTTAACATTGCAAGTATAGGGCGTTCCGGAGCCCCTTAATGCATTTAAGTAAGACTCTGCATGAAATTCGAAAAAGTTTGCAATGAAGAATAGGGATCACTATGACTTTGCATTTAGTGCATATCACGTGATATGTTGTTGCGTGTGAAATTTGGCTAACATATTGAATTAGACTTGGGTAGAGGTATCTACGTGCCACCAATCTCGAGAAAACTGATCTGCTATAGCATGCTCATTGGTGATCACACCCACCAGCAGTAAAGCCAGAATGAAGTATCCACAACATTCTTCAGGTTTCTGTGGTTTCAGTTATCAAAGTGGGATTTTCGTAAGTGACCATTTGCAAAGAAGAGCTTTCTTTATATCACCAAGAAATTAATCATTTTGTGTGTGTATAGATCTCCCAGTGGTAGTGTGGACACTTTTTTTCAATAAGTTAACAGAAGTTCTAGATAAAGTCTCAAGTACAAAGGTCAACATAATTCTGTGTGGGGACATTAACATCAATACTAATTTCATAAATGAATCCAGCAGCACCTTCATTAACATCCTTCAAAGTTTTGGCGTGTCACTATTGGTCAATAGTGCAACAAGAGTTATTGGTCAATAGTGCAACAAGAGTTACCACAACGACTTCATCAGTAATTGACCATGTGGCCACAAATATGGACAGGGGAAAAATGTGATGTAGCTGTGAAAGATCTCGGACTATCAGACCATCTCTGTCAAATAACAACAGTAAAGTCAGGCATCGAATCATTTCCTAAACTACAAGCCTATAAACGACATCTATCAGAAATAAAAATAAAAGATTTTTCAAGAGAACTAGAAAAACAAAGCTGGGATGAAGTGTATAAGGAAACCAATGTGAATATGAAATTCTCTAAATTCTCCACATTGTTTAAATTGAACTTTGAAAAGGCATTTCCAAAAGTATGCATGTCTGTATCAAGATCTCACAAAAACTGATGGATAACAGCAGCTATTAAGAAATAGTCCCACACACTTAAAACACCTCAGTTCCACGAGAAAGATTCGAAATGATCCAGAATTCTTAAATTTCTATCATAGCTACAAAAAGATCTATAGGAAGGTGCTGATTGCTGCAAAAAGTCATTTAACGACAAAGTAATATACAATGCACAGAATAAAAGCAAAGTAGTCTGCGATGTTATAAAAAAGGAAACGGAGAGAGGCAAACAAATGCAGAATAACATACTGTTAATGGAGGGGGATAAGGTAATAAATGATCCACAACACTTAGCAAACTATGTAAATCAGCATTTTTCAAGTATTGCAGAGAAGTTACAGCAAAAATTCCCCCAAACAAATGTAACACCTGTAAATAATGTTGCACTAAATACAATGATGTTACTTCCAACCACAGAGAATGAAGTCAATAAAACTGTTCAAAAACTAAAAAATAAAAAGTCAGTAGGCTTAGATGAAGTACCAGTAGAGATTATACAAGGCCCCTTAACAAATATAATAAATGAATCCTTCACGTCAGGGACATTTCCAGAGCAGTTAAAACAGGCAAGTGTTGTACCTTTGCTTAAGAAAGGTAATGCAGATGACATAGAAAATTACTGGTCCATTTCCCTGCTGTCAGCATTCTCAAAAATAATACAAGCAATTATGAAAGACAGATTAATGAATTACCTGAATAAATACAATCTTTTAAGTGAATCACAGTTTGGTTTCTGAAGTGGCAAAAATACGGAGTCAGCCACAGTTGAATACACAAAAGTTGTACTTGATGCTCTTGATAAAGATGAGTGTGTCACAGGCATATTTTTGAATCTTTCTAAGGGGTTTGATACAGTCGACCACAAGATTCTATTAAATAAATTAGAAGCATTAGGAGTAAGAGGGGTAGCTAATGACTGGTTTCAATCATATCTAACAGATAGGATACAAAGAGTAGAGATAACATATACTTCAAATAGATATAAACATTTAGTAAAACACTTATCAGAACCAAAATACATTAATATAGGGGTTCTGCAAGGTAGCATATTAAGACCAATACTGTTCCTGATATACATCAATGACTTTCCCAGTAGTGTTACTCATGGTGAAAAAATCTTCTTCGCTGATGACAGCAATATTGTAGTCACTGAGAAAGCAAGATAACTCCTTGCTGAGAAAGCAAATGAAACTCCCAAGGAAGTTTATGGTTGGTCAGTAAGTAATAAAGTGACATAGAACATAAAGAAAACTAATGCCATGAATTTCAGTTTGAAGAGGAAAAATTACAATGTTAAATTAAATGTAGATGGCACCTCCATAGACTGTGTAAATGCAAAATTTCTAGGATTGACTATTGATTCTCAGTTGTGGATATACAAAGGTACTTGCAAACAGAATGTCATCAGCATGTTGTGCCCTTAGAATCCTATCATCAGTGTGTAACATGCAGTTACATATTATTCATATGTACACTCAATTCTTAGCTATGGCATTCTTGTTTAGGGAACAAATGCATAAAATATGAACACAATTTTCAAACTCCAGAAAAGAGCCATAAGAATAATAACCGAAAATACTAGTCGAACTCATTGTAAAGATCTGTTCAGAACACTGGGGATTTTAACTACTCCATGTGAATACATTTACCAATCAGTTGTACACATCAAAAATAACATTGGTAATTACTGCATAAACAGTTCTGTCCATGACCATGCAACAAGAGATAGATTCAACTTACATTATACCAAGAAACAATAAACATGAAACTCAAAACAGCAGTTTCTACCAAGGAATAAAACTGCACAATAAATTACCAAAAGACATTAAAGAAATTGCGAAAATAGACTTATTTAAAAAGGCAGTTAAAAAGTTCATGTTATGCAATACATTTTATACATTGAAGGATTACCTAGCTAAAACAGACTAGAGGTTTTATAACAAATGTTGTACAAATAAATAATAATAATTGTTATTATAAAATATCTGCCATTCCACATAACACCTTCACTTTATGTTTTTTCCTTCTTTTTTTTCCTTTCCAGAAATACTTACCCCCAAGCTATGCACAGCACAATACTAACACCTCTTCTTCTTTCTGAGCTCAACATCTCACTCATTATGGAGGGATGCTGACTCATTTTTTCAGGATAGCAAAGAGTGAAGTATTAGAAACAATGTGTGTATAGTGTGTGCAGTGACTTATAGTGAGATATGGGTGAACAGTGTGACATTACATTATTTAATAAGTTATTTGTATAAATGTATTGTATAGGAGTAAATCTAATGATTGCCTCTAACTGGAAGTCTGTAAATATATGTGTATAGGAATTACCTTATTTTAAATTAATCTAAATTTGTAAATACTTTGACATTTCCTATATCCTTGTAAAAAGAGATCTATGGATGAATAAAGATACTACTACTACTATCTTATGGTTATTACACAAAACTTCATTATCTAATATGTTATTCCACTAAGGGCCATCGGTAGCTGGTGAAATGAGAGATGCTGTGAGTTTTGGAACAACATAAGTGAAGGCATTACACATTTATTTTTGTACCAATGCTATGTTTTTTCATAAGCTATTGTCCTTACTTTCCTCTCAGTTTCTCACTTAATAAACTTAATAACTCACTGTTTCAGAATTCTGTTGCAATTGTCTGCGCAACATGTTAGTGAGGTGACATTGTGTAAACTCGACTGTGTTGTGGCAGAAGGAGCAGATTCTAACATGGCAACAAGAGGAATGTAGGTTTCACCCAAAATTCGCCATTTTGACGCTTCTCTGGAAGTTACCAATGTTTAACACGCCAGGCGAAAATAAATCGCTGCTTTTGTAGCATTTTCAGTGGAATTCTTTTCAGATACTAACATGCATGTGCGGGCGAGGAGGGGATCCACTTAATATTAACAAAAAAGGTGCGTGTAGACATCAGTTTCGAACCGCACTTCCCCTCCAGCACTCGGTGTGTCCCCTGCTGCCTCTGCCTACAACCCCCACCACTACTGCTCACTTCGTACATACATTGCCGATTGCACATCTACCGGCACTGAACGAAGGCTTTGAACAGATGTGTGACAAAGACAGAGAGTACAAATCTTTATTTTTTACGTTAAATACAAAAGAAAATTACATCAGTGGCACATTAAATTTTTCATCTACAGCTCCAATGCAGCGAGGAAAATTTGCTCTTTGCTCAAATTTTCGAGCAATGTTTTCAAAGTCGTCTTTGGTGTGTAGAGGCATACATTCTTAACGCAGAGACCAAAAAGCTTGGCACACATATCTGACTATTTTACTGATTGTGGAAATGTTTAACCAATGTTTTAATTTTTTAAGGTGATAACAAGAATGTACGTCCTTTAGGATAACAATTTTTTTTTAAATTTTAGCTATTGTTTTCTTTCCCACTCACATGATTGTAATTGCCAACATTTGTGTAGGCTGCATACATTCTCGGAATGATGTATTAAGGCGTTGATTCGTGCATGGACATCGTCGAAAGCTCTAAATTCATCCGAAAATAATTAAAAAACTTATCTTCATCTCCCCTTAATTCCTCAAAAAGAACAATGAATGCATCCACTTCGTTTTTTCTCATACTGAGTGGATGGAACCAATGCACTCTTCTTCCTCTTCTTTTGTTTTTCAAACGTTTGTACAAGAGATACCACGCTAATAGTGGTCTTGCTCCATTTGTAGTCGAGGTCAACTGAATATGCTCAAGAGACTGAAGGACGGCACGGCGGTAGGTCCCGTGTCGGCCCGGCAAAAATACCGGCTTGTCAGCTGTCGGGTTGATGTGAAATAAGCCTTACGAAGGGGTACCGACAAAAAAACGGAATTATTTTTTAAAAAGCAATATGTTTTCAAATTGTTTCGAAAACGTACTTATCCCCTTCAAAATACTCTCCATCACAACTAATATTGTATTGTATTGTATTTTTATTGATCCAGGCAATCATAGTATTGTACAGCTGTACATATGATATTGGATAGGTCAAGAGAGCTATTTACAAGTAATTTTTACAAATTGATTTTTACATTATTTTGTAGCAAGGAAATTATCTATCTTAAACAAAACAGTTAATACAAATTTTTACAAATTGATGTTTACATTATTTTGTAGCAAGGAAATTATCTATCTTAGACAAAGCAGTTAATACAAATCATAGAACTGTAAGGTTGTGCATATGATACTGGACACGTCAAGGGAACATATTTACAAGTAATATTTAATAAATTGATTTTACATTATTTTGCAATGAGGAAGTTAGCTATCTTTAACAAAACAGTAAATACAAATGTTGTATGGTAAAATACAAACAGCCAATACTAATGTAATAGTAAAGTAGTCCAGTGTATTTCATAGACATGCACAGTATATAGTAATCCAGTATATTTTATAGACATGCACAGTATATAATTTTCAGACCTAATTGAACATTTCTCATATTGTTTACATTTTTAACCCCTTTCAAAAAAATGATCAACTGCATAAAAACAATGGTCCAAGAGATATTTTTTTAACTTATGTGAGAAGGCTCTTGGGTTCTTTGTTGCTTTGATTTCATTGGGTAAATTATTATACATTTGTAATACATTTGTCCCTCTGGTGCTTCCACTGTTCGAAACATTTTTTGTAGTCATCTTTACAAATGCCTGACAGCTACTCTCTCGTTTTTTCTTGCCTTCTTCAGTGTTGACAAATCGGTGCCCTTTCATGCCCCTTTTCGCGTGTGCAAATAAGTCACACGGAGCCAGGTCAGGCGAGTAAGGTGCATGGGCCAAAAACCAACAGAAATGGCAGTGTGTGCAGGTGCGTTGCTGTGGTGTCTGCCACAAATAGGGTCTTTGTTGATGAACACTGTTGCACAATCTCCTCTAAACTTCCAAATAAAAGGTTTGATTGACGGTCTGACCTCGGAGAAGAAACTTAGAATATTTTCGTAAGTTCGGGCAGTTAGTGGACGTCGAGAACGAGGTTTGTCATCAGACGAAAAGTCGCCATTTTTAAATCGAGCAAACCACTCGCCCACCTGAGTCATCTTGGTAAGCTGTTTTCAACATTAAAACAGTTTCAGGAGCTTATTTACCGAGTAGAAAACAAAATTTCACAGATGCACGTTGTTCACTTGCCATCGTAGAAAACGAAACAAGAACAAAACATCGCTAGCAAAAACAATCACTACATGCAGTTCAGAACTCGTAAGGGGTGTCTCACGAGTATATGCCTAACATATGATGACAAGCAGATACAAGAAGTGGATAGTGTTAAATTCTTGGGATTACAGCTTGATAATAAATTCAACTGGGAAAAGCACACCACAGAACTGCTGAAGCGTCTTAACAAATCTCTATTTGCAATGCGAATTGTGCCAGACATAGGGGATATAAACATGAAAAAGCTGGCATACTATGCTGACTTTCATTCCATAATGTCATATGGGATTATTTTTTGGGGTAATTCATCAAGCCAAGCTAAAGTTTTCCGGGCACAAAAACGTGCAGTAAAAGTAATATGTAGTGTGAACTCAAGAACCTCCTGCAGAAGCCTGTTTAGGGAACTAGTGATACGAATTACTGCTTCCCAATATATTTATTCCTTAGTGAAATTTGTAATTAAAATATATCACTTTTCAAACCAACAGCTCAATTCATGGAATCAATACTAGAAATAAGAATAATCTTCACAAGGATTCAAAGTCACTTAGTCTTGTACAAAAAGGTGTGCATTATTCAGGAACACACATTTTCAATAGCTTGCCAGCAGCCATAAAAAGCTTAACAACCAATGAAATTCAGTTTAAGAGAAGCCTAAAGGATTTATTGGTGGCACAACTCCTTCTACTCCATTGATGAATTTCTCATTAGAACCAACTGATTTGTGTGTATACAATATAACTTCTGCACAATTTCAGTGCAGTAATGTGTTGTAGCCGGCCGGGGTGGCCAAGAGGTTAAAGGCGCTACAGCATGGAACCGCGCGACCGCTGCGGTCGCAGGTTCGAATCCTGCCTCGGGCATGGATGTGTGTAATGTCCTTAGGTTAGTTAGGTTTAAGTAGTTCTAAGTTCTAGGGGACTGATGACCTTAGAAGTTAAGTCCCATAGTGCTCAGAGCCATTTGAACCATTTTTTTGTTAATTGTAAATAAGTATTATAGTAGTTGTATTACACGTTTATTACCTTATAAATAAACAAAAAACCTTTTTTATTTTCAATTCAGTGCATTAGTATTTGTAAAATGATTCTTTCATATAGTGCTCATTAAAAAACGACGATCATTCCACTTGGGACCTGTGGAATGGTACATTAGCTTATTTGTTTGTGTTGTAAATATTTGTCATGTATTGTTGTTTTTCTGACATGTTCTACATCCAGGAGGACCTCCTCACTACGGATCATTTGGAATGAAAGTAAATCTAATCTATCTAATATAATCTGATGAACAGAACAAGCCAATCCGACAACACAGGCGGCAGTGAACTGTCAATGTTTTACACGCCTAGCGGCAGAAAGGCGTACTACACACGCCCCGCCCATGGCACTGTTATTCCGGTTTTCTTTTGGGTGCCTTCTCGTACAGTGTGTAGCAGGACTGTAGAGATGTAGGCGTACCCACAGAACAAGAAAAAAGAGAAACGCAGCTCCTGTGTTAAAAGTGGGAAACACAGACCGACAGCAGCGCCTCAAGTGGTATGGAGATGAACTAAAATATGAAAACATTGCGGGTTGCATGCCCCCCTAGTTTACTTACGTTGTAGGTTTTTATTTTTCATTTAATTCTATTACCTTATTTTTCTGGGCGTGCTATGTAATTATTTTGGCTGGCATCATAAGAAAATAATTGAAACACAGCTATAGCACTCTGTATTACAGCAGAGAGAAACCTATTCAGTAATATTTTCAGTCTATTTTTGACGTTTGCGTCTGACAGACAAGAAAACATGATAGGAGCAGCGACTGTCAGGTGCAAACACCAAAAATAGACTTTTAAATTGACATGCTTATATTGTTATTTATCAACACATAAAAGCTCTAGCGTGTTTTATGGTTCATAAGTACTAGGTGCAACACTTGAAACTCAGAGTAAGTCGAAACAAGCTTGCTTATTCTCTTAATAATAGGCTTTTTTCCTCCATTTATCCAGCAGCTTGTATGACGTAAAAATTATGACATTATTCAGGAATATTTGTAGTCCAGTTTAGCTGTTACAATGTTATTTTTCTTTTGCTTCAATTATTTACACTAAAAATTATGACATTTATTTAGTGTAAATAATTGAAGCAAAAGAAAAATAACATTGTAACAACTAAACTGGACTACAAATATTCCTGAATAATGTCATAATTTTTACGTCATACAAGCTACTGGATCAATGGAGGGAAAAAGCCTATTATTATGAGAATAAGCAGCAGTTAAAGAGGTTCAATTAAGAAATATTTATCACATTATTAATTAATGAAGAACTGTAAAACTTGTTACAACTATGTTTCAGGACTATAAGTTCTGAGTAACTGCCCAGCAAACTTGCACTACTGACCATTAATTTCTTAAAAAGGTTCCTGCATCTTACTACCGTAAATGCTTCAACACAAAAAACAAAACATCAATATCAAGTACCAAAAGCAGGAAAGGTGGATAAAAACAGCGTAATGAAAACAGTGAAATGAAAACAAAACTTACTTTTTATTCTCTATTAACAACAGTGTCACCTGATTCACTACCGATTTTGGCAATTTCACAAGGAAAACCTGTCACATGTTTTGGAAACACACCCCTGTTTAGCCTATGCCTACTTTTATTCATAAAATCTTCTTCGAAAAAATGATCTTCACAAACAAAATAAGAAGCACAGTTCACATCTGGTGACAGTTTACAAACACTCTTCCACCTTAGAAGCAACTCTTGAGGTTGTTTTGGAAACCTGTAGAAATGCTTGTTGGAAATTTCCTCCGTTGAATCCACGTAATAGCCAGATGAACAGCTGGGCAACTTGCAGGAGTATTTCAACGTCAATCTGTTGTGTTGTATATTCTGAAAAAAAACATAAAAGTCTTCATTAAGCAAAACTACTACAGACATATCAAAGTTATTCAAATAAACAAACACAAACCGCACTGCTTAATTCACCATAGAAGAGAAGACATTTCATTTATAGGCTACGAGATTATTTAATGAAAAATTAAATGTCTTACCTTACAATTAATTGTGGACATTTTTCAGCAGGAAATCTCTTCAATTCCACAGTGAACTTGATGAATTTAAAGTAAAAAATCTGTTTATAATGAAGATGAGTAGTATGTAAATATGAAACAAATACAAAGACGACTGTAACCAAGGACCACAGACTTCAGTGCAGAGCAAGACAATAGAATATTTCAAAACAACCGCCATTGGAGTTTAGACAGCTCTCATTGGTCAATTCCAGCTTCGTTTGACCCCTAGCGCCTCTAGTGGTCTGGAATGGAACTACGTGGCTTGTTGGCTCTTCGCCCATATAGCTTTCACCCCCGTGGGCGTACCTGCAAACAAACAAATAATCGATTGCGTAATTATATTTTTTGGGGGTGCTGTTCAACCTTCGTGAGTTCCTCTCCTACGAGTACTGGTCTGAAGTGCCCTCGGCCAGGCACTGTACAGCGGCCGACGCGTCCTCGGCCTGGACCGAACTTCCTGCGCGATTGTCAGGCGCCCTCCTCCACGGCCGGTCGTTGCCCGCGGTCATGGGCTCAGCTTCTTGCACGAGGACTCCCTGCTCTCCCTCAGCAGTTTGGTTACCACGGTCGTCGTTGGTGCCTCACAAAGACCTTGTAAAAAATAACTAGACTCACTGATGGCGCTGCAGTCGCGGGATAATTTGAACCTTCGCCTGGACGCCATTATAGTGGTTGTAGTCTGATGTGTTGTGTAGTATTGTTGTTTATGAAGACCCTGATTCAACGTTGTATATTTGTTGAGCCGTACATACAGTATTTGTTACTCGTAATTCTACTGTCTGTACGTTCCAATCAAAAGAAGTACAATGGTGAAGAGTTGTGCAGCGATTAATTGTACAAATAAATTCGAGAAAGGAACGATACGTTTCACATGTGTATGGATATTTTAAGTTGTTTTGTATGTCAGTGCACTTGCTTAATAAATGTCTTTATAGCACGGTATTAGCATAATGTCTGTGCATCTATTTGCAGGTTTCCTTTCTCAAAACCACAGCTGTTACAAAAATGGTTACACGCTGTCAGGAGGCAAGATTTCCGACCGACAGAATACCATTTTATATGTTCTGATCATTTTGAAGAAAGTTGGCTGATCGGTAGTGTTTTCATGGTCTAGGTTAGATTGAAACTTGATAATTTGGTCGTGAGTTGCCGAAGGACTATGCCATATATAACGCACTTCTCGTCGTAAAATCTAAAGCAAGGTAGAGTCAGAAAATATCTATTAATATACTGGGCAAAACTTCGAGTATTTTGATGCATTGTGCGTACATCTGTCGTAAATGAACTACGAAAAATGCTTGGGGTCCAGCACATAACTTTCAGCTACGACAGATTCCATGTACTACGTAAGATAAATTCATGAACAGTGACTAGTTGCTATTTGTTCATAAATTAAAAAGTATATTGTAGTAACGTATTTAAATGAGGCATTTTGTTTGTGACCTAACTCAAAGGAAGGCATTTTATAACCAAAAGCGATGTATAAACATTCGAACTCCGCGCGTCAGTTTACCACTCTAATGGCCGCCGCCCAGCTATGCAATTTGTCCGCTCTTGTGGGGGCCTGGTGCCTCAACACCGGAATAGGCAAATGAACTTAACCTGGAAGATAGCAACTGTTTTGCTGCAAGTACCCTGCAATCAAATTGGACAAATGCAGTACGATCAAGTTGAGAATGTACGAGGGCAATCAATAAATAATGCAACACATTTTTTCCTTGACTAATTTCTGTTGAAAAAATGCGAAATTTGTTATTGGACGTCGTGGAATATCCCCACCTCAGCTCCTATAGTATCATGAAATTCCGATAGGTTGGCGTATAACAATACAGGTTGGGGTTGATCTATGAGATCTTGAATATACCGGGTGATCAAAAAGTCAGTATAAATTTGAAAACTTAATAAACCACGGAATAATGTAGATAGAGAGGTAAAAATTGACACACATGCTTGGAATGACATGGGGTTTTATTAGAACCAAAAAAAAAGTATTGCTAGACGCGTGAACGATCTCTTGGGTGCGTCGTTTGGTGATGGTCGTGTGCTCAGCCGCCACTTTCGTCATGCTTGGCCTCCCAGGTCCCCAGACCTCAGTCCGTGCGATTATTGGCTTTGGGGTTACCTGAAGTCGCAAGCGTATCGTGATCGACCGACATCTCTAGGGATGCTGAAAGACAACATCCGACGCCAATGCCTCACCTTAACTCCGGGCATGCTTTACAGTGCCGTTCACAACATTATTCCTCGACTACAGCTATTGTTGAGGAATGTTGGTGGACACATTGAGCATTTCCTGTAAAGAACATCATCTTTGCTTTGTCTTACTTTGTTATGCTAATTATTGCTATTCTGATCAGACGAAGTGCCATCTGTCGGACATTTTTTGAACGTTTGTATTTTTTTCGTTCTAATAAAACACCATGTCATTCCAAGCATGTGTGTCAATTTGTACCTCTCTATCTACATTATTCCGTGATTTATTCAGTTTTCAAATTTATACTGACTTTTGATCACCCGGTATATTATTTGTATCTGTCAGTTGGTATGGAGAAATTGAGATTTCGGGCATATAGTTTTGCGTGATTAAACCCTGACGCTATGCAAAGCTGTCATTTAGTTACGTGTGATTTGCGATCTGTTATGTTTTATTTTCCGATGATAAATCATATTTTTTCTGATTACCATTGAAGTATAACGACGATAAATGTTTGAGGTCATTTGGAACAATATTTTAATAACTATGTACATGACGTGACGTCATTCATTTACTCTTAGAAAAAAAGCGTTAATTGTGCGTTTATGAACGGTCAGTGTCGGGATCAGTGATTACGATTCGATAAATAATTGATTTGACGAAGTTCAATTCCACACAATCGCGTGGAGCGAATTATGACCTTGAAATTGATTGTAGATGCATGCAAGTCAATTTCGTGACAGGCTAGTAAGCGTCGCGAGTGTGTCGCGGTATCAAGACTGCTTTCGCGCCGCCGATGGTTGCTTTAAACTCGCGTAAATACAATTTACGCGAATTCTTAATCATCGCGAAAGGCTAGAATATTTGATGGTTATCCCACTGTTGATGGGCTATTGTGGAAGACGTAAGTTTGGATAGAAAGATGAATTTCAAAATCCAATATAAATCCTGTTGATCGGAGTAGCCTAGCAACCCAAAAGCTCATACGTGGTTTTCAGCAGAAACAGTGTACTATTTTTCATGCACACATTTACACTCTGCATCGAGGTGTGAATGATTTGTGGCTGCGAAATAAACATTTGAAAGCATTTGATTGAATAAAAGGAAAGATATAAAGAAGTTTATTCGTATATTTTGTTATTTCATGAACAGTGATATTGTGATAGACTCGTCGTAACTGCTCTCGTTACAAGTCGAGTTTTGGGCCTGATTAAGAGTAGCTGGTTCTTGGAGTCGCAAAACCGGCCAGAGTGGCCGAGCGGTTCTAGGCGCTACAGTCTGGAACCGCGCGACCGCTACGGTCGCAGGTTCGAATCCTGCCTCCGGCATGGATGTGTGTGATGTCCTTAGGTTAGTTAGGTTTAAGTAGTTCTAAGTTCTAGGGGATTGATAACCTCAGATGTTAACTCCCATAGTGCTCAGAGCCATTTTGAACAACAATAGGTAAACACAAACATAAACATTTCTGATGCTCTCATATCGACGAGGGAGAGAAGATACGACAACGACGACATACGCGTATACACATATACAAATGGTAGACGTGGCACCTTACAATACAACACAAAGACGTCACTGTATAGGCGCTATATGTAGCCTAGGAAATGGCGTCTGTGACTGAGGCGCGTTCCAAGCAGCACAGCTGTAATGAGTTTCTTTTGGCGGTAAACCAGAGCATAGCAGGTATTCATACGAGCTTGCGGAATGTCTACGGAGAGCTCGCACTGAACAAAAGCGCAGTGAGCCGTCAGACGAGGGGGTCTGCCGTCATCGCAACAACGTCGCGCAAACCTGTCCCACCTCCCGCGTACCGGCCGGCCGCACACAGCTCTGTATCTACATCTACATCTACATCCATACTCCGCAAGCCACCTGACGGTGTGTGGCGGAGGGTACCTTGAGTACCTCTATCGGTTCTCCCTTCCATTCCAGTCTCGTATTGTTCGTGGAAAGAAGGATTGTCGGTATGCCTCTGTGTGGGCTCTAATCTCTCTGATTTTATCCTCATGGTCTCTTCGCGAGGTATACGTAGGAGGGAGCAATATACTGCTTGACTCTTCGGTGAAGGTATGTTCTCGAAACTTTGACAAAAGCCCGTACCGAGCTACTGAGCGTCTCTCCTGCAGAGTCTTCCACTGGAGTTTATCTATCATCTCCGTAACGCTTTCGCGATTACTAAATGATCCTGTAACGAAGCGCTCCGCTCTCCGTTGGATCTTCTCTATATCTTCTATCAACCCTATCTGGTACGGATCCCACACTGCTGAGTAGTATTCAAGCAGTGGGCGAACAAGCGTACTGTAACCTACTTCCTTTGTTTTCGGATTGCATTTCCTTAGGATTCTTCCAATGAATCTCAGTCTGGCATCTGCTTTACCGACGATCAACTTTATATGATCATACCATTTTAAATCACTCCTAATGCGTACTCCCAGATAATTTATGGAATTAACTGCTTCCAGTTGCTGACCTGCTATTTTGTAGCTAAATGATAAAGGATCTATCTTTCTGTGTATTCGCAACACATTACACTTGTCTCCATTGAGATTCAATTGCCATTCCCTGCACCATGCGTCAATTCGCTGCAGATCCTCCTGCATTTCAGTACAATTTTCCATTGTTACAACCTCTCGATACACCACAGCATCATCTGCAAAAAGCCTCAGTGAACTTCCGATGTCATCCACCAGGTCATTTATGTATATTGTGAATAGCAACGGTCCTACGACACTCCCCTGCGGCACACCTGAAATCACTCTTACTTCGGAAGACTTCTCTCCATTGAGAATGACATGCTGCGTCGTGTTATGTAGGAACTCCTCAATCCAATCACACAATTGGTCTGATAGTCCATATGCTCTTACTTTGTTCATTAAACGACTGTGGGGAACTGTATCGAACGCCTTGCGGAAGTCAAGAAACACGGCATCTAGCTGTGAACCCGTGTCTATGGCCCTCTGAGTCTCGTGGACGAATAGCGCGAGCTGGGTTTCACATGACCGTCTTTTTCGAAACCCATGCTGATTCCTACAGAGTAGATTTCTAGTCTCCAGAAAAGTCATTATACTCGAACACAATACGTGTTCCAAAGTTCTACAACTGATCGACGTTAGAGATATAGGTCTATAGTTCTGCACATCTGTTCGACGTCCTTTCTTGAAAACGGGGATGACCTATGCCCTTTTCCAGTGTATCTCGTACAATGGACACTCTCATTCGAGGTGATCGACGGATCACAATCAAAAACCTCGTTGCGCAACTGGATCTCTCTGTTGGTAGTACTGACACACTCCATCACCAGTTGGTGCTCTCAAAGGCGCGTGCCCCTTGATTCACCACTGTCTAACAAAAAAACGTAAATAGTAACGAAGGGCCATCTGTGCAGAATTTCTTGCGCGTTACAAGGCTGACAGTGGCAGTTTTTTTTGTCGAATATCATGTGTTGTTGTTGTTGTGGTCTTCAGTCCTGAGACTGGTTTGATGCAGCTCTCCATGCTACTCTATCCTGTGCAAGCTTCTTCATCTCCCAGTACCTACTGCAACCTACATCCTTCTGAATCTGTTTAGTGTATTCATCTCTTGGTCTCCCCCTACGATTTTTACCCTCCACGCTGCCCTCCAATACTAAATTGGTGATCCCTTGATGCCTCAGAACGTGTCCTACCAACCGATCCCTTCTTCTGGTCAAGCTGTGCCACAAACTTCTCTTCTCCCCAATCCTATTCAATACTTCCTCATTAGTTATGTGATCTACCCATCTAATCTTCAGCATTCTTCTGTAGCACCACATTTCAAAAGCTTATATTCTCTTCTTGTCCAAACTATTTACCGTCCATGTTTCAGCTCCATACATGGCTACACTCCATACAAATACTTTCAGAAATGACTTCCTGACACTTAAATCTATACTCGATGTTAACAAATTTCTCTTCTTCAGAAACGCTTTCCTTGCCATTGCCAATCTACATTTTATATCCTCTCTACTTCGACTATCATCAGTTATTTTGCTCCCCAAATAGCAAAACTCCTTTACTACTTTCAGTGTCTCATTTCCTAATCTAATTCCCTCAGCATCACCCGACTTAATTCGACTACATTCCATTATCCGCGTTTTGCTTTTGTTGATGTTCATCTTATATCCTCCCGTCAAGACACCATCCATTCCGTTCAACTGCTCTTCCAAGTCCTTTGCTGTCTCTGACAGAACTACAATGTCATCGGCGAACCTCAAAGTTTTTATTTCTTCTCCATGGATTTTAATACCTACTCCAAATTTTTCTTTTGTTTCCTTTACTGCTTGCTCAATATAGAGATTGAATAACATTGGGGAGAGGCTGCAACCCTGTCTTACTCCCTTCCCAACCACTGCTTCCCTTTCATGCCCCTCGACTCTTATAACTGCCATCTGGTTTCTGTACAAATTGTAAATAGCCTTTCGCTCCCTGTATTTTACCCCTGCCACCTTCAGAATTTGAAAGAGAGTATTCCAGTCAACATTGTCAAAAGCTTTCTCTAAGTCTACAAATGCTAGAAACGTAGGTTTGCCTTTTCTTAATCTTTCTTCCAAGATAAGTCGTAAGGTCAGTATTGCCTCACGTGTTCCAGTATTTCTACGGAATCCAAACTGGTTGTCCCCGAGGTCGGCTTCTACTAGTTTTTCCATTCGTCTGTAAAGAATTCGTGTTAGTATTTTGCAGCTGTGCCTTATTAAACTGATTGTTCGGTAATTTTCACGTCTGTCAACACCTGCTTTCTTTGGGATTGGAATTATTATATTCTTCTTGAAGTCAGAGGGTATTTCGCCTGTTTCATACATCTTGCTCACCAGATGGTAGAGTTTTGTCAGGCCTGGCTCTCCCAAGGCCGTCAGTAGTTCCAATGGAATGTTGTCTACTCCGGGGGCCTTGTTTTGACTCAGGTCTTTCAGTGCTCTGTCAAACTCTTCACGCAGTACCGTATCTCCAATTTCATCTTCATCTACATCCTCTTCTATTTCCATAATATTGTCCTCAAGTACATCGCCCTTGTATAGACCCTCTATATACTCCTTCCACCTTTCTGCTTTCCCTTCTTTGCTTAGAACTGGGTTTCCATCTGAGCTCTTGATGTTCATACAAGTGGTTCTCTTATCTCCAAAGGTCTCTTTAATTTTCCTGTAGGCAGTATCTATCTTACCCCTAGCGAGATAAGCCTCTACATCCTTACATTTGTCCTGTAGCCATCCCTGCTTAGCCATTTTGCACTTCCTGTCGATCTCATTTTTGAGACGTTTGTATTCCTTTTTGCCTGCTTCATTTACTGCATTTTTATATTTTCTCCTTTCATCAATTAAATTCAATATTTCTTCTGTTACCCAAGGATTTCTACTAGCCCTCGTCTTTTTACCTACTTGATCCTCGGCTGCCTTCACTACTTCATCCCTTAAAGCTACCCATTCGAATATCATAACATGAGATAAAACATGAGTTCATCACTTCGAACCGGAAACAAGATTCCATGGAGTGGCACACAACCTCTCCTCCGAAGAAAAAGTTCAAAGCTGCACGCTGAGCCAGTAAAGTTACAGCGACGGTCTTCTGGGATTCTAGAGGGGTTATTCTGTTTGAAGTTGTCCCTCATGGTACAATGATCAACTCTGAAGTGTTCTGTGCTACGCTCAGGAAACTGGAGAGAAGATTTGAGCGTGATTGTCACTAGAGAAATGCAGACGAACTTCTCCTTCTCCATGACAACGCAAGGCGCATCCGAGAGGAGGTCATAAAACTTCGTTGGATAGTTCTTCCTCATCCGCCCCTACACCTCGAATATCGCGCCTTTCAACTTCCATCTGTTGGACTCAATAAAAGATGCACTCCATGGGAAGCAGTACGTGGATGATGGGGAGCTTTTTGATTGAGCAAGACGCAGAGTGACGTCGACCGGAAGAGCAAGTACCATGCGGGCATGTAGGCTCTCCAAGTAAAGTGACGTAAGGCCAGCGTACTGAACGGAGATTATGTCAAAAATAGGGTTTTGTGGCCAAAGCAGTGGAGAATAGTGTGGTGTATTGAAATCCACAATAAAACCAACCCGTTTTCAGAAAAAAATGTGTTGCATTACTTACTGAACGCCCGTCATGGCAAGAAGATCGTAACTGAGTAAATAGAGACACATAAGTGAGACGAGAAATCCGATGCCCTTTGCGCACAACCTTAAATTTTGTGTGAAATATAGAACGAAAATGGTCAAAATTGGAGGGGCGGAGGCGTGAGCGCTTCGCTGCACTATGTACTTAATATTTGCGCCGTTACCCTCGACTGAACAGAAGAATATGACGCTTACACCTGGCACCATTACTCTAAAAATGGTTTAGGGGAATTGTAACGACATCTTTTATATGGCGTATGGATATGGAAGAGGTTGAAATACACATGAGATAAATTACATAAGTAATGAGTTGAGATAATGATCTGAGAGCAGGTAAAGGTAAAGCTCCGCGTTCTGGACCTGGACGGTTCTATCGGTCCCGACCGACCGCCGTGTCATCCTCTGCCAAAGCCACCACCAGACGTGGTACCGTGGGGCACGTGGGCAGCACACCGCTCGTCTGGTCGTTGTCGCGTTTCTGAACCATGGAGCCGCGACTGTTCGGCCGAGTGAGTCCACTAATCGGTCGACTAGCTCCTCAGTTGGCCTCACGACGCTGAACGCATCCTGGTCCAATCTTCCCACCGAGGAAAAACACGCCGGCCGCGGTGGCCGAGCGGTTCTAGGTACTTCTGTCCGGAACCGGGCGACTGCTACGGTCGCAGGTTCGAATCCTGCTTCGGCCATGGATGTGTGTGATGTCCTTAGGTTAGTTAGGTTTAAGTAGTTCTAACTTCTAGAGCACTGGTGACCTGAGATGTTAAGTCCCTTCGTGCTCAGAGCCATTTGAACCATTTTTTGAGGAAAAATACGTAGCAGTACCGCGAATGGAATCCGGGTCCGCCGCAGGGCCGCCAGCCACGCTGGTCACTCAGCTACGGAGGCGGAAAATTTGTGATAAACCTCACACACAAATTCAGCTTCGTAAGCAAATCTTTTTAAAATCAACAATGCGCAAATTGCCACGGCACGATCGTTTTAACGAGAGCAATACGCTACAAACATAAAGTTATAATTTTTCTTGGCAATTACATTCTGAAACTCTGGGAAAATTAGTAACACCTGAAGGGAATGAAAACCAGCAATACACTGGTCCGCCCGGTTGGCCGTGCTGTCTAACGCACGGCTTTCCGGATTGAGAAGGAGCGCCTGGTCCCCGGCACGAATCCGCCCGGCGGACTTGTGTCGAGGTCCGGTGAGCCGGCCAGTCTGTGGATGGTTTTTAGGTGGTTTTCCATCTGCCTCAGCGAACACAGGCTGGTTCCCCTTATTCCGCCTTAGTCGTTGATTGCTGCACAAACAGGTTCTCCACGTACGCGTACACCACCATTACTCTACCAAGCAAACATAGAGGTTACACTCGTCTGGTGTGAGAAGTTCCCTGGGAGGGGGGGGGGGGGGGCGGGCGAACCGCACAGTAACCGTGAAAGAGTGGTTCGGTATGGGGCGGCGGAGGGGTGAGGTGGACTGCGGTAGTCGTCGTGGGGTTGTGGACCACTGCGGCTGCGGTGGGGACGGAACCTCTCCGTTGTTTCTAGGCTTCCGGTTAATACAATAGAATAATACACTGACAGAAAAAAAATCGCAACACCAAGAAGAAGTTGTGCGTTATAAGTGAAAGTTAGTAGGCATTTTCCCACAATGAAAGACGATGTCTATTGAAATTTCTCTCTACTCGCATGAGAGTGACGCTCGTAGCGCCACTATGAGGATGCAAATCTGGTTTGCTTTAAATACACGCTGTATCGGTCGTGAGCGTCAGTTACCTTTGAGAATGAAAGAGGTGAGCTGTTGTTAGTCCAGAATGCTTTTGAGGCGACAAAGACATTATGAATTTGAACGAGGTCATGTGATAGGTCTACAACAAGCTGTATGTCTCTTCTGCGGTACTGCAGAAATACTTGGCAGGAATGTAGCCGTTGTACGTGCTCGCTGCCGGCGGTGTTCACAAGAATGTACGGTTTGAAGAAAACCGCCTTCGGACGGCCACGCGGCTCTGCCGAGAGGGAAGACCACCGTGTTTCGGTCTGTGGCTCTGGAGCATCGTACTGCACCTGCAGCAGCAATGTGAGCTGCAGTTGGCACCACAGGGACACAACGAACTGTTGCGTATCGCTCACTTTTACGGCAGCTCCGAGCCATCTGCAGCCAACCTGTCCGCATGCTACACTACTGGCCATTAAAATTGCTACACCGAGAAGAAATGCAGATGATAAAAGGGTAATCATTGGACAAATATATTGTACTAGAACTGACATGTGACCACATTTTCACGCAGTTTGGGTACATACACTCCTGGAAATGGAAAAAAGAACACATTGACACCGGTGTGTCAGACCCACCATACTTGCTCCGGACACTGCGAGAGGGCTGTACAAGCAATGATCACACGCACGGCACAGCGGACACACCAGGAACCGCGGTGTTGGCCGTCGAATGGCGCTAGCTGCGCAGCATTTGTGCACCGCCGCCGTCAGTGTCAGCCACTTTGCCGTGGCATACGGAGCTCCATCGCAGTCTTTAACACTGGTAGCATGCCGCAACAGCGTGGACGTGAACCGTATGTGCAGTTGACGGACTTTGAGCGAGGGCGTATAGTGGGCATGCGGGAGGCCGGGGGGACGTACCGCCGAATTGCTCAACACGTGGGGCGTGAGGTCTTCACAGTACATCGATGTTGTCGCCAGTGGTCGGCGGAAGGTGCACGTGCCCGTCGACCTGGGACCGGACCGCAGCGACGCACGGATGCACGCCAAGACCGTAGGATCCTACGCAGTGCCGTAGGGGACCGCACCGCCACTTCCCAGCAAATTAGGGACACTGTTGCTCCTGGGGTATCGACGAGGACCATTCGCAACCGTCTCCATGAAGCTGGGCTACGGTCCCGCACACCGTTAGGCCGTCTTCCGCTCACGCCCCAACATCGTGCAGCCCGCCTCCAGTGGTGTCGCGACAGGCGTGAATGGAGGGACGAATGGAGACGTGTCGTCTTCAGCGATGAGAGTCGCTTCTGCCTTGGTGCCAATGATGGTCGTATGCGTGTTTGGCGCCGTGCAGGTGAGCGCCACAATCAGGACTGCATACGACCGAGGCACACAGGGCCAACACCCGGCATCATGTTGTGGGGAGCGATCTCCTACACTGGCCGTACACCACTGGTGATCGTCGAGGGGACACTGAATAGTGCACGGTACATCCAAACCGTCATCGAACCCATCGTTCTACCATTCCTAGACTGGCAAGGGAACTTGCTGTTCCAACAGGACAATGCACGTCCGCATGTATCCCGTGCCACCCAACGTGCTCTAGAAGGTGTAAGTCAACTACCCTGGCCAGCAAGATCTCCGGATCTGTCCCCCGTTGAGCATGTTTGGGACTGGATGAAGCGTCGTCTCACGCGGTCTGCACGTCCAGCACGAACGCTGGTCCAACTGAGGCGCCAGGTGGAAATGGCATGGCAAGCCGTTCCACAGGGCTACATCCAGCATCTCTACGATCGTCTCCATCTTGGATCTCGACCAACGCGAGCAGCAGCCTGCATTGCTGCGAAAGGTGGATATACACTGTACTAGTGCCGACATTGTGCATGCTCTGTTGCCTGTGTCTATGTGCCTGTGGTTCTGTCAGTGTGATCATGTGATGTATCTGACCCCAGGAATGTGTCAATAAAGTTTCCCTTTCCTGGGACAATGAATTCGCGGTGTTCTTATTTCAATTTCCAGGAGTGTAGATCCTGAGAAATCAGTACCCAGAACAACCACCTCTGGCCGTAATAACGGCCTTGATACGCCTGGGCATTGAGCCAAACAGAGCTTGGATGGCGTGTACAGGTACAACTGCCCATGCAGCTTCAACACGATACCACAGTTCATCAAGAGTAGTGACTGGTGTATTGTGACGAGCCAGTTGCTCGGCCACCATTGACCAGACGTTTTCAGTTGGTGAGAGATCTGGAGAAAGTGCTGGCCAGGGCAGCAATCGAACATTTTCTGTATCCAGAAAGGCCCGTACACGATCTGAAACATGCGGTCGTGCATTATCCTGCTGAAATGTAGGGATTCGCAGGGATCGAATGAAGGGTAGAGCCACGGGTCGTAACACATCTGAAATGTAGCGTCCACTGTTCAGACTGCCGTCAGTGCGAACAAGAGGTGACCGAGACGTGTAACAAACGGCACCCTATACCATCACGCCGGGTGATACACCAGCATGGCGATGACGAATACACGCTTCCAATGTGCGTTCACCGCGATGTCGCCAAACACGGATGTAACCAAGGTGATACTGTAAACAGAACCTGGATTCATCCGAAAAAATGACGTTTTGCCATTCGTGCACACAGATTCGTCGAAGAGTACACCATCGCAGGTGCTCCTGTCTGTGATGCAGCGTCAAAGGTAACTGCAGACGTGGTCTCCGAGCTGATAGTCCATGCTGCTGCAAACGTCGTCGAACTGTTCGTGCAGATGGTTGTTGTCTTGCAAACGTCCCCATCTGTTGACTCAGGGATCGAGACGTGGCTGCACGATCCGTTACAGCCATGCAGATAAGATGCCTGTCTTCTCGACTGCTGGTGATACGAGGCCGTTGGGATCCAGCACGTCGTTCTGGATTACTCTCCTGAACCCACCGATTCCATATTCTGCTAACAGTCATTGGATCTCGACCAACGCGAGCAGCAGTGTCGCGATACGATAAACCGCAATCGCGATAGGCTACAATCGGACCTTTATGAAAGTCGGAAACGTGATGGTAGGCATTTCTCCTCCTTACACGAGGCATCACAACAACGTTTCACCGGGCAAGGCCGGTCAACTGCTGTTTGTGTATGAGAAATCGGTTGGAAACTTTCCTCATGTCAGCACGTTGTAGGTGTCGCCACCGGCACCAACCTTGTGTGAATGTTCTGAAAAGCTAATCATTTGCATATCACAGCATCTTCTTCTTGTCGGTTAAATTTCGCGTCTGTAGCACGTCATCTTCGTGGTGTAGCATTTTTAATGGCCAGTAGTGTAGATACGTCGGACTTCACCTGGAGTTATGGTCTGAGGTGTGATTTCGTATGACAGCAGGAGCATTCTCGTGATAATTCCACGCATTCTGACTGCAAATTTGTACGTCAGTCTAACGATTCTGCATGTTGAGTACCATTCGAGGGGTGTTTTCCAACAGTATAACGCTAGTCCACTTATCGCCGTTGTAACCCCACATGCTCTACAGAGAGTCGACACGTCACCTTGGTCTGCTCGATCCCCAGATCTGTCTCCCATCGAGAACATGTGGACATCACCGGACGATAACTCCAGCGTCACTCACAAACAGCGTAAGTCGTCCCTGCCTTCCCCCGACCAAGAGCAACAGGCATGGAACTCCATCCCACAAACTGACATCCGGCATCTGTACAATACAAGGCATGCACGATGGTCTGCTTGCATTCCATATTCTGCTGGTTACGGCGGTTATTAATGTACCAGCATTTCAATTTGCAATGGCTTATCTCGCGCTTACATTACCCTGTAAGTTTGCAATGTTAATCCCTTAAATATGTTACCTAGACAAATGAATTCCCAGAATTTCGTTACTCTACAATAATTATTTTTTTGGTGTCGCAATTTTCAGACGCTGTTTACCTCAGCGGCATTACTTTTTCAGCCACCAGGATGCACAATATTATCAAGCGGCGCCAGTACGCATCAGTTGCACCAAGTCCGCCGTCGTACAATAATGCTGCCCCCACCAGGGGCCCTATTCTGTATCGTTCATACCGATCGGTGTAGTAAGTTAGTCTCGGTAGTGACGTCATTTTCGGTTCTTTATCGAAATATCCTATTCAGTACGCTTCTGAGACCTGTTACCGGCCGGCCGGAGTGGCCGTGCGGTTCTAGGCGCTACAGTCTGGAACCGAGCGACCGCTATGGTCACAGGTTCGAATCCTGCCTCGGGCATGGATGTGTGTGATGTCCTTAGGTTAGTTAGGTTTAATTAGTTCTAAGTTCTAGGCGACTGATGACCTCAGAAGTTAAGTCGCATAGTGCTCAGAGCCAACCTGTTACCGAACGGTCCTCTCACCGATTTTACGACAATTGTACCGAAAGGTTTTGGATTTCGGTGTGGCCCTGTCGATCGGTGAGCTGTGGTTTATGTGCACCTATAATTTGTTATTTTAAACATATTTAGCGGTTTTAGCTTTGGATTTAGTGATTGTGTTACTAAAGAATCACCAGAGGACGGATCCAGTTGGAAAGGGAATTCACAATACACTATTTTCCTTTGTTAGAAATATGGTTAGGTTAAGTTGTTACTGTGAATGATTACATAAAAAATGTTTTCGGTCAATATTCTCTCAAAATACGTGTTACTTTTTATGCAAATAAGAGTTTAAAGATCATTAAATACCAAGACATCGGCTCTGCTTACGTATATTACATGAGTGTGAACTGACAATACTAGTGACTTTGTGAACCGTTTCCCATAAATTGTTTAGTTAGTAATTATCGAAACGTATTTACAACTTTCAAGTAACAATAGACAGAAATTACGTGAAGCCTGATATTGGAAACCTTCCAAACTGTCACCCATTTATGACTTGGCTGTTTGGTAATGAAGTCAGCCTAAGTTCCTCCAGCGAGTACAAGAATTTAGCATTGCCGTCCTATTGTTTGCCGTAGATATGGCGCATTGTCATCCATAAAAATTCCATCGCTGTCTGGCAATATACGGTCTCCAACTAGCCGAACATAACCATTTACCATGAATGATAACGGTTCAGCTGGACCAGGGGACCCAGTCCATTCCATGTAAACGCAACCCACACCGTTATGGAACAACCACCGGCTTGCACAGTGCCTTGTTCACAACTTGGGCCCATTGCTTCGTCGCACTCGAACCCTACCTTCAGCTCTTACCATCTAAATTCCGGACTCATCCGACCGGGCCACAGTTTTCCAGTGTCTAGCATCCGACTGATATGGTCATGAGCCCAGGAGAGGCGCTGCAGGCGATGTCGTGATGCTAGCAAAGGCACTCGTGTCTGTCGTCTGCTGCCACAGTCCATTAACGCCAAATGGTACGTCCCACATTGATTTGTGTGGTTATTTCACGCAGCGTTGCTTGTCTGTTAGCACCGGCAACCCTGCCCAAACGCCGCTGCTCTCGGTTGTTAAGTGAAGGCCATCGGCCACTGCATTGTACGTACTGAGAGGTAATGCATGAAATTTGGTATTCTCACTGTACAGTTGACACTGTGGATCTTGTAATATTGAGTTCCCTAACGAGTTACGAAATTGAATGTCCCATGCGTCGCCCGCATCTCGTGGTCGTGCGGTAGCGTTCTCGCTTCCCACGCCCGGGTTCCCGGGTTCGATTCCCGGCGGAGTCAGGGATTTTCTCTGCCTCGTGATGGCTGGGTGTTGTGTGCTGTCCTTAGGTTAGTTAGGTTTAAGTAGTTCTAAGTTCTAGGGGACTGATGACCATAGATGTTAAGTCCCATAGTGCTCAGAGCCATTTTTGACTCCCATGCGTCTAACTCCAACTACCATTCCGCGTTCAAAATCTGTTAATTCCCTTCGTGCGGCCTTAATCACATCGGAAACCTCTTCACATGAATAACAACAATACAAATGACAGCTCCGGCAGTGCACCGCCCTTATACAGGGTGGTCCATTGATAGTGACCTGGTCAAATATCTCACGAAATAAGCATCAAACGAAAAAACTACACAGAGCGAAACTGGTCTAGCTTGAAGTGGGAAACCAGATAGCGCTATGGTTGGCCCGCTAGATGGCGCTGCCATAGGTCAAACGGATATCAACTGCGTTTTTAAAAATAGGAACCCCATTTTTTATTATATATTCGTGTAGGACGTAAATAAATATGAATGTTTTATTTGGATCACTTTTTTTGCTGTGTGATAGATGACGCTGTAATAATCACAAACATATGGCTCACAATTTTAGACGAACAGTTGGTAACAGTTAGGTTTTTTAAATTAAAATACAGAACTAAGGTACGTTTGAACATTTTATTTCGGTTGTTCCAGTGTGATACATGTACCTTTGTGAACTTATTTCTGAGAATGCATCTTGTTACAGCCTGATTACCTGTAAATACCACATTAATGTAATAAATGCTCAAAATGATGTCCGTCAATCTCAATGCATTTGGCAATACGTGTAACGACGTTCCTCTCAACAGCGGGGAGTTCCCCTTCCGTAATGCTCGAACATGCACTGACAATGCGCTGACGCATGTTGTCAGGCGTTGTCGGTGGATCACGATAGCAAATATCCTCCAACTTTCCCCACAGAAAGAAATCTGGGGACGTCAGAACCGGTGAACGTGCGGGCCATGGTATGGTGCTTCGACGAGCAATCCACCTGTCATGAAATATGCTATTCAATACTGCTTCAACCGCACGCGAGCTATGTGCCGGACATCCATCATGTTGGAAGTACATCGCCATTCTGTCCTGCAGTGAAACATCTTGTCGTAACATCGGTAGAACATTACGTAGGAAATCAGCATATATTGCACCATTTAGATTGCCATCGATAAAATGGGTGCCAATTATCCTTCCTCCCATAGCGCCGCACCATTCATTAACCCGCCAAGGACGCTGATGTTCCACTTGCCGCAGCCATCGTGGATTTTCCGTTGCCCAGGAGTGCATATTATGCCGGTTTACGTTACCGCTGTTGGTGAATGACGCTTCGTCGCTAAATAGAACGCGTGCAAAAAATCTGTCATCGTCCCGTAATTTCTCTTGTGCCCAGTGGAACAACTGTAGATGACGTTCAAAGTCGTCGCCATGCAATTCCTGGTGCATAGAAATAGGGTACGGATGCAATCGATGTTGATGTAACATTCTCAACACCAACGTTTTTGAGATTCCCGATTCTCGCGCAGTTTGTCTGCTACTGATGTGCGGATTAGCCACGGCAGCACATAAAACACATACTTGGGCATCATCATTTGTTGCAGGACGTGGTTGACGTTTCACATGTGGCTGAACACTTCCTGTTTCCTTAAATAACGTAACTATCCGGCGAACGGTCCGGACGCTTGGATGATGTCGTCCACGATACCGAGCAGCATACATAGCACACGCCCGTGGGGCATTTTGATCACAATAGCCATACATCAACACGATATCGACCTTTTCCCCAATTGGAAACGATCCATTTTAACACGGGTAATGCATCACGAAGCAAATACCGTCCACCCTGACGGAATGTTACGTGATACCACGCACTTGTACGTTTGTGACTATTACAGCGCCATCTATCACAATCGGAAATAAGTGGTTGAACTAAAACATTCATATTTCTTTACGTACTACACGAATATATAATAAAAATGTGGGTTCCTATTTAAAAAAACGCAGTTGATATCCGTTTGACCTATGGCAGCGCCATCTTGCGGGCCAACTATAGCGCCATATGGTTTCCCCCCGTCGAGCTAGACAAGTTTCGTTCTTTGTAGTTTTTTCGTTTGATGGTGATTTCGTGAGATATTTGGCCCAGTCACTATCAATGGACCACCCTGTATATCTTGTTTACGCGATACTACCGCCATCTGTATACAGGGTGTTACAAAAAGGTACGGCCAAAATTTCAGGAAACATTCCTCACACAGAAATAAAGAAAAGATGTTATGTGGACATGTGTCCGGAAACGCTTAATTTCCATGTTAGAGCTCATTTTAGTTTCGTCAGTATGTACTGTACTTCCTCGATTCACCGCCAGTTGGCCCAATTGAAGGAAGGTAATGTTGACTTCGGTGCTTGTGTTGACATGCGACTCATTGCTCTACAGTACTAGGATCAAGCAGATCAGTACGTAGCATCAACAGGTTAGTGTTCATCACGAACATGGTTTTGCAGTCAGTGCAATGTTTACAAAACCGGAGTTGGCAGATGCCCATTTGATGTATGGATTAGCACGGGGCAATAGCCGTGGCGCGGTACGTTTGTATCGAGACAGATTTCCAGAACGAATGTGTCGCGACAGGAAGACGTTCGAAGCAATTGATCGGCGTCTTAGGGAGCGCGGAACATTCCAGCCTACGACTCGCGACTGGGGAAGACCTAGAACGACGAGGGCACCTGCAACGGACGAGGCAATTCTTCGTGCAGTTGACGATAACCCTAATGTCACCGTCAGAGAAGTTGCTGCTGTACAAGGTAAGGTTGACCACGTCACTGTATGGAGAGTGCTACGGGAGAACCGGTTGTTTCCGTACCATGTACAGCGTGTGCAGGCACTATCAGTAGCTGATTGGCCTCCACGGGTACACTTCTGCGAATGGTTCATCCAACAATGTGTCAATCCTCATTTCAGTGCAAACGTTCTCTTTACAGATGAGGCTTCATTCCAACGTGATCAAATTGTAAATTTTCACAATCAACATGTGTGGGCTGACGAGAATCCGCTAGCAATTGTGCAATCACGTCATCAACCCAGATTTTCTGTGTACGTTTGGGCAGGCATTGTTGGTGATGTCTTGATTGGGCCCCATGTACTTCCACCTACGCTCATTGGAGTACGTTATCATGATTTCATACGGGATATTCTACCTGTGCTGCTAGAACATGTGCCTTTACAAGTACGACACAACATGTGGTTCATGCACGATGGAGCTCCTGCACATTTCAGTCGAAGTGTTCGTACGCTTCTCAACAACAGATTCGGTGACCGATGGATTGGTAGAGGCGGAGCAATTCCATGGCCTCCACGCTCTCGCCCGCATCTCGTGGTCGTGCGGTAGCGTTCTCGCTTCCCACGCCCGGGTTCCCGGGTTCGATTCCCGGCGGGGTCAGGGATTTTCTCTGCCTCGTGATGGCTGGGTGTTGTAAGCTGTCCTTAGGTTAGTTAGGTTTAAGTAGTTCTAAGTTCTAGGGGACTTATGACCACAGCAGTTGAGTCCCATAGTGCTCTGAGCCATTTGCACCATTTTTGAACCCCACGCTCTCCTGACCTCAATCCTCTTGACTTTCATTTATGGGGGTATTTGAAAGCTCTTGTTTACGGAACCTCGGTACCAAATGTAGAGACTGTTCGTGCTCGTATTGTGGACGGCTGTGATACAACACGCCATTCTCCAGGGCTGCATCAGCGCATCAGGGATTCCATGCGACGGAGGGTGGCTGCATGTATCCTCGCTAACGGAGGACATTTTGAACATTTCCTGTAACAAAGTGTTTGAAGTCACGCTGGTACGTTCTGTTGCTGTGTGTTTCCATTCCATGATTAATGTGATTTGAAGAGACGTAATAAAATGAGCTCTAACATGGAAAGTAAGCGTTTCCGGACACATGTCCACATAACATTTTCTTTCTTTGTTTGTGAGGAATGTTTCCTGAAAGTTTGGCCGTACCTTTTTGTAACACCCTATATGTGCATATCGCCATCCGATGGCTTTTGTCACCGCAGTGTGTGGCGTAGCGGTCCAAGTTTCGTCGAGTATGTTACTCGGCACTGAAACATCGTGTAAAAGTTGGTTTGATCCTATGTTTTGCACCAGCAGTTACTTCAAAATATGCCGAGAAGGAAGTTCCGTTTCGCGACCCATGTAATGAGGTAGGGGCAGGTGACGCACGTAGAACGGAAGTCAGCTTCGGCTCAGAGCCGCGCCATTAAGGTCAATTTAGTGATGTGGTAAGTGTTGCGAGGAAGGACATGTGAAGGGCCAGGAGGCGTAACGAGGCGGGCACGCCGCGCAGCGCACCACGTCGCAAGGTCGCGTGGGGCGTGTCCCCCTCGGCCAGCAGCCGCGTCTGCAGGCTACACAGGCAGCGCCTCCCGTCTGATTACCCAGCGCGCCGTCTACCTTAAAGGTACGTTTACACTGGGATACATGTATCGCGACATGTATGAGCGACATGTCAATTTGACATGTCGCGATACATCACCTCATACAAAAATTCACGGAACTTGTATGCGGACCCTCGAGCTCATACATGTCGCGTATACATTTTGTACATCGCTTTTTGGCCATATACCCTCAGACTTCAAGAAGAATATAATAATTCCAATCCCAAAGAAAGCAGGTGTTGACAGATGTGAAAATTACCGAACTATCAGTTTAATAAGCCACAGCTGCAAAATACTAACACGAATTCTTTACAGACGAATGGAAAAACTTGTAGAAGCCGACCTCGGGGAAGATCAGTTTGGATTCCGTAGAAATACTGGAGCACGTGAGGCAATACTGACCTTACGACTTATGTTAGAAGAAAGATTAAGGAAAAGCAAACCTACGTTTCTAGCATTTGTAGACTTAGAGAAAGCTTTTGACAATGTTGACTGGAATACTCTCTTTCAAATTCTAAAGGTGGCAGGGGTAAAATACAGGGAGCGAAAGGCTATTTACAATTTGTACAGAAACCAGATGGCAGTTATAAGAGTCGAGGGGCATGAAAGGGAAGCAGCGGTTGGGAAGGGAGTGAGACAGGGTTGTAGCCTCTCCCCGATATTATTCAATCTGTATATTGAGCAAGCAGTAAAGGAAACAAAAGAAAAATTCGGAGTAGGTATTAAAATCCATGGAGAAGAAATAAAAACTTTGAGGTTCGCCGATGACATTGTAATTCTGTCAGAGACAGCAAAGGACTTGGAAGAGCAGTTGTACGGAATGGATGGTGTCTTGAAGGGAGGATATAAGATGAACATCAACAAAAGCAAAACGAGGATAACGGAATGTAGTCGAATTAAGTCGGATGATGTTGAGGGTATTAGATTAGGAAATGAGACACTTAAAGTAGTAAAGGAGTTTTGCTATTTGGGGAGCAAAATAACTGATGATGGTCGAAGTAGAGAGGATATAAAATGTAGACTGGCAATGGCAAGGAAAGCGTTTCTGAAGAAGAAAAATTTGTTAACATCGAGTATGGATTCAAGTATCAGGAAGTCATTTCTGAAAGTATTTGTATGGAGTGTAGCCATGTATGGAAGTGAAACATGGACGGTAAATAGTTTGGACAAGAAGAGAATAGAAGCTTTCGATATGTGGTGCTACAGAAGAATGCTGAAGATTAGATGGGTAGATCACGTAACTAATGAGGAAGTATTGAATAGGATTGGGGAGAAGAGAAGTTTGTGGCACAACTTGACGAGAAGAAGGGATCGGTTGGTAGGACATGTTCTGAGGCATCAAGGGATCACCAATTTAGTATTGGAGGGCAGCGTGGAGGGTAAAAATCGGAGGGGGAGACCAAGAGATGAATACACTAAGCAGATTCAGAAGGATGTAGGTTGCAGTAGGTGCTGGGAGATGAAGAAGCTTGCACAGGATAGAGTAGCATGGAGAGCTGCATCAAACCAGTCTCAGGACTGAAGACCACAACAACAACAACGCGACATGTATGAGCGACATTTGAACTCGCGCATGCGCAGTACTATCATTTCGTGTCGTCTTGTCGCCTGCCGCTTATTTTGACGATTAGCGCATGCGTAGTACCAGGCTCTTTGGCGGCTGTTTGAGTTTTGGAGGTGCCGACTATCGTTTCGACGTTAATGTATCTGCATAGAACATCAAAAAGTGCCATATGCAACATTATTCTTCGTGTTTGCGAGGCCATTGTGCAAGTTTTATTCCAAGAAGTGAAGGTAAAAGTTTTATATATATCAGAGTATGTAATACATTCTATAATTTTTTCATGCATCTGGCACGTATATCAATTTTTTGCTATTATTCCGGCGGCCTCGCGTGATAATGTTGACAACGGATGCCGACAATCGTGTGTGAGACGTTGGCATTAGCAATCGCGCGACAATGCAAATGTTTTGCAATGAAATCTTCGTTTCAAGAGGAATCCCCAGTGGCCAAAAAATGGAGTGTTACTGCCAACTGATCCTCTGGTGGAATCGCTTCCCGAAAGTTTGTGTTGGTTTTGGACACAAGAGGAGCCACAAGTGATAACAAACCGCGGAAATCCTCCATACTCATCCTAACATAATTTCTAAAATACGCGCCATCCTTTAGCGTTAATTCGCGAGAAACTCTCTCTGCCACCATCTACGCTTCCTCCGCCTTTTCCTCCTATCATCTTCCAAAAGAGCAAGTGTACCAGCACATAAAAATGTCAAATCTTCCAAATCGTCGTCGAAAGCTATCGCACAGTGATCCATATCAACCAGTGTAAACGCACACTCATACATGTATGAGGTTGATACTTGTCAACTCATACAAGTCGCGATACATGTCGCAAAGTCGCATATACATGTATCTCATACATGTGCCGATACAAATGGCAGTGTAAACGCACCTTTACAGGACTATGAGGGGACTCCAAAAAGTAAGTCACACGTTATTGTGACGGGCCAAGTAACCTATACTGAGTGCTGCGCTGCACTTCAAAGCGACACAGATACACGTCAATAGTCTTCAACACGGTCACCAAGTCTCCGTAAAAAACGGTAGGGACGTTCTGACAGTCGTTCAGTACCTCGACGATAGAAATTCTTGATCGCAGAGTCATTCGGGAACTGCTGTGTTGTGACGCTACGACGCAGTCCTTGCTATGACTTTGTTCGCTTACTTAACACATGAAACTGTTTTTATACGATTTATTGTGTAGTGTAAATATGTATTGAAAATACTACGAGGTGCGGCTAGAAAAAAACCGGACTGATGCTGGAAAAAAACATTTATTTACAATTATTTACAATTTCATGTTATCTCCTTCAATGTACTCTCCTCCTCGGTCTCTACACCGCTCCATACGAATTTTCCAGTGTTCATAGCAATGCTGCAGATCATTTTCGGTAAGTCCATAAATTACTTCCGTCGCTTTTTCTTTTACTGCTTCAACAGTCTCAAATCTAGTTCCTTTCAAAGCTGACTTGACTTTAGGGAAAAGAAAAAAGTCACAGGGGGCCAAATCAGGTGAGTAGGGTGGATGATCTAAGATGGGAATGTTGTGTTTTGCCAAAAACGTCTTCACTGACAACGCACTGTGAGCTGGGGCATTGTCTTGGTGAAGGATCCATGACTTTTTTCTCCACAAATCGTTCCGTTTTCTCCGTACTCGCTCACGTAGGGTAGCCAGGACGCTAATGTAGTAATGCTGATTCACTGTTTGTCCCTCTGGTACCCAATCAATGTGCACAATCCCTTTGATGTAAAAAAAAATCATCTTTGCCTTGAATTTCGATTTTGACATTCGTGCTTTTTTTGTCGTGGAGAACCAGGAGTTTTCCAATACATCGATTGGCGTTTAGTTTCGGGATCGTAAGTAAAAAACCACGATTCATAGCAAGTAATAACGTTTTGTAAGAAGGTGGGATCACTTTCAATGTTTTCCAGGATGTCAGAACAAATCATTCTTCGGCGTTCCTTCTGTTCAATTGTGAGACACTGTGGAGCCATTTTTGAACACACTTTGTTCATGTTGAAACTTTCATGAAGAATCTGCCTAACACTTTCCTTGTCAACTCCTGTTAACTCAGACACCGCTCTGATTGTTAAACGGCGATCATGTCGAACAAGTTTACCGATTTTTTCAATGTTTGCATCAGTTTTTGCTGACAATGGTCTGCCAGTGCGAGTGTCATCACTGGTGTCTTCGCGGCCATCTTTAAATCGTTTAAACCACTCAGACACTTGTGTTCGCGATAAACAATCATCGCCGTACACTTGTTGTAACATTACAAACGTTTCACTTGCAGATTTTCCTAGTTTGAAACAAAATTTGATGTTAACACGCTGTTCTTTCTGTACACTCAACATTTTCCGACGCACAGACAAAACGTCAACTACTTAAAACAGACGCCGTGGGCAGACTGAGTGCAGGAGGCAGATGAAACTCGAGCAGTAGGCGGAGCGAGAGTCACGTGACAGGCCACGCGACTTTCAGGCTTATTGCATTCGTTTTATTGTTTCACCAGTACTAGTCCGGTTTTTTTCTAGCCACACCTCATATGTTTAAATTATGTAATATTTAACACTGGCAAGTCAGGGCATATTTAGTTAGCGTAGAAGTCAGAGAGATTGTTTTCGCCAGCGTGTAGTAATAGCAGTGACGCCGTGCTCGGAGTAAGACGTACAGTCGAGTTCTGCTATTCCTAGATGCGTTACATCTAACGGCTAGTGTGTGGATCTACGTACGACGGGAAAGTAATGGTCGGCATATCTGGAAGCATGGCCGTGCAAGTTATTATGGATTAATGGGCATAGTGCTGAAGAAACGAGGGCTTAAATGTGAAGCGCACTGTGGGCCCAGGGCGCAACAGTAAAAGCCCGCTGCCACATTCTGTCGCCGGCGTGAACTTACGTCGATGCACCGACAACGAGGGAAGTAAGGTCTACGTAATTTTCGTAGGATAAAATTGTAGAAGGCTTGCCACTGACTGGGCTTCTCTCTGAAGTTGAACAATTAATAACAAGCACTTTATAATCGAAGTGTTGCAGTTACATTCCACCCGACAATAACACCAAGTAGGTTCCTCCCGATCCTTACCTTATTGAACCGAGTGTGTCACGCCATTATCAAGAGAAAATATGTTAATTATCAAATTATTTGCATAGACGGTGAAGAGTAAATTTCAGACAGTTTTGAACAATTGGTTATCGTTGCACTTAATAAGCTTATGCCAACCGTAGCAACTTCATAATAGACTGAAGTAATAAATTTGATTATTAAGATTTATTTCAATGCGTAGTCAGCTGAAGTTAGTTCAAGGATATTTCATGAAACTATAAAGCTTATTCCACCTGACAATCGCCCAATTAACGAATTATTATCATTCAAAACATAGTTAATCAATTATTGGCAATACATTTCATTATCAGTAGATTAAACTGTGCAAAGTACGTAATTTTAAAAACAGAATGACAGTCCATTATTCAAAATCTCGATAGATAATTATCTGTGTTGTCAGCATTGCACTTAGCTGACAAATTATGAACAAAATAATTATCAAAATACTTATTGAAAGTTAACCATTAATGTTTAAGTGTAGTTAGATTGTTATGACATTGTTTTATATGACTACTGAGCCTGACACAGCACTTACGTAAAAGTTCCCGTTCCACATGCTGCGCTGCAAACAGGTAAATTTTATTTTTGACACAATTATTGCCGTACTTAACAGTACTGTCGCTCATCAGCTGAGCTGGCGACCGATTTTTTAATTGCTTTTACAACTTAATCATTTCTTTCGGCAAAATTTCCAGTGGCAAAATTTATTTCCAAATTATTTCCATTATTTCGTTTACCGACCGTTATTGAATGGAATTACTCATTCAATAACGATCAAGTTATAACGTCTCCTGTTTCCCGCGGAATAATCATTATTTACTTCGGATTCGGTGCCTTATCCCGACACGGGTCAAAATTCACAATTCACGGTCATTGTTAACTTGTAATTTCGCAAATCCCGGGAAGCAGGGGGGAGTTATAGTGTGAACGCCCTCACCGTTGGAAAATCTGACCGTATCTACTTTCTACTCTTACATGACTACTCTGCAATTCACACTTCACTGCCTGGCAATGTGTTCATTGAACCACTTTCACACTATTTCACTACCGTTCCACTCTCGAACAACGCACGGGAAAAATGAACGTTTAAATCATTCCATGGGAGCTCCGCTTTTCCTTATTTTATTACGATGATCATTTCTCGTTATATAGGTGGAGTCAATAGAATGTTTTCGCATTCCAAGGAGAAACTTTGTGATTGAAATTTCGTGAGAAGAACTCTCCGCAACGAAAAAGACCTTTGTTTTAATGATTGCCTCTCCCCCCGAATTCGAGTAGCATATCTGTGATACCCTCTCCCCTATTTCGAGATTGTACAAAACGAGCTGCCCTTCTTCGAACTTTTTCTATGTTCTCAGTCAGTCATGTGTGGTAAGGATCCTATACCGCTCGGCAATACGCTAGCAGACGACGGACAAGTTTAATGTAAGCAGTCTCTTTAGTAAACCTGTTAAATTTTTTAAGTGTTCTGCTAGCAAAATGCTGTATTTGGTTCGCTTTCCCTACAACATTATCTATGTCATAGTTCCACCTTAAGTTGTTCGTGATTTAATCGCTAGTTGAACTGGCAAGCTTTATATTTGTGTGATTTATCGCGTAACCGAAATTTAACGGGTTCCTTTTAGAGCTCTTGCGCATGACCTCACACTTTTCGTTATTTAAAGTCAATTTCCACTTTTTGCACCGCACACGTATCTCGTCTAAATCATTCTGCAATTGGTTTTGATCACCTGATGACTTTACTAGACGGTAAAGGACAGCATCATCTGCGAACACTCTAATAGGGTCGCTCAGATTGTCTCCTACATCGCCGGCCGCGGTGGTCTCGCGGTTCTAGGCGCTCAGTCCGGAACCGCGCGACTGCTACGGTCGCTGGTTCGAATCCTGTCTCCGGCATGGATGTGTATGATGTCCTTAGGTTAGTTAGGTTTAAGTAGTTCTAACTTCTAGGGGACTGATGACCATAGATGTTAAGTCCCATAGTGCTCAGAGCCATTTGAACCATCTCCTACATCGTTGATATAGATAAGCAGCAGCAGAGGGTCTATAACACTACTTTGCAAAAGGCCAGAATTCACTTCTGTTTTACTCGATGACTTTCCGTCCTGTGCGGCTGGTCCCGGCGGAGGTTCGAGTCCTCCCTCGCGCATGGGTGTGTGTGTTTGTCATTAGGATAATTTAGGTTAAGTAGTGTGTAAGCTTAGGGACTGATGACCTTAGCAGTTAAGACCCGTAAGATTGCACACACATTTGAACATTTTTGACTTTCCGTCGATTACCAAGAACTGTGACCTTTCTGACAGCAAATCACGAATCCAGTTGCACAACAGAGACGACACTCCATACCAACGCAATTTGATTACGAGCCGCTTTCAGCTTGCCATAAAGATTGCTTGGACATTGTGGTCAATGCTGTGGCCTTTGTTCCGGAACAAAATCACCGATATCTGTGTCGTCTTGGCCTAGTTGTTGGCACCATTTCACTGTGGCTGGACGCGACACTGAATTTGGTGCACATACCGCCAGAATTTCGCGGTGAATCTATGCGCAATTTTTGACGTTTTGCCCACAGTTCCGCGTACTTCAACTTTGGTGTACGTTTCCAGTTGCGGTGCCATTCACTCGCAATCTGTATCACACCTGTTACCCATGCCACAGCAGAACTGTCTCTGCAGTAGACCTGGTACATGTCTCTCTTCTGAGAGTGCGCCACTTTTGTTGCGCTGTGTTCTTAGCGTGGGACGGGATATGTGCCGACTTTTTGAAGTCCCTACGTACGTAGCTACCACAGTAATAAAATAAAAGCACATTAGTACAATATGAGCAAAAACAGAAGACTGCACTGTAGAGATGTTAGAAGATTACGGCCGCTGCTGCGTCAATTCGCAGTGAGTCTGCGGGGTTTCGGCAGCCACGTTCTCTCCTTCCATCTTCTCTCGAAGAGCCGGAGTCACGGTATCAGGCAGCCATCGCCTCGTATAGCAGCAGCGGCCACCAGTCTTACCTCTGGAAGACGCACACTTGTGGAACTGATTCGAAAAGAGCTGTATTGTTTTAGACACTAACAGCTAACATTATGGAAGGCACATTTTTATTCCATTGCCGAAGAAACATCTATATTTTTTTATATTTTGAACACCATCGAAGAACTATCACTACAGTACAAGAAATAAGAAGCTACTTTTGTGATGCACTGTCATAGATTTGAAATCTGACTAATTACTGGCGAGAGCAGCTCACATAAACGCTCATCATTTAATTCCAATCGATATTTATATTGTTGGCCATTAAAATTGCAACACCAGGAAGAACAGCAAATAACAAAAATTTACTTGTTGTAGATATACGAGGCGTGTTTTTTTTAAGTAAGTACCGTTTTGAAATTAAAAAAAAGACGTGCTAAGATATCTCAATAATTTTATTTTTACATGAAAGCCTGTACCTTAATCTACTTCTCTATATAATTTCCGTCAATATTGAGGCAGGCCGCGGTGGTCTAGCGGTTCTGGCGCTACAGTCTGGAACCGCGCGGCCGCTACGGTCGCAGGTTCGAATCCTGCCTCGGGCATGGGTGTGTGTGATGTCCTTAGGTTAGTTAGGTTTAAGTAGTTCTAAGTTCTAGGGGACTTATGACCTAAGATGTTGAGTCCCATAGTGCTCAGAGCCATTTGAACCATTTTTGAATATTGAGGCACTTGTGATAACGTTGTACCAGTTTTTGAATACCCTCCTTATAGAAGTCTGCCGCCTGACTTGTTAACCACTGCATCGCCGCTGTTTTGACTTCGTCGTCGTCTTGAAGACGCTGACCGCCCAGGTGTTTCTTCAAGTGCAGGAACAGTTGGTAGTCGCTGGGTGCAAGATCGGGGCTGTACTGAGGATGATGTAGAGTTTCGCATCGGAAAGATATGATGAGATCTTGGTCTGATTCGCCACATGCGAACGGGCGTTGTCTTGCAGCAAAACGATGCCCTTCCTCAACTTCCATGGACTGTTGCTTTGATTCTGGTGTGACGTAGGCCACCCATGTTTCATCGTCCGTAACAATTTGGCTTAAGAAATCATCACCGTCGTTGTGGTACCGCTCAGGAAAAGTCAATGCAATGTCTAAACGTTTGGTTTTGTGCACATCCGTCAACATTTTCGGTACCCAACGTACGCACAATTTTCGGTAATTCAAGTGCTCGGTCACAATGCCATACTAAACACTACGAGAAACATTAGGAAAGTCAACCCGCAAGGAGGAAATCGTAAAGCCTCTGTTTTCTCTCACCTTATTGTCCACTTCCTGTACCAAACTTTCATTAACGACCGAAGGACGTCCACTCCGTTGTTCATCATGCACATTTGTGCGGCCATCTTTAAATGCTCTCACCCACTTTCTTACCATTCCATCACTCATAATGTTTTCTCCGTAAACTGCCCAGATCTCACGATGAATATAGATCGCTTTTAGGCCTTTAGCACTAAGAAATCTTATAACAGCCCGTACTTCATAGTCGGCGGGACTCATGATCATCTGAGGCATCTTAAACACTCAGGACACAACGTAAACAAGGCAGAATCAGACTGTAATGGCGTCAGTGCGTAGATTAAGGTACAGGCTTTCATGTAAAAATAAAGTTATTGAGATATCTAATCACGTCTTTTTTTAATTTCAAAACGGTACATACTTAAAAAACACGCCTCGTACAATCTAGCGGGTAGAGTACTTGCTTAAATTTGTAGGTTTATTTGAAGGGAATACAGGGTGCGAAATGTAGTACACAGAACTGCTACCTCTTGCAGTAACAGTAGCTCCAATCCAGTTGGGCATCGAATCGAATTTAACTTTGACGACAAAAACAGGTGGCAGGCACCTCATGACGAGATGTTTCCAGTGGGTGAGAGGTCTGGAGAGCGTGCTGACCATAGTAAGAATCAAATACTCTCTGCGTAGAGGCAGGTCAGGACAGCACGGACAACATGCGGTATTGCGTTATCTTGTTGAAAGACAAAATTACAGAGACCTTGAAGATACAACATAGCCATCGGCCTTAACACGTCAGAAACGGTTTTGATGACATATTGACTATAACAACCCTTACCATTTGCCAGGTGCTGGGCCGGTATGAGGTTATCGAATGGAATCTGGCAACGTTCGTCCGCATCGGACCTCCACAAACGGAAACGCCCACTGTGATTCTCTACGCAGAACCGGAAATTGTGTGTATGCAAACTGGTTTCCTATTCTTAATTTTCATGTGTATGTGTGTGTGTGTGTGTGTGTGTGTGTGTGTGTGTGTGTGTGGCGTGGTGTGATTACATAAAAGCTGTCTGATAAAAGGAGTCGCCAAATCCATCAGATATTGCGTAACTGTTGTGCAATTACCTTTTACCGAAAATAATTACTAATCCTTAAACTGTAGGGGAAAGTGCTCTATTGTTGGGTACCGTTTTCGAGTTTAAAATTACCAGTAAATTAACAGTATTTACATTATGGAAAATGTGCTACACTGTTGCCAGGGAATATTTAAATATTACCCCTGAAAAAATCTTTCGAATATTTTCTTATTTTATAACAGCAGAACAATTAATTAGAAGTGTAGTTTTTACCTCCGGAAAATATGGTTCTTAATTTCGCGTTTCCGAATTGCAGGCTGTAAATAAATCCTAAAATTTAATGAATTACTAACACAGCCTTTATTCGCACCAAATGTATTTTTCGAAAGTAAAGAGTGATGCATAACTGTCGGTTGCTCTGAAGACGTTTCAGCCAAAGCAAGAAAAATGTTCAGTTTTCGCCCCTTTTGATACAGAAGTCATGTTTAAAGACTTTCCACGTATCATCGACGACACCTGCACGAAGCACGTGGCACCAGCGAAAACAACCCATGCACTTAATCCAGGTCTCTTTACAAGTATCAGTTGAGCATAGTTGGTACAGTAAATGCACTCCTCGTCCTCTATACTCAGGTGATGAGTCTTTCAACATGGTTTCATCAACTCTTGAATCCGCATCTTCCTCACCATGATTCCGCTGGTTCGTGACTCTCTGGATCTTTATTAGGAAGACCTTCCTTTTTGTAGCCCCAGATGCTGGAGGTCTACCAGGTGCATCAAATGAAGCCCCTGGAGTTGGTCGTGTTAAATGTGCTGTCCTCCCTGTAGTCTTGATACTTAGTTTCGTTTTCGCTTTAGCCAGGGGCCACTGCACAGCCTATTTAAAAGGGCATAACGCTATCTGCGTTGGGTTTGATGGCAGGATACAGGAAGTGTGTTGATTCCGAAATCAGAAACCGCTGTTTCTTACAGTCCAGTAACTCTAGTCGACAATGATCCTGTTGTGGCTTCTGATATTTGATCCACATTTTCTGCAGGTTCCTAAGGAGATCATTCATAGATGACGAAGTCATCTGCAGCCACTTTCAATGTTGCGGCTCTGTGGTATGCCCAACCCATCAATGGCCCATCGTCTTTGTCTCTCATACACTGGAAAGGTGGCATGCGGAATAATATTCAGAACGTCTGTTTGTATAAAATAACGCCAAATTTCGGGTACCCAAAATAGTGCAACCTATTGCATGCTTCAAATTACTGTCTCGTATGAAATACTTCGAAAGTACGCCTTACGTGGCTTCAGGAAGGACTTCTAACAGAGCTCTGCAGAAAATGTTTATCTTGACCACAATGTACAAATAGCTGTAGAGAACGAGACTTTAATGGCACCGGCACCAAACTCGCAGTGTAGCGTCAGCATGACTCCCGCTACTGGTTTTCTGAGCCAGCTACAGGGTGCAGCACCAAGCGTGGGAGACATTCAGCTACACGGAATTTGGCAACCACCCGAAATACAGGCACTTTAACCTATACTAAATAAGCTATCATGTGAGAGTCTGTTTTGTACAAGGCAATCAACAGTGCTACAATGTATGACGCCACAGTAAGTGTTTTTCATTTCAAACACCCGAAACTGGTAGGGTAAGAATTGTGCTTAAAATTTCAAGCTGAACTTTGAAAGCAAAAGAATCGCCAACTGTGTTTTTTAACTTTCTGGTTACTTTTTTAACTGTCCCCCATGAACGTCTACATGTCCATGTCTTTTTACCTCCATTTTCTCCCCTTACTCTGTTTTATGTTCCCCTTTTTTATCTCCTTATGTATGTATCATTTTATTCTTGTTTTAGTTGTCGTGTCTCTCGGCTGAAGAGCGGCGGATTGTGCCGCTGACAGCCCTCCCCTGCCCATATGGGGCAGGGGAATGAAATCACAATAAAGAAAAAAAAATTTGAAAGCACACTATCCAAAATGCTTCTATTAAAATTCCCTGTAAGTTTACGTACGCAAATTGACTAAATAAAATTCCGAACACTAAATGTGGTACATGTGAATTTAGCGCTGCACTGTAAGAGTAAGAATGTGAACATAAGGAATGAAATCTGGACCACCGGCCGCGGTGGCCGAGCGGTTCTAGGCGCTTCAGTCCAGACTGCTATGGTAGCAGGTTCTAATCCTGCCTCGGGCATGGATGAGTGTGATGTCCTTAGGTTAGTCTGGTTTAAGTAGTTCTAAGTTCTACGGGACTGATGACCTCAGATGTTAAGTCCCATAGTGCTCAGAGCCATTTGAACCATTTGAGATCTGGACTGAACTCACCCTGGAGATAATTTTCAAATGCAATGTTTAACTGTGAATGATCTTACTGTGTCCTGACTGTGATGTTAAACTGGCCCTAACAAATTGTTACTAAGTTTGCGGTAACGGAAATTCAGTACTGCTCGAAAGTGATGAACATTAACATTCAGGGCAGCAGAAAACCAGCTAAAGAAAATAAACCGCCGGCCGGTGTGGCCGTGCGGTTCTTCAGTCGGGAACCACGTGACCGCTACGATCGCAGGTTCCAATCCTGCCTCGGATGTGTGTGATGTCCTTAGGTTAATTAGGTTTAAGTAGTTCTAAGTTCTATGGGACTGATGACCTCAGAAGTTAAGGCCCATAGTGCTCAGAGCCATTTGAACCATTTTTAAGCCTTGAAGCGGATTTGATAGCCTAGTCAAATATAGCGTCTGAAAATCAGGTGTTACAGTTCTTGATTTAGTCGGCATAATTGCTGTTTCTCGCCAGTTAAATATTAGAAGTAGACAGCTTCATGGTCAGTGTAATATCTCTACTTCTCCTTCACAGTACAAAAATTCACTCCATGTTAGCCGAATTTTTTTGAAACAAGTCGTAACCTGACAGTCCAGCACGTTTCAAAAACGATTATGCATTTACATGGTATCGAAAATCGACTACAGAAGTCAAGCAGTGGATTTCCAGAATCGATTTTGGAGTGTTTACGTGACCAACGAAAAGCGGTATCCGGAAATCGGAGAACGCAATCCGGTTTTGAGAGCCCATGTAAACATAGTGATTGAAGACTACTGTTTGGAAAATATTCAGTACACGAATGTGAAGTGTGACACATCGAAGAAAAAGAGAGCTGACATCACTTTCATCGAAAACCGAAAATGATCTGGAGACTTTACACATTTAACAGTTTATTATGAGTGTGTGCTGAGGAGTATTGCCTCCTATTTTTTATTTAAAACTTCTTAAAGCTTTTTAAACGAAACAAACGTTATTAACATTCATCTTTATTCTTCCTGTATGCATGTATATTTCTCAACATAGTCACAATGGCGATGAACACATTTCTCCCAACGAGAGATCAGTTTGTTGATACCGTCACTGTAACATGTTTGCTTTGTGAACTGAACCACAACCTTACCTCTACTTGCACCGCCTCATCACTATCCAAGGGAAGTTCTCGGAAGCGTTCTTTAAGTTTTGGAAATAGATGAAAATCGCATGGGGCCAAGCTGGGACTGAATAGAGGCTGACTGATGACAGTGAAACCAATACGTGTTCTTACAGAATTCGCAGCGTTATTGTGTGGTCTGGCAATGTCATTCAGAAGGACACAATGCTCCATGTGTGGACGAACTCTTCCAATTTGAAACTTGAATAAAGCACCACATTTTTCACCCACCGACATAGTTACGTTACACACCGTCGTGTTACACGCTACCATTCGGAGCCCCCTAGAGGAACAGAGCTGTCATTTTGTAGATCTGGAGAATAAAGGTGTAGAATGTTACGTTTGTCTTTGAAACTTCCTAGCAGATTAAAACTGTGTGCCGGACCGAGACTCGAACTCTGGACCTTTGCCTTTCGCGGCCAAGTGCTCTACCGACTTAGCTACCCAAGCACGTCTCAAGACCCACCATCACAACTTTAATTCCGTCAGTACCTCGTCTTCTACCTTCAAAATTTCAGAAACGCTCTCCTGCATACCTTGCAGAATCAGCACTCCTCGAAGAAACTATATTGCGGAGACACGGCTTAGCCACAGCCTGGGGGATGTTTCCAGAATGAAATTTTCACTCTCCAGCGGAGTGTGCGCTGATATGAAACTTCCTGGCTGATTAAAACTGTGTGCGGACCGAGTCTCGAACTCGGAAAATGTGGCTTCGTTCTTGATTCAAATGGCTCTGAGCACTATGGGACTCAACATCTTAGGTCATAAGTCCCCTAGAACTTAGAACTACTTAAACCTAACTAACATAAGGACATCACACACACCCATGCCCGAGGCAGGATTCGAACCTGCGACCGTAGCAGTCCCGCGGTTCCGGACTGCAGCGCCAGAACCGCTAGACCACCGCGGCCGGCTAAGCCTTCGTTCTTGTTACGACCAGACCAAACTTCAGTCGTCCCGCCATAACTGCTCTGGGAGATAGATCATCGGCACTACAACAGGTGAAATAGTACTGATCTTGCTTAACTTGATACAATGCTTTGCCACAGGAATGTTTCATTGTTTACAACTGTCACTGACTACTAAGGCATCACTTGATCCACAAGTTAAAAAAAAAAAGTCTTCTCTTGAAATACAATGTTCAGCATTTACAAAAAGTGCATTTCGATCTGAGATTTGAACATACCCTTTAGTCCTACTCGATGACGTTGACTGTTTCAGCTGAGATCACGAAGTGGAGCAGAACGCTCCCCTGCTTGATTCTATATTGACCTCCCTGTGAGGACGCTGCTGTGCTGAGAGCGAGGGCATGACATCTTCAGCCTCTCCCTTTCATCGTTGCGGATTGCATCGGGACCCTAAGTCTGTGGTATCGATTTGTGTTGCCGACTGTGGTGTGACACAGCTATCTTTGGATAATACCACGGTTTTCTTAAAAAAACTTTTAAGAGCTGTACCATAAAAAATTCGTAAGCGTTACTTTCCAGCACACCCCCATAGATGTTGCAATAGAAGATAAACATGGGCACACGCCTTCAGAATCAGTGTCCTATTCATTGGAGCTGTTCGCTCGAGTCCAGATCCCTACCTTTCATATGCGGTATCATTCCAACCGAGCTACCCTCGCTCGTTTCTAGGATCTCGAGGTAACTTCACTGAGCTATTACCTCTACCAGAGTCTCACGCTCTGAAGCCTAGAAGACGAGTAACAAGGTGGCGTCAATTCGAGGGTTTCACTTTTGTCCCCGAGACATGCAGAGATGGTTCAATTGGAAAAAATCTTCGACAGACAGAGATCTTATTTCGATTCCGAGAAAGAACACCTATCTTTGTTACAAATGTTCACTCAGTCTACTAGACCACAAATGTTGTATACAACTACACAAGTTTTGCACGCAACTACACTGACGGAAATGGAAATTGTTACACTTTGAAGCACCAGTCCGGTAAATATCAAACTTTGTGAAGATGTTCATGACGTAACGTGTACTAAATGACTGAACTTTGATTCCAAACGAAAATCATATCCATGACTGAACTTTAATTCGACTCGAAAATGTAGTCAACCATGAAAATCAATACGGGGTTTGATCCCCACAGGCACGAATACGATCTTGTATTCGCTGTGCCAAGGAAGCAAAAAAAGCATGCGTACGCAATTTTGAGGAATTTAGTACAATGCCTGAAACGTATGCTGTGTCACACACTGTCCTGTCACATTAATGTGACCACCACCTATGTTCGACATCAAAATGCAGTAATACAGACAGCAGGTGGCATATAAAGCGTGTCGGGAGGACAACGAAACAGTGGAGTCGTTGTCGTAAGCGGAAACAGAGGGATTAATCTGACATCCAAAAGGGAATGATCTATGCTTTCTAGTCAAGGGAGGAAGCATTTTCGAAACGGCCAAGTTCGTAAACTGTTCGCATGCCGCCGTGGTTACAGTATGCCGTGCCTTGGGTAGTTTCAGTAAAGGATTTTTCAGTCAATGAGATATAACAGGATGCCACAACGCTGCAGATGATATGAAGCCACTGACAATATTCATTGTCAAGAATTAGCGTAAATCGTTGCTTTGCTGTATGGCTTGGGGTGTGATTTTACTCTGGTCAATTTGGGCATTTCATTCAATAGGAACATTAGTTTCACCCTTAGGTGTCCACTTGCAACCGTAAGTGGACCTGATGAATCATACGAATTTTTACATTTTCCTGGAATACTGCCTGGTCTTTTACCTGTCTAAGAACATTTGCAATTGATACAAAGAAAATTTTGATCATTTTCAGCGAATGCCTTGGCGACCTGCTGGCATTCCAGATGTCTGGTCTAAAAAGGTCACTCAGTAGTGCCTGGCGATAGTTTTTCGAGCACCTAAAATTTTCTGGGCAATCTTCTGTTTTGCAGCTAACATTGGCCAATGGCATAACTTTGTGAGATATTTCAAACTTCCTCCACCGGCTCCATAAAAACTCCTGTGCCAGTCAACTTCTTTACCGCACTACTTTGCCCAAAAAAATGCTAGTCACGACGCACGTGGCAGACTGCATATCAATGACAGGGCGCGTTTATTCATCCATTCCGATTTCGCCATCGTGGAAAAACAAAGGAAAAAATACGTTCTAGTCTTTCAGCGTTGGTTTGGAGGGCCACCAGCCATTCAATAAAGTCACTGTTCCTGATGTTCCTTTTTTTCTAAAGATGTTAGCTGTAGCCGGAGCCTAGGTTTCTGCACACCCAGAGCAGTGTTTCTCTGAATACCCTCACACCAAGGGTGAGTTTTCGTCGTACACCTGCGGACGATGTAATGTCCTCCGACTGGAGTGTGGGAAACAGCAGGGGGTTGCGTTTCTTAGCACCGAAACTGCGTTATACCCAATTGTCCTAGGCTTGTCTGTGGCCCGGCACCTATTTGCCGCCGGCCGCGGTGGTCTCGCGGTTCTAGGCGCGCAGTCCGAAACTGCGCGACTGCTACGGTCGCAGGTTCGAATCCTGCCTCGGGCATGGATGTGTGTGATGTCCTTAGGTTAGTTAGGTTTAAGTAGTTCTTAGTTCTAGGGGACTGATGACCACAGCTGTTCAGTCCCATAGTGCTCAGAGCCATTTTTGAACCTATTTGCCCTCTCAGGCAAAGCTCATTTCTCTTGGCTTCTCCCTTCCGTGAGTTCACTGCCCAGCTTAAGAACGGACTCCGCCAGCTGCATCCCAAAAGAACAGCCGGGCTGGTAGCCCATCAGTGCCCCCTGGATGCCACAGTATCCGCCTCTAACCTCATGAGACGACAGCTCAACAGAGAAAGAAAAAGCATAGCAAGTTGTAAATAGGCTGTTTATGTTTTCTTTATGTAAGTAGGCTGTTTATGTTTTCTTATTGGCAACGTTACGTAGCGCTCTATATGAAAATCACTAGCTGTGCTGTGTGCAGTCTGTGGCTAGTTTGCATTGTTGTCTGCCATTGTAGTGTTGGGCAGCGGCAGCTGGATGTGAACAGCGCGTAGCGTTGCGCAGTTAAGAGGTGAGCCGCCAGCAGTGGTGGATGTGTGGAAGGAAATGGCGGAGTTTTGAAATTACGTATATTATAACTTTTGATGATATTAAGGTAAATACATTGTTTGTTCTCTATTAAAATCTTTCATTTGCTAACTATGCCTATCAGTAGTTAGTGCCTTCCGTAGTTTGAATCTGTTATTTAGCTGGCATTAGTGGCGCTCGCTGTATTGCAGTAGTTCGAGTAATGAAGATTTTTGTGAGGTAAGTGATTTGTGAAAGGTATAGGTTAATGTTAGTCAGGGCCATTCTTTTGTAGGGATTTTTGAAAGTCAGATTGCGTTGCGCTAAAAATATTGTGTGTCAGGTTAAGCACAGTCCTGTACAATTTTTCTAAGGGGACGTTTCATAAAGTTAGTACTGCCCCTACAAGCACAGCCATAGTCGTTCTTATCACCCAACATGATTAAAGTTAATTTCTGTCGTATCTTACTGAAATTAAATTCCTGGTGTCACATTAATAGATAAAGTGAAGTTCTGTTTCCAAAGTACCAAACTGAGTAAATACAGTAACGGAATATTGTTGTATTTATTTACTCTGGACGCACGCTTAATATGTTCTTAGATCAGTCAGTGTGTAACAAGGAGATGAAAGATTTTTAAACACGAAGATTAAAAATATGTAAATACAGTGTAAATGGTCTACAAAGCTTTAGATTTTTGTGTATAACACAAATGATATAAACCATTCAGCACGTATTATTCACATAAATGATATTTGACGCAAAATATATGCGTAAGGCATGAAGTATTTACAGCATTTAGTTGATGAGTATGATATTCATACGTCCCTATTTGCCTTTTATAAAGAGTGAGCTAACAACTGTCCAAAATTAGTGAAATCTGAGTCAGCCAAATGTAATAATTGATATTATCCATTAGAAATACTCAACATATTTTATATTTTTCACCATCCTGAACTCCTATATTGGTAGTCATTTACTACAACATTATTATTCGTGAGGTGTATTTCAGGATTTTTTTAAAATCGATGGAGACTGCAGATAGGCTTACACAGAGCAGCTGTGATCCTCACACCGATTCTGACCTCCTTAAGTCATAATTTTCTTACCTCTTCTTGTATTTTCAACACAGCATTTATACTCTGCGCGTTTCATCAGCAAAACAAGATATTGTAATGAAATATTTAGTACATGGTAAGAGCAAACCACTGCCTGTTACGCATTGACGATGGAATATGATGATCAAGGCAAGTAGCAAAGTGTTGGTCCAAAGTACAGGACTTGAATTAAACAGAAATATCCGAAACAGTGTAACTTTAGCCCAACCAAAGAACTGAAATGACAGGCATAAACCCAGAAGGTACTGCAGTGGACTGCAATGTGGACTGAACTTCTAATTCATTATGTGAGAGGCTGGCCGGCGTGGCCGAGCGGTTCTAGGCGCTTCAGTCTGGAACCGCGCGACCGCAACGGTCGCAGGTTTGAATCCTGCCTCGGGCATGGATGTGTGTGATGTCCTTAGGTTAGTTAGGTTTAAGTAGTTCTAAGTTCTATGGGATTGATGACGTCACAGGTTAAGTCCCATAGTGCTCAGGGCCATTTGAACCATTTTTTATGTCAGATCATTCACGGACGTGTATGGAGGAAAGTAAGGACAGCCAATATCGCGATGCCCAGCTGTATTTATCAATACTCTTATTTCCTCTAACTGTATGGAAGGAGGACATGAACAATGGGAGAGAACGAAAAGAAGCTCGTGAAAAAACTGCAGTGGAGCAAAGAACTTAATAAACGTAAACATGGTCTGTAGTACGCTGTAATGCGATGTTCATTTAATCGTGCGGTTACCTAATTTCGACTAGGCGTCATTGTTAAGCATATATGTAACATCTGTATTTAACGTCACTTTCAAATCACTCTTAACTGACATGAAATACAGATGCTATGAATGTGCTTGACAATGACACTTAGTCAAAATTAGGTAGTCGCAAGATTAAATAAACATAGCACTACAGCTTACTAAGGATTTTGTTTACGTTTGTTAAGCATCTGGAAGCTGTGAATCCCCACAAATACAAAATTTTAGAAACAAAGGACATTGCGAATTACACGGATATGTATGACATGAATAGATGTCGATTTGCACGGTCGAGAAAAGAATTGTATGCGTAGGCTGGAAGAAAGACAGTTTGATGGGACACTGAGCACTGCGAATAGATGATTTAGCAATGCCAGTTATAATAGAGAGGGAAAAAATGTAGGAGAAGACAGAAATTGGAATATGGGTCTTGCGTGGATTGCAATGGTGCAGATGCCATGAGACTATTGAAGAATGCGAAAAAGGATTTTCAAATCAGTCTAAAGGCTGTTGTCTTAAGAAAGAAATGTATCGTACTGATTTTCACATGCAGCTAAACAAAGTGCCTGTGTCCTCTGCCGTGCTTACTGTAAGAGGAATTTTTCGTGTCATCACAGAGCACTCTCTCCTTCGTACGCCCTTGTGTGTGTTTTTTTCGTGTAGCCCTCTACCTGCTCAATTGTTTTGCTGAACACAGTAACCTCTGTTTTCGTGATGAAAACGACAGTCGGAGACTCACAAAGTGCAGGGCAGACGGTAGTTGAACCTATAATTCGGTCCAGCTACCAGCAGAGTTGTTCTCATGCTGTTACACTTTATGTGTGACTCTGTCGCCCCGTAGGTAGCGAAAGAACCGAAAAGTTTCCCGTGGCTGTGTGTCGTTAGGCAGAAGCGGCGAGTGTAATTACATCTCAGCCTCCAGACATGCGTGCCGAAGCATCCGCGAACCTCTGCACGCAGTGGCGAGGGAACGGAGTCGAGAAATCCCCGCGCTGGACGCCATCTCGGTCAAATGAAGCGCACGTGGTTGGGGGACGCGTGAACCAAACTGTTGTACTGGAAACAGTGAGCGGCCAAAAGACACGGGAAGAATTGTCTCATATGAAGACTGTTGCGGCTAGGTGCGACGTTTGGCGCCAGGGTAGACACACATACAGGGTGTTTCAAAAATGACCGGTATATTTGAAACGGCAATAAAAACTAAACGAGCAGCGATAGAAATACACCGTTTGTTGCAATATGCTTGGGACAACAGTACATTTTCAGGCGGACAAACTTTCGAAATTACAGTAGTTACAATTTTCAACAACAGATGGCGCTGCAAGTGATGTGAAAGATATAGAAGACAACGCAGTCTGTGGGTGCGCCATTCTGTACGTCGTCTTTCTGCTGTAAGCGTGTGCTGTTCACAACGTGCAAGTGTGCTGTAGACAACATGGTTTATTCCTTAGAACAGAGGATTTTTCTGGTGTTGGAATTCCACCGCCTAGAACAAAGTGTTGTTGCAACAAGACGAAGTTTTCAACGGAGGTTTAATGTAACCAAAGGACCGAAAAGCGATACAATAAAGGATCTGTTTGAAAAATTTCAACAGACTGGGAACGTGACGGATGAACGTGCTGGAAAGATAGGGCGACCGCGTACGGCAACCACAGAGGGCAACGCGCAGCTAGTGCAGCAGGTGATCCGACAGCGGCCTCGGGTTTCCGTTTGCCGTGTTGCAGCTGCGGTCCAAATGACGCCAACGTCCACGTATCGTCTCATGCGCCAGAGTTTACACCTCAATCCGTACAAAATTGAAACGCGGCAACCCCTCAGCGCCGCTACCATTGCTGCACGAGAGACATTCGCTAACGATATAGTGCACAGGATTGATGACGGCGATATGCATGTGGGCAGCATTTGGTTTACTGACAAAGCTTATTTTTACCTGGACGGCTTCGTCAGTAAACAGAACTGGCGCATATGGGGAACCGAAAAGCCCCATGTTGCAGTCCCATCGTCCCTGCATCCTCAAAAAGTACTGGTCTGGGCCGCCATTTCTTCCAAAGGAATCATTGGCCCATTTTTCAGATCCGAAACGATTACTGCATCACGCTATCTGGACATTCTTCGTGAATTTGTGGCGGTACAAACTGCCTTAGACGACACTGCGAACACCTCGTGGTTTATGCAAGATGGTGCCCGGCCACATCGCACGGCCGACGTCTTTAATTTCCTGAATGAATATTTCGATGATCGTGTGATTGCTTTGGGCTATCCGAAACATACAGGAGGCGGCGTGGATTGGCCTCCCTATTCGCCAGACATGAACCCCTGTGACTTCTTTCTGTGGGGACACTTGAAAGACCAGGTGTACCGCCAGAATCCAGAAACAATTGAACAGCTGAAGCAGTACATCTCATCTGCATGTGAAGCCATTCCGCCAGACACGTTGTCAAAGGTTTCGGGTAATTTCATTCAGAGACTACGCCATATTATTGCTGCGCATGGTGGATATGTGGAAAATATCGTACTATAGAGTTTCCCAGACTGCAGCGCCATCTGTTGTTGAAAATTGTAACTACTGTAATTTCGAAAGTTTGTCTGCCTGAAAATGTACTGTTGTCCCAAGCATATTGCAACAAACGGTGTATTTCTATCGCTGCTCGTTTAGTTTTTATTGCCGTTTCAAATATACCGGTCATTTGTGAAACACCCTGTATGAACGTCTGTTACAGGCAAGTATACACTGATCAGCCAGAACATTGTGACCACCTACCTAGTAGCTGGTATTGAGCCGTAGTAAAGCTAGCTTTGAAAAGCGCACCGCAGCGCGAAGCAGTCGCCCTCCGTTTTCTGGCGGTGGCGCCTTTGTCGCAATTGAAGACTTCGGTGTCTCCCTCTAGTGGGAAAGGGGAAAAGTGAGCTGTTCGCGTGTGTTTAAGAAGTGGCTGTATGGGCTCTCGTGAGGAGTTGGCCGACTCCTCAAACTCCTCTCTGGCCGGACGTGGGGGTTGCACCCCTCTACCGTCCTCCACACCTACAAATCCTTAATCTGTCCCATCCTCTGTTATGCCAGTCCTGCCTGGATATCTGCCCCCCCCCCCCCCAAATTCTATAAGTCCCTCCAGATCCTTGAGCGTCATGCACTCCGCCTCGCCTTCCGTATACGCCTCCCGTCCCCCACGTGGATCCTCTATGATCTCATTCCTTTCCCCCATCTGCTCCTATTCCTCGAACATATCCGCATCCTCTACACCTCCCGCCGTCTTGAACCCCCTCACCCCCTGGTTGCTCCTCTCCTCTCCCATCCCCGCCCCCTGCCACGTCTTCACCGTTGTGTCCCCCCTACCCTCCATCTCTACACCCTACATCTCCTTTCCCAAGATGGCTTCCATCAACTCCCACTCCCAGACGATGCCCTTTCTCCCTCCATTTATCCCTCCTATCAACTCTGATCCTCACTCCCCCTCCTTTCCTCTGTCCTTTCCCTGGGCTCCCTCTTCCCCCCTTCTGTCCTGTTTTCTCCCCACTAAACCTCTCCCCCCCTTCTCCCCCCCCCAAGTCCTTTTGTATTCCCCTCCTCCGCCTACCCCACTCCCTGTCGCGTCTGCCCCCCCACCCCTCTTATGGGTCCTCATCCTCCATCAGCTCCTTTCCCAGTTCCCCCCTTCGCTTTTACTCTCCTTTCCCCCCTTTTTTGTTTTCCCATCATCTGTCCAGTTTCCCCCCACCTGCTCTCGGCTGTGGTATGTCACATTTGCCAACTTTTTACTGCAGTGTTCCAGTGACTATTCAGTGTTGTTCGTCTTTCTCGTGTAGTGAACAGAAACCACGCTGTCGCTAGGTGTGAATTTTATGTCTTTTGCGAACAGAATCCAGACTGTCGCCGTGTTTTTTAATTGTCTGTCTATTGTTTTACCTGTGTGCTTCGTATGTATTTTATTAGCATCATCATCCCTCTGTTCTTTGTTTTAAGTTCCACGATTTCTTTTCGCCATGTTACTCTTTAAGTCTCCGATTTTATCGGCTGTTTTTATTATTTATTCTCTTCATTTTTCTCACAAAGTCTGTAGGCTGAAGAGCGGCATACTAAGCTGCTGCCAGCCCGGCCCCCTTCGGGGGGAATTGAATTTCAATAAAGAAAAAAAAAAGTGAGGAGTTGGCAGACGGGGCATCAAGAAGCGACTTCTCTGCCGGTGCTAGAGGGACAGCGCGCAGACCGCGGCATCAGCGTAAGCGACGCGAGCAGCGGCTCCGTGGTATGGGGCGTTAACTGCTCGTCGCGAAAGGAATCTTCCTGAGCGTGGGTCCGCAAGGGGCCTAATCTGCAGTTCGGCCGTATGCTGTCGACCGGCGAGGAGGTTCTGAAAATCGGCGCGCCTTCCTTGAAACGGCTGGCAGCGGGCGGCTCGGCAGAGCATTTGGAGGTGCTGCGTTGGTTCAGTCCTGGGAGTCGTAACGCACCAGGACAGATTTTATGAAGTTTAACTGAATTCAATTTACTTATTCTTGTTAATTATACCAGCCGTATTTGGGGGGGGGGGGGGGTTTCCGGCAATTCATTCTCGTCTGCCCACCTGCGGGAAGGTGGTAATACTAGAAAGGGTGGTCCGTTTGTCCCCTTTTGAGGACGAAAGGGGGGGGGGGGAGGAGTCAGAGTAAATCTGTGGTTCGGATTGCTTCTTTCCCCTCCCAGATTACCTACGGGTTTATTCGACTGTTAGCCTCTGCCACGTCTGTGAAAGTATAAGGCAACAATGACAGTACTGTTTAAAATGCAAGGCAGTAAGACCTGATTCATTCTCTCGCCTGCCATAACTAGTATTACTAGACTCACGTGTAAAAGGCACCCTAAGAAAGAAGAAAAATTCCTTTTGCCTCGTGGTAAGAATTAGTCAATTGCATAACGAATTCCTGCCCATCTGGAAGCTGTAACTTACGTAAATTTGTGTTTATGCATATTTGGCTATAATTAAGCAAGGTTGTTATGTACGCCGTAGTGGATTTTTTATATTGTTTCTAGTCAGCAAAAACTGTTGTGTGTTTTTCCAATTCAATACCTTTTAAGGCTTTTACTCAACGTGCTTATGTGTTTTATACAGGTAGTCGGTTATTAGTGTGTTTACATGCCATGCAAAAGTTCGCCATTTCATTACGGGTAGAATCTGTTGCCTTGAAAGGAGAATGTTGTAAAGGTTCGCAAGTCGTACCTGGCGAGGGCGTGTGTTTGCCGTAAGTTAACTGGCAGAAATTTGTAAAATTTGTTTTTTATATATTTTGGAAGTGTTAATGTTATTAACTGTGAGTGTCCCCCCGTGCGCGTGACTCACGCGTTTTGGTTTTTCTATTTTGAGAACTTTTGTAAACAGGATTGTCTTTATATGTTGCAGACAATTTACATTCTGCACCATTTAATGAATGGAGTGAAATTCATCTGTAATTTAGCTGAGCCTGAAATATTATACAGCGTCGCGTTGTATACTTTAAATTGCTTGCCTGTACTTGGCTTTTACTGGCGTGAAATTTTTTTATAATAATTTAATAAGTTAAAAGTCCTTTCCTGTCGTAAATTGTGACTTATTTGTTAAATGATTGTTTTTTTAAAAAAAATATCGTAAAGTCTTGCACCAAATTTGAATAAAAAGTGTTACTGAAAATTGTGTGTAATTTCACCAGTTATTCCTTGGCACCTACTTCCACTTTACATTTTGTGTATTGATTGAGATTAAGAACCTTTGGTGAACCAGTAGTAATTTTGCGGTTCAGGTATGTCCACCTTTGGTATGGATAACAGCGGTGACGCGTCGTGACATGGAAGCAATGAGGCCTTGGTAGATTGCTGGAGAGAATTGGCACCACATCTGCACTCACAAGTCACTTAATTTCCCTAAGTTTCTGGGAAGGGGGAGGAGGGAGGGGTGCGCTGAGCTCTGACGTCACGTTCAATCACATCCCAGATGTGTTCGATCGGGTTCAGATATGGCCAGTTGGGGGGCAAGCATATCAACTGGAACTCGCCACTGTGTTCCTTGGACCACTCTGTCACACTCCTGGCCCTGTGACATGGCGCATTATTTTGCAGAAGAATGCCACTGCCGTCGGGAAACATGATCGTCATGAAGGGGTGCATGTAGTCTACAGTCGGTGTACGATACTCCTTGACCGTCATGTTGCCTTGCTTGGGGTCCACTGGACCCATGGATGCAGCGCTAATGGAGCTACCGACAGCTTGTCTCCGTACTACAGTAAAGGTGGCAAGGGGCTTTCCCGTGGAAGACGACAATGTCTCAGACACACAGCTTGCACGAATGTCATCGTGAATAATGCTACAAAAATGATTTCGTTGTCACTGGAATTGCTGCAATTGTAATGTTGCTGTACCTGATAGAGCAGCTTTCCACTGCCACATACACCAATAAGGATGTTGCTTGCACCTTCCATCGGCATGATGAGGAAGATTCGTCAGACAATGAGATGCTCCGCCACTGCGCCAACGACCAGTTCCGATGGTCACGTGCCCATTTCAGTCGTAGTTGCCGATGTCGTGGTGTTATCATCGACTGTGGAGGCACATCATTAGGAGTGTTCCACTTTGTGTTCGGATACACTTGTACTCTGCCCAGCATCAAAGCCAATGAACGATGAAAGACGTGTATATTTCTATTCTCTGTTGTCAAAACACAATTTATGAAAGATGTTTAGATTTTATTAATAGCATTATGTAGGAATAATTAATATTTGTCATTTTGGAAATAATTGTGGTAGCAGGGAATGTCTGCACCAAAGTATTGTTGGCGGGAGAGAACGCACATTGATATAGATTTAAAAAGGGCGGGAGAGACCGCGTATGGATACATTTTAAGAAAAGAGCGGGAAAGACCGCGCATTGATACATTTTGTAATGGTAGCAGGGATTGTCTGCACCAGAAAGCATTGTTGGCGGGAGAGATCGCACTTTAGCGTTCGTAAGAAGTCAGTAGTAAGCGAGAATTGAAGCGAGTAGGTAGCAGGTCTGAAGCGAGAGGCTGAGAGGAGCGCCTGCCAGCCACCAGCTATGACTTACAAGAGATTATAAACGGATGTACAGAGACATCAGCTAACTATTACCATAAGAGGAACTAATATTATTGATTTTTTTTTTGAGAAACTCAAGACTACTGAAGGTATGTTTGCGCAATGCTAGTTGTAAGATTATTGTAAAAAGTAAGTCCCATTTGAACGTTTTTAAAATAATTTCATTACCAACAGTAAATATTTGAAGAATCGTTTTCAGAATATAATTAATTTTTGCCAGCAGTATTGCGTTACTGATTATAATCCATCTCAAAAACCATCAACGTAAAACTTTGCAAAAGTTTATTGTTGTCAAGAGAACTGCGTAACTTCAGTCAAATCAATTGAAGAATAACGTCAGCTTTGCTATTAAAGAATAACGTCAGCTTTGGTAATAAATACAGCCACTTATTATGATAGCCCACCAGCAGCTAATACATTATAGTAAAACAGAGTAAGTATATTCATGTCGCAGTTCGATGTAGCAGTCAGATGGCGATCCAGTAACAGTAAAAAAAGGGAAGGAACAATTTTGGGTTATTGCAGGTAACGACCGAGGGCCACGACGACGACACATTCTATGTTTCGTCGAAATATTCAGCAAATCACTTTTAATAAGCAGCATTTAAATTTGTATGCGAAGATTGCACTTCTTATTATTGAGAAAGAAAATTAATTTCAAAGGGAAGATTTCATTTGTTATTATTAAGCAAGAGATAGAAATCCTAAGAGTAGGTTTCATAGGTTATTTTAGAAGGGAAGGTTGCGTAACAAAAGAGATATAGAGGAGACGGGAAGGTTTCTGTTGTGGATTGGCAAGACAGCCCACCCACTATGAGAGGAAGCCGAAAGGCACGCGTTTTAGCTCACGCAGGCTGGCGTGAGGTCTGGAACAGGTCAAGAAATTAGACTAGCAAAAAAGGACGTAGCTGTGGAATACTTAACGTTAATCCATAAATGGTGAACATCGCTCTTGACGGTACATGTTTTACAGCATCAATAGTAACTGGTAATGGCGCCTTGCTAGGTCGTAGCAAATGACGTAGCTGAAGGCTATGCTAATTATCGTCTCGGCAAATGAGAGCGTATTTTGTCAGTGAACCATCGCTAGCAAAGTCGGCTGTACAACTGGGGCGAGTGCTAGGAAGTCTCTCTAGACCTGCCGTGTGGCGGCGTTCGGTCTGCAATCACTGATAGTGGCGACACGCGGGTCCGACGTATACTAACGGACCGCGGCCGTTTTAAAGGCTACCACCTAGCAAGTGTGGTGTCTGGCGGTGACACCACAGTTTCAACGACATTGTTCAAAATGTGTGTGAAATCTTATGGGACTTAACTGCTAAGGTCATCAGCCCCTAAGCTTACACACTATTTAACCTAATTATCCTAAGGACAAACACACACACCCATGCCCGAGGGAGGACTCGAATCTCCACCGGGACCAGCCGCACAGTCCATGACTGCAGCGCCTAAGACCGCTCGGCTAATCCCGCGCGGCTTCAACGACATTGCTTGTTCTTCTTTCCAGTCAGTGGCTCCAGATCAGAAGGTGCATTTTGCGACGTGGTTGTTTAGTCGACACGACAGCATTATGGATATACTGAATAGACTCCAGTGGCAAATGCTACAAGAGAGAGGTTGTGCATTACCGAGACGTATGTTTCAAGAACAAAAAAAAAATCCAAGAAATTAGAGCTAGTATGAGGTTTACGGACAGTCATTCTTCCAACGAACCGTTCGTGAATTGAACAGAATTGGGCAAAAAAGATAGTGGTATCATGCGTACTCTCCACCACCAGAGATCAGAAACAGAACGAATGCGAGTATAATGCTGTGGGTTGCATACACCAGAAATCAAGGCGCTGCTGTTACGTCAGTATTATACTGGCTTCTTACCTTCCTGCTGTTAAGTCCGTGCCGTGAGTACGACGAGTGTGAGAACGGTGGCACAGTGGTCGCCTGCTTCTCGTTGACTCGTTCTCTCGCAGCGAAGTGTGCAGGATTGAAGCTAGTTGTGACTCAGTACCCAGTTGACTGCATGGTCACGCTGTTTTAAAGTAGCACTGAAAGGCCGAAATGACCAATAGGCGGGATGAGAATGCCTCTAACGAGTTTTATGAGAATGTGGAGGGAGTATTCAGTCATCGTCTCCGAACTGTTCTTCTGCTGTACACAGTACGAAAAGCAGTAAAATGAGTTCTGCATTTAGCGTTTTCTAGAGTGCAATATGGAGGCCACAACCTAACAACGAAAAAAGAAACGTATACCGTAACACCACCTGCTCCGAACTTCACTGTTTGCACTACACACGATGACAGGGAACATTCTCCAGGCATTCGCCAAACCAACAGCCATTCATCGGAGTGCCACACGGTGTAGCGTGGTTCATCCAAAACACTCGTTTACAGTTACCAGTCATCCACCCTCCGGTGGCGTCGCTCTTACGCGGCCTCCTGACTCACCTACAGTAGTGTTGGCTGCTGAATTGCATGGCTTATGAGGAGCTGCTCGACCACTGTACCCCACTGTTTCTCACTCCCTATGCACAGACATTGTGCCAACTGTAGTGTTGGCAGCAGTCTGGAAACAACATGTCATTCTCTGCTGATTTTGTGATTTTGTACTTTTGGGGGGAGGGGGGGGGGTCCGCCTCTCGTGACATCTAGTGGTCGATTCTACATTACGTAGGAGCATCCGGATATTTTTGATCAGATAATGTACATGTGTGCCTAAGATATAAATACGAGGGTCACTCCAAAAGAAATGCACACCTATTTTTTTAAATCCATCTTTTATTCTACATGTTTGAAAGTTTTACAGTGTGTAGATAAATCATTTAGGAACAATATTTTTATTTCTCCACAGAATTTCCATCCCTCTCTACTGCCTTACGCCATCTTGGAACCAGCGCTTGTAACCCCGCACGGTAAAATTCTGTTGGAGCCACTGTTTGGCAGCGTGCTCAAGGGAGTCATCATCTTCAAACCTTGTTCCACGAAGAAAGTCTTTCAGTTTCCCAAAGAGATGATAGTCACATGGAGCCAGGTCAGGACTGTAAGGTGGGTGTTTCAGTGTTGTCCATCCGAGTTTTATGATCGCTTCCATTGTTTTTTGACTGACATGTGGCCGTGCATTGTCTTGCAGCAGCAAAACTTCCTGCTTTTGCCCATGTGGTCGAACACGACTCAGTCGAGCCTTAAGTTTCTTCAGTGTCGTCACATATGCATCAGAATTTATGGTGGTTCCACTTGGCCTGATGTCAACAAGCAAGAGTCCTTCGGAATCGAAAAACACTGGAACCATAACTTTTCAAGCAGAAGGTGTGGTTTTGAATTTTTTTCCTTGGGTGAATTTGCATGATGCAACTCCATTGATTCATCTCTGGTGAAAAATGACGCAGCCATGTTTCATCACCTGTCACAATTCTTCCAAGAAATTCATCTCCACCTTTCTCGTACTGTTCCAAAAGTTCGCTGCATACCGTTCCTCTTGTTTCTTTGTGAGCCACTGTCAACATCATGGGATCCCACCTGGCACAAACCTTTTTTAACGCCAACACTTCCAGTATTCTGCAAACACTTCCTTCCCCTATCCCAACGTAGCGTGACAATTCGATAACTGTGATGCGTCTGTGAGCAGTCACCAATTCGTTAACTCTCTGCACATTTTCTGGAGTGTGTGCGGTACGAGGCCTGCCGCTGCGAGGACAATCGTCAATATTGCCGTGCCCGCTTTCATTACGTAACCTGCTTGCCTACCGACTAACAGTACTGCGATCGACAGCAGCATCTCCATACACCTCTTTCAACCTCTTGTGGATGTTTCCCACTGTCTCGCGTTTACAGCACATGAATTCTATGACAGCACGTTGCTTCTGACGAACGTCAAGTGTAGCAGCCATCTTGAAGACATGCTGTGACGGCGCCACTCACGGGAACAGGTTGAACTACGTTTGAAAACAAGAGGGAAGGATGTATCTACACACTGTAAAACTTTCACACATGCAGAATGAAAACTGTATTTTTACAAAAATAGTGTGCATTTCTTTTGGAGTGACCCTCGTACAAAGAAAGAGGGGACGATCTTTGCAATAGTTGGCAATAAACGAGAGGCTCGTAGATTAGGTTTTAGTGTTGTCAGTCGCTATGAGTTAATCTCTTTGTGCTTCCAGAGCGACTTGCTTAGGTGCTTCTTTGACGTTTCCGCTTTACATCTTCGTCAACAGTGGGTTCCAGCACATTCAACGTCTGCGAGCCCATACAGTCATGCCCCGTTGGATATCATTACATCGATCGACTCCTTCTGATAGTAACGTACCTTGAATGTTGTGAGTGGGCATACCGTAGGATGCACGGCTTAAAGTCAGACTGACGACGTTCAGTGGGTTCTCCAGACCTTTTATTTATTTATCAGGTTCCGTGGAACGAGTCAGTATATAGTTAACAAAATGCTGACCAAATAATTTGCGAAGAAAATAACTAAACTATTAATAAAACAAGAAAAATAACTGTGGTATGCTATAGTAATATAAAACGCATTACAGGCAAAAGTGCTCTACTACTGCGAGGTACTTTTGTACAGAATAGAAGGAAACCTTTCAATTTCAATTTGAAGAGTTGGGCCTATCACTAATTTTTTTTCGGTTCCGCTGGAAGCCTGTTCAAAAAAACACGTACTGAATAGTACACATCTTTTTGTAAAATATGTCGTACAAGTCCATATCGCTTTTCAATCTTGTGTTGTGAATTAATGTTGCTGTTCTTCTGAATGAGTCAATATTGTTTGGATACATACTTACTCAATTTCTCTGTCTGGGTGAGAACATCTGATCCCTTTTCTTACGAAACTCTGCAGTTTTAATATCCTTGTCATTACATAAGAATAGATGTTCCGCTGTGCAAGCAAACTGTATCAAAATGGTTCAAAGGGCTCTGAGCACTATGGGACTTAACTTCTGAGGTCATCAGTCCCCTAGAACTTAGAACTACTTAAACCTAACTAACCTAAAGACATCACACAAACCCACGCCCGAGGCAGGATTCGAACCTGCGACCGTAGCGGTCGCGCAGTTCCAGACTGTAGCGCCTAGAACTGCTCGGCTACCCCGGCCGGCCAAACTCTATCCTTGGACATGTTAAAACATCTGTGTTTCTCAGTGTTCACGCTGGTCACCTTCAGGGTAGCCCCACTTAAATAGGTTTACACTTTGCGACTTCTGCCCTTCGTCTATTCAGTGCTCTCCATGTACTATACTGTAGTAGTTGCCCTAATGTGATTTCCTCTTTGAGGGGAAAGTTTGTTTGTGTTTTACAGAGTGTCCAACCGTAAACGACGCGTGGTCTACTAGCGGTACTGTCCACTGGATAAAAGTCTTCCCCGACTTAAGAACAGTTGGAACTGCTTGCGGTTACACACTAAGTGCCGTGGGTTTTTTCCTCTCTATTTCGCTGAATGCTTTGCATCTGATACATGTTGGTGCTGTGGGCGTAACTACTTAAATTTTGCGGACAGGAGTAGGTCTCAGACATCCGGTGAGAATCAAATAGTTCAAATGGCTCTGAGCACTATGGGACTCAACATCTTAGGTCATAAGTCCCCTAGACTTAGAACCACTTAAAGCTAACTAACCTAAGGACATCACACACACCCATGCCCGAGGCAGAATTCGAACCTGCGACCGTAGCAGTCCCGCGGTTCCGGACTGCAGCGCCAGAACCGCACGGCCACCGCGGCCGGCAGGTGAGAATCCTGACAGTCTCACTGAAAGCGACGAATGCTTGTTTAGAGTACGAGGACCCTTCCCCATAGTGGTGCCGCATATCCTCCTGCCGTAAAATAAGAGTTCCGTTGCTGACTATCGAAGAACTTAAAGCTGCGCTCATTATGATGATCCATTCAGGTTGCGTAAAATACCCTTTCATGCACACATTTTTACTTGAAGCTCAGTGCAACGCTCTTGAGAGTACTTTCTTTGCTGACCACCAAGTATTTTGCGTTAGTGCAAATGCTTAGTCTAAGAACTCTCTGCTTTGCTGGTTAAGTATTTAAGGAGACCAAACAGCTAAGACGATCAGTCTGGTAATGACCCCCCAGCACAGGAGCAGTGTACCCAAACATGCCTAGGTATATACTCTGTGTGCAAGTCTGACAAAGTGTTTTGAATTTTTGCGTAGCGTGCGTCTGGGAAGGAACATGGGAACCACCCCGATATTCACCTATTGGGATGAGGGAAACCGCCTATAAACCACATTAAGGCTGGACGGCACACCGAATCCTCGTCTGTCTCGGGCCAGCGTAGGTCATGTTAACACGCACAGTTACCCGAGCAGGTTAACCCCTCTCCATTCTGTTTGCCACTGTCTTGTACCATTTCTGTTAGACAGGTGAAATATGCGTACTTGAGTTGCTCCTATCTTAGGTCGCAGATGATTTTCTTCATAGTCGTTACCCGATGTTACTGAAATGCGGCAGGAAGCTGGTGTTGAGTGGTAGGATACTGGATCACAATTTTAATAACAAATTTAATAAAAAACAAAGCACTTTATTGTCATACCAGAAAGATCTAAAAAATCTCAGCAGCTACCACCAGAATTTAATTTACTAGTGAATTTTTCTTTTGGAAGCAAGGCAACTGGTGGCAGAATTCACAAAACATTTAAAATAATTTTTAATAAAAAATTTTAAGGTAGCCATCTTAAGAGACATTTTCTGAGATCTTGGCATTAAATCCATATCTTAACACAGAAGTTTAATAAGATGAATAACGTGGCGTTTAACAATACATTCCAAATGTAAGCATTAGAAACCCACAGATATTAACAGGCAATCTGAAATCCACTGGCAAGTAAAGCAGATCGCATGTAATTAGGATAAACAAGATATCCAAGTAAATAGGCTGATGACAAGCTTACATAAAATACAATCGGTTGGTCGTGCATCAAGGTTCCCGGGTAGGACCAGACAATTTCTTCCTTTTTCTCCTGAACGACACTCAACCTCGTTGGCAACCTGAGTTTTTAGGCACTCGATTTAGTACGGTTAACAAAGAGAGCAAGTATTTTAGGATTAAGCGTTTCTTTTACTCAAGAACCTTTTAGAGTAATTCAAAATATAAACCACATGTGTACTCAGGCTATCCTGTAACATATAAATTGGTAGTTAACAAAGTCTAGAAAAAATTACGACACTAAAAGACACTGGAACAAATTTGGAGAAAGTGAGTCGTGCGCTGAACTGACGTAAGGTACTGCTTAATTTACATAACTTAAGTTAGTGCTACCAAACCCAGTCAAGAGGCTTCCACTCCGCCAGTTTAATAGTAAAAAACACAAAGTAAAATGACTTAAATGACATCATTTCAAAGTTTGACAAAAAATGCTTTATAGACGACGATGGATAACCAGGATGGCAAGTAAGAGAAGAGACTGTAATTGAATGATCACCATAATTTCCCGGGAGTAGGAACATAAGTCGACAACTGCCCGATCAGTGCCTGCAATCGGCTGAGCATATTCACCAGTCGGTCGCCATTGTGTTTAGTTTTTCGGAACTGGCTGACAGGAAACCAACCCGCACCACAGCGGACACAGGCTTCTTCGGAATGATCCAAATCCAAGTACAAGTGTGTGCCCAAGCAACATGCCGAAATACACTCCTGGAAATGGAAAAAAGAACACATTGACACCAGTGTGTCAGACCCACCATACTTGCTCCGGACACTGCGAGAGGGCTGTACAAGCAATGATCACACGCACGGCACAGCGGACACACCAGGAACCGCGGTGTTGGCCGTCGAATGGCGCTAGCTGCGCAGCATTTGTGCACCGCCGCCGTCAGTGTCAGCCAGTTTGCCGTGGCATACGGAGCTCCATCGCAGTCTTCAACACTGGTAGCATGCCGCGACAGCGTGGACGTGAACCGTATGTGCAGTTGACGGACTTTGAGCGAGGGCGTATAGTGGGCATGCGGGAGGCCGGGTGGACGTACCGCCGAATTGCTCAACACGTGGGGCGTGAGGTCTCCACAGTACATCGATGTTGTCGCCAGTGGTCGACGGAAGGTGCACGTGCCCGTCGACCTGGGACCGGACCGCAGCGACGCACGGATGCACGCCAAGACCGTAGGATCCTACGCAGTGCCGTAGGGGACCGCACCGCCACTTCCCAGCAAATTAGGGACACTGTTGCTCCTGGGGTATCGGCGAGGACCATTCGCAACCGTCTCCATGAAGCTGGGCTACGGTCCCGCACACCGTTAGGCCGTCTTCCGCTCACGCCCCAACATCGTGCACCCCGCCTCCAGTGGTGTCGCGACAGGCGTGAATGGAGGGACGAATGGAGACGTGTCGTCTTCAGCGATGAGAGTCGCTTCTGCCTAGGTGCCAATGGTGGTCGTATGCGTGTTTGGCGCCGTGCAGGTGAGCGCCACAATCAGGACTGCATACGACCGAGGCACACAGGGCCAACACCCGGCATCATGGTGTGGGGAGCGATCTCCTACACTGGCCGTACACCACTGGTGATCGTCGAGGGGACACTGAATAGTGCACGGTACATCCAAACCGTCATCGAACCCATCGTTCTACCATTCCTAGACCGGCAAGGGAACTTGCTGTTCCAACAGGACAATGCACGTCCGCATGTATCCCGTGCCACCCAACGTGCTCTAGAAGGTGTAAGTCAACTACCCTGGCCAGCAAGATCTCCGGATCTGTCCCCCATTGAGCATGTTTGGGACTGGATGAAGCGTCGTCTCACGCGGTCTGCACGTCCAGCACGAACGCTGGTCCAACTGAGGCGCCAGGTGGAAATGGCATGGCAAGCCGTTCCACAGGACTACATCCAGCATCTCTACGATCGTCTCCATGGGAGAATAGCAGCCTGCATTGCTGCGAAAGGTGGATATACACTGTACTAGTGCCGACATTGTGCATGCTCTGTTGCCTGTGTCTATGTGCCTGTGGTTCTGTCAGTGTGATCATGTGATGTATCTGACCCCAGGAATGTGTCAATAAAGTTTCCCCTTCCTGGGACAATGAATTCACGGTGTTCTTATTTCAATTTCCAGGAGTGTAACTTCTACGCTCGGCACTGTCCACTGACCCGGTCGGCACACGACGTCACGTAACCGGCTCCGACTAACATTCCAAATACACCAGCGAGCCAAGGTTCCTATTTGCCACGACGTCGTGGCGCTTAGTAGCCTCCTCCTCCGCCGCCGCCGCCGCCACACAAACAGCTTGACACGCGATCACTGGGAGAGAACAGTTGTCGCCGTGGTCGCGGTTAAATCGACCTAATCATCAGCGCGCTTCCCTTTGGCGGCGGAAAATCGCTCTGTCTCTACCATCGCCAGTGATGCTGCCAACCAGATGGATCTATCGATATTGAATCGCGCCACGATTTACTCGCACGGCACACTCTCCAACGCTCTGACAGTTTTCTTTCTACCTCTTCAAACCTTCTTCCTTCAGCAGTGATCGCGGTGTTGTCTGCACGTATGAATAGTTTTATTTTTGGCCATTGGTGTATATACAGGGTGGTCCATTGATAGTGGCCGGGCCAAATATCTCACGAAATAAGCGTCAACCGAGAAAACTGCAAAGAAACTCGTCTAGCTTCAAGGGGGAAACCAGATGGCGCTACGGTTGGCCCGCTAGGTGGCGTTGCCATGGGTGAAACGGATATCAACTGCGTTTTGTAAAATGGGAACCCCCGTTTTTATTACATATTCGTGTAGTACGTAAAGAAATATGAATGTTTTAGTTGGACCACTTTTTTCGTTTTTTGGTAGATGCCGCTGTAATAGTCACAAACGTACAAGTACGTGGTATCACGTAACATGCCGCCAGTGCGGACGGTATTTACTTCGTGATACATTACCCGTGTTAAAATGGACCGTTTACCAATTGCGGATAAGGTCGATATCGTGTTGATGTATGGTTGTTGTGATCAAAATGCCCAACGGGCGTGTGCTAGGTATGCTGCTCGGTATCCTGGAGATCGTCTAAGTGTCCGGACCGTTCGCCAGATATTTACGTTATTTAAGGAAACAGGGAGTGTTCAGCCACTTGTGAAACGTCAAGCACGACCTGCAAAATATGATGATGCCCAAGTAGGTGTTTTAGCTGCTGTCGCGGCTAATCCGCACATCAATAGCAGACATTGCCCGAGAATCGGGAATCTCAAAAACGTCGGTGTTGAGAATGCTACATCAACATCGATTACACCTGTACCATATTTCTGTGCACCACGAAATTGCATGGCGAAGACTCTGAACGTCGTGTACAGTTCTGCCACTGGGCACAAGAGAAATTACGGGACGATGACAGACCTATTTAGCGACGAAGCGTCATTCACCAACAGCGGTAACGTAAACCGGCGTAATATGCATTATTGGGCAACGGAAAATCCACGATGGCTGCGACAGGTGGAACATCAGTGACCTTGGCGGGTTAATGTATATGTGCGGCATTATGGGAGGAAGGATAATAGGCCCCCATTTTATCGATGGCAATCTAAATGGTGCAATGTATGCTGATTTCCTACGTAATGTTCTACCGATGTTACTACAAGATGTTTCACTGCATGACAGAATGGCGATGTACTTCCAACATGATGGATGTGCGGCACATAGCTCGCGTGCGGTTGAAGCGGTATTGAATAGCATATTTCATGACAGGTGGATTGGTAGTCGAAGTACCATACCATGACCCGCACGTTCACCGGATCTGACGTCCTCGGATTTCTTTCTGTGGGGAAAGTTGAAGGATAATTGCTATTGTGATCCACTGTCAACATGCGTCAGCGCATTGTCAATGCATGTGCGAACATTACGGAAGGCGAACTACTCGCTGTGGAGAGGAATGTCGTTACACGTATTGCCAAATGCATGAGGTTGACGGACATAATTTTGAGGATTTATTCCATTAATGTGGTATTTACAGGTAATCACGCTGTAACAGCATGCGTTCTCAGAAATGATAAGTTCACAAAGGTACATGTATCATTTTGGAACAACCGAAATATAATGTTCAAACGTACCTTAGTTCTGTATTTTAATTTAAAAAACCTACCTGTTACCACCTGTTCGTCTAAAATTGTGAGCCATATATTTGTGACTATGACAGCGCCATCACAAAGCAAAAGAAGTGGACCAACTAAAACATTCATATTTCATTACGTATTACACGAATATGTAATAAAAAAGGGGGATTCCTATTTAAAAGAACGCAGTTGATATCCGTTTGACCTATGGCAGCGCCATCTAGCGGGCCAACCTTTGCGCCATCTGGTTTCCCCCTTCAAGCTAGACAAGTTTCGTTCTTTGTAGTTTTTTCGTTTGACGCTTATTTCGTGAGATATCTGGCCCGGTTACGATCAATGGACCACCCTGTATATTGGACAGAAAAGAGGAACGAAAGCTCCCTTGTGGTAATACATTCTTTTAGGTGCCCCATCTACTTTTCTTCTCTTCAAGGGTTACGTAGAGTCTTCGACTCTGAGGCATGTCTCCTATGTAAGTCATTCGGGCGCAGTAGTGTACACGTAGATAAAGACGAGATTCGGTGCTCGCCTTCGTTTGCTGGTTGGACAGCCACTTTTGGTCTATTTACGTCCATCTTCTGAGATATGGTTGCGGGACCTCGGGTGTTCGGTACAGAATATCAAACACCTTTCAGTCGGCTAAATTTCCAAACTGTAGTTTCGGTGATATATTACGCCATCTTCAACGTTTATCTAACATTTGGCATATGGTGTTTGAAGTGATCGCTGTATCAAGTAGAAATCCATAGATACCAGTCTTTGAAAGCTCGCCCCTATTTTGACGGAAACCGAGGCTCAGATCTTCCTACACGTCGGTCAGGGGTTCTGATGACGACGTAATACGTTCAAATGGCTCTGAGCTCTATGGGACTTAACTTCTGAGGACATCAGTCCCCTAGAACTACTTAAACCTAACTAACCTAAGGACATCACACACATCCATGCCCGAGGCAGCATTCGAACCTGCGACCGTAGCGGTCGCGCGGTTCCAGACTGAAGCGCCTAGAACCACACAGCCACAGCGGCCGGCGACAACGTAATATATAGCCGAAACTGGTAGCCCAATAAAATAACAGTTTAGAAATTTAGATGGCTGAAAGGTGTCTGACTTGACGTCCGCCACTTTTGGTGCCTGTCCTGTTGCAGAGGGTGACCACCAGGTCACGGGAGTGCAGCCGCCTGGAAGGACGGCCTTGGCTGACCACGAGCGAGCGACAGCCGCTGCAAGGGGCCTTGGTGTCCGGTGTGTGTGCAGCGGAGGCTGCAGGTTCACATGCGAGGCTGCACGGACAAAAAACTGCACCACACCTGGCAGCTGGCGGAGAACAACGATATTAACGGGTCCCTTGCTTCAGTGCAGCGATATACTCGCACGAAATTGCCATTACGCAACGTTCTGTCCCAACGATACACACAATAGTAACAAAGCAGTCTCTCTTTAAATAGCGACGCCCAGGACAGAGGTGGAAACAGTTGTTCTGCGTTAATGCCGCGTAGATGGCGTAATCCTGTTGGAAGATGTCTACAACATGTGGTATGAGGCGTGTCACTCAATTCCCCCAGCCCTTGCTGTGAACTGACGTCAAAATGACGTGACTTTCATCAAACTCAATACGAGCACGAAAGTCGATAGCAATCGACAAATGAAGCGCTTGAGAGACCCCGTATTGTATTTACGTATTTCGTCGTATTGGTATGATAACGTGCGTGTTATGACAGTTCGCCGTTCCAAGGCAACGGTGCATTGAAGACTTCACGATTTATTATCACCAGTTTAGTACTGGAGGGGAGCGTGGGGGTTAAAAGTCGTAGAGGGAGACCAAGAGATGAATACAGAACGCAGATTCAGAAGGATGTAGGTTGCAGTAGTTACTCGGAGATGAAAAGGCTTGCACAGGATAGAGTAAGTAGCATGGAGAGCTGTATCAAACCAGTCTTTGGACAACAAGTGTCAGTTAATGACACATCGGTGATATTGGCCTTCAGGACAACTTAAGATAAAATATAATGTCGGAAATTGTAAGAATTCGTCGTAGCGTTGTCAGTAGAGGCATGGCGATGCGAAGTTGAAGGACGTACCTTCCCGCCCTACGGAATTCTAATATTTTTTGGCCTTTGCGTTTGTAATACACCCTTGGTTACTAACGTAAAAGAAGTATATCATGCAGTATTTGCTGTTACTTACATGCACACTGATAAGCCAAAGCAGTATGACCTCTGCCCACCACGGCGGTTTTTCTTTTTCATTTTGTTCGTTGTTGTTTGGTGTATTTAACCGTAGCGGACGTCACGTGACATTCGTTGAAGTTCTTTGGTGATCCTTCCACACATTTTTTTTTATTATTATTACAGAGGCCAGCCAGCTCTCTGACTGAACATGCTGAGATACTGTGCCGGAAAATTTTACAGTTCAGGCGAGTTTTGAAACGTTAGAGGCTGGCACATTGCGTTGCGGGTTCGTGACGCGGCGACAAAAGCATATAAGCGGAGAAGACACGGGCGAGGATCCCCATAGCGAAGATACGGGGAAGTCAATTAAAATGAGCGACTTTGACAAAGGACAGACTATTATTATGCAGAGACTTTGAACGAGTATCTCGAATACGGCGAAGCTGGTCGAATGTTCACGTGCTACTGTCGTGAGCATCGACGGAAAGAGATAGGACGGTGAAACTACCACTAGGCGCTAAATGATTGGAAGTACACGACTCTTCACAGAACGTGGGGTTCGGGGGCTTGTCTTCTTCCACTCGGAGATCCCGGATGCTCCAGGCTGGTTGTGCCCTTGTATACAAGTCAACACGTTAAATGAGCCTTCCTATTCATTTATGATTCATTCTGAACCCCCACGCTCTTAGGTCTAGCTTCATCGAAATTCGTAACAAAAATAAAATAAACGTCTCGAGGACTACTTTGCCACTGCAATCAATTATGATCAGCTACTCCAAATGGAAACAGATTCCACTTCTGTCGTTGGCTCAGGCTAACCTACGTTACCATTAATTATGCAAAAATCTATCACTTCCATGCTCAAAAAAATCAATTACTTTCTTGGCCTACTACAAAAAGCGCCGGAATTAAAGAGAAACGTGAAATGTTACTCTTAACACTTTCGTAAATTGCCAGAGCATGAACGCCGGGAACTGAGACGATCTAATACAGATTTTCGGAACGTTGCAATGTTGTCAGCAGGGAGCAGCGGTGTCGGCGTATTCCGCCCGGACTCCAGCGAGGCTATTTCATATGGCGCTGCGTTTTGGTATTCACTGGCAATAGGCGCAGCTCTCCTGCAACAATCGCCCGTTGCTGCCGTTGCATTCTCCAGGAGTGTCCGATTCCATACATCTGTGAACACATAAAGAGAAATTAAAAAATGCTCACTTTTGTTGACTCGTTAGTTTGTACATTTCTGTCCCTGTGTACTACAGTACAGTAGTACTTAAAGGATTTTCGGACGTATCAAGAGTAATACTTACTAAATGACAGCGCAAGGGACTGGATAACGGCATTGCTGGTTCTAAGAACAATTCCAAAAACTTTGTGAGTGCACAAGTGGTGGTTTATGGACTTGCTATATTATCCGCAGAACTCTTCAATGGTGACTGTGCACCTGCACAGTCACAACAGATGGCTGATGGCCATCTCTACAAGGACTACAGTGGGTCTGCATCTATGATGACCCACCAATGCCATTATTTCTACAAGGACTGCAGTGGGTCTGCACCTCTGGTGGCCCACCAATACCACAATCTCTACCAGGACTACAGTGGGTCTACTCTGTGATGACCTACCTACCAATATTCTTCAAAACTTCGAATGACTCTGCTGTGGGTTTGCTCTGTTGTGGCCCATTACCTGTCAGCATGTCAAGAGGCAGCACTGTCTTTCTGTTGCAAGGACAACACTACTTCTTCAAGACTGCATGGAAATCCTCTACTTCCGTGTGCATTGTCTTTTACTGCTCAGACTTTGAGAAAAGAAACGGCAGTTTCACTGTGATGAATGATCAGGACTGTCTTTATGGACTGTGAAAAAATTTTAGCTTTTGACCAACATTGTATTAATAAGTGTGTGCATTTGATATCTTTGTTATTGTAACTATGAAAAATTTTATCAAATCATTATTGGCCACTGCCCAAACCAATTTGTAAAATTTTTTTGTGGGGAGCATGGGGGCTATGTAAGTAGGCTGTTTGGATTTTTATATTGGTAATGCCACGTAGCGCTCTGTATGAAAATCACTGGCTGTGCTGTGTGCAGTCTGTGGCTAGTTTGCATTGTTGTCTGCCATTGTAGTGTTGGGCACCGGCAGCTGGATGTTAATAGCGCGTAGCGTTGTGCAGTTGGAGGTGAGCCGCCAGCAGTGGTGGATGTGGGGAGAGAAATGGCGGAGTTTTGAAATTTGTAAGACTGGATGTCATGAACTGCTATATATATTATGATTATTAAGGTAAATACAGTGTTTGTTCTCTATTAAAATCTTTCATTTGCTAACTATGCCTATCAGTAGTTAGTGCCTTCAGTAGTTTGAATCTTTTATTTAGCTGGCAGTAGTGGCGCTCGCCGTATTGCAGTAGTTCGAGTAACGAAGATTTTTGTGAGGGAAGTGATTTGTGAAAGGTATAGGTTAATGTTAGTCAGGGCCATTCTTTTGTAGGGATTATTAAAAGTCAGATTGCGTTGCGCTAAAAATATTGTGTGTCAGTTTAAGCACAGTCATGTACAATTTTTCAAAGGGGGCGTTGCAGTACCTTTGATTGAAATAATATTTAATTTTATTTCGTGCAAGCATCTACGTAAAGCAACGCTGCGTGAACTCTGTAACCATTAATAAGATAAAAAATAGACAAAGATGTTATTGTTAACGTATTATGTATACATGCACAAATGTGGGAAAACATTAGTTCTTCACTTGACTTCAGTTCACTTCTTCTTTGTCTCTCGGAATCTGATTCCGTCTTCACTGATGTAAGTTTGTGAGATAGCTGACTCACATTAAAAAAATCTAAAAAAATATTTTCTTAGCTCAGACTACATTACTTAACCATCATTCCAGTGCATAAAGTGCTTAAATGAACCAAAGTCAGTCATTTTAACGAGACTTTCGTTTAGTTTGCGATCTTTTGCAGTGCCATTTTGTGCGTGATTACAACTTAATTGTTACATCCATTAGAACCTGCAATCACATTTATTTTACGAAGCCCGATAGTAGAATCGTTCTCGAAGGTAATTATGGCCTGTAGCTGTTTTCAGCAACCAAGTAAATAAAAGCTATAGCAATGTTAATATTATTTATGGCCTTTACACAAATAAATTACGATAAATCAATAAGAAATAATTTCATCTTTTGGCCTCTGTTTTTCTTATAACGATGCCGCCAGAGATAGAGTTTTCAATAACTGATTTACATAACTAAAAGTTCGACAGTTACTAGAATTAATATCTATATTCAATTTTATTTCAGATTAGAGGCGGTAACGTTATAATATGCCACGTCTTCCTCTGGTTTAAACATCCCCTTGCGAGCAAACTTTCAAATTGTAACCTTACAAGAGACATACAGACAGACATATAACTCTCTCTCAACATGCGAACGGAACATTACAGAGAAAACTATAATATTGGAACAAAGTACTCTCCGCCATGCACTGCATAAATGCATGTACAGTATACATGGTGTCCCAGGAGGAATGGTCAGCATTCAGGGATAGGACAGGAACGATCATTCGAAGCGAAAAAGTCCAGTGGACATGGGCTCTAAAACTCATGCCTTAAGAGCTGTGACCGCTTTTTCATGTTCAGTAATGTCGAACACAACTCTTCTACTGAACAAGTATTTTAGAGCCCATGTTTAGTAGACAATGTTGGCTTGTTTTGGTCCATATTGCCTCCTACCAAAATATGGAAAGAAAAGAGCTTGCAGTAGAAGAGATTTGTTTCACAATATGGAAGATAACGAAGCGCTCACAGGTCGTAAGTTATGGGTTTTAAAGCCCTTGTCTGCTGGACTTTTTGCTTCAAATGATGGTTCCTCTCATATCTGTGAATACTGACCTTTTCTCCTGGAACACTCTGTATGTGCAGATAAAGAGGGCTAACAAGGAGACAATGAAACAATTTGCTTAGGGCTTTAAGTGAAATTGCGAGAAATATACTCCAATGACTTGTTCAGTTAATGTGGTTGCTTGAACTCCGATAAACGGGCTCATTAAATATCTGAAACAGATGAAAGTTAACTGATCGTTAGAGAATGCCATAACTTGTCTTTAGACTAAAACAAAGACATTAAGGACGTGCTGCAGACTACAGCCGAGTCCGGCAAGATGAGATTGTTAATACTTTAAGGACAGGCTACAATTGACAATAATACGCACTATATGACTAAGGGATTCAAAGCCGCAACGCTCTGGTTACCGTTTACTAGCCTTAACAATCGGATTATTCCTATAATCGATCGGAGTTTATAAGAAAGTGAGATTGTTTGTCGAAGCGAAGTACAGCAGAGAAGGAGGGAGGAAAAAACATTTTATCGAATAAAACAAAAGCATCGGGACTGCTAAGTTGGGAAAATGAAAACGTCTAGTACGTGCTGCTGTCACCGATTGCGGTTAACCACCAGCCAACAACAAAAAATAGCACTTCGTGCGTGCCTAACACAGTACTGCATTGTCAGCTGTTACGTCGCTTGTTAGTTATTGATTACCTGTCAGCAAGAAATAGCTTGTTTTCAGGGGGCTAGATTAAACCTTCTCAGAAGTAGGCCCCAGCAGGTAACAAAAGAGTGGCCTTCTTTGTCGTTTAGCATTCCTAAAGCAGTACCACAGATACATTGGGGAGGGGGAGAGGGTTGCGAAGGGAGCAGAAGAGCCGCCTGAAAGAGAGAGCTTGCAAATTACAGCAGATGGATAAAATTGTATAGAAACGCGTCAAATGTCGTGTAGGGATATTTTGGTTACCAAAACCAGTCACTCGGAATGAAGCACGTAAATGCTCACTGTTGGTCAATGGGATTTTTCCCTTTGCCACAAAGGCTAATAAGGAGACGTCCCCAGTGGCGGGATGTCCTTTTTGAAACTGTCTATACGTTGATGTAGGTTAAGATGCCATGTATGACGCTCTGCAGCCAATCACCTTGGTGGGCCCTTATTTACTAGTAACTGAAAAAAAAATTCGAAATTTTGTGTGGCAATAGCGTTGAAGGAGTCGAAATAGGTCATCTTTTATGGACAGGATAGTAGCTTCCCACAGAAGAAGAAGAAGAAAAAAAGGCGGAATGTAATGTGAATTCTACAAAAGTGTCATGTAAGAAATAACTCAATGGACAATTTCTTGCAGATTTCCTTACAAAAACCTGAAGTGTGAAATTATTGTAATGGATATAATTATTTTTCAAATGAATTTGTTTTCAGTTTAAATGTGAAGCTTAAATGCCAAATAAATATCTCTTAAAAATATACAATAAGCTGAGGGTTCGGATCTCGTCAGGTGCAATTTTTTTATTTTTAAAACTTTATCAAAATGTGATCATCATTTTATTCAATTAACTGATTCAAATGTAATTTTTTATTTTCATTCCTTTGTAACATCATCTTAATCATAATACCAGCTTCTTCATTTGCTCTCATTTTTCTTCCTAGCATTCTTTTTCCACTTGAAATCTATGTTCATTTGTATTTAATTAATTTTTTGTATTAATTTCGATTTAATTTATTTTCTTTTATCACCCTGTTTTTTCGTCCACATCATTGCGTTCATTGAGTCTATTTCACATTTTATATGAATTTCGTTATACTTATAAATCCTTCTTAAATAAATCTTCATCTGTGTTATTTCGTCCATACTGCTATAGGTTTTTATGTTATGTTTTAATTGTTTTTACGACGATTACCAAGCAAAAAAAAGTGCACATCTGGTAACAAAAATTACACATTTCACACCACTGCACAGTCAATATAAATTGAATATTTGGTCTTTTAACTGATAGATCAGAATTTTCAAATAATTGAATACTAAAATAGATAATAATTAAATTCATCTTCACAAAGATTCCGATTGGAGAAAAAATGATATAAAGAAAAAATGAAACAAATGAAAGAAGTTCAAACAGGCGTTAAAATAATGTGAGAAAGGAATAGAAATAAAACATTTAATTTAAGTCAATTAAATGAATAAATATAATGTCAAACTTATTTTGATACAGATTTAAAAATAAACAAATTGCTGTATCTGCCAAGATTCGAACCCACAACCACTTGCATGTTGTAACGGAACATATTAAAGACTTTACTTTACCGAAGTATGCGATACCCTCCAAATTTAACTAGTTTAATGAGTATTTATGATTATAGCAAAGGTATTGTGTATGTTAACAATGATTGCATAACATGTCTCCATAAACAGTCAACCCATTAAATTATACTGAATAACTGACCCACACAAAAGTTAATATCACTTGATCACTGATACAGCAAATGTCATCATGTAAAAACACTGAGTTCATCTTAAATAATTAATATGAAGTATGAAAAATAGTGGACAACTTAGGTATTTTGGATCTCCTTAAATAAAAATCACCCAGTGAAACCTATTTGTTCACCAGGAGCGGTTTCACTCAGTATTCACGAAATCAATCATATTTTAGACGAAAACCAATGTAATTCTTAATAATTCATGTTATTTACTTATTTATGCAAATTAGAGAAGTCAATTGACAAACTTCTAAAAAACGGCCTTTTTGTAACAAAGAATTATTCTATCAAGTCAACAAATCTGTCTGTCATTTTAATAACATGTTAACTCATGTCACTCGATGCAAATTAATAACTTTTCTGCACAAATTATGATAACAGATGTACATGTGACTTATAAACTATATCTCTTTTTAGTAGTTCTTTGACAATGTTATAAATACGAGCAGCAAGAAGGGTCGGGAGGCAGTCGGAATGTCACTTTGGTAAAGTGTGTTTGTGTGTTATTGTTTGAGGTGGATAAACAATGCAAAGAACATGTAACGGAAGTACTACTTTGTGTTGAGTCATGGTCTTTGGTGAACAGTGGAATTAAGATGGCCACCAGAGTAATAAATATTTGAAGTTTACATATTTGTTGGTTTCGCTCGTTCTTTATCATCAAAAGCACATAAAAAACAAGGGACCTCATGTTTTTAACCCTAGATAACCAGATTTAGAGCCAGCATCAGCATCGATACTCAGCAGCGATCCAGCAAGTAGCAGCGATTACCACAACACAATGCATTTTAATGGCGCCAACCTAATATCAAGTGCTAACAAGCTCCGTAAATGGGAGTGAAATAGTGCGATTATAGCAATTAGCTATATCTACGACTAGGCGACCATTACAATGTGTAGCTACTATCCTATCCATTAATCTAACTGACCACGCAAGGCGACTTTTTTAAAGTTATTGAGGATCACCGAAATTCTGAAATTTTTTTCGTTAATTACTCTCAAACGAGGGCCAACCAACGTGAATGCCTACAGGGTGTGACACCTGGGATCTTAACCTACATAATCGTATATTTTGTCTGAAAAAGTTGATCCCACCACTGCAGACCTCTGCTTGCAAGACAATGTACAGTGTCCTTTGTCTTTCCAGTAGAAACTAAAACGGCTCGATAATCTCCAGATGTGATCCCATGAATGGCTTTGAGTGAACAACGCCTGCTACAATCAGCTCTACATCTTACTGATAACATTATCTTCAGTGTGGTCTTAACACCCTCTGAAAATCACGATATGACCATCCAACGCATTAGAGAATGCTAACACGCTGTGCAGTTGGAAGAAGACAATCTGGATTGTGCATCTCCACTTATTTAAGATAGTATGAAAGGAGACTAGTAGGACCACACTGCATACTTCCGTTTCCCTGTGGCTCAGTTTATGTGCCCTTGCATCACTCATATCACTTCTCTTTCACAAGAGATTTTGTAATAGTAGACATCCTGAAAGGATACAGTACCGCCCGACATTGAAAATAGGTACAACATTCGTCGTTATTCTTATCAGAACAACATATTTTTTGAATTAATAACTCAATTTCACTTAATACACCGAAGCCAGATACCAGTGTTGGAAATAATGACAACTTATTTAATTAATTGATCACATGTGCACTCCCACAAAATAAATCCCTATATCAAGTTTGGTGAGATCTGCGAAATGAATGAATGTATGGTCGTCTGCTAACTGCAGATAGTGAATGTGCAATATACACTCCTGGAAATGGAAAAAAGGACACATTGACACCGGTGTGTCAGACCCACCATACTTGCTCCGGACACTGCGAGAGGGCTGTACAAGCAATGATCACACGCACGGCACAGCGGACACACCAGGAACCGCGGTGTTGGCCGTCGAATGGCGCTAGCTGCGCAGCATTTGTGCACCGCCGCCGTCAGTGGCAGCCAGTTTGCCGTGGCATACGGAGCTCCATCGCAGTCTTTAACACTGGTAGCATGCCGCGACAGCGTGGACGTGAACCGTATGTGCAGTTGACGGACTTTGAGCGAGGGCGTATAGTGGGCATGCGGGAGGCCGGGTGGACGTACCGCCGAATTGCTCAACACGTGGGGCGTGAGGTCTCCACAGTACATCGATGTAGTCGCCAGTGGTCGGCGGAAGGTACACGTGTCCGTCGACCTGGGACCGGACCGCAGCGACGCACGGATGCACGCCAAGACCGTAGGATCCTACGCAGTGCCGTAGGGGACCGCACCGCCACTTCCCAGCAAATTAGGGACACTGTTGCTCCTGGGGTATCGGCGAGGACCATTCGCAACCGTCTCCATGAAGCTGGGCTACGGTCCCGCACACCGTTGGGCCGTCTTCCGCTCACGCCCCAACATCGTGCAGCCCGCCTCCAGTGGTGTCGCGACAGGCGTGAATGGAGGGACGAATGGAGACGTGTCGTCTTCAGCGATGAGAGTCGCTTCTGCCTTGGTGCCAATGATGGTCGTATGCATGTTTGGCGCCGTGCAGGTGAGCGCCACAGTCAGGACTGCATACGACCGAGGCACACAGGGCCAACACCCGGCATCATGGTGTGGGAAGCGATCTCCTACACTGGCCGTACACCACTGGTGATCGTCGAGGGGACACTGAATAGTGCACGGTACATCCAAACCGTCATCGAACCCATCGTTCTACCATTCCTAGACCGGCAAGGGAACTTGCTGTTCCAACAGGACAATGCACGTCCGCATGTATCCCGTGCCACCCAACGTGCTCTAGAAGGTGTAAGTCAACTACCCTGGCCAGCAAGATCTCCGGATCTGTCCCCCATTGAGCATGTTTGGGACTGGATGAAGCGTCGTCTCACGCGGTCTGCACGTCCAGCACGAACGCTGGTCCAACTGAGGCGCCAGGTGGAAATGGCATGGCAAGCCGTTCGACAGGACTACATCCAGCATCTCTACGATCGTCTCCATGGGAGAATAGCAGCCTGCATTGCTGCGAAAGGTGGATATACACTTTACTAGTGCCGACATTGTGCATGCTCTGTTGCCTTTGTCTATGTGCCTGTGGTTCTGTCAGTGTCATCATGTGATGTATCTGACCCCAGGAATGTGTCAATAAAGTTTCCCCTTCCTGGGTCAATGAATTCACGGTGTTCTTATTTCAATTTCCAGGAGTGTATGATCATCTATGAGACGGTCCTTTGGTCACCTTTGGTGGAACTAAAGAGATGAAATTTACCTGAGCTTTGAGCGCCTGAAATGTGGCTGACCAATATGGTAACATGGTGTTCCCCCACCTCGGTCGAGGTGCGAGATGACCTGAAGAACGGCCATGTTTCAGCACTCTGGAGCTGGATCTTGTGTTGGTAAGACCTGTCCGTAAAGACAGAAGAGTGGGGAAAATGGTACGCATGTTAAATACTTAAGTGTAGTTTGGAATAATTATTTCTCTATTTCAGGAACTTTTTTTTTGGGGGGGGGGAGAATTAAATGACAGGCAGGTAATATTAAGGGGATCATATTAATCTTCGGAAGTGACCAACGGTCACAATGAAACCACGTGTAGCAATAAGTTGAAATACTTGCGAGTGCTAGTAGTAAATTGATATGCTTCCGAGTGCTATAGTTAGGCTGAATTACTCGCGTGTGTATTATAAGTTGGAAATATTTAAGAAATGGCGGGTGCAGGACTTGAAATTAGAGACGAGTACTTCCACGTGGTGAGTACTGTGTGAGTCTCAATCTGTGTGTGAGACAAAGGATAAAGAGAAGTACTCGTCCATGGTATCAGTTGAGGACTCGCGTGTGTGACGAATATGATCTTAATATTACTTTGAGTGTTATGTTTCCGTGTGACGCTAGATTCAAATTCTAATACTCTGAGAGAGAAGCAAGGTGAGTCAGCCGTCTATCCAGCAACGCCACTTGGCTTGCATTGCACAGGAAGACGTGCATATATCCCCGAGAGTTCGTAGTAGGAAAGAAAAGTTACGAAGTGGGGCAGTGTTGTGTGAAACTGGGATGAATACTAATTGAAGTGGGAAAGTTGAAAGTGATGTGATTCTAACGTTGTGACTATTCTTTGTGTTGAATTCTATGTTACCAGTGTGATGCATTTCATGTAATTTAAGTATGTGTGGTTTGCATGGGAGAGTAGCATGATAGGTTCAGAGGCAGTGGGTTATGCATGTTCCTTTTTGTACTGCTCGGTCTGGAGTAAATTTTCGTGATGATGGGTGTGAGAGTCGAAGTGTGAGATATAGCAAAAGATCCACCATCCTAACCAGAAAGTGCACTGTAGCGTTAGATAATTACGAGACCATAAAATAGAGAATCACCAATGTAAAGCCATGCCCACTGGGCGGAGTTTCTCATGTGTAATTGTAGTATAACGTGTAATGGTGTGTTTAGGTTATCTGTGAATCATAATAGAATTTATCTGAATAAAAAAGATAGTGAAAAAAAAAGATTGGTGGCCTTGTTCTTCGAATAGTGTGTAGTCATGATATACAGAATTTATAACGTGTGCGCCATTCATATTCAGTGCGATGGCCACGTGTTGATCAAAGCCGTTGGGTGAGAAAGAAAATGAGGTATTGCCAGTGCGTAGTGAACAATCAGAGTTGTGTAAATTTTAATAGTCAGATGTGCGTTATCCGTTTCCGTTGCGTAATATTCAAACAGGAGAATAATTTGTAGCTTAATTGTGGGTGCTAGAGCTCACAGTCATTGATGTTTTGCGATAAATAAGAATAAATCCACTCGCTTGGCAGACCACTCATCTTGCAGGCCTGACTGCTTGATGCCACAGTATGAGCAAGGCATGTGCGTGTGTCTCAATCCGAAGCATTTTTTTATGAGATTTCGTACTAATACACATCCGATGTATTTTTTGATACTGTTTTGTTTAGACCAACGCTACGACCAACAGTTACTTTCGTGAAAATGCTCTTATTTAATTTTCCCCTGTTTATCTCAGTAAATTTAAATCTTCTTCAACTATGGTATTCAACATTAGTTATCCGTGAACTCTGAGTGCCTTCATGACACTGGATGCAATACCTCCATATACCTCTAGCAGATATACGACTGATGCACCAACTAAATGGACACCGACAGTTTCCCTTCATTGGCGGACTGAACGATCTGCCATGGTGACTAACAACACAAAATACTTCTAGATATGTTACTTTAAACGGGGAAACAACATCGGGGCTTTACGTGTGTGCCAGAGAACTAGCTGCAGAAGTGGGCTATTTTATACCACAGTGTTCGTATGAGTCCAAGCAATTCCTGTCCATTTGTGCTATTTCTAAAATCATAATAGTGACAAGACTCACAAAAATCTCAATGCTTTCAATTCAGCTAAATACGAGTATCGAGCAGGGATTGTACACTGAAGAGCCAAAGAACCTGGTACATCTGCTAATTCCGCGTAGGGCCCCCACAGCAAGATGTGGCATGGATTCGACTAACGTCTGAAGTAATGCTGGAGGGAATTGACGCCATGAATCCCGCAGGGCTGCCAATAAATCAATAAGAGTACGAGGGGGTGGAGATCTCCTCTGGTCAGCACGTTACAAGGCATCCCAGATATTCTCAATACTGTTCATGTATGGGGAGTTTGGTGGCCAGCGGAAGTGTTTAAACTTAGAAGAGTTTTCTGGAGCCACTTTGCAGGTGTTCTGAACGTGTGCGGTGTCGCATAGTCCTGCTGGAATTGCTCACAATGCACATGAATGGACGCAGTTGATCAGATTGGATGCTTACGTACGTGTCAACTGTCAGAGTCGTATCTAGAGCTATCTGGAGTCCCGTATCACTCCAACTGCACACGCCCCACACCGTCACAGAGCCTCCACCAGGTAGAACAGTCCCCTGCTGACATGCAGGGTCCATGGATTAATGAGGTTGTCTCCATACCGGTACATCAGCTCGGTACAATTTGAAACGAGACTCGTCCGATGAGGCAACATGTTTCCAGTCATCAACAGTCCAGTGTCAGCGTTGACGGGCCCAGGGGAGGCGTATAGCATTGTGCCATGCAGTAATCAAGGGTACACCAGTGGGCCTTCGGCTCCGAAAGCCCATATCGAAGATGTTTCTCTGGATGGTTCGCACGCTGACACTTGTTGATGGTCCAGCATTGAAATCTGCAGCAATTTGCGGAAGGGTTACATTTCCGTAACGTTGAACGATTTTCTTCAGTCGTCGTCGGTCCCGTTCTTGCAGGATCTTTTTTAGGCCGTAGCGATGTCGGAGATTTGATGTTTTGCCGGATTCCTGATATTCACGGTACACTCGTGAAATGGTCGTACAAGAAAATCCCCATTTCATCGCTATTTTGGAGATACTGTGTCCCATCGTTCGCGCGCCGACTATAACACCACGTTCGAACTCAAACCTTGATGGCTTGCCTCTAAAGCAGCAATAATCGATCTAACAACTGCGCCAGACGCTTCTTGTCTTATATAGGCGTCGCTGACCGCAGCGCCGTATTGTGCCTTTTTACATATCTCTATATTTGAATAACCATGCCCCCTACCAGTTTCTTTGGCGCTTCAGTGTAGTTATGAACAACTTATATTGTAACCATCACACAGATAGTATATAGGGGAAGAAGAATCAAGGACTTCGTTTTATTGGCAAAATACTTACAAGACGCGAGAAACCCACTACAGAGACTGCCTACATTACACTTGTTCGTCCTCTGCTAGAGTACTGCTGCGCCGTGTGGGATCCTTACCAGACTGGATTGCGGAGGACGTCGGAGAAGTTCATGGAAGGGCAGCTCGTTTTGTATTATCGCGAAATAGGGGAGAGAGTGTCACGGACACGATGAGCGATTATGGGTGGCAGTGATGCAGTCTTTTTACAAACTTTGAATCACCCACTTTCTCCTCCGAATGCGAAAATGCTTTGTTGATACACACATACAGAGGAATAGATGGTCATCGTAATAAAATAGGAGAAATGAGAGCTCGCGGGAAAGATGTTTGAGAGTGGAACGGTAGAGGAAAGTCTGAAGGTAGTTCAATGAACAGTCTGCAAGGCGCTTAAAGAGATAGACCTCTTTCAACGCATGAAAAGTAGAATATTTTCGAGATTTTTTTTTCAAATAAAATAAAAAGAAATGTGAATCTGATGATATAGTTTTATTCCTTACACTTTCGTTTTTGAGAAATCATTTTCGTGTCCACATCGGGCGCTCCCTGTAACCGTCGCACCATGTGGAAGGAGTGCCTGTAGCCGACACATTGGTCATAGGCGGGAATTTTCGAAGCCTTCCTACTGGATCTGTAACAAAATAATTTTGTATAAGTAATTTTGAATATATTTTCTATCAACATTCATAGGATAACTGAAAAATATGAAGTTCGAACACAATGGTGACATGATGAAACAAGTGTCATTTTCTTCTCCGGCAATATCGAGACAAAAGCGTGCATAGAAAATAGACTTTCGAAGAAATCCCAAAACGGCTATGTACGCTGACAGAGAACGCCGGCATCAAATACCGATCAGCATCGCGCGTAGCGTTCTCAAGTTGCTTTTCAAGCCAATTTCAGAAATACGGTTTCGAGCAAAATACTTTTAAATTTCTGGGTTACATTTTTTTTTAGTGAAGTTAAACATACCTCCAGTTAGTGATCCTTGGACCACACAGCAATCCTTCCAGTTCCAAAAGGAGGTCCCTCCTCCATCTTCTTTGTAGCCATGGATGTCCCGCGGTCCTCTTTGGCAGCTTCCGTCATCCGCTATTCTGCTCGGTCGATAGGCTTTTCGTCCGCTTTTGTACGGAAGTTGCAACAGGCAGGTTCGATCTCAAGTTGAGCACGTTCAAAATTTCCAAAATGCTTGTTAGGTCGTCGTTGCAATTACATGCTGCCACACTGGCCGCGATGACAATTTTTTCCCCGCTGTGAATTTTTTAAATTTTTATTTTACGTGTCTAGTTCCATAGGACCAAACTGAGGAGCAAATTTCAATTGGACACGGAACGTGCCAGTACATGAAATTACAACTGAAAAGTGGTAACAAATGGCTCTGAGCACTATGCGACTAAACTTCTGAGGTCATCAGTCCCCTAGAACTTAGAACTAATGAAACCTAACTAACCTAAGGACATCACACACATCCATGCCCGAGGCAGGATTCGAACCTGCGACCGTAGCGGTCGCTCGCCTCCAGACTGTAGTGCCTAGAAGCGCACGGCCACTCCGGGCGGTCAAAAGTGGTAACAGATAAAATAAAATGTTTATGAGTCCTAAAATGACGACAAGCCATAAGTTTATATAAACGCAAACAACAATGTGACATAGGAATTAGCTTAATTTTTCAAGGAACTCGGCGACAAAATAGAAAGAATGATCCACGAGGGAACTCTTCAGTTTCAATTTGAAAGCGCGTGGATTGCTGCTAAGATTTTTGATTTCTTGTGGAAGCTTACTGAAAATGGATGCAGCAGTATACTGCACGCCTTTCTACACGAGATTGGATTTTTTCCTAGTATTAACTGAGTTCAAACTGCTGATATTGTTAACAAGAAAAGACATTACAGAATATATATATGAGAGGTCAGTGCCAGAATACCCAGACTAATTAACAGGGGTCGACAAGAGGTTAGCGAACTTGCACCACATATTGCCCTAACCGCCCGTTTCTGAGCCAAAAATACCCTTTGATAATGGGATGAGTTAGAATGAAAACAAGCAAAATAGACTATAAATTGTTCTATTTCATATTGACGTGGTGGTACAGCAACCTTCTATTGCTACTATTTATAAAACAATCGTAGATGTCACAATATCCTTTATTATCTTAAGAACTTGGCGTTTCGACTGCATAGGGCCTCATCAGGTCATGTTAAAAAAAATCAAAACTGCCGAAAAGCATCCGTCAAGGAGGCAGGATACCTATTAAAACGTACTAAAAGGCGATCTCATGGAGGCGCAGAGCATGTGGGTACGGATGGGCCTGTGCGATCGCTGTGGTGTACGGCTGTGTTTACAGTTAGCGCGCGCGGTCCCGTTGCGCTGCTATACCAGTCGTCGCCTCCGTAAGATTATCTTTTAGTGTGTTTTATTCGGTATCTTGCCTTCTTGACGGATGGTTTCTGGCAGAAAATTTCTGATTTCTTAATATAACCTGATGATTCCCTATCCGTGCGAAACGCCGTGTTCTTAAGGTGATAACGAATATTGTGCAACCTACGTCTGTTTTTTAAATAGCAGCAAAGTAGATTAAGTTTCGTGTCGAATTACCGCTTACTTCAGATACTGTTCTAATAATAAAAACGGCAGCATTAAGTCTTTTAAGAATATCCTGGGCTTTCCACGACTGTTTACTTTCTATCTGAACGCCTAGAAATTTGAACTGTTCAGTCTCACTAATCATATTCCCATTCTGTGTAATTAGAACGTAAGGTTTCGTGAATTGTGTGTCAGAAACCGTAAAAACCTAGTCTTACTGTGATTTAATGTTAGTTTATTTTCTACAAGCAATCGACTTATGACTTCAACTGCAGTATTTGAAACAGTGCCAGTGGTACACAAAACATCATTTACTACCAAGCTAGAGTAATCAGCAAACAGAAATATTTTAGAACCACATTTAACACTAAATGATGATATCATTTATATAAATAAGGAACAGGAGTGGCCCCAGTACTATTCCCTGGGGCATCTCCCACCCCTCCGCCCACCACAGTTTAACCATGCCCCACTTGGACCCCACGTCATAGCCATCCTCAATACAACGGAGAATGTTCATTTGTTATCTGTTCTTAAAGTAAGAGGTGAACTAGTTGTGAGCTCCTCCCTGTAGCACACTGGACTCGCATTCGGGAGAACAACGGTTCAATCCTGCGTCCGACCATCCTGATTTAGGTTTTCCGTGATTTCCCTAAATCGCTCCAGGCAAATGCCGGGATGGTTCCTGTGGCGTCACCGCCAGACACCACACTTGCTACGTGGTAGCCTTTAAATCGTCGGATCCGCGTGTCGCCACTATCAGTGATTGCTGACCGAGCGCCGCCACACGGCAGGTCTAGTCTAGACTCCCTAGCACTCGCCCCAGTTGTACAGCCGACTTTGCTAGCGATGGTTCACTGACTACATAAGCTCTCATTTGCCGAGGCGACAGTTTAGCATAGCCTTCAGCTACGTCATTTGCTACGACCTAGCAAGGCGCCATATTCAGTTACTATTCTGAACAGATAATATTGTGAACCATGTACCGTCAAGAGCGACGTTCATCATTAATGGATTAAAGTTAAATATGAAACTAATTACGTCCGCTTTCTGGTATCTCATTCCTTATCATGTTCCAGACCTCACGTCAGTATAGTTCTTCCCTCTTCACGCCAGCCTGCATGAGCTAAACGCGTGTATTTCGGTCTCCTCTAGTAACACGGTGTTGGCTCTCCTGCCAACACAACAGTTCCTTTGAAAGGGCACGGCCAAGTTCCTTTCCCGTCCTTCCCTAATCCGATGAGACCGATGACCTCGCTGTCTGGTCTCCTCCCCCAAACAATCCAATCCAATCCTCCCTGTTTTCCTTAATATTTTGTGATCAACACTATCAAACGCCTTAGGTAAATAAAAAAAAATATGCCTAGTGTTCGAAACCTTTTGGTTAATCAGTTCGGTACCTCACAGAGAAGAGAGAATATAACATTTTCAATTGTTGAAACACTTCTAAAACCAAACTGTACATTTGACAGCAAATTATGTGAAATGATCAATTATCCTTACACACAATAACTTTAACAAAGGCTGATGACATAGAAATAGGTCTAAAATTGTTTACATTATCCATTTCTGCCTTTTTATAAAGCAGCTTTACTTCTAAGTACCGTAATCGTTCAGGCGACTGACCATTCCTAAAGCAAAAATTACAAATAAGGTAAGTACAGGGCTAACATATCCATCAAAGTACATTAGTATTCTGCTAAATACTCCGTCATGCCCATGAGAGTCCTTACTCTTCAATGATTTAATTATTGACTCAGTATCCTCCTTGTCAATAGTACAGAGGATTATTTCAGACATCAATCTCGAGAAATCATTTTCTAAGGGAGTTATATGATTCCGTGCAGAAACTAAGTTTTTTTTTTAAATCACCAGCTATGTTCAGGAAATTGTCATTAAATACTGTACAAATATATGACTTATCAGTAGCAAACATTTTTACTGTGTACTGACTTTATATCCTCGACCTTATACTGCTGCCCAGACATTTCCTTCACAACTGACGCTATGTTTTAAGTCTATCCCGTGAATTAGCTATTCAGTTTGTGTTCCTAATAACATTTTTAAGCACCTTACGGCACAGTTTGTAACTGGCTATTGCAGCTCGATTGTGAAAACATTTTGATATAATTCCCACTTTGTTATATATGATATTCTTATCGCACTAGCCAACCACCCAGGCTGCCTTTTACTGCTCGTACCCTGTTATGAACGTTCTAATGGAAAGCAGCTTTCAAAGAGCATGAGAAACGAGTTAAGAAAGCATTGTATTTGTCATCTAAGTTATCAGCTCTATGAACATACAGCCACACTCGTTTCTTAACGAGGTTTAAAAAACTCTTTTACCGTTGGAGTAGTTTTTCCACATAATTTATAATTATATGTACCATTTGTTTGAGTACACAAACCTTTTAGTGTTAAAATTTATAAATAACAATGTTGTCTATGGTTGTGCTGCACCCAGGTTTAAAAAAATATATATATGATCTGCATCAGACCATATGAATTTAGGAGACCTTCTAACATCTTTTTACTTGCACAGTCATACATAAGATCAGTATTGAAGTCAACACTAACAACTAACTTTGGTACTTCCTATAAAGCGAACCAAGAACCCTCCCTAGCCTGGGCAGAAATGCTCTAAGGTCAGAGTTAGGGGACCTATAAATAACTATAGTTAAAAGTTTAGTTTCCCTGAAAAGCACTCACATACCTGTTCAGAGCGTTGCTTTGATACACCTACAGACTCAGATGAAATACTGATTTTTACATGCATGCCCACTACTCCATTCTGTAATGATATGAAAAGTGAAATGTGTGTGAAATCTTAAAGGACTTAACTGCTAAGGTCATCAGTCCCTAAGCTTACACACTACTTAACCTAAATTATCCTAAGGACAAACACACACACACACCCCCGAGGGAGGACTCGAACCTCTGCCGAGATCAGCGGCACAGTCCATGACTGCACCGCCTGAGACCGCTCGGCTAATCCCACGTGGCTTCTGTAAAGAACTCCTTGAAAAACAACCTTCTAATCTGTATCCTGGTAAAGGAAGCCTCTGAATTATCACATTATTTACATGGTGCTCTGAACATACCAATAATGTCAGAGTCAACATCAATAAGCAGTTCACTAACTTTATCCCTAATACCTCTTATAATTTGATGAAACATGCTAATTCCTTGACTACTTGGATACCTGACCTCCTCTGAAGGTGGTTCCTTTGTTACAGAGACTTCCTTGAAGTAGGGATACCTGTCACCTGCTGGCCGGTATCGCCATGCGGTTCTAGTCGCTTCAGTCTGGAACTGTGTGACCGCTACGGTCGCAGGTTCGAATCCTGCCTCGGGCATGGATGTGTGTGATGTCCTTAGGTTAGTTAGGTTTAAGTAGTTCTCTGTTCTAGGGGACTGATGACCACAGATGTTAAGTCCCATAGTGCTCAGAGCCATTTGAACATTTGAACCTGTCAGCTAACTTCAATGCAGCTCTAACACCAACTACAACAGGAGTTTTTCCACGACTGATCCCACCATCGACCACTACACTGTCACCTGTAAGCTTTTCCAATAACCCCTTCCCATAGCTATTGAGATGCAGGCCATGCCTAGTGGAACACGATCTACTGATAGACTCAACTGACACCACTGCAATGTCAGCCATGCCCTCGGCCATCAGTGCCTTCTAAAGCCTCATGTTAACACGCCTAAAAGCAGCATTAAGATGAGGCCGATCATGGCACGGAAACAGTTGCTTTAGAGCCACCAGTTTGAGTAACTATCTTTTCCAGGCCACCATTCATATCAAAACTATTCCGAACTCTACCCACAACTAGAGATGGGCAAAACTGTTCTTTTCAGAGATTGGATCATAACTTTTCACTACCTGAAATGGACTAGCTCCTTTTCATGATTCACCACTTATTCACAACAGACAATAAATGGAAGGCACATTGCCATTTAAACTTGGTTTATTCCAGTACTATACCTGTATTTTGATCTTATTTGATCCTATTTTGAAGTAACACAGATAATGAGTAAGAATTTTGTATTGTTTATTGAAATTTCCACGAAATGACAAAGTTTTTGATTATTGATTTATTTTGCACTATCGTGGTTTTTTGGGTGATCGGAAAATGTTGTAACTTGAGATATACATTAACAATGTATTTGGCTATAATGTATTAAAATTTCATTAACCTCGTACAAATACATTGCAAGCCATATATTTTTAAAGTGAACGTTTCCTTCCGAAGACGCCTAAAATCGCAAAATCTGTACTACAATAAGAAAGAAATATATAAATTTGACTGTAAGACCAAAGTGCTGCATATAGCCTTACGCAGAATAAAACAAGGAAAATATTGGTGTATCACATTTTGCAATACATTTATCAGTTCGCTCGTAATTAAAGCGTAAATTCGAGTGTCCATAATAAAAAATCCTATAATAAGAGGAGTCGTCAGGAACTTCATCTGATCAGTTTAAACAAATAAAAATAAAATAAAAACAAATGATGTATACATAACATAATTATGTAATATACATACCGATATTACTACGAAGAGCAATATCCAGTATAGACGGACTCCGATGCAGAGGTGCTGAGTGAAGCAGGTCGAGCCGTGAGCTGTATTACTACGTGAGCTAAGACCGCAGAGACCAGAGTGACACCTGAATTGCTTTGCTCAACGCTCTGGCTAGAGTCGAGAACGGTGGGGTGAGCGTTGAGCGGGCGAGTTCCGAGGGTGGGGGAGCGGTGAACGGCCACCAGTCACCCGCTCCGAGACAAATCGTCCGTTCTCTTGCGAGCAGGTTGTTGCAAGTAGTTCTTATGTTCTCCGCTAGGAGGCTCTCTGTCCTGTTGCTCGCATCAACTGCCCAGAGGGCAGGACGTGCGACTGAAACAATCGCTGACGGAGTGCGATGCTAAGTTAAGGTGCGCCAGACACTGCACGCGGCAGAGGAAGCACAGAGACGGCACGGCATATGTGAAACACAAAAACCAATGAGGCACTGCACAATGCAGGCAGCCAAGGCAGAAGCAGGGCAGAGGCCGGCGCTGGCTGTGTTGTGTAGTGTGCACTGTGCTCTGACCAGCAGAGGCCCCGCTTATCTGCTCCGACTCTCTCTCTCTCTCTCTGCTGTCGGAAACGTTTGGAGCTACCGTTCTTTTTTTCTGAATCACTGATTGTTCACTCCTTTGAAAGATTCCACTCTATGAATTAGTTCAGGAGCGGATCCCCCATCTCTACCCACGACCACTATCTAATTCTTTTTCGTAAAATTTCTACATAACTCCTGTAAGTTAACAGCCGCCTGAGCCAACCCTGCACCAGGCTTCGTAATGCTGCTGGCCTGGTACTCACTCCCCAAGACTTCCTGCAACTGCTGGTCGACCCTCTGCCACTTGAACAGCAGAACGATCTTCTTTCCGTTTGAAACTGCAACTCTCATAGAGTCCTTGAAACGTCCCCTTAGAAAAATTATACATGACTGTGCTTAAACTGACACACAATATTTTTAGCGCAACGCAGTCTGAATTTCAATAATCCCTACAAAAGAATGGCCCTGACTAACATTAACCTATACCTTTCACAAATCACTTACCTCACAAAAATCTTCGTTACTCGAACTACTGCAATACAGCGAGCGCCACTACTGCCAGCTAAATAAAAGATTCAAACTACGGAAGGCACTAACTACTGATAGGCATAGTTAGCAAATGAAAGATTTTAATAGAGAACAAACAATGTATTTACCTTAATAGTCATAATATATATAGCAGTTCATGACATCCATTCTTACAAATGTACTGTTTCTGATGGACACACCTCCATATTATCCGCTCTCAAAAATCCGCCATCTCACTTCCCCACATACACCACTGCTGGCGGCTCACCTCCAACTGCCCTGCGCTACGCGCTGTTAACATCCAGCTGCCCAACACTACAATGGCAGACAACAATGCAAACTACCCACAGACTGCACACAGCACAGCCAGTGATTTTCATACAGAGCGCTACGTGCCGTTACCAATAAGAAAACCTAAACAGCCTACTTACATCCTTAGCTACTGAGGTCTGCTGCAAGTTTCCTACACCTACAAGAGGCTCCTCTCCGCTAAACTATAGTTATTCAAGTCTATTGGTGATACGCAAAGTACAATATCTGAATATCTCCTCCTACCAACCTTCTTACCAACTGCCAGTTCCCATTCCCTAGCGTCCTTCTCCCTACTATTCCTATCTAGTTCCTCCTTTGCGTTTTGTAACTGCACCTGAAGGGCTCATATATTACGCTCCTGCTCTTCTGTTAACTTATTTCTGTTACAAATTCTCGATTTCCAGGAGAGGATGTCGCTAGAATGCCCACTGGCTTCCCCATTGCACCCCCCCCCCTCCCTCGAAATGAAAATACTTTGAACAAATATCACCCCACAACTCATTACTCACGAACCTACGAAAGAGCCCACACTTCTCACTCATGGTAAAATGTTAAGGATTACTGAAAAAATTAAACGTCTACATTACCTAAGTTCATTTACTACAGCAGGACGATTTAAAGAACTAACAACAATGATCTCGAATTTCCCTCTCTCTAAGAAACCAACTACTTCAGTTAATACTACTAAACCAGTACTAATACTAACCACAAAAGCTTCACACAATTTCTTGTCTAAAACCTAAAAGTCAAGTGTCCACTGAAATACTCAACGAAACTAAACAGAGTGAGCGAAAATTTTTACTGAAATATTCCGCTAGAAACAGCAAGAACCACCGGCTGAAAACTACCGTACTAAATTTAATAAATGATTTCAAGGCACAAAAAAATTTATAAAGCACAGTGACTGAAAGATTCCGAAAGTTTATTCAACCGCTTTTTCACCAGAAACATCACGAGATACCGTTGAAAACTACTAAATTTAATAACCGAACACATTGCAGAAACAATTTTGTCGGTACTTGACTTTAAAACCTCTACAGCTGTAACTTCGCTCCAAGAAAGGTAAAGGCACTGCTGAGACTTTGATGAACGATATAAGCACACTCACGAATGACAGACTACCCGAACCAATAACGCAACAAGAAAGACTGAGATGAATGAAGATCCACTAATAAATCACGAATAATCGTTAAAATAGGTATCTGAAACCTAAAACTTAATAAAATATTGGCGAGCGATTTGAACAGCAGTCCAGCACTTGTGACGTCACCCCAAAGTTGTTTTCGGAGACTCTTTTCACAAATCGCCTTGTCACCCGATAACAGTGTTTCTGGCGATCTTGGGATGAACACCACAACAAATTAAATATCCCAGAGAACCTTTCAACCAAAAAAATCGATTTTTTGAAATTTTGAAACAGAGTTACCCCGTTAAGTGTGAACTGCAGAGCAGTCATGTGGATCCAACCGTAAGAAAGCGGGTGCATGTCATTGTAATAGTCCACACTTCCCTGCAGCTTTAGTTGTTTCCGTGTATGGCGTTCTCTTCCATACTGAATCTAAACTGGTCTTCAAGTTTTTGAAGCGGGTTCTTATTCAGTAATACAAAAATATCTGTGTCATATTGAACGAAATTTTTCTTTATGTATCATACGCCATGAATATCATACACTGTGCTTTATGAGTCCCTTGTTAGACCTGACACAGAAGATAGGTCCATTCTTCTACACTCTCCCACAAGCCGCTGGGTGAAACACGTTCCTGTTGCCACTGAAGTGTCGTAGGAAAACAAATTACTGCTCAGGAATCCTGCAACTGGCGATCTTCCAACTACGGTACATTTTTATTCCAGAGACCAAAAGTCGATACGTAACAACGGTACCATCAGTCATTGTCACTGTGATTGGTTTGGTTTGATTGTTGTTGTTGTTTGAAATATGGCCTTTGAAGTACCTGTCATTCTAATTCACAGATACACAAATCTCTGCGTTTCCATGACACCCTGTACTGTTGTCTTCGAATGCACTTCCGTTGTGCATTGCAAAGTACTACCGATTGACAAGAAGCAGAGGGTCAAATCTCGATAATACCACAGTGATTTAGATTTTACCAGGTTTCCTGAAATCTGTTCAGGGAAGTACTCGAAACGCCTGTGGGCTTGGCGCGTTTGTTTCCCCAGGGAATTATCAAATATTGGAATGATTATATAGACCTTTTAAAAACTCATAGTAATCATAGTTGAAATTGAACGATATGCTGTGATACACGTTTATACAACAACGAAGCAAAGTGTCCAAAAGCAAGAATTATTACCGCCGCTAAACTTTTTTTTATTCGCGTTTAGCGTATTTACCATACAGCTACCAAGTCATTACATAGGTGATACATCTGATGATATAAAACTTGTGTGAGGACACGGAGCACACAATAACTGATGAAAATATAAGATACGTTACAGTAAAGTCGTTTCTTGAATTAAGAATTAACTCAGTTACTGTTTGTGGAACTGGGAAGGTGTGTGATGCGAACTGGAAACACACATGGAATACGGACTCAGTGACGGCGTTCGCGCCTAAAATAGGGCGACGAAATGCGTTTTTGTGATTGCATAAACAAAACATGAATAGAAATAACATAAAATATATGTATAAACACATACATAATGACACATTTATGTATCTACGTCACGTGTTAGGTATGTATTAGGGTCGTTTCACACTGGGACACTTGTGACGGTCACCGGTGACGGTCACCGGTGACTGTGGCGAACACTCCTGGGTCACTGGTGTCCCACACTGCAGCTGTTGCCAACTGATCAGTTGGTGAAATGGACTCGAGCGAGGAGGAACTGCTGTTAGTACTTGTAATGAGGAGGACGAGGAGGAGGAGAATGAAGACAAAACGTTCATTGGAATTGTATTTGAAATGTGCAGTGTTCAATTATTACCATGTTAACTGTAACAAACCATACTGTTGCGTTCACTGAACTGATTAAAACTTGCAATTAAAATTATAATTACAATGCACTTTTTTGTATTACAGTTGTGTGTACCTAATTGAACAGAACCCAAGCACGAGCACTGTTCTCATTCGGGTGTCAAAAACTTGTAAGTCAACAGTATTATGGTAAATAAATAAAATTCATTATTATAGTAACAACATATGCGTAAATTATTGTTGTTTTGAATAATTATTTTACTGTATTTTTCGGACCATAAGGCGGAGCGACTTAGTAGACTACGAAAAGACGTACCCTTAATTTTGTTATGAAAATGTTGAAATAAAACTATTTATTTTATTTTACTTTCATTCGCCCTGTAGGGGTGAGTACATGGTTTCTGCGCTCATCCATTTTGTCCATTCTTCTCGCATTGAGACTGCATAACAGTACACTTGCTATTGGTAATGCAAAAGAAAAGGGGTGAGGGATAGCATTCTCCTTGTAGGTTATTAACCTCCTACCCTCGTACAGGGGTAGGAAATATATTTCGCTATTCTTGTGGTCCAAAAAATACGGTATTAAAGTGAAAAAATAATATAGAACTTACCAATTTTGTTTCTTTCATCTATGCTCTTTTCATCGAAATCAGGCACAAACTTCGTAATAATTTCTTGCCACGCTTTCATTTTCATGACTTTGTTACTGTAGCCATCGCTTTTCATATCCCAAATAACGGGACGACTTTCCACTTCACTTATAAAATCTCCTGTGTTGATGAACTCATGGCTGCACTGTGTGGGCTCAGCAACGGCTGCCTGTCTGTTGGCAACTGTGCACTGCTGTGTCTGTGATCGGTGTCCCAGTGTGAACACTCGAATACAAGCTGATGCATGTCCGGCGGTGACCGCAGCGAACACAGTGTCCGTGTCCGTCACATGTGGCGAGGGTGAGTCACTTCTGGGTCACCGTGACTCGGTGACTCAGTGCAGTGTCCCGGTGTGAATGCTCCAATTCAAAGGAATGTATCTCTGTCAGTGACCGTCACCGGTGACCGTCACAAGTGTCCCAGTGTGAAACGAGCCTAGACTTAGAACTTCATACATGTTCAGCCGCCCGGGGTAGCCGAGCAAGCCGGCACGGTAGCTCAGCGTGTTCGGTCACAGGGTTTAGTTACCCTCTGTATTAAAAAAAAACTGAGTGAACGGATCAACGAACAACCTGACCGGGTGTCAGCGGACGTCCGCCATGAACGAATCCAACGAACAATATAGAACAAAATCAGATTAAAAAAAAAGCGGTGTAAGGCGCCTTATCACGTGGTCCTCGCGGCTCCCCCGTCAGAGGTTCGAGTCCTCCCTGGGGCATGGGTGTGTGTGTGTGTGTGCGCAGTCCTTAACACTTTTAGACCCGAAATTTTTCTGAGGGAAGAAAAATTTTTATTTATGTGGTAGTGGTCTTAGGTGATTTTTTAATGAATTTAGGAGCAAGATTTATACAAAATTATGTACCCGTTTCCAAAACGTACTTTGTTCACTTCGCTTCACTTTAAGGAGTAAAACAACTAATTATGAAATATTCTCTGTTGTAATAATTAGTAAAATGATCATTCAATAATTTCCATCTAAAATAACAACAACAATATTCAACTATACACTGGAATATAGCGAACCGTGTATTCTGGTGGTCACGAGTTGCTGCGCGCTGCTACTTTGACTTGCGGATATTTTTATAGTGATGCCCAACGGTTGGCAGTATTTGCGCGTGATGAAAAGGTTGAACATTTACAAGTGCGTAGCTCATGTTCGCTTAGGGAACAAGTACTTTTGTTGCAGCTAACAGACTGTAAAAGTTAATGTACACAATTGTAGCCAGAGGGTCTGAAAGGGTTAAGATAATTTAATTTAAGTTAGATTAAGTTGTGTGTAAGTTTAGGGACCGACGACCTCAGCAGTTTTGGTCCCATAAGACCTTACCACAAATTTCCAAATTTTCATACATGTTCCAGGGAATCCGCAAAAATGTATCCTAAAGGGGCAAGATTTCATTTTGTTATTGCCGATTCGGTCGATCTGAAGACGTTGTAATGTCTCTTGCAGCGGTCTCTCCGCGATATTTTCAGATATCTTATAAATTATATAACTCAGTACATATCTCGAAATATCTCTTCTTATCTTACCGATTATCAATGCAAAGTAGTTTCAAGCCCAATTATTCCTTGGAGCGTCCATTTACTCCATGGAATAGCTTCTCTGCTATCTATGTTTTCTCTTATGAAAAGAATGAAGGAATTCTTGCCGATTAGTCGTGAAAGAAGGAGGATCTATATGTATGTATTGTTGAGCTAGTCGCCATATTGATGAGATTCTGTATGAGAAGGAATTTAATACATGAACTAAACTAAAGTAAGTGTGTTCGCGCATTATTTAACTGATTATTATTGACAGTGTCTGCTTACTACGCTGTGTTGCACGGGATCAGTGGGGAACATCTGATTTACACTGGACGAACCTGCCGTTTTGTATGCTCAAGATATCCAGTTACTTCAAATAAATAGGCTAGCACGGTCTTACCAACAGATCTCCGGTCTTCCCCATGTGATCACCGAAAGTTAATAATTATTACAAATGTTTTCAGGAGATCGACTGACAATTTTCGTCGCACCGAGACTTCGAAATGGCTTCACTCGTTTATGGAATTTAAGTTAAGCTCAATTTAATCAGGATAGAACAGTATTGAACTGTGTGAATGTGATAAGCCTGCTTTGTGAACGAAAATTCCCTTAACATACGCATGTTTTTACTATCCTGATCAGTGAAGCTAAATCAGGCCGGTGTGAGAGAGGTTTTTAAATTTTAGATCCCACAAATATATATATATATATATATATATATATATATATATATATATATATATATATATATATATATATATATTAGAACGTACAGTGCCCTAAGTGCGTAATATGACAAGAAGTACACTTAGATACATTATGTTTTACATGCCTGATAGTTATGTAGTCATTATATTTTTGAAAGCAAATTATTTCGATATCGACAATATGCAAAGTACATGATCTTATACTTTTAATACCGGGACTATTATGGACGCACGTTTCTTGAGTTAATGATTTGAAAGTACGTTGTCACTTGATTAAACTAAGTGTAGCAACGAGGTAGAAACTAAAGCCAGAAACATTCACCAAATATATTTCTATTGATCTACCAATAATTTTACGTTCACATTGAAAATTAAAATTACTTCCATGTTTTAATGTTGACTGATGTAACTAGAATTGAACAAAATGTGTTATGAAAATTCCATTTTTGGGTTGACTGCTTAAAGTGTTACGCAGGGCCAGCAGTAAACTAGATGAATATAGGGAAGCCACCAAAAGCACCCTCAAACTGGGCGAAAGAACTAATTTAGCAGCCCAGGACAGAACCGACGCGGCCCTCGTCTCCCTTGTTTGACACGCTGCGCTGTCTTCCACCTATGCCAACTGGATGCAGAATTACCTGCGTACTTCACCGTAGTGCACTCCGTGGAATTCGAGATGATGTCAAGCCGGAGTCGTCATCTTTTTCAGCCTTCAAATGTCTCACCGCTCTTCTAGCGCAAAAAATTGCGTTTTATCCTTCCGACTTGCATTTGGATCTACGCACGAAGTACCGGTCAGCACACCTACTGTATAAAATGGCAGCATTTTCCGGGGTCTGCCACGCGTCCTCCGCAATGTGAAACTGCATGTAGGCCCTCCAAGCCACCATAGGTTTTGTTTGAGTGTAGAGAAAACTATTGTCGCGGTTAAATTACCCGCCAGGGATTAGGGTTATTCTCATTGTGCCATTTATACGTACCTTTCCTGAAGCTCGACAAGAGCTGTTTAAGAAAATGACAAGGAAAAAAAATGCGAGACTGTTCTACATCTACATTTATACTCCGCAAGCCACCCAACGGTGTGTGGCGGAGGGCACTTTACGTGCCACTGTCATTACCTCCGTTTCCTGTTCCAGTCGCGTATGGTTCGCGGGAAGAACGACTGTCTGAAAGCCTCCGTGCGCGCTCTAATCTCTCTAATTTTACATTCGTGATCTCCTCGGGAGGTATAAGTACGGGGAAGCAATATATTCGATACCTCATCCAGAAACGCATCCTCTCGAAACCTGGCGAGCAAGCTACACCGCGATGCAGAGCGCCTCTCTTGCAGAATCTGCCACTTGAGTTTGTTAAACATCTCCGTAACGCTATCACCGTTACCAAATAACCCTGTGACGAAACGCGCCGCTCTTCTTTGGATCTTCTCTATCTCCTCCGTCAACCCGATCTGGTACGGATCCCACACTGATGAGCAATACTCAAGTATAGGTCGAACGAGTGTTTTGTAAGCCACCTCCTTTGTTGATGTACTACATTTTCTAAGGACTTTCCCAATGAATCTCAACCTGGTACCCGCCTTACCAACAATTAATTTTATATGATCATTCCACTTCAAATCGTTCCGCACGCATACTCCCAGATATTTTACAGAAGTAACTGCTACCAGTGTTTGTTCCGCTATCATATAATCATACAATAAAGGATCCTTCTTTCTATGTATTCGCAATACATTACATTTGTCTACGTTAATAGTCAGTTGCCACTCCCTGCACCAAGTGCCTATCCGCTGCAGATCTTCCTGCATTTCGCTACAATTTTCTAATGCTGTAACTTCTCTGTATATTACAGCATCATCTGCGAAAAGCCGCATGGAACTTCCGACACTATCTACTAGGTCATTTATATATATTGTGAAAAGCAATGGTCCCATAACACTCCCCTGTGGCACGCCAGAGGTTACTTTAACGTCTGTAGACGTCTCTCCATTGAGAACAACATGCTGATTTCTGTTTGCTAAAAACTCTTCAATCCAGCCACACAGCTGGTCTGATATTCCGTAGGCTCTTACTTTGTTTATCAGGCGACAGTGCGGAACTGTATCGAACGCCTTCCGGAAGTCAAGGAAAATAGCATCTACCTGGGAACCTGTATCTAATATTTTCTGGGTCTCATCAACAAATAAAGCGAGTTGGGTCTCACACGATCGCTGTTTCCGGAATCCATTTTGTTTCCTACATAGTAGATTCTGGGTTTCCAAAAACGACATGATACTCGAGCAAAAACCATGTTCTAAAATTCTACAACAGATCGACGCCAGAGATATAGGTCTATAGTTTTGCGCATCTGCTCGACGACCCACTTGAAGACTGGGACTACCTGTGCTCTTTTCCAATCATTTGAAACCTTCCGTTCCTCTAGAGACTTGCGGTACACGGCTGTTAGAAGGGGGGCAAGTTCTTTCGCGTACTCTGTGTAGAATCGAATTGGTATCCCGTCAGGTCCAGTGGACTTTCCTCTGTTGAGTGATTCCAGTTGCTTTTCTATTCCTTGGACACTTATTTCGATGTCAGCCATTTTTTCGTTTGTGCGAGGATTTAGAGAAGGAACTGCAGTGCGGTCTTCCTCTGTGAAACAGCTTTGGAAAAAGGTGTTTAGTATTTCAGCTTTACGCGTGTCATCCTCTGTTTCAATGCCATCATCATCCCAGAGTGTCTGGATATGCTGTTTCGATCCACTTACTGATTTAACGTAAGACCAGAACTTCCTAGGATTTTCTGTCAAGTCGGTACATAGAATTTTACTTTCGAATTCACTGAACGCTTCACGCATAGCCCTCCTTACGCTAACTTTGACATCGTTTAGCTTCTGTTTGTCTGAGAGGTTTTGGCTGCGTTTAAACTTTGAGTGAAGCTCTCTTTGCTTTCGCAGTAGTTTCCTAACTTTGTTGTTGTACCACGGTGGGTTTTTCCCGTCCCTCACAGTTTTACTCGGCACGTACCTGTCTAAAACGCATTTTACGATTGCCTTGAACTTTTTCCATAAACACTCAACATTGTCAGTGTCGGAACAGAAATTTTCGTTTTGATCTGTTAGGTAGTCTGAAACCTGCCTTCTATCACTCTTGCTAAACAGATAAACCTTCCTCCCTTGTTTTTAATATTCCTATTTACTTCCATATTCAGGGATGCTGCAACGGCCTTATGATCACTGATTCCCTGTTCTGCGCTTACAGAGTCGAAAAGTTCGGGTCTGTTTGTTATCAGTAGGTCCAAGATGTTATCTCCACGAGTCGGTTCTCTGTTTAATTGCTCGAGGTAATTTTCGGATAGTGCACTCAGTATAATGTCACTCGATGCTCTGTCCCTACCACCCGTCCTAAACATCTGAGTGTCCCAGTCTATATCTGGTAAATTGAAATCTCCACCTAAGACTATAACATGCTGAGAAAATTTATGTGAAATGTATTCCAAATTTTCTCTCAGTTGTTCTGCCACTAATGCTGCTGAGTCGGGAGGTCGGTAAAAGGAGCCAATTATTAACCTAGCTCGGTTGTTGAGTGTAACCTCCACCCATAATAATTCACAGGAACTATCCACTTCTACTTCACTACAGGATAAACTACTACTAACAGCGACGAACACTCCACCACCGGTTGCATGCAATCTATCCTTTCTAAACACCGTCTGTGCCTTTGTAAAAATTTCGGCAGAATTTATCTCTGGCTTCAGCCAGCTTTCTGTACCTATAACGATTTCAGCTTCGGTGCTTTCTATCAGCGCTTGAAGTTCCGGTACTTTACCAACGCAGCTTCGACAGTTTACAATTACAATACCGATTGCTGCTTGGTCCCCGCATGTCCTGACTTTGCCCCGCACCCGTTGAGGCTGTTGCCCTTTCTGTACTTGCCCAAGGCCATTTAACCTAAAAAACCGCCCAGCCCACGCCACACAACCCCTGCTACCCGTGTAGCCGCTTGTTGCGTGTAGTGGACTCCTGACCTATCCAGCGGAACCCGAAACCCCACCACCCTATGGCGCAAGTCGAGGATTCTGCAGCCCACACGGTCGCAGAACCGTCTCAGCCTCTGATTCAGACCCTCCACTCGGCTCTGTACCAAAGGTCCGCAGTCAGTCCTGTCGACGATGCTGCAGATGGTGAGCTCTGCTTTCATCCCGCTAGCGAGACTGGCAGTCTTCACCAAATATGATAGCCGCCGGAAGCCAGAGAGGATTTCCTCCGATCCATAGCGACACACATCATTGGTGCCGACATGAGCGACCACCTGCAGATGGGTGCACCCGGTACCCTTCATGGCATCCGGAAGGACCCTTTCCACATCTGGAATGACTCCCCCCGGTATGCACACGGAGTGCACTTTGGTTTTCTTCCCCTCTCTTGCTGCCATATCCCTAAGGGGCCCCATTACGCGCCTGACGTTGGAGCTCCCAACTACCAGTAAGCCCACCCTCTGCGACCGCCCGGATCTTGCAGACTGAGGGGCAACCTCTGGAACAGGACAAGCAGCCATGTCAGGCCGAAGATCAGTATCAGCCTGAGACAGAGCCTGAAACTGGTTCGTCAGACAAACTGGGGAGGCCTTCCGTTCAGCCCTCTGGAATGTCTTTCGCCCCCTGCCACACCTTGAGACGACCTCCCACTCTACCACAGGTGAGGGATCAGCCTCAATGCGGGCAGTATCCCGGGCAACCACAGTCGTAGTCCGATCGGGGGATGCGTGGGACGAGCTGGCCGTCTCCGACAAACCCCCATCCGGACACCCACAGTGATGCCCATTGGCAACAGCCTCAAGCTGTGTGACCGAAGCCAACACTGCCTGAAGCTGGGAGCGAAGGGATGCCAACTCAGCCTGCATCCGAACACAGCAGTTGCAGTCCCTATTCATGCTAAAAACTGTTGCGCAAAGAACGTCTGAACTAATCTACAGAGAGCGCAAACAAATCGACACAAAATTTAAACGGTTATTAAAATACAAGATTGCCTAGTAAATGCAGTAATGCTGCTACTTGCGCACTGCTGACACACTGCTCGGCGGCGGAAGGAGACTACGCGATTTTACACTATTCGAGTGCTAAAACGCGATGCTACAACTCTCAAATACTATAATACGCCCGAAATTTATGAATTAAACAATGCAAGTACCAAAAACACGCAAAGAAATTAAGAATTAAACTATGTAACAAATGAGTGAGCTAGGAGTACACGACTTGCTGCTGCAGCTGCTTATCCAACGGCGGCAGGCAGCACACTCATCTCTGTGAAGACTCATCAGCCTTGAGTCCAAGACGGTGCCATTGCGTCATGGAAATGGTACAATTTCGCTTGTACAGCCTGATACACAAGCAAGCCAGAGTTGTATAGCGAGCACATGGTGCTCGGCTGTGCTGAATTTGCAGTTTAGTTCTAGAAATCTCTGAGAATGTAGTAATATTTTAAAAGCCTGTATCTTATGTTACAGGAGGGGCAAGCGCATTCTGTCAACCCCGCCTTGCGGACTCCAAAAATGGTTCAAATGGCTCTGAGCAGTATGGGACTCAACATCTGAGATCATCAGTCTCCTAGAACTTAGAACTACTTAAACTTAACTAACCGAAGGACATCACACACATCCATGCCCGAGGCAGGATTCGAACCTGCGACCGCAGCGGTCACGCGGTTCCAAACTCAAGCGCCTAGAACCGCTCGGCCACCCCGGCCGGCTTGCGGACTCCTATGCACATGCTAAACGTAACAGAATTCATTTTTAAGTTCAAGTTTTATTAGTTAGTTAGTTAGTTTCATGTTCATGGATCATTTTGCACGATGAATTGTAATGATGTGAAATGAATCATTTTACATTAACAGTGCAAATTAATTTGTTACTGCCATTACATGCTGAACATTTCCACGTTTTTCTTTAAGTTGTAAGTGAAGATGACATGACACAAAAACAATGTACATGCACCAAGGAATTAGTATCTACTCAAATTTTGGATTAACAAATTCTGGGCGAGTTTTCGCCATGATCTCCACCTGTGTCGTCTCCTCTAAAAATTTTGACGCAGTATTGGGCGACGTTAATAGCTGCCTTGTTTCCCAGCCATTGATCTTCAAGGGTGCACTTATAAAGATCGGTAACGTGACGCTACGACACAGTAAGTCAATTTGTGGTTTTGCATCAATTATGTGTTACTGATTCTCTGCCTTTTCATGAATGTAATGTTTTCCGTATTTCTCTGTTATAAACGAATGAAAACAACTTTTGTACAGTATACACTCTAGAAATGACAGGGACATACCATAGTTCAGTATGAAATCTATGATATTGCCTGAATGGTAAAAATAATCTCTTTGGTGTATGCGTGGAGCTGGAGAGTATCGAGACAGTGTTTTGATAGTGATCATTAACCTAACTACATTTCTCGTTAATCGAAGTCATTGATTGAGAACTAAATCAATCATAATTAATTTTTTAAATGTAATATTCATAATATGTTGATACCTATTGAATCTGGCAGTTCGTAACGAGTTCGATCTCTGTATAAGCTATACTGATTATTTTGTCTTGTCTGTACTATTTCGAGAGTTGCTCTGATATTTTATTGTTGTTTAGAACCGTTTACATTTACTTATTAGAATCATGAGAGTGAATTATAAATAAGCTCGAAGAGAGAGAGAGAGAGAGAGAGAGAGAGGGAGAGGGGGAGAGAGGGGCAGAGAGAGAGAGAGAGAGAGAGAGAGAGAGAGAGAGAGAGAGAGATCACGAAAGAATTATCCGAATGGGACGGAAATCAGTAGTTGTGATGTATTAGTACATGGACAGACAAACAAATGATTACAGTTTCAGAAATATTAGATGATTTATCAAGTAAATAAAAATTACCTTCATTAAAAATTACATAAGACAGAATTAAACTACCTCGTTTAGTATCAAAAACTAACGTGCATCATACACCTTAATGTAAAAAGGTAAGCTAAACAAGCTAATGGGTTCATACCCCATTTATAGAGGTATCAATCCTCTCCTTTTTAATGACCAACAACTCTACAAAACTTCTCTTCCTATCAACATTAATGATAGGAACGATCCTGTGCATTTCATCAAACTTCTGATTTGGAGTTTGAATAGGACTTGAGATCAACTTACTTTCATTTATTCCGCTCCTAACAAGAAATAAAAATATAATAATAAATGAGTCATCAATTAAATATTTTATTGTCCAAGCAATAGCATCGACAATACTATTATTTTCAATTTTGCTGATTCAAATAAAGTATCCAATAGGATGAGAAACAGAATTTATTCCATCAATAATAATTAGATCTAGATTATTATTAAAGATCGGGGCTGCACCCTTTCATTTCTGATTTCCAGAAGTAATAGGAGCTTCAAGATGAAATAACTTCACAAATTGAGTAAGTCACTAACGTGTTGATCCACCTCTGGTCCTTACGCAAGCAGTTATTCTGCTTGGCATCGATTGATAGCGTTGTTGGGTGTCCTCCTGGGGGATATCGTGCCAAATTCTGTCCAAGTGGGGCGTTAGATCGTCAAAACCGTGGTTCGAGCGCCCTGGCCATAATGCTCCAAAAGTTCTCAATAGGGAAGAGATCCGGCGATATTGCTGGCCGAGGCAGGGACTGGCAAGCACGAAGATCAGCGGTAGAAACTCTCGCCTTGTGCGGGGCGGGCATTATCTTGCCGAAATGCAAGCCCAGGATGGCTTGCCATTAAGGGCAACAAAATGGGGCGTAGAATATCGTCGAAGTAACGCTGTGCTGTAAGGGTGCGACAGATGCTAACCAAAGGAGTTCTGTTATGAAATGGAGTGGCCAACCTGGTTGTCGAGCAGTATGGCGGGCAGCACTCAGGCTGGTACCCCACCGCTGTCCTGGTCGTCCCCAGACACGTCTTCGTTGGTCATCGGGGCTCATTTTGAAGCGGAACTCGTCACTGAAGACGTTCCTACTCCAACAATGAGATTCGTCCGCAGCTCGTGGTCTAGAGGCTAGCGATGCTACCTCTGGATCACGGGGACCCGGGTTCGATTCCCGGCCGGGTTGGGGGTTCTCTCTGCCTGGGAACTGGTTGTTTGTGTTGTCCTCATCATTCCGTCATCATCATCATCATCATCATTCGTGGCAGTGGCTAGATTGGACTGTGAAACAAATTGGACTGTGAAAACATTGGGACTTTGTACGGGCGCTGAAGACCGCGCAGTTGAGCGCCCCACAAATCAATCATCATCATCATCATCATCATCATCATCATCATCATCATCATTCGTGGCAGTGGCTAGATTGGACTGTGAAACAAATTGGACTGTGAAAACATTGGGACTTTGTACGGGCGCTGATGACCGCGCAGTTGAGCACCCCACAAATCAATCATCATCATCATCATCATCATCATCATTCGTGGCAGTGGCTAGATTGGACTGTGAAACAAATTGGACTGTGAAAACATTGGGACTTTGTACGGGCGTTGAAGACCGCGCAGTTGAGCGCCCCACAAATCAATCATCATCATAATCATCATCATCATCATCATCATCATTCGTGGCAGTGGCTAGACTGGACTGTGAAACAAATTGGACTGTGAAAACATTGGGACTTTGTACGGGCGCTGATGACCGCGCAGTTGAGCGCCCCACAAATCAATCATCATCATCATAATCATCATTATCAATGAGATTTCAGGCCGAATATACCCGACACCACTGCGAACGGGCGTTTTGGTGTCAATGGTAGTCGGCGCAAGAGGCGCAGTGGGCTCTGCCCCCTTTCTGTGAGCCACCTACTGTATCAACGGTCCTTGTGGTTACTGAGGCACCAGTTGTACGTCGGATCGATGATAGTGGTGAATCCGGATTTCTGGGTGCCCCTCTCACGAGTGCTCGGTGCTCATGTTTTGTCGTCTCTCTGGTTCGACCTCTTCCTTCTTGACGCTGGGTTCAGCCATCGTTCACATACTCCCACTCACATCGGCAAACAATGGCATCGCTCCTATTGAAATGCGGAGCAATTAGCCGATTACACAAACCGGCTTCTTCGGGCCCAACTACACGTCCCCTCTCTTAAGCTGACATTTGGGTATATTGTTAATGCGACTGTCTGCGAGGCATAGTTATTGCCCAACTGAGTACAAGGAATGAATGCGCAGAGGCTTTATGCCCTGGTATCAACATGTCCCATGTTCACTACCTTTGCAAGCTGCGAGGTGAAATCGCAATGCAGAGCCACACATTCATTCGAGGTTTACAATTTCGCATTTTGCGTCGGTACATATACGAATATCTATTTGTGACCAGTTTGCACAACACCTTCGTAGTGCGTCGCCTCTCTCTCTGTTTGTTGTTTCTGTCGGGTTGATTAATCAAACCGGTAACAGTAAACAAACATTTCCTTGAGGTTATGGTTCGAAATTATTGTCGCGTCGTGTAACGCAATAATTCATTCAGTTTTGATTTTCCATGTCTTTAGAGAACTTTGAAGTTATGAATCTTTACTTGAATTTGAATAACAAATTTTGTGACCATTTGCCTATACAAATTAGCTCCCGCGTGAGAACTGACCGTTGTCTACCATATGCTTATTACTAACTGTTAAGTAAGTTTAAATCCAGTGAAATACGTTTGGTTTCAGGAAAAACTTTTTCGTTTTGGGATGGATACCGCCTTATTTCTTCATATAATTACAATTTCATAAAATTGTAGTTTCCTTCTTCAACTAATAATTCTACTAACTATTTAAAATTAATCTTTATAATTACGCATGTCTGCACACATTCGTTAGTAGGGGGAGTGTATTCACTTGTCTCATTAACGATTAACTGTACGCTCTGAGGCACCATTTCGGTTTATTTTCTCCGGAATCGGTGCCTTTCTGATAACATAGGTACACATAATCAGGCTCGATAACAGCGTATATCGGAGGTTAAGGAAAATACGGTAGGACAATCTAATGGGTATTTCACATCCTGCATCTCACAAAAATTGCAGGAAGTGTCTCTGTCGTCTTGCATCCCCCACCTTAATAGGTTTGCCTTTAGTAGTGCGACATCTGTCTTAATCTGTTGAGTGTCTTCAAGTTTCGCCCTGTCTTTGGGTACCAGTTTCTTGTGGTGAGTACCATTTGGGAGGTTCTATGTCCTCGTTCTTCATGAAACTTCTTCTGGGGTACAGGGAAGCAGTGTCCCCGAAGATTACTTTTCGTATCGGGCGTACCCTAGGCTATGCTGACCTTTGTCAGCAGCAGATCTTTCCATCACCGTACGTAGATAAAAAGAACTCGACCGCCCAGAAACACAACGAACGGTTCTACTCAGAACCGAAATTGACTGTTCGAACGGTGTCACGCATTAACGAAAAAAACTAAAACGAATTAGAGAAACGAGTCTTGAGTTGGTGCGTTTTTGTCAGTTGAAGACACAAATTGTAGATGGAAGTGGGCGATGGTTTTTAATATCGCTTTGCCAGGTCGCAGAGTCAAGATCATAATGATGTTATATAACCATTGTTTTACGCCCAACACAAGACACATACACTCGACGGAGTTGATTACACTACTGGCCATTAAAATTGCTACACCAAGAAGAAATGCAGATGATAAACGGGTATTCATTGGACAAATATACTAGAACTGACATGTGATTACATTTTCACGCAATTTCGGTGCATAGATCCTGAGAAATCAGTACCCAGAACAACCACCTCTGGCCGTAATAACGGCCTTGATACGCCTGGCCATTGAGTCAAACAGAGCTTGGATGGCGTGTACAGGTACAACTGCCCATGCAGCTTCAACACGGTACCACAGTTCATCAAGAGTAGTGACTGGCGTATTGTGACGAGCCAGTTGCTCGGCCACCATTGACCAGACGTTTTCAATTGGTGAGAGATCTGGGGAATGTGCTGGCCAGGGCAGCAGTCAAACATTTTCTGTATCCAGAAAGGCCCGTACAGGACTGCAACATGCGGTCGTGCATTATCCTGCTGAAATGAAGGGTTTCGCAGGGATCGAATGAAGGGTAGAGCGACGGGTCGTAACAAATCTGAAATGTAGCGTCCACTGTTCAAAGTGCCGTCAATCCAGCACGGCTTTCCGTATTACCCTCCTGAACCCCCCGATTCCATATTCTGCTAACAGTCATTGGATCTCGACCAACGCGAGCAGCAATGTTGCGATACGACAAACCGCAATCACGATAGGCTACAATCCACCCTTTATCAAAGTCGGAAACGTGGTGGTACACATTTCTCCTCCTTACACGAGGCATCACAACAACGTTTCACCAGGCAACGCCGGTCAACTGCTGTTTGTGTATGAGAAATCGGTTGGAAACTTTCCTCATGTCAGCACGTTGTAGTTGTCGCCACCGGCGCCAACCTTGTGTGGATGCTCTGAAAAGCTAATAATTTGCATATCACAGCATCTTCTTCCTGTCGGTTAAATTTCGCGTCTGTAGCACGTCAGTCTTCTTCGTGGTGTAGGAATTTTAATGTCCAGTAGTGTAATTGTTTATTCACTCTATTCTGATTGTTTGGAAAAATAAATGTACTAGGAGAGTGTTCCAGATTAAACACCACATAAACAAACACTTCTTCCGTAATTCACAATTGGCATAAAAAGCTATTCTTGCTGCTGCCAAGAATGAAGTCACTTGCTACGCGCCGGCCGCGGTGGTCTAGCGGTTCTAGGCGCTCAGTGCGGAACCGCGCGACTGCCACGGTCGCAGGTTCGAATCCTGCCTCGGGCATGGATGTGTGTGATGTCCTTAGGTTAGTTAGGTTTAAGTAGTTCTAAGTTCTAGGGGACTGATGACCACAGATGTTAAGTCCCATAGTGCTCAGAGCCATTTGAACCATTTTTGAACTTGCTACGCTATATGGTGGAAACAAAAGTTAAGTTCTGAACGCTACTACTCGACTCGTCTTGAATGTTGTTTACAAGTGATATCAAGTTAAAATTTTCACTACAATCCCCGAAATGATCTCCTAGTCCAGACCCGCCGAGCAGGTAGTGTCCGGTTTCCAGAGATAGTTGGGCTGGGTTTCTTGCTGCCTGAGACAAGTCATGCAAGGGTAGTTTATGTTAGCAGTGGGTATCGTGCGTCGATACCGTGTCAGAGCCGTAGGTCGTCATAGTGAGAGCAATCCGGTGCGGCAGCGCAGTGCGCCGCTGTGAGCCCTCTACCGCGCTTGTCGTTGGTGACTTGGCACGCCATCATCAGGCTAATCCTCAACGGCGGCAGCTCGCTGTTGGACGGCGCCTCCTGTTTACTGCGTGGCGTTGTTTTTCCGCAGCTGCTTCTCCAGCAGCTCTCCTTTCTCGGCGAACTGCGCTCCTGATTTGTCGGAGGGCTGGAGGCCGTTCGCTCGCGTGTGGGCGATGTATGCTGCCTTCTTCTTCCACCTTTGCGCTTTCAGCGTCGCGCCGTTGGGGCGACGGATGGTTTCTTGACGCCCTTCTCCGGCGGTGCTGCTGGGGCGCTCTCCTGCGTGGGTGGAGGAGCGTTCGCCGGAGTTTGCACCCCTTCTGCTGATCGAAGGTCTCGGGCGAGGAGTACACGCAGTTGCCTCGAGACCTCGTCCTTCTCTGCAGCCAGGGCGGCTGCGATGGCGGCCCTGTCTCCCACCGTGACGGCTTTGAGGGCCGCTGTGGCTTCCTCCACGGCGGTGTGGAAGTCGACGCCGTTGTTCTTCTGAGGGGCGCGAGCTGCATCCCGTCCGTGCGCCTCGGGCTGTCGTCCCCGCTGCTGGCGAGGGCGGCTGCTTCTGCGCTGTGCCTCTGATGAGCCGGGCGTCGTCATCATCGTCGTCGTCTTCGCTGCGTCGGTACGACCGCGGTCGCCTCGATTCTACACTACTCGCCACTAAAACTGCTACACCACGAAGATGACGTGCTACAAACGCAAAATTTAACAGACAGGATGAAGATGCTGTGATATGCAAATTATTACCTTTTCCGAGCATTCTCACAAGGTAGGCGCCGGTGGCGACACCTACAACGTACTGACATGAGGAAAGTTTCCAACCGACTTCTCATACACAAACAGCAGTTGACCGGCGTTGCCTGGTGAAACGTTGTTGTGATGCCTCGTGTAAGGAGGAGAAATGCGTACCATCACGTTTCCGACTTTGATAAAGGGCGGATCGTAGCCTATCGCGATTGCGGTTTATCGTATCGCGACATTGCTGCTCGCTTTGGTGGAGATCCAATGAGTGTTAGCAGAATATGGAATCGGTGGGTTCAGGAGGGTAATACGGAACGCCGTGCTGGATCCCAACGGCCTCGTATCACTAGCAGTCGAGATGACAGGCATCTTATCCGCATGGCTGTAACGGATCGTGCAGCCACGTCTCGATCCCTGGGTCAACAGATGAGGACGTTTGCAAGACAACAACCATCTACACGAACAGTTCGACGACGTTTGCAGCAGCATGGACTATCAGCTCGGAGACCATGGCTGTGGTTACCCTTGACGCTGCTTCACAGACAGGAGCGCCTGCGATGGTGTACTCAACGACCAACCTGGATACACGAATGGCAAAACGACATTTTTTCGGATGAATCCAGGTTCTGTTTACAGCATCATGATGATCGCATCCGTGTTCGGCGACATCGTGGTGAACACACATTGGAAGCGTGCATTCGTCATCGCCATACTGGCGTATCACCCGGCGTGATGGTATGGGGTGCCATTGGTTACACATCTCAGTAACGTCTTGTTCGCATTGACGGCACTTTGAACAGTGGATGTTACATTTCAGATGTGCTACGACTCGTGGCTCTCCCCTTCATCCGATCCCTGCGAAACCCTACATTTTAGTAGGATATGCACGACCGCATGTTGCAAATCCTGCACGGGCCTTTCTGGATACAGAAAATGTTCGAACGCTGCGCTGGCCAACACATTCTCCATATCTCTCGCCAATTGAAAACGTGTGGTCAATAGTGGCTGAGCAACTGGCTCGTCACAATACGCCAGTCACTACTCTTGATGAACTGTGGTATCGTGTTGAAGCTGCATGGGCAGCTGTACCTGTACACGCCATCCAAGCTCTGTTTGACTCAATGGCCAGGCGTATCAAGGCCGTTATTACGACCAGAGGTGGTTGTTCTGGGTACTGATTTCTCAGCAGCTATGCACCCAAATTGCGTGAAAATGTAATCACATGTCAGTTCTAGTATAATATATTTGTCCAATGAATACTCGTTTATCATCTGCATTTCTTCTTGATGTAGCCATTTTAATGCAGTAGTGTATTTTGCCTGCTCGGCAGGCTCACTGCGTCGCCCGACTGATGGCCCCTCATGGCAGCAGGTTTCTTCGTCTCCATGCTATGGCGCGCAGAGCAGACAATCTGCTTCCGTTGTGCAAACAGCATACTACAATTTGTAGCGAGAGCTTATATCCTCGCTTCGCGGAGGATTACTTCGTTTTGATTGGCTGCAGAGCTGGACCGCGGAAGCAAAAGACGGACTAAGATCCGTCGAAAACGTGGTCAAGGTTATTTGAAAACCACTATTTTTTGCAACTGGGTAGCTCTGCTTCATTCCTGCTGTCAAAGCATTTAGTTAGGTGTGTGAAACAATTGAGGCCATGTTAAGGACGTTGCACTTTTATGCAGATGTTTTAGATTACAATCTTTGTTAGCCTTGTTCTTGTTTTGCACGCAATAGTGAGAGTTTTACATATCATTGTCATCAGCTTTCCGCTTTATTGGCAGGTTGTTTGTGTTCCCGTTTCCTGCAATCCATTGCTTCCGTCTTAATGCTGCTGTATGTGCTTCCACCCGTTACATCACCGAGGATCTGAAACCTCTTCCTGCCTCGCCCCCTCTTCCCTCCCATATAGCCCAACAAAACTGCTTTTATAACCTGCTCCCAATTTCTGTCTAGTCCAGTTTGTTTTCCTTCTTTTTATTACTTTCAGTAATAATCTTTGTTCTCCCCCCCTTCCCACTACCTCTTCATATTTCACTCTATCTGTCCAACTTGTTCTTTCCATCCTTGACCCTGTCCACGTTTCAGAATCCCCCAGCCTGGCTCCGTCTTTGTTTTCAGTGTCTACCTTTCGACAGTGTGCAGCAGGACACTCCATACAAACCATGTTATTAGCCTTTCCCTCAAATCTCTGTCCACAATGCTGCAGAAAATTCTTCTTTTCTTACAAAATGCCACTGTCACCATTGTTATCCAAGTTTTAATTTCTGTACTGCTCTTCCAGTCACTGTCTATCCTGGTTCCTAGTTATTTAAAGCTCTGCACGTATTCTAATATTTTTCCATCCAGCACTCTGCAAAAACATTTATACACAAATACATATATTTACAGTGATTCTGATCACATGTAAATCTAAATACACAATAAATATATCACTCTTCCTTCTAGTCTCAAAATATATACCTACATACTGACTATTTACATTATTTAAGTAGATATTATTTGAATAAATAAGCAGCAGTACTACATAACAGACTTATTGCCTAGAACTAGGGTCCTTCACTTCCTATTAGTATTTATGTTATAGAAATTACACTGAAGGAACTCTTCAACGGAACAGTAGGATTTCGTAACCCAAGTGTGTAATACCTATTTAATTTTATCTAGAGGTAGAGTTTTTACTGTTCGTGGTAAGTTACTGTATAGCTTCAAGCTTAGATATTTGAGTCTCTTGTGTATGACAGCCTTTAGAGTATTACATATAGCTTACAATTATTTCTTGTACTGTGTAAATGTACATTTGATCTCAAGTTAAATTTATGTATCTTCTCTTCGCCATAATTAGGCAATTTATAAATATATGTTTGAAAGTACACACACATGTACACACACACACGCACACACACACACACATGTGTGCAGATAACAGTGTGTTATTTGAGTTCTCTGCAATAAGAAACTTTCTACACATCTTCAACAAGGAAAACACTATAGTGGTCACAGTCTAATTGGAGTCTATGATCATAAATTGCAGTCTTCTTTTAAATGACATAATCTAGTCCTCTCAAGCAGTGATGACATATTATTGATATTAAAACATGTTCTTTTCCAATATAACCTATGAGGGTTTTCACACCTCTTCATCTGATAGTCTGTATGTTCTTCTAGATGTAGTTGTGGGGTATAATTTACAAACTGTGAAGTCTTTTGGAAGAGTCAATTTATGTGGTCTTCTTGGGTATGAAAAAGAAGGAGCTGGTCCATAAGAAACCATAAATGAAGGATTTACTTCCCCTTATTTTTCATTTCTTGATAGCACATAAGCTATCTACCATTTGTTTTCATAAGTACAACTACAAAATCCTAAAATCTGCTCAAAAGGCATGCCATCTGCATCTGGTCCCAACAGAATTTTGTGAACATCAGAATTATTAAAATGAGAAACTACTTTATCTGTAGTTTTGGCTTTGCTCAGAGGGCTAAATGCATAATATTTCTGAGTCCTGTGACTACTGCGGCTTCCTAAATCATTTTTGTCAACCTTCTTTCTTCTGCTACATTTTCATCATTTGCCATACAGGAAAAAAGGGACTGATTATGTATTTAATTCACTCAAACAACTGGGAGAGCGTTAATATTCAGTTATTCACAGGATTATGCAAACTGCCTTTGGCTGCAAGCCTTTTCACTGCATCACAAACACCATTATTGCCTTTCCATGTGGAGTAGAATAAAAATGCCATTGTGCATCAATTCCTGCAAAATCTTCAAAATCAGGACATGAGTTAGAAAAGCTTATTTGATTTCTTACATTGTGCTGTTCAGCCATCACTGTAGTAAAAAAAATTTAAATACCACAAGTTTTTAAAATTGTTATATGGCATGGTTTACTACACTGTTAAAATGATAAACTGAAGTGTACTTCATTAGTATATGATAATTTCATTTTAACTTAGCAAATTTGCAGTTTGCAGAAAAGTGAACAAAACGGATTGCAGCAAAATAAAATTTATTTCCATATGTTCCCTTTAGAATACTATTACAAAATTTGACAAACAGTTTAACAAATAGTGCATGACTGACATAAATGTTTTCAGTATGAAAAAATTTCGATTTTGAAATCTTCAGAATTTAAAAAAACTTTGGTTTAGAAAAATTTAGCATTTTTATGAAAATTGTCAAGTATCACGTACTTATAGACCTCATAAGAAACTGAATGAAATGGTAAAAATTTTAGTTCAGTAAATCAAATAGTTTTAAAAATATGGCCATTTCAATGTTTCAAAACATGACAAAAATTGCAGAATTTTGGAAACTTTAAAAATTAATAGTTAAAAAATTAAATTGTCGAAAAAACTTTCATTTTGGATTTTATCTTATGTTGCTAGGTAGAATACAGTGTCAAAAAATTACAAAATTCTGAAGCTTCAGTGTTCAAATTTGTTTTTTTATTGGTTTATTTCACACAGAATGACTCTACATTTAATTTTTTGAAATGATTTTTACAAGATTCTCGAGGACAAAGTCCTACTGCAGTCACTGTTTTTCTCCAACATCTAAATATACAGCTTGATCCAGATGTGTTGATCAAGTTGCCAGCAGATGACACTTTTACTATAATTATGCAAAAATCTGAATGTGGCATTAGCACTTTGGTATGATAATTATACTCTACATGTGAGGAAATGCATTTACCAGAAGATAACACCGAATTGCTAAGCTATGTATTATTTGTGTTGTTTATTTTATTGGTTGTTAACAGTTTCCCACAATTTTTTTTCTTTTACTGGATCTAATGATGGCCACTGACTGAAACTTGTTACCAGTAAGATTATACAACATACGTGTGATCTTGATAGTGCATTATAATAAAGTCAATTGTAGGAGAGGCACCAATTTGGAAATACAATAATAACTGGCACAAGCTTAAAGTATAAATTCTGACACACATTCATTACTCAAACTATGATACAACTAGGTGCGCACCATTTCGACAGAGTTAATTGGTAAAGTTAATACGGAAGACAGCAACAAAGCAGCTGGTCGCAAAATTATACCCGCAGTTAGGTGAAAAACTGAATTGTTAGAAACTTCTGAACTACGTTTCTGGCTTCACTTCGTGTCGTGGACTTACACTGTCAAGAAATGGGTGCAAAATTAGCCATTAATGCTCTTCTTCAATCAGCTCTTGAGACTTCGTCGTTTGTGCAAATTTGCTACCGACGAGTAACGGACTTCTTGAATGAAATTATGTGGGCTCCAACCCTACATTAGCTAGATTTCCCACTTCGGTTCATTGCCATGATGGTTCCTACAAAAGACTCACAGTAAATCATTGTCGTATTGGACATTAGACGCTTCGTTTACCTTGACCTCGTTGTTCGGGGCTGATAAACTCTTACTTGTAGATTTCTTCTCGTATTACCCGTGCATGAACTATTTGGAACACGTGTGTCCAAATTTACGAAATTAAAAATTCTCGCCCCCGGGTGGGCTCGAACCACCAACCTTTCGGTTAACAGCCGAACGCGCTAGCCGATTGCGCCACGGAGGCGTGCGGCGACAAGCTGCGACCGCTGCAAACACATCCAGTGTAACTGCTTCCTCTTAGCTCGTGTTACCTTATAATCTGCATTACGGGTTCAGACGACCAAGACCACAGTACACATCGAGATAGTTCAGCCGAACGCCAATACACCGTTCACTCGTAACAGCAAACACGTTGGTTCGTCGATCGATATCACACGAGTCTGGAAGAGGTAGGGCGAGGTGAAGGGAAAGTAGGGGCTGAGCCAACGACAGACGTTATGCGAATTTGTAGCAGCGTTGCGCTGAATGTTTTCTTATGGTATGCGATAGCAATGCTGTATAAACTACCAGCATAGCAACCAGATATGTTTACGATTTCTGAAGTGCGGCGACAGTTAGCCGATGAGCCGCGCTAAAAAGACAGCCAGCTTACGTGGCAGCAGCGAAGTTGAGAATTCTATCCAGCCCTACGTGAATTAGATTTTAGTTTCTACGCTCTTTCACCAACAACTTCGATTCCTACAATAAAGCCACAACCGATTATTTCCCTATTTGCTAGACTGTTATTGCTTCGTCTAAGTTGAGCTCTATGTTCACGGCGCGATAAACTGTTCCCTGTTCATTTCTTCCCCGACTCTATCCATGCGTGAACTGAAGCAACATTTAGACCGAATGCGGTATAGTGTCTTTTGCCACGTACGTTTAGTGCTTCGCGAAGTACAGACGTACTATAATTATTAGACTGTAAGACAAGTTTTTTTTTTCAAAATTCTTCATTCGAAAATTAATGGGTCCTCTTACAGTTATAAATGAAACTTTGTTAATTCGTGTCGATGTTTTCACACTAAGTAATAGCATACAGTAAACTTAACTCTATTGTTCTTTATTGCTTTAGTTTTATGCGAGTTGCTTTTTCCACCATTGTTGCGTTTGAATTTTGCGAAGACACTTCCTAATATTATCTCCGCAGCTTTCAGTTTGCTTTCATAATCTAAGCTTAAAACGCAGTAAATGGTAGCGACAGATGCGTAATGTATGAAAATCGACGCTGCTGCTGTAGATTATAAGGTCCCATCCGTTATACGCTCGTTACTCGCCTTCTCTTTTTTCTCTCTCTTCCTGAATCGGGATGAGGTACGAATTGGGAAACTGAATTTGTGTTTCACGAGGTTTCCGAATAATAATAACCATTTATTGTTACTGTTAGCTTCCTCCATTACAGTGAAATTCAACAGAATATTACATGCCACTACTTTAATTAGGCTTGGAACTATTTCGCGCAACCATCTTTCATACCTGCAGGCGAATCATCTGAAAGTCATATTCTCGCGACCGAACTGTGCAGTTATTAACTAAGACTTCTCGACAACGACTCTGCTGACAAACAGCGGCGCGAAACACAGGGCAAAACCAACCCACTGTTGTGGCTAGAGATGCAATTCTATTTATTGTAACAACTGGCCAATCTTATGAATAGCATTCTGTATGTAATGCTTCCAATGGACGTAAGCAAGGGAGGTATCATGAACTGGAGCAAAGTTTGTGGAGTAATTTTGGGAGAAAGGCGCTGCAGAGTTCCCCGTTATTCGAAATATTATCGAAATGAAGATGCTGGACATTTTCCAACGGCAGACGCTACTGAATTCATAGTTGGTACTTGCAGTTGCAAGACGATGATGAACGGTGCAGACCTTACAAATCTACTATCAGCATACCTAAATATACAGTCTGCATTCCACTGTGAAGTGTATGGCAGAAGGTACAGGGGTTGAACTAAAAAATATGGAAAAGCTACCAGAAACGCATTCTTGAACATAAATGCAGATGGCAGCCAATCCTGCAGATTGCGCTGAAGTATGCAAGTATGACCACCAACGACACTTGTACAATGTCCTTAACAGTTGCAAGTGTCAGAAGTGGTTAGAAAATAGTCCTGCGTAGTTGGGAGTACATTAGTTCGATGCTAAGTGAATTCGAACGTGCCGAATTGTTGGAATTGTTGATGCTCCTATAGCGCGTGCTTCGGTAGTAATGGGAGCCGAAATGTTTGGTGTTTCAAGAGGCAGCTCATCGAAGATTTATACCGCATACGGGGAAACGGGAGAGACCGTCTGCTAAGTCACAATGCGGACGAAAGTGTGTGTTGAGTAATCGTTACAGATGGTCATTGAAGTGACTGTGACGAAAAATGACGGGACGACAACTACAAATGTCACTGCAGATCTGAATATCGCATTCGCAACCCTGTCTTTTTTTGTAATTATTCCATGCAGGTTTGTATCTTTTTGTAGTTTTGTTATTCTATATTCACTGGATGTCGAGTTCAATCGTGTTTTCTGTATAATCTCTTCCAGGTATTCGAAACATTCTACTTATGCTATCTTTCCATTCTGTGTTACCAGATGATATCTGTCTGTTGGTTTTATGTCCATTTGCTGAGCTTTTTCATATGAGATTTGTAATCCTGTTTTGGCTGAGATTTCATGTGGTGTCTCTAGAGCATTTTTGACTTTTTTTCTCTTCTGGCTATGTCATCAAAGGCCAGACATTTTATGTTGACTTTAATAAGCCACAGCTGCAAAATACTAACACGAATTCTTTACAGACAAATGGAAAAACTAGTAGAAGCCGACCTCGGGGAAAATCAGTTTGGATTCCGTAGAAATACTGGAACACGTGAGGCAATACTGACCTTACGACTTATCTTAGAAGAAAGATTAAGGAAAGGCAAACCTACGTTTCTAGCATTTGTAGACTTAGAGAAAGCTTTTGACAATGTTGACTGGAATACTCTCTTTCAAATTCTAAAGGTGGCAGGGGTAAAATACAGGGAGCGAAAGGCTATTTACAATTTGTACAGAAACCAGATGGCAGTTATAACAGTCGAGGGGCATGAGAGGGAAGCAGCGGTTGAGAAGGGAGTGAGACAGGGTTGCAACCTCTCCCCAATGTTATTCAATCTGTATATTGAGCAAGCAGTAAAGGAAACAAAAGAAAAATTTGGAGTAGGTATTAAAATCCATGGAGAAGAAATAAAAACTTTGAGGTTCGCCGATGACATTGTAATTCTGTCAGAGACAGCAAAGGACTTGGAAGAGCAGTTGAACGGAATGGATGGTGTCTTGAAGGGAGGATATAAGATGAACATCAACAAAAGCAAAACGAGGATAATGGAATGTAGTCGAATTAAGTCGGGTGATGCTGAGGGTATTAGATTAGGAAATGAGACACTTAAAGTAGTAAAGGAGTTTTGCTATTTGGGGAGCAAAATAACTGATGATGGTCGAAGTAGAGAGGACATAAAATGTAGACTGGCAATGGCAAGGAAAGCGTTTCTGAAGAAGAGAAATTTGTTAACATCGAGTATAGATTTAAGTGTCAGGAAGTCATTTCTGAAAGTATTTGTATGGAGTGTAGCCATGTATGGAAGTGAAACATGGACGGTAAATAGTTTGGACAAGAAGAGAATAGAAGCTTTTGAAATGTGGTGCTACAGAAGAATGCTGAAGATTAGATGCGTAGATCACACAACTAATGAGGAAGTATTGAATAGGATTGGGGAGAAGAGAAGTTTGTGGCACAACTTGACTAGAAGAAGGGATCGGTTGGTAGGACATGTTTTTAGGCATCAAGGGATCACAAATTTAGCATTGGAGGGCAGTGTGGAGGGTAAAAATCGTAGAGGGAGACCAAGAGATGAATACACTAAGCAGATTCAGAAGGATGTAGGTTGCAGTAAGTACTGGGAGATGAAGAAGCTTGCACAGGATAGAGTAGCATGGAGAGCTGCATCAAACCAGCCTCAGGACTGAAGACAACAACAACAGTTCCATTATTGTTTTTGTGCCTTCTCACCTTTACCCCCTTGATTCCTTTGTCCCTTGTCTTGATTATTTTCTCGAAAAACGAGTTAAATAGAATGGTGACAGGCCATCTCCCTGTCTCACTCCTGTCTTGGTTTCGAATGGTTCCGAGACCTCTCGCATAAACTTGACTTTGGCTATTATATTTGTTAATGTTTCCTAGATTGGCTTTCTTGTGTTGTAGTCAACATTCATTTCTTTCGGTGTGTTGATGCGTATTGCTCTACCTATGGAGTGTTAGGCCTTCTTGATATCGACAAATGTTTTTGTGGTGTTTCTGGACTTTGTTATCGTCAATACAGTTCTCGGGCACCAGATTTGTTCATACCTTCCTTGGTATTTTCCTGTCTGTGGATCTGTCTGAGGCTATAGCCGATTTAACAGGGCTTTGGATAGAATTTTGTTTGTCACAGGCAGTGGTGAAATAACTCTGTAGTTATTAGGATCTGCTTAGTTTCCTTTCTAGTGTAAGAGATTTATTAGCGGTGACTTCCATTTTTCTTGTACCTTTTCCGTTTCCCAGATGTTTTTAATGATGATGCGTATTTTGAGTGTTATGTTTTCGTGGTCTAATTTTTTGATTTCCGCAGGGTCCATCTTATCCAGGTGCTCTGCCATTTTATTTTCATGCTCTCCTTGTGTGTTGGAAGCGATATGAGGCTCTGGCTTCTCGAACTGCAGAACCTGCATCGGTTTATCACAGTTATTTAGTGTGTCTAAGTATTGCGCTAATATTTCACAGTTCTTTTTCAGGTCTCTCTGTAGTGTTCCACCTTGTCTTTTGAAGCATAATCTCGGTGGTTGATATCCTGTCATACTTCCTCTGAATGTTATGTAAAAATTCAGTATGTTGTTTTTGTTGAAGTCCTGTTCTATCTGTTTCAATTTGTTGTTTGTTTGTAATCTCTTTTTTCTCTACAGATTATTTTCGAAATGGTCTTATGTATCCTGTTGAATTCTACCCATTTTTCGGATATCCTATGACTGTTAAATTTTTCCCAGGCTGTTATTCTGTCTTGTACGATTCTCTCACGTGCCATATTCTATCATCTGTGTTTCATTTTTCTAGGTGGTTGCCCCAATTTTATCACCTTCTTCGTTTTTATGATAGTTCTGTCCACTCGTTATGCTTGATTTTCTTATTTTTTCTGTTATTTCTTTTTTGCTTTGTTGTAGGAACTCTGGGGCTCTTCTGAAAGTTCTGTTGGTTCTCTTGATTTGTCTATTGGGTATAAATTTCGCTTTAACTTGCAGTAGGTGATGATCAGATCCGGAAAATCCTTTCCTTGTTCTTACATTCACAATAATCTGGTGTTTTTCATGGATATCTCTATGTTGTTTATCTGAGATTCTCCTAGGGAGTTGTTGGGGGCTGGTAATAGCAGAATTCTTTCTAGAATTATATTTATGAAATTTTTATATTATTATTGAATTATGATTTATTGATGAGAGTATGAATTGTAAAGAAATAAATGTACTGTGAGATATTATCAATGTATTTATTTATTGCGTATTTAGCTGGATCTAAATAGGGCCTTAAGACCTTGTATTACATCTGACCAGGAGCAATTCACACCAAGGATATTACAAAACAGTCACAAGAATAACAATGATATTAATAATAATAATAGTAATACTAATAAATGAGACTATAATAATAATAGTAGTAGTAATAGTAGTAGTAATAAAGATAATTAAGAATGACATAGATTAGAATGATGAAGCTTAGTTTTACACATTTGAAACCATATTTATTATTATCAGAAGATAATCTTCGCAAAAGTTTGCAAGTTTTTAATTATATTCTAACTCGAAAGTCTATCAAAAATATTTATTTAAAACATTGACAATCAGTGTACCTCACTGAACAAACTGCAACATAATAGAATTAAGAAGTGTCACAGGAAAAATCAATAGTGATGGCTTTCCAAGTGAAATCTGCGATCGGTCAAAACTAGTAGATTAGTAGCACCATTTCTGCTGAACAGGAATACCCTTTAGACTTCCTAGGATGTGGTACAAGTTACAAAATGTCAGAGATGTAAAAACAGAAGTAAAATATTTTGAACAGGTATGAGGAATCCAAACAGCAGGAAGAGATACTGGAGAAAAATCAAAAGACGATCTGTGCTAGATCAGATAAGGAATTAGTAGATAAGAATAGATTTATATGTTTCTGGGAGAAAAGTTGACAGGAATGCAGTAGTAAGAAATGGAGGGACCAATGTAACTGACTGGACAAGGAAAGAGTCCGAAGCCTTCAGGTCGAAATGTAGGAGACAGGTTGCAAAACGATGATAAAGAAGGGAATAACTCGTTGGATGAAGCCAGATCAGTCGTCAGCTTGTAATGTGAAGCGTAAATGATGATGATTCGAAATAGCGCTACCATTAATTACACAGTATTGTGTTACTGATTACGTTTCGCTACTCTGTGATATATTTTTGCTGTTTCAAAGAATTTTCCAAGGCTTCAGTGCATAAATGCAATTTTATATCGAAAATAACACCTCAAAACTACACCTTGAATTTAGAATCTGATTGTCATTAACACACTCAAAATATAAGATAAAAAAGGGCAAAGCCGTCATCAGACCAAAGTCTGATTTGAACATCACAGTGATTTTTTACCAGGCGAATTTGAAATGACTCGTCCAGACATTTACAAGTAGGGGGACCTACAATTAACGAGGACTCCGAAACACGGTGCATCTTTACAGTTTTCAGAGTCACTTAATACAAATGTTGCAATGTGTCAAATCAGCAGAGCCTAATGATTAATTCACATCAGTAAATTTATGTCTCTCAGTAGCAGCGCGACGAAGATAGGGTGCTCTGTCGCATTCAGAATGGAACACACTTTTTGATGTGGAGTGAGTTGCGTAAGCAACTAGGAATATTGATTGGCGACTCCATGTTGTCTTGTGCACTACGACCAGGTAACAGGTATACTTGAAAAAAGAGACAGCATTGGTCGTATATTTTTTTCTATTGCAAAATCGATTTTCTGTCACTGAGTGATCATCTTCAGTGCTATATTGTATAACAAATTGGGATGCACTGTTGTCACTAAGCTTACGGCAATCACATAGACTATGTGATTGCCGTAAGCTTAGTGACAACAGTGCATCCCAATTTGTTATACAATATAGCACTGAAGATGGTCACTCAGTGACAGAAAATCGATTTTGCAATAGAAAAAAATATACGACCAATGCTGTCTCTTTTTTCAAGTACAACTAGGAATACTTGCGACGACAAAAACTGAGAAAAACCAGATTAACAGAAACATGACAGAAGTTGTTCAGGTTTTTAAAAAAGTCTAAAAATTAACAATTCTTTGTTCATGAACTTAGGAAAGTAATTCTGGAAATGTACGTAAGATTAAGAAAGAAAGTATAAAATATTTAATGACTTGTACAGTCTAAGATTACCATAGCGAATGCATAAAATTAAAAATTGTTCAGCTCAGCAAGAACCAGCTAATATTTGTGTGTCTTTCGACCAGATCAAAAGATGACATGCAGAAGAAAAGTATATCACCAGTGACCGTGAAATCATAAAGCTTGAGGCAGCTAAAGGACTGGCGAAGTGCTAAAGGGAGAGGCTTTTTGTTTTTCTTTTCCATACAGCCTGATGCGACCGCCAATGAATTCCTCTCCTGTGCCAATCTCTTCACCTCAGAGCAGCACTTACATCCAACGCCCCCGATTATTTGTTGGATGTATGTCAGTCTCTGTCTTCGTGTACAGTTTTTACCTCCTATTACTCCCTCTAGTACCATGGAAATACGAGCTACTTCTCACTATTTTTCCCATTTTGCTCTCCTTGTCGATTCTGTGGAGAACTTCCTCGTTCCTTATATTATTACTCCACTTAAGTTTCAACATCATTCTCTAGCACTGCGACTCAGACGCTTCAATTCTCTTCTTACTCGGGTTTCTCACAGCCCATGTTTCGCTACCATACAATGCTGTGCTCCAACCATGCATTTCAGAACTTTCGTACTCAAATTAACACCGATGTTTGATGCCAGTAGCTTTCTCTTGGTCAGAAACGCCACATCTGTCTGCGCTATTCTGCTTTTTTTGTCCTCCTTTCTTCATACGTCATGTATTATTTTCCATCGCTGGTAACAAATCTCCTTCACTTTATTTACTTTGTGGTCCCCGATTTCGATGTTAAATTTCTTGCCGTTCTCATTTCTAGTAGTTCTCATTAGTACCGTCTTTCTTCGATTTACTCTCAATCCGTAGTGTGTCCCTATTAGACTGTTCATTCCATTCTTCCTCGCTTTTCCTGAGAACAGCAATGTCATCAGCGAATCTTACCACGGATATCCTTCCATCCTGGATTTCAATACCACTCCTGACTCTTTCTTTTATTTTCGTCGTTGCATCTTCAGTTTATAGATCGAACAGCAGAGGCGAAAGACTGCATCTCTGTCGTACACCGTTCCAGTCTGCTTTCCCCTCTTGGTTGTTGTACAGTTGTGTATTACCCTTCTTTCCTACAACTGACACTTATTTTCCTGAGAATTTGACCCTCTTGCAGCATTTTACATTGTACAACGCTGTTTATAGGTAGATAAATCCAGTGAACATGACTTGATTTTTCTTGTCTTGCTTCCATTATGAAGCAGACGGCAGAACCCTCCTCTCTAATGTCTTTACCTTTCCTAAAGCCAATCTGGTCATCATCTAACAGATCGTCAGTTTTCTTTTCCATTCTTCCGTACACTGCTCCTGCCAGGAAATCGGATACATGAGCTTTTAAGCTTATTCTGCGATAGTACTCACACACATCTGCCTTGCTATTTTCTGGATTTCGTAGATGCTGTTTTTCGAAAGGCGGATGGTATGCCTCCAGACTCACAGAGTCTGGAAACTAACTTGAATAGTTGCTTGACTGTCACTTCCTCCAATGATTTGAGAAATTCCGATGGAATGTTGTGTGTACCTTCCGTCTTATTTGATCGCAAGTGTTAAAAAAAATGGTTCAAATGGCTCTGAGCACTATGGGACTTAACTTCTATGGTCATCAGTCCCCTAGAACTTAGAACTACTTAAACCTAACTAACCTAAGGACAGCACACAACACCCAGCCATCACGAGGCAGAGAAAATCCCTGACCCCGCCGGGAACCGAACCCGGGAACCCGGGCGTGGGAAGCGAGAACGCTACCGCACGACCACGAGATGCGGGCAATCGCAAGTGTTCAAAAGCTCTGTTAAACTCGGACTTTTTTTGCCTTCCACATACTCGTAGAACCACATTCTTCTTCTGTCACACTATCAGACTGTTCCTTCTTCTCAAGGAGGCCTTCACTGTATTCTATAAACCTATCTGCTCTATCTTTTGCGTTTAACATTGGGATTCCTGTTGTGCCTCTAATGGTGACGCCTTTTCGTTTAATTTCACTAAAGGCTGTCTTTTATACTTCGCTTTTGTCCTGCAGCCATTTCGCCTTGACTTCCGTGTACTTCCTATTTGTTTAATTCCTAAGTGACTAAAGTTGTTGTATTCCTGTCTTTCGCGGAACGTTTTTGTTCTTCCCTCTTTCGTCGTCGATTGATCTGTTTAATCTGTTACCTGTTGTTTCTTCAGTTATCTTCCCTGTACCGTACCTATATTTATCTGTCCAACGCCTGTGGCCACCCTTGAGATGTCCATTCCTCTTTTACCTAACTGTCTATGTGGTGATCATTATCACAGTGTCTGCAGTCTTAGAGAACTTCAAATTCATTTCATCTATTTTTCCTTTGACTTATCCCGTGTCTCCATGAGACCGGCTAATATGGATCTGGCAAAAACAGTATCGGAAGAGGGCCGCCACCCCTTCCCCGCGGGAGGAAATTGTGTACCCCATCTGTTTGCGTCTAGCGTTATCCCCTGTGAAAGTGTGAGAACGTTTTCAATGTGTTCACGAATAGTATAACTCAGGCAAGACACGGGTACCAGTCCCGTATTCACCTAGTCAGACGTGGGAAACCGCCCAAAAACCACACGTAGGCTGGCCGAAACACGGTCCCTTGTTAATCCGCTGAGCGGGTTCGATCCGGGCCGGCGCACCTCCCCGAATCCCAGAAGCGGCGTGCTAATGCGCACGGCTGTCCGTGCGGATTTCAAATGCACTTCATCATTGCTTAGTAATTCAGTATCACACTTTTTGTCACATTAATTCTTGCTTACGATTCTCTTAAACTGCAGTCTACTTCTCATAGCCGGCCGCGGTGGCCGAGCGGTTCTAGGCGCTTCAGTCCGGAACCGCGAGACCACTACGGTCGCAGGTTCGAATCCTGCCTCGGGCATGGATGTGTGTGATGTCCTTAGGTTAGTTAGGTTTAAGTAGTTTTAAGTTCTAGGGGACTGATGAGCTCAGATGTTAAGAGCCATAGTGCTCAGAGCCATTTGAACCATTTCTACTTCTCGTAGTAACTGAATTGTAGTCAGAGTCTGCATCTGCTGCTGGGTATGCCTCGCACTCCAAAATCTGATTTCAGGATCTCTGTCTCACCATGCTGTAAGGCACCTAAAACTTGCTTGTGTCTCCAAGCCGCCCGGGATTAGCCGAGTGATCTAGGGCGCTGCTGTCATGGCCACTGCGGCTGCTCCAGGCGGAGGTTCGAGTCCTCCCTCGGGCATGGGTGTATGTGTTTGTCCATAGGATAATTTAGGGACTGATGACCTTAGCAGTTAAGTCCCATAAGATTTCACACACATTTGAACATTTTTGTGTCTCCAAGACTTTTCCAAGTATACTTCCTCCTTTTATGATTTTTGAACACTGTACATACTATTACCAGCTGATATTTATTGTAGAACTCACTTGTCAGTCTTCCATCTCTCATCCGACCTATAGAACCCACTTCCCCGTAACTCTGTCTTCAGTTCCCTTCCTCTACTGTAGCATTCCAGTCACCCATGATTATTAAAATTTCATCTTCCTTTAGATAGTGCTCCAGAGAGCCACATATGTTCTATGGGTTTACGAAGGTTGTCCACAAAGCAATGCATCGCATTTTTTTCTCAGCCCAAAACAATGCTACGAATGCGAAACATTACGTATGTACACTACTGGCCGTTAAAATTGTTACATCAAGAAGAAATACAGATGACAAACGGGTATTCATTGGGCAAATATATTATACTAGAACTGACATGTGATTACATTTTCACGCAATTTCGGTGCATAGATGCTGAGAAATCAGTATTCAGAACAACCACCTCTGGCCGCAATAACGGCCTTGATACACCTGGGCATTGAGTCAAACAGATCTTGGATGGCGTGTACAGGTGCAGCTGCCCATGCAGCTTCAACACGATACCACAGTTCATCAAGAGTAGTGACTGGCGTATTGTGACGAGCTAGTTGCTCGGCCACCATTGACCAGACGTTTTCAATCGATGAGAGATCTGGAGAATGTGCTGACCAGGGCAGCAGTCGAACATTTTCTGTATCCAGAAAGGCCCGTACAGGACCTGCAACATACGGTCGTGCATTGTCCTGATGAAATGTAGGGTTTCGCAGGGATCGAATGAAGAGTAGAGCCACGGGTCGCAACACATCTGAAATGTAACGTCCACTGTTCAAAGTGCCGTCAATGCGAACAAGAGGTGACATAGACGTGTAACCAATGGCACCCCATACCATTACGCCGGGTGATACGCCAGTGTGGCGATGACGAATACATGCTACCAATGTGCGTTCACCGCGATGTCGCCAAACACGGATGCGACCATCGTGATGCTGTAAACAGAACCTGGATTCATCCGAACAAATGACGTTTTGCCATTCGTGCACCCAGGTTGGTCGTTGAGTACACCATCGCAGGCGCTCCTGTCTGTGATGCAGCGTCAAGGGTAACCACAGCCATGGTCTCCGAGCTGATAGTTCATGCTGCTACAAACGTCGTCGAACTGTTCGTGCAAATGGTTGTTGTCCTGCAAACGTCCCCATCTGTTGACTCAGGGATCGAGACGTGGCTGCACGATCCGTTACAGCCATGCGGATAATATGCCTGTCATCGCGACTGCTTGTGATACGAGGCCGTTGGGATCCAGCACGGCGTTCTGTATTACCCTCCTGAACCCACCGATTCCATATTCTACTAACAGTCATTGGATCTCGACCAACGCGAGCAGCAATGTATCGATACGATAAACCGCAATCGCGATAGGCTACAATTCGACCTTTATCAAAGTCGGAAACGTGATGGTACGTATTTCTCTTCCTTACACAAGGCATCACAACAACGTTTCACCAGGCAACGCCGGTCAACTGCTGTTTGTGTATGAGAAATCGGTTGGAAACTTTCCTCATGTCAGCACGTTGTAGGTGTCGCCACCGGCTCCAACCTTGTGTGGATGGTCTGAAAAGCTAATCATTTGCATATCACAGCATATTCTTCCTGCCGGTTAATTTTCGCATCTGTAGCACGTCATCTTCGTGGTGTAGCAATTTTAATGGCCAGTAGTGTATTATTTGAAATCTCCTGAATTAGCGTGCCAAGTTTCCGTCACTTCCCACATACAGGGTTATTACAAATGATTGAAGCGATTTCACAGCTCTACAATAACTTTATTATTTGAGATATTTTCACAATGCTTTGCACACACATACAAAAACTCAAAAAAATTTTTTAGGCATTCACAAATGTTCGATATGTGCCCCTTTAGTGATTCGGCAGACATCAAGCCGATAATCAAGTTCCTCCCACACTCGACGCTGCATGTCCCCATCAATGAGTTCGAAAGCATCGTTGATGTGAGCTCGCAGTTCTGGCACGTTTCTTGGTAGAGGAGGTTTAAACACTGAATCTTTCACATAATCCCACAGAAAGAAACCGCATGGGGTTAAGTCGGGAGAGCGTGGAGGCCATGACATGAATTGCTGATCATGATCTCCACCACGACCGATCCATCGGTTTGTAGCAATTGTAAACGGTAAGGCTTCTGCTTTAGCCTTTTCCGTAAGATTTTCCAAACCGTCGGCTGTGGTACGTTTAGCTCCCTGCTTGCTTTATTCGTCGACTTCCGCGGGCTACGCGTTCAACCGTTTCTTCGCTCACTGCAGGCCGACCCGTTCATTTCCCCTTACAGAGGCATCCAGAAGCTTTAAACTGCGCATACCATCGCCGAATGGAGTTAGCAGTTGGTGGATCTTTGTTGAACTTCGTCCTGAAGTGTCGTTGCTCTGTTATGACAGACTGATGTGAGTGCATTTCAAGCACGACATACGCTTTCTCGGCTCCTGTCGCCATTTTGTCTCACTGCGCTCTCGAGCGCTCTGGCGGCAGAAACCTGAAGTGCGGCTTCAGCCGAACAAAACTTTATGAGTTTTTCTACGTATCTGTAGTGTGTCGTGACCATATGTCAATGACTGGAGCTACAGTGAATTTATGAAATCGCTTCAATCATTTGCAATAGCCCTGTATAGCGTAGCTGCAGGAGAGTTTCAAAATGGCATCTGTAGGTGACGTACGTTACAAGCAAATTGCCGTCATTGAATTTCTCACTGCAGAGAAAGAAACTGTGGGGATTATTCACAAACGCTTGTGCAAAGTCTATGGAGCATCTGCTGTCAACAGTACTGTTAGTCGCTGGGCACGGAGGGTGAGGTCATCAAAAGGCGGTTCGGCGGAGCTCAACGATTTGGAGCCGTCGAACGGCTGTCACATCTGATAGCCCTGACCTAGCCTCCTCGGACATCCACTTATTTGGACCATTAAAGGATGCCATTCGTGGAAGACACTTTGAGGACGATGAGGAGGTGATTCACACAGTGTAGCATTAACTCCGCCACCAGGACAAGGACTGGTAACGACAGGGCATACACGCCCTTGTTTCGCATTGGAGGAAGGCCATGGAACGGGATGGAGATTATGTGGAAAAATAGGGTGTCTAGATAAAACACTATTATTTCGTGTGTGTTAAGTCTCATTAGGTTCAATAAAGAACTGTTGAAGAACAAAATGTGGGGCATTACTTTCTGGGAAATCCTCTTAGAATTGGCTGACTTAACGGGCCAGTCGTGACGCAATAGGGGCACTAGTGTTCGGCAAACGAGAACGTACACTTGTAGCCATGTGGACACGGCTGTCCAGAGCATACTCATAACGAAGATACACAGAAGAAAAGGGCAGCACTTAACCATGGGCACTGAAGTGAAACTCCTGGTTCGTTTTCAAGGTAACCTGAATGAGCGCGCCCAAGATAGGGTACGTAAAATCCCCCCCCCCCCCCTCCACTCGCCACCAGGAATCCACAGAATCACCACTGGTCTGAACACGCAAATGAAGACAGGAAAGTTTAGTAGAGATTGGACCGTCTGTGGAAAGATCTATGTCCGAAACATACAACAATTAGCACCAATGTAGTAATAAGCATCCCTGGCGTAGATAAACAACTCAAAGAGTTGAAAACAAATAATTCGTCAGATCCGTATGGAATCCTAATTTGGTTTCACAAAGAGAACTCTATACGGCATCCGCCCATTACTTAGCTAGCATTTATCGCGAATCACACGTCCAGCGGAAAGTCCCAAGCGACTGGAAAAAGGTGGACGTCATTCCTGTTTATAAGAAAGGTGACAGAACTGACCCGCAAAATATCGCTAACATAGGTTTTCCGCAAAGTTCTTGAAAATATTTTCAGTTCGAATATAACAAATTTCCTTGACGCAGAAAAGCTTCTGTCTACGAATTAGCAAGTGGTTAGAAAACATCGCTATTGCGCAGTTCACTTTGTCCTTTTCTCGCATGATATCCTGCGAACCGTGGATGAAGAAGAAAAGACAAATTTCATTTTCCTAGATTTCCGGAAAGCATTAGACACAGTGCCCCATTGCAGACTGTTAACGAAAGTCCGAGGATACCGATTAGGTTCACAGGCATTTGAGTGGATGGAAGACTTCTCTTGTAATAGTAGACAGTACGTTACCCTCAACGGCGAGTGTTCATCAGAGACAAGGGTTTCGTCAGTAGTGCCCCAGGAAAGTGTGACAGGACCGCTGTTATTTTCTGTATACAGTACGTAAATGATCTGTCGGATACGGTGGACAGCAATGTGCAGTGATTTGCTGACGATGCTGTGGCGTACGGTAAGGTGTCGATGTTGAGTGACTGTAGGAGGATACGAGATGACTTAGACAAAATTCCTAGTCGGCGTAATGAATTGCAGCTTGCTGTAAAAGTAGAAAAATGTAAGTCAGTGCCGATGAGAAGGAAAAACAAACCTGTAACGTTCGAATAGAGCGTTAGTAGAGTCCTGCTTGAAACAGTCACGTCTTTTAAATATCTGGGCATAACGTTGCGAAGTGATATTACATGGAACGAGCATGTGAGTACTGTGATAGGAGTGGTCAATGGTCGACTTCAGTTTATTGGGAGAATTTTGGGAAAGTGTCGTATATCTGTACAGGAGACCGCATGTAGGACGGTAGTGCGACCTATTCTTGAGTACTACTAGGGATATGCACCAGGTCTGTTTAAAGGAAGACATCGAAGCAGTTCAGAGGTGACCTGCTAGCTCTGTTGCCGTTGGGTTCGAAGAACACGCAGGTATTGCAGAGATGCTTCGTGAACTCAAATGAGAATCCCTGGAGGGAAGGTGAGACTCTTTTCGAGGAACACTGTTGAGAAAATTTAGAGAACCGGCATTTGAAGCTGATTGGAGAGCGATTCTACTGCCGCCAACGCACATTTCGCGTGAGGACCACGAAGATAAGATCAGAGAGCTTAGGGCTCGTGAGGAGGTATACAGACAGTCGTTTTTCCTTCGCTGTGTTTGCGAATGGAACGGGAAAGGAAGTGACTAGAAATGGTACTGGGTACCCTCCTCCACGCACCGTACGGTGGCTTGCGGAGTATGTATGTAGATGTAGAACAACTTAGAATTCCGGTTAAGCGTCTCGACTGGTGGCCAGTACACTCGACGCCTCGCATCATTTGGACTCACTACAAGCCACATGTCAGCCCCTGTCCAGTTTCTGAGCCCTTTGCCCCGATAAACACGTGCAGCTTTGTGTAGCACTGTGAGCAGTCACTTTTTGCGAGACACTCGACTCTAAATGCCCACTGACTGCGATGTTGGCGCGGAAACGGATTGATGTGGCCGTGCATTCACTGGCAGCGGCAGCGTCTGTCTGACCAGAAACCGAGCGTCGCTGACAAAGCGTGACACTCTCTCTGGGTCCTGTCGGTTCGGATCTTTTTATTGCTGCTGTTCATACGACGTTATTACGTGACTGTGCGTGGTACACATTTACTTATAGACCCACTGGAATTCCTTCTTGATTCATCAACAAATAGGCAGGCTTCATTCACGGTGCGTTCGTGGGCGCGTGCAGACACAATAGCTCCTTTCTGCCATGCTGTCAGGCTGCCACGTTGAGCCACCTCACTGTACATACTCTGTACAACCGACTGACGCATGAACACCGACTGCCATGTCAGACGTCAGTAGCGGAGGTTCACACGACAGACTGGCACCAGTACTACTGCCTATGCAGCGCTCGAAAACAACCAGTGCGCTTTTCTGAGGATGTGTTTAATATGTTTTATCCGTTGAGCTTATTTGCAAAATGTGGGAGGATGCTCAGCCACTGGTAGCACGTCAGGGTGTCCTCAGAGAAGAAGCAGTTCCCCGCTGAGACAGAGGCAGCCAGTAAGCGCGTATCTGCGTTCCCACGTGCCGAGAGAATCTCCGGGCTCGTTACACAGAACTGGTTCATCGGGACAGCTCCGCGTTCTCTCTTAAGCTCACAGCTCTCTCGCAACAAGCCCGCCTAACTATCACCTCGCTACATTCCACGGAGAGAGTCACCCTTCGCCACCTCGTGCTCCTTTACCTTGGGAAACTGCAAATAACTGATATTTTCTCAAAAGATATACGAAAACTACGTTAAATTCTCAGTTTACTTTCCTTGTAAGACTCATATTATTCGTTGAGCACTTAGAAAGAAAAAAGTTTTTATTTTCAAGCGTCCCTTTGAAGAAACAAACAAAACGAGGCGATGGTAAAAAAAATACTCTTTTGAAGAAAGGGAGATCCATGATACAGCAGAACTTATACCAGTATCTCCGATTAGAAGGTATAACCCACAAAATTCCGGAAACGTGTACGATTGCATCCGCCGTAACTAGCATATTGGGATACGTTTTAAGAGGAACCATTATAATTCTTAACTGGAATATTAACGGATATGTTGGGAGGATCCATTAAATATTCGCGAAGACTAGAGGAGGAACAATTTTGAGCGAAAATGTTTATGTCGCCATGCGAGTATTCATCAGAGACAAGGATATCGTCAGGAGTGCCGCAGGGAAGTGTGACAGGACCGCTGTTACTTCCTGTACACGCAAATAAATGAACTGGCGGATAGTGTGGGCAGCAATGTACAGTTGTTTGCTGATGATCCTGTGGTGTACGGTGAGGTGTCGAAGCTGAGTGAGGAGACGACAGACAAAATTCCTAGTCGGCGTGATGAATGGCAGTCTGCTGTGAAAGTAGAAAAATGTAAATTAATACGAATGAGTAGGAAACACAAACCTGTAACGTTCGCATAAAACATTAGCAGTGCACTGCTCGACACAATCACATCGCTTAAGTATCTGGGCGTAACGTTGCAAAGCTATATGAAATGGAAGGAGCATGCGAGGCCTGTGGTAGGAAAGGCGAGTATATACTTAAAGCTTTTGGACGTTGTTGACTTACTGTTGTTTGTTGGGGCTTTCGGGCATGAAATAGGTGAGGTCATAAGCGCGCAAATCATAACTCTAAATAGGCCATTTTCTACACAAGAACTCCGTGGCTCTTGAAGTTAGTTGACACATAGGAGCTTAAGTGGCGCTGGTGCTGTAGATGGGTAACGCCATATTGAATGATGTCAGTGAGCGTGGAACGCTGTTTAAGAAACAACAAAGGTAACGTAACGACGTAACGACAAGCGCCGGCACGACGATCAAGAACGGAAGAGCAGAGAGGGCTGTGGGACGACGTCAGCCAACAGCACGCTGACGAACCCCTCACCATGACACCACGACAGGAGCGGCCTCTACACGAAGAGAATATAAGCGCCGCGCCGCCTAGCTACGGGAGGAGTGGAAGACAAGCCGTCATACAAACGGTACAGTAGTGACTTATGAACTGTATTGTTTTGCTTGCATTGATTATTTGCATGTCGTCATCTGCTTGCGATACACCTTTGTGAACACGCAAAGTTAAGTACTGTCAATTTAACTTACTCTAATAAACTCCATTAAAAGGATTTGCTTGAATTGTTGTCTAGCAACCCGACAAAACAGCTTCCTAGGCTCCCTTTATTAGACGAGTGGGTGGACACAATAGGTAAAATGAAGAATTACAACAACACACCCCTATTTTAATGGGACGTTCGGTAGTAGTTTATAGAAAAGACAATGGTCGAGGTCGACAATTTAACCTGCTATACATCGTCGCTATGGCGAGTAAAGAGTAGGACGCATTCTATAGCTTATACTGTATCTTCTAAAGCCTCGTATTGCTCAGACGACAAACGCACCATAAAACGTAAGGGGTTAAAAAGACTGACACTGGGTTAGAATGTCGTGCGCTGCCAGTGATTCTTTAGAGTAGAGCAAAGTGGTGTGGGGTCGCCGTTTGACAGATGACGATGGGTGAAAAGACAGTGTCCTATACGTGGTTCAGTTATCATTACCTGATGGATGAGCAAAAGTCCCTTACTTAGCACGGTGAAACGACCAGTGTTTGTGCCAGAGGGACAGAATCTTCCTACACAGATACACTATTGGTCATTAAAATTACTACACCAAGGAAAAATGCAGATGATAAACGGGTATTCATTGGACAAACATATTATACTAGAACTGCCATGTGATTACAGTTTCACTCAATTTGTGTGCATAGATCCTGAGAAATCAGTACCCACAACAACCACCTCTGGCCGTAATAACGGCCTTGATACGCCTGGGCATTGAGTCAAACAGAGCTTGGATGGCGTGTACAGGTACAGCTGCCTATGCAGCTTCAAAACGATACTACAGTTCATCAAGAGTAGTGACTGGCGTATTGTGACGAGCCAGTTGCTCGGCCACCATTGGCCAGACGTCTTCATTTGGTGAGGGATCTGGAGAATGTGCTGGTCAGGGCAGCAGTCGAACATTTTCTGTATCCAGAAAGGCCCGTACAAGACCTGCAACATGCGATCCTGCATTATCCTGCTGAAATGTAGGGTTTCACAGCGATCGAATGAAGGGTAGAGCCACGGGTCGTAACACATCTGAAATGTAACGCCCACTGTTCAAAGTGCCGTCAATGTGAACAAGAATGGTTCAAATGGCTCTAAGCACTATGGGGCTTAACATTTTAGGGCATCAGTCTCCTACACTTATAACTACATAAACCTAAGTAACCTAAGGACATCATACACATCCATGCGCGAGGCAGGATTCGAACCTGCGACCGTAGCAGCAGTGCGATTCCGGACTGAAGCGCCTAGAACCGCTCGGGCACAGCGTCCGGTACCTCACACCTTGACACGCCCATGTGTCCGAGACGAACAACAAGTTGGTACCAGCGTCAGCAAGCGAGTGAAGGCATTCCTGAGTCCGCTGTACCAAATGGTGGTACATGCACGTCGCACGGAGGCCCTAGAGGGCGCTGAGGGATCAGAGCATACAACAGATTCAGAGGTTCCGTGTTGTCGGATGTACAAGCTAGGCCGATGAAGGGCAGACAGCTTTGCAGTAAAAAATCGAGCGCTGGCCTAAAAGGAGGATATCTAAACACCTCTTCGCCCATAACCAAGATACACGTGTAGCACGATTATCCTTACAACCACTGGTCTAAATGTAGCTGCTCACCCCAAGCAGCATACGAAGCTCCAGAGATGTCGAACGAATGATCGAAGCCGGAACAGTGCTTTTTGAAATCGATGTAACTCCAGGATGGGCAAGAACCTCTACTCGGGCCAAGAGTGGTGGAGGGGTGTGGTGAGGTGGGGTGTGGGGGACGATGGAAACACTTGTGTCTTGGGAACGAGGCAGATCACGTGAAACTACAGAACTCAACAAGGAAGCAGAGCTTGCCTCACATTGGCTGTCAAGGAAGGTAGTAAAAAAGGAAGCATGAGATGGGTGGCTGGACATAGAGGAATCGGCAAGCGTATTGTAAGAGGAGGCCATCGCTCTGGAGTGAAAGTGATAAATGGCTAGCTTCCACATAGAGGCTCATAACTGAACTGGTGGGGAACTCACCAGTAGCCAAACGGATTCCGCGGTTGTGAATCGTGTTAAGGCGACGTAATGTGATTGGTTGCGTAATTGATGCCTCCGTAGTCCAGTTATGATCGGACTAAGGACCGATACAGACTAAGGACTTTCTGGTTCTCTCCCCATGAGGTGGTACTTAGGAGGTGCAGGAAATTGACAGAATGGACACAGCGAGCCAACAAGTAGGATATATTGGAGGATCAACATACTTTTCTATCGATCATTAACTCCAAGAATTTCGTGCTAGAGAATAGCCGTTGGCCTAAGAAGTAAGGACGTTGGGAGAAATTCCTTACGCCCCAGAAATCCGTACAGATGAGTTTTCGGCGGAAAAGTGGAAGCCATTGTCTGCTCCGTTAGCAGAGATGGTCGATATACAGTTGGAGTAGTCGCTCGAGTAAACAGGTCTGCCGAGAGCGGCAAAAGGCTGCGAAACCGTCCACGTAGAGAGAGTGAGACTCCCGGTGGGAGCCAGTCGGTAATGGTGCTGACTGCTCGAGCAAATAACGTTAGGCCCAGCATGGAGCCTTCAGAAGGCTGCCACAACCGGTCACCATGTGTACAGTATTACCAGTCTCTACAAAACTGCACAAGAACATCAGCTGCTGATTCTTCTGGACGTCTTCCCAATAGATTTGTACTGTACTTCGCACAGTACTGGCTGCAAAAAGATAAGCACTATAAAGTCAGCAAACGGCAGTGCAAAGAAGTTGAGGAAACGCGAAGCGTTGATGAAAGAAACATTAACTGACAAATTCTAATCACCTTCCTACAGCCCTGTTCTTGTGAAATATATATATTTTTTTTAATTTCGTCAGACTCACGACAAAAGGTAAAGTATTCACATCTCCTGCGCCACTGAAATGAATCCAATAGGTCTCTTATTGATGCTCAGATAACTCCACAAATCTGAACCCTCAATCGGGAGATAAAAAGATGCTTGCTCTCTCCGCTTAACCGCCTACCGGTATTCCGAAGGAGACATCTAAATTCTAAGATAAGGACTCCAGCCCATCAACGAAACAGGAAGATTTCAGAAAGTAACTGGTTGTTGAAGGACTAACTTTGTAATAATTTTTATATAACATTAGATAGTAAAAGAATACTCATTAACGGTACAATACAAAGAAAATTGTTTGTAAACAATACAGCTGAAAAATGTCGTGCATTGTGAGTAAAGCATTGTTGGATTCTGACTTGGGAGTCTAGCGTAACCTCACGCAGAAAACTGTCAGGTAAATAAAATACTAATCAGTGTTGATCGTAAGCATTTATTAAAAAGTAAAACTCACACGTCAAAACAGTAACCGTTTAGATTTTATCAAGAATCATCCTCAGACTATGTTTTTTTCAGGCGGTGAGCAGAGACGACAGTGAAGCATTGGTAAGTGCCGGAGGACACCACTGGTATCTGCTCGAGATCATTTTTAATAAAATAGAAACCGGTTACCATTTCGACGCTTGAGTTTTAGTTTTTAATAAATCCTTACGATCAAAACTGATTAGTATTTTGATTATCTAAGAGATCAGGTGTCAAAATTACCTAACTATCAGCTTAATAAGCCATGGTTGCAAAATACTAATACGGATTCTATACAGCAGAATAGAAAAACTTGTAGAAGCAGAGCTCGGGGAAGATCAGTTTGGATTCTGGGGAAATGTAGGAACACGCGAGGCAATACTGCGCTACGACTTATCTTGGAAGATAGGTTAAGGAAAGGCAAACTTACATTATAGCATTTGTTGACCTAGAGAAAGCTTTTAACAAAAAATGTTCGAATGTGTGTGAAATCTTATGGGACTTAACTGCTAAGGTCATCAGTCCCTAAGCTTACACGCTACTTAACCTAAATTATCCTAAGGACAAACACACACACCCACGCCCGAGGGAGGACTCGAAACTCCGCCAGGACCAGCCGCACAGTCCACGACTGCAGCGCTTTTGACCGCTCAGCTAATCCAGCTTTTAACAATGTTGACTGAAATACCCTCTTTGTCTGGCGTGAGGTCGGTTGCTTGGCGGCGCGTTCGGCGCGGGCCTGCCCGTTGCCGGCGCGCCGTAAAGCACGAAATCTCGCACTGGGGCGTATCGCTTCAGTCGGGCGTGCCGCGGCAGTCCTCACAGGGGGAGTGACACGTCTCTTACAGCCTCTCCTTCCCAAATGGCTCTTTCCGCCTTCCCGTGGTGCCAGACGATAAGCTCGGCATTCTGCTGCCTTGCGACAAAAGGGAGAGCTGCGGCCCAACCCGATGCGAAAGCGAAGGGTGCGTGGCATAGGGGGAGCTGTGTCGAGGCACCGAACATCTGTCCCTTCTGTTCGCAGGGCACAGACCAGCAGGTGCGCGTGCCCTTAGCGCTAGGATTTCACCCGGAACAAGTCCCGCCCATTCACCCCCCCCCCCCCCCCGCCCTCCGCGCCTCACCATAGTGTAAGGCCCTCCCCTAAACTGCCGCCAGCTCCCAGTTCCGCAAACTGGAAGCTACAACAAAGTTGTTGTCGTCACAGTCGAACACACGTTACACTGTGATGAAATTCAGTAATGATAAGAAATTTAAGTTGTTCTGGATGGTAATATAACATGAATTTGCATTATTAAAGAAATAAAAATATTTATAGAGAATTGATAGCATCGCCAGCAATAGAAAACAAAAAAAATAACGTGATGTTATTTAAGGGCAATAAGGACAAATTTTCATTAACTAATTCACTTATTAATAATACGTTTATTTGAGGGTAACAGCAGAGCAAACATACAATGCGAAAACAATGGTCTTGAATCTGTTATGTAGATAGTAAAGCCACGGATGCAGTCGACTAACTCTGTTGTCTAAAATCAACGTTATATAGAAATAAGTGAAAGTCGTTTTGTTTATGTAGGCCCTCATAGTAACTCACGAAAATTAAAGAATTTAAGAATGCCATAAAGTAGAAATGCCTAATGAAGGCAGTACGATATTTCCTTATATGACATATTTCGTTGGTATTTGCATGGGTAATGGGTGAATTTTAACTTGTAAATTCTTCCAATGCCATACCTGCGCATTATAAACGAGGTTACAAAGAATTGTGGCTGTTTCTGCGTGATTATGTACTATATGCTGTTGCAAACGTCTCAGGGAAATAATCTGTCGTTATTCTTTGTCCTGTCTATTTTTAACCAAAAGATTCATTAATTTTGTAAATTTCATTCAAACCATTTAAAAAAATAATAATGATGATGTGTATGTTTGTCACAGAACAGTTATGGAGGAAATAAATGCTGCAGTGTCTCACGGCTGTAGAACGTCCTTCATGCTGTGCTAGCTCTTCTTCCACCCCTAAAACTTTTCAGCAAAACTATTCAGTGAATAACACGCGAAAACAGCGTTGATCGAACTAGCAGGAACAAAGTAATATTGATGCCCTCTGGAATTATAGTGAACACTGACGCCTGTTTCGCGTATACTGTCTGAGTTCTGAAACTCAGAGTGTCAAGTATACCGTGGTTCATATTTCTCTGAGATAATTATTATTTGAGGGTAGGTTTATCCTGTTTTAGCTTTGGGTGCTTTTTCTCACACAGAAGTATGTTTCTTGATAGGCTATTCATCTAAATACTGAGTTCTCGTATTTAAAGAATTCAGTGCTAAATTGTTTTCTCTTATGTTTGCTGTGGAAGTACCTGGCACTGCTGAGGCCAACTGTGCACGTTTTTTGTAACGTGTCTTTTAACTATCTGGCGAAATTTAAGACCTGGCAAGATATTAATTTAACATTCACTCCGAGCGAGTGCAGCCGAACGCGGTAAACCACGTGGGTCAACTGAAACGATGCCCAGGCGCCGAACAAAGACCGGGAACACCGGGGGTGAGTGGGCGGGACTTGTTCCGGGTGAAATCCTGGCGCTAACGATTCCTAGCGCTCTGCATGCCGGCGACTTCGTTTGTCGGCGTGGGATCGCGGCGCGAGTCAGCAAGGGTGCTTCGCCGCGCCCCTGGGTAACCGGGGCGTGTTCTGCCAAACCCAGGAGGTGGTGACATCGCCTGGGCCAGGTCAGATGGGTCCAGACCGCCAAACGACTGGGGGACCGACCCACCACCTGAGTAGGAGTGGGTTCTTGGCCGAGAGGTGGAAACTCGGGCAAGTAGGCGGCGAAGGGCGAGAGGTGCATCCGCCTCTCCGGAGCGCGGGGTGCAGTTGCCGAGGAGCGTCGCGTGAAATCGTCGACGACGGGGCCACCGAGGGGGACCAGTGCGCTGGCGACGGCGCGTTGAACCCGGCAGCTCGGGAGTCCCCTTGACCTAGGGGCGAGGTCGGTGGGCGAGCTGCAGCAGTTCCCCCCCCCCCCCGCCCCCCTCCCCATGCCAGAGGAGCCGGTCCGGGGCAAGAGACGGGCTCCCACATCTTTTTGTCACTCGTTACCTATGATGGCTGAAAACGAAGCGAGTGATTCGAGTGCGCCTTTACGGGCATCTACGATGTCTGCTCCCTCTCCACAGGACGGGATGGGACAGGGAGAGGATGAGAATGTCGTGCAGAGGCATGCAAGGATTACCATGCTCTTAGAGCAAAATGTTAAGAACGGGAAAATTAGTCAAGCGGCTCTAAATACAATCAAGAATGAGCTATCGGCCTGGACCATAGCTCATGCAAGACTTGAAGGCCGCGTTATGGAGTTAGAAAAAGAAAATGAAAGGCTAAGGAAGCAACCTACTAAGACTTGGGCGGCTGTGGCTGCACAGGCGCCAACAAAACAAATCTCAACCAAAGACACTATTGAAAGAGTCGTAGGCCGGCCGCAGTGGTCTAGCGGTTCTGGCGCTGCATTCCGGGACCGCAGGACTGCTACGGTCGCAGGTTCGAATCCTGCCTCGGGCATGGGTGTGTGTGATGTCCTTAGGTTAGTTAGGTTTAAGTAGTTCTAAGTTCTAGGGGACTTATGACCTAAGATGTTGAGTCCCATAGTGCTCAGAGCCATTTGAACCATTTTTTTTTTGAAAGAGTCGTAAAACGGTCAGACACGGCAGTCTTCTTGAGGACCCTGCCTGGCCAAGATACTAGTGTTAAAAGAATACAAGAGCTGTTAACAACAACAATTGACCCAGTTAAGGATAAAATTAAGATTAAGAGAGTTAAGTCCAGCAGAAACTCTGTAATGGTGGATGTCGCTAGTGAGGAGGACAAAGAGAAACTATTAAATAATCAAAAACTAAATTCAGTTGTGAAATGTGAACCACCCAGAAAGAGAAACCCACTAATAATACTATATGACGTACCTACAGTAATGACGAGTGAGGAGCTACACGAGACAATTAGAACACAAAATTTCGATGACTCGGACGAACAGGAATTTAAAAACTCTTTCAAGTTGAAATTCAAAACAGGGCCTCGAGATCGTGATGTGGTACATCACGTGGCCGAGGTCTCTGCGCAATTGTGGAAAAGAATAAGATCAATGGGCAGACTATATGTAGGCTTTCACGCCATTAACACCAGAGATTATATCGTGGTACCTCGTTGCCATAATCGTGGCGACCTGGACCACATGCTGAGGCACTGCACCAGGGGGTCGGCTTGCTCCAGGTGCGGCGAGAGTGGGCACAATCGTAAAGAATGTAAAGCAACAGGGGTCTGCATTCCGTGTAAAAATCGTGTGAAGAAATCCTGTGGTGCCACGGGGCGGAACTGCCCCACTTACCGGATGCTAGAACAACGTCTCATTTCTAGAATTGACTATGGCTGAGCAGGGCTCAGTTAACAGGATGCTTAAACGCAAGTCCCCGAGTAAAAGAAGGAGGGATGCTGTGAGGGCCAATAGATTTAGAGAATTTTTAAGGTCGCTTTCGGGCACCGTAAAAATCACGACAGTAGAGAAAGAAATTCAAACAGATCCCTTTATGGTGGACAGATGTATGCAAACTGATTTCCCGGAAAAGAACACAGCTCCACCTTCCCAAAACCGGGGAGAAAGGCCGAATAAAGATCTACAACGGCAGAAGCATCCTGTGGTGGTGGCGGCCTCCCTGGCCCCTACCCACGAACCTAAACATACTGAACGACAGCCGCTCCAAGAAAGTACAGTTACTAGCACCAGTGCAAACCCAACCGTGGCAGATACCCCAGTAATCAGGCTACCGCCTGTATACCCGGTTAGGGTGTATCCCAACATTGAATTTACAATGCAACTGGCAAGATTGGAGCAGCCGGCTATCCTGACCACTGCCTTACGACATGTGGTCTGGGTAGGACATGAGAATGGAAGAAAGGTTACCTTCTCGGTAATGGAGGCTGTAGATAGAATACAACTAAAGTCAGTGAACCTTCCCACCGACTTCGGAGCCCTGCGAGACTTACTCAAGAAAGTGTTTGAGAGACGTGGGGAGAAATTTGACTTAGACATCTACATTCAATCAGTCCTAGCTCACTGTCGAATCGCCTTTGATTGGAGCAAGACTTGGCCTGACGATAGAATGCATACTTACTTCCCATAATGACTAAACTAACTGTCGGACAACTAAACACGCATAACAGCAGACTTGTGATGCAGGAGCTCCGAAGGGAGGTGGAGGAGAGGAGGCTTGACGTACTTTGCCTACAGGAGCCGTACTCTCAAGCTGGGAAACTTTCACTTGCAACCGCTACATGGCAAATAGCTAGTAGTGGGGACGCCCCCAAAGCGGCAATTGTCATTACAAACCAGTCTCTACGTGTAACAACACTCGCACAATGCTCCACCAGTCACTGCAACGTCGTGGAGATACAGGCTCCCATGGGAATTATAACCTTCATAAATATGTATTTCCAATATGGAGACAATATAGAACAACATCTGGATAACCTAACAAGAGTATCCACGGCGTTGCGGGGACGCAAACTGGTTATAACAGCCGACATAAATGCAAAATCCCCCCTATGCTACAGTGGCACAAGAGATGAAAATGGCGAAAAAGTGGAGGATATGATTATGGCTTTACAACTTGTAGTTGCAAATAGACCTGGCAACCCTCCCACCTATGCGGCGGGAGGGGGCCTCGGCACCAACATAGATGTAACGCTAGTTACATCAAATACTGCCAACATCATCCAGAACTGGGAAGTTAAAAAGAATGCTACAACAAGTGACCATAATCTTATTACGTGTAGCCTAGGAAATAGAGGGTGCCGGGCCATGGGGTGGGAGTTGCAACTGAACTTCAAGAGAGCTGACTGGGAGAGACTAGCGAGAGAGTGCGACATTCCTCCATTGCCAGAAGGTGACGCACAACAGGACCTGGACATAGACAAGTGGGCCGAAGAACTGGTGGGCGCATTTACCAGAGCGGTAAAGGCAGCTGTTCCAACAAGGAGGAGGGCCATGGCGGCCTCCCCGTCACCATGGTCAGCTGAAATTGAGGAAATGCGTCAGTCTGTCAGAAGGCTGAGGAGGCACTACCAGCGCAGTGTCGTCTGGTGGGAAAAGCAAAGATGGTTACTGCAATACCGGGAGGCAAAAGAGAAATTTCAAAAAGAACTAAAAGAAGTCAGAATACGCAGTTGGGAAAGATTTGTACTGGACCAGTTGGCCTTGGACCCATGGGGAGTACCCTACAAATTAGTTAGGGAAAAGATCCGATCCTAAATGATGCTATCAGGCATGGGGATGGGATGACGGATTCCTGGCAGGAGACTGCCGAGGTCCTTCTCCGATCCCTGCTGCCTGATGACGATGAGGCCAGCGACACGGAAGGCCAGTCCCAGCTACGAAATGAAGATCCAGACAGAATAGCTAACGACAGGGCAGTCTACCCCTTCTCTGAAGAGGAGGTGGCTGGCCACATCGAAGCATTAAAAACAGGGAAAGGCCCCGGCCCAGACGGCATTGTGGCGGAGGTGGTGCAGTTCCTGGCACCCCAACTGGTGGCGCCACTAACCCAGCTATACAATGAGTGCCTAAGACAGGAAAAATTCCCGAAAATCTGGAAAGAGGCAAATGTTGTGATCATCAAAAAGGGACCCGACAAGGACCCAGCGGATGTCAAGTCCTATAGAACGATCTGCCTACTGGACATCTTTGGGAAATTACTTGAGAAATTGCTAGCTGACAGACTGACTGCACACCGAGTGGCAGGCAGGCAGTTCGGCTTCAGGCCGGGGCGATCGGCAACCGATGCGATCGCTCTGGCGGCTGAGGTCTGCGGCTCTGCCCCGTACAAGTACGTTGTTGGCATCACGGTTGCCATCAGTGGCACCTTTGACAACCTGTGGTGGCCTTCGCTCTTCTCCTGCTTGCGGGAGAAGGAGTGTCCAGGGTCGCTATATGGTTGCCTGACCAGCTATTGTGAAGGGCGGGAGGTCTGGCTATCATCCCCTAGCGACAGAGTAGGAAAAACTATAACTAAGGGATGTCCCCAGGGTTCCGTCTTAGGTCCCCTGTTCTGGGGCATCCATATGGTACCACTTTTAGATAGTTTGCAGCAGAGTGAAGAAGTGCTAGAGGTGATAGCCTACGCAGATGACCTCCTCCTGCTGGTCGGCGGCCGGAGCCGCGAGGACATCGAGCCAAAAATAGACAGAGCAATGACTAAATTACAACTGTGGTCTACAAATACTAAGATGACTATCTCACCAACAAAATCGACGTACTTATTACTGAAGGGACAGCTGGTAAGGAATCCTACAGTTAGAATCGGAGGCTCACCAGTTATAAGACGACAAGAGACTCGCTACTTGGGCGTCATCATCGATGAAAGATGGAACTTTGGAAGGCACATTGAGTCCGTAACCCAAAAAGCACTACAAGTACTTAACAACCTTACTTCCATAGGCCACAAACGATTCCCCCTTCCACCGCACCTAATCAAGCTGTATCACAATAGTACACTCCTGGAAATTGAAATAAGAACACCGTGAATTCATTGTCCCAGGAAGGGGAAACTTTATTGACACATTCCTGGGGTCAGATACATCACATGATCACACTGAAAGAACCACAGGCACATAGACACAGGCAACACAGCATGCACAATGTCGGCACTAGTACAGTGTATATCCACCTTTCGCAGCAATGCAGGCTGCTATTCTCCCATGGAGACGATCGTAGAGATGCTGGATGTGGTCCTGTGGAACGGCTTGCCATGCCATTTCCACCTGGCGCCTCAGTTGGACCAGCGTTCGTGCTGGACGTGCAGACCGCGTGAGACGACGCTTCATCCAGTCCCAAACATGCTCAATGGGGGACAGATACGGAGATCTTGCTGGCCAGGGTAGTTGACTTACACCTTCTAAAGCACGTTGGGTTGCACGGGATGCATGCGGACGTGCATTGTCCTGTTGGAACAGCAAGTTCCCTTGCCGGTCTAGGAATGGTAGAACGATGGGTTCGATGACGGTTTGGATGTACACGCACTATTCAGTGTCCCCTCGACGATCACCAGTGGTGTACGGCCAGTGTAGGAGATCGCTCCCCACACCATGATGCCGGGTGTTGGCCCTGTGTGCCTCGGTCGTATGCAGTCCTGATTGTGGCACTCACCTGCACGGCGCCAAACACGCATACGACCATCATTGGCACCAAGGCAGAAGCGACTCTCATCGCTGAAGACGACACGTCTCCATTCGTCCCTCCATTCACGCCTGTCGCGACACCACTGGAGGCGGACTGCACGATGTTGGGGCGTGAGCGGAAGACGGCCTAACGGTGTGCGGGACCGTAGCCCAGCTTCATAGAGACGGTTGCGAATGGTCCTCGCCGATACCCCAGGAGCAACAGTGTCCCTAATTTGCTGGGAAGTGGCGGTGCGGTCCCCTACGGCACTGCGTAGGATCCTACGGTCTTGGCGTGCATCCGTGCGTCGCTGCGGTCCGGTCCGGTCCCAGGTCGACGGGCACGTGCACCTTCCGCCGACCACTGGCGACAACATCGATGTACTGTGGAGACCTCACGCCCCACGTGTTGAGCAATTCGGCGGTACGTCCACCCGGCCTCCCGCATGCCCACTATACGCCCTCGCTCAAAGTCCGTCAACTGCACATACGGTTCACGTCCACGCTGTCGCGGCATGCTACCAGTGTTAAAGACTGCGATGGAGCTCCGTATGCCACGCAAGCTGGCTGACACTGACGGCGGCGGTGCACAAATGCTGCGCAGCTAGCGCCATTCGACGGCCAACACCGCGGTTCCTGGTGTGTCCGCTGTGCCGTGCGTGTGATCATTGCTTGTACAGCCCTCTCGCAGTGTCCGGAGCAAGTATGGTGGGTCTGACAAACCGGTGTCAATGTGTTCTTTTTTCCATTTCCAGGAGTGTATACTAACGCCAATGGTGGGTTACGGATCGGGAGTCTGGGCACACAGGCTCACGAGGGTGGTGCCTGCCATGGCAGTGAGAAGAGTACAGAGAAACATGCTGTTAAGACCTATAGGGGCGTACAGAACATCCCCAGGAAGTGCACTATTAATAATAATGGGGCTCTGTCCTTTAGATATAAAAATACGGGAGCAAGCAGCATGGTATTGGGTTAAGAAGGGGAACAACACGAAAATAGAGAATATCCTGGGAGCACTGGTGACGGACAAGGGATAAATACGCAGAAGGGGTGAGGACTTGTGGCAGCAGTCTTGGGAAACGGATGGAACTGGCAGAAGAACCTTTGGGTTCCTGCCAAATGTAAAAGAAAGGTTAGGGATGAAGTACTTCGAGCCAACGCGGGGTCTAATACACTTTCTCACTGGTCATGGGCCCTACCCGACATACTGGTGTCGGTTTGGGAAAAAGGCCACACCCGAGTGTGACTGTCGCGCTTCGGAGGGCACTCCCGACCATGTGGTTTACGAGTGCCCCCTTTTCGATGATATAGCAGTGACATTAAGACAACAGCTTCCACAATACAATACATACGACCTATTAAGACATGAAGAGACTTTTGAAACTCTAAATAGTCTGGCAAACGAGGTATCACGGAAAGTACTGACAGCACACTTGAGGGACTTTCACGACTAAAGACAAATACTGAACGCGTCCTATTACCCTGGTCCTATACCGCCTGTGCGTGGACAGGTCGACTTTTCAGTTGCAATCCGCCACGTGCAGGACTAGGGGGACCTGGGTACACTAATCTCGACCAAAAGCACCGGAATTGACGTAGGTTAGTACAGTAGTTGTAGCTTTAGATATAGATATTAAGTTAGGAACCTGCAGTGAGAAACATCCTTGGCCTGCCCAGTGTCAGGGGCACGCTCATCTGGATTAGCTCGATGAGCAAGGCTCTAAAAAGTAGGTTTATAAACTACTGACACTCCTGTAACGCTGCAGGCAGTTAGGAATTAACAAGTACGTAAGAAAACTAACAATTATCAAGTAGTATAGATTAATAACTGTAGTCTGCCTATTACCCTGTATTGTATCCTGTCTGTAGCTCACAATAATAAACATAGTACCATTGTAATAACAAGAAAAATAGCTGCTGAATATATAACATAGTAGTATTATTATGACCCACTAATCATTAAGGTGGTGGGTTCCTTTTGCATAAAACAAATACAATAGATGTTGTCAATAAAAAAATACCCTCTTTGAAATTCTGAAGGTAGCAGGGGTAAAATACAACTTGTGCAGAAACCAGACGGTGGTTATAAAAGTGAAGGGCATGAAAGGGGAACAGTGGTTGAGAAGGGAGTGTGACAGGGTTGTAATCTATCTCCGACGTTATTCAGTCTGTACATTGAACAAGCAGTGAAGGAAACTAAAGAAAAACTTGGGGTAGGAATTAAAATTCAGGAAGGAGAAACAAAAATTATAAGGTTTGCCGATGACATTGTAATTCTGTCAGAGACAGCAAAGGACTTGGAAGAGCAGCAAAACGGAATGGACAGCGTCTTGAATGGAGGGTATAAGGCGAACATCAACAAAAGCAAAGCGAGGATAATGGAATGTAGTCGAATTAAATCAGGTGATGCTAAGGGAGTTAGACCAGAAAACGAGACGCTTAAAATTGTAGATGAGTTTTGATATTTGAGTAGCAAAATAACGGATGATGGCTGATGTAGAGAGGATATAAAATGCAGACTCGCAAGAAAAGCATGTCTGCTTTGTCAACGTCGAGTTTAGATTTAAGTGTGAGGAAGGCTTTTCTGAAAGTATTTGTATGGGGTGTAGCCATCCATGTATGGAGGTGAAACATGGATGATAAAAGTTCAGGTAAAAAGAGAATACAAGCTTTCGAAATGTGGTGCTGCAGAAGAATGCTGAAGATTATATGGGTCGATCACGTAGCTTATGCGGAGGTACTGAATAGAAGTAGAGAGATAAGGAATTTTTGGCACAATTTGACCAAAAGAAGGGATCGGTAGATAGGACACATTCTGCGACATCAAGGGATCATCAATTTAGTATTGGAGGGAAGTGTGGGTGGTAAAACTCGTGGAGGGCGATCAAGAGATGAATATAGTAAGCAGATTCAGAAAGATGTAGCTTGCAATAGTTATTCTGAGATGAAGAGATCCGCACTAGACAGAGTAGCATGGAGAACTGCTTTAAACCAGTTGCGACCGAACCGCCGAATCTTTCCATCAGTAAATGGGGTATGTTCTCAACTGACTCGGTTGTTTTAACCCCCTCCACTGACGGAATGACCCGCTTCCCAATTCCGTATGTATAAAACTAATACGGACTTGTAGCTGTCACGCCTTTGCGCTTACTGCTACGTATTTTAACTGTAAATAGCTCAGTCCTAATGGTAAGAGGTAGTAGTGAATTCACGTAGTTAATATTTGAATCCAGCACAGCTGCCACAAGCTCAGCTCACTTTTACTCCACTCCTACCCTCGCCATTGCACCACATTAACTACGTGCTACGTGGACCTTGCTAAATTCACTTGCGTATACATTTTTGACCGTTACTCGCCAGTATTTACCTAATGAATAGTACACTCCTAACCGGACTATTTCCCTAAGAGCTGTGATGATTGAACGGGTTCGATCCATGGCCTACAGTGCCCTACAGTTCACACAGGAACACTGCCTACCTGACCCACTTAACTTGGTAGTGAGCTTATGTATCCAATCACCACTGCTAGCAGCAGTGGATAATCCTATCAGCACGACGAGAGCAGCAGACTTACCGTCGAATCCTCCTGAAAATACTTATAACTACGGTCGCCAGCTCTGAAGGAGCAAAAGAATAAATCAATTTTTGGCTCGTTTCAAAGTGAAATGGCTTGAGTTGAATTTAAACTTAATTCTGAATATTACTATTTCTGATCATTCTAGATGATTCTACAAAGCAAATACTCTCTCAATTTCTGTGAGTTGGCTTGGTAATTACTACCAAGACAGTTTATGCAACTTGGGTTAACAAAATTCTATCCTTCAACTTATTTAATGATTTTGGATATTACTCTTTGGACAATTGATATAGAATTAGCTAAGTGACTTTACTTGAAAGGTTACTCAGAAAAATTTAAGTAACTATAAATAGGCGACTCATTCTGGTGTGACCATTGCTCTTTTCAACATTCTTATACGCTAAAGTATTCTACAACCAAAATAATTGTAAATGAAAGAGGCGATGGTGGCCTCAGTCTGATTTCACTATACTATGTTTGAGGTTACTACACTTTACAATGAACAACATGCGTCGTAATTTTACTCATTACTATATTCTGTCCTCTGCACTTGCATAAAAGAAAACTGGTATTCTCCTTTTACATGTATACAAAGTTCGACTTAACAATTGCAAGCAGTCTTGCCTTGGGTAGACGTGTCGGTGCTGGTGGTGAGATGCATGTGGCTAACGCAGCTCTTCACGCCTCATGCCCTTAATGGCGGCTGGAACTACGAGCTGTAGCACTCGTATAAGCTACTGCACGTCAGCCATAAAATCTGGGCGCAGGAACTCTTACAATCAGCCCCAGTGGCATAAAGTCGGCTTCAACAACCATTCGTCGCGTTTCACTCCAAAAACGGCGACGATATTCGCCTCTTCTCTGTTGCACAATCACTTTTGCGTGAGCACAGTTACGCAAGTCCGATCACGTCAACACTCCCCAGGCCATTCCATTGTTCAGTCCCTGTGTCTCCAGCTACCCCTAGCTACACTCGTATCACCAAGAGTGGGGGCATTCCCCTACCACCTTTTTACCAAAATCATTTAGTATTTAAGAATATTTATATTTATTACCCTGGAGTTCATACCAGTCATAATGATTTACTACTAGCGCTTTACAACATTAAATTATACAGTAATAACTTACAATTACCAAGAAAAAGAATACATTTGACTCCGAGAGCTTAGTGCATTGTCTGACAGGTAGCGCTAATTCCCAGTTTCGCCAATAGATGGCATCAGGGTGCACTCCCTGGCAGTCTCACACAAGCGCGCCCGTTTTCGACGCGCGGGCTCCAAATTACTGTCAGCCCACCATCATTTCAGTTCCGTTACACAGTCTTCGTATTGAATACCGCAACAAGAACAACACCATTTCGCTGTTAATTTCCAGTAATGTTTTCAGAAGTTATGTTGAAAGGTGTTACTACAAACTCGTCCACAATACGTAGTTTGTGGGCTAGAATTATTGTGGGTGCATGAAATATGTTTGGTTTTAGGTACCCACATAAAAAGATCGCAGGGGCTTTAACCTGGCGAGTGAGAGCACAAAAGGACGTTCCCTTTGCGAGAAATGATATGATTTTAGAACAAAGCATTCAGAGCATTTGAAATGCATCTGGTTCACCTTGACTCGCTTCACTGGTAAAACAACATCACGCTTCCTATATTATCCCAATACACACGCATGTTAACACGCTTGTATCGATGATGAACTGCCCAATGTAGCCCTTTGGCCTGAGCACACACGTGGCATGTCTCACGGGAAGATGTTAAGCTCTTTGTTTAGTGGTGACTAATCAGACAGCTTACCACGAGAATTCGCTTCTGAAATCGCATGATGTGAGTCTTAAGTTTGCTCGGGGACGCTTCTACTTTTTGTTCTGCTCTTGGTTCTGCTTGGTTACGCGGTCGCGGTTGCTGCTCCATAGCAATCTACTGCATATCTACTGCTGAGGGCGTTAAATGCTATTGTTGTAAGCAAAGCATTGCTGGTGCTGTTGGCTGTGCTCATATAGGACGAATTAATTTTGCAGTGTCGCGGTTATGCACGTCGAATCTGTTGTCATTACTTGGCTCTCCCATTTAAAAACAGAACTTAGTGTCTTCTTGTAAAGGTGGAGTCGTGTATCCACATGAACCAGAATGTTCATACATGCTGTTGCCATTCATGATCATGGTTGGTTCTGAAACGCCCTCTCATTAAGTAGCAGGTCAGTTCGATTCTTTTGTATCATTATTTTTATACACAGGAAAATAATTTATCCGCTTTGTACTCAATCTGAATTCTGATGTTGATTCAGGAGGTTCTGGAAAAGAGCAAATCAGATGTTGACGTGCTCGTTTCTTTTAAGACCTTGCTTGTTACTTTTCCAACAACGTGGTTATATAAGCTAACCGTCCACAACAGGCCACATAATAATTTCGTCCCCTGTTTAGTTGCCTGGTGCTCAAATTCTTTTTTTTCTTTTCTTTCGCTTGTGCCTGTTTCCCACAAGTACGCAGGGTTGGCATGATTAATCGGATTTGGCAATATTAGATTAAGGGGTGGCCGGATGCCCTTCCTGCCGCCACCCCGTACCCCACGGGATGGAATTAGTGTACCCCAAATGTCTGCGACTAGTGTAATCCATGGAATAATGCGAAAGTGTTCAGATGTCTGCATGCCATGTAACTGGGCGGGACGTGGGGACCAGCCCAGTATTCACCCAGGGGAATGTGGAAAACCGCCTAAAAACCACATCCAGGCTGGCCGGCACACCGACCGTCGTCGTTAATCCGCTGGGCGGATTCGATCCAGGGCTGGCGCGCCTACCCGAGTCCACGAAGCAGCGCTCTCAACTAACGTGGCGGGTTTGCGGGGTACTCATCAATACCTGGTATATTTCACTACACCATGAGTATTACTTTGTACTACGAGATTTTTCAGTGTGTCTAGGTAAGTTTTTGAACAGCATTCTGACGACAGATTCAGCAGTACCGCCGGCTCACGCTACAGTCAACGTTTACCGAATGCTCAGAGAAGAAGTGTCTTTTGTGTGTTCGGGGTGAGGGTTTCTGCATTCAAGTAAGGTTGAGAGTTGTTTCAGACTTTAGAAACAGTTCAAAGATGTGCATCATAAGGAAGGTCGTCTATAAGGCGAATTCGTTTCATGATCTTTGGAGCCCCCATCCTCCCGTTAATTTCATTTATTCACCTTGCAGTACTGAATAATTATTCCTTCTAAGATAAATGAGTCTGTTTTCCGTTGTGCTTAGAGGCCCTTGGGAACCACTTCGAACACCCTGTGCAACAGTGGTCTCATCACAGCATGTCTTGCACTGTACTTTGCTGTGCAGTCGCAATGAAATAAAAAGTCGTCTGCAGCGCAGAAACCATGCATTTCCGGCCTATATCCACCAGCGGAGAAATGCTGCTATCGGAGCACAGAAATGGCGAATATGCTCCAGGTTGAAAGATTCTGACTGAAAAATGGGGTACCAGTTGCCTCATTTTACGTTCCCTAGCACCTTTGAGAACTTTCCCAAGAATTTTGGCCTGCAAACACTGGTTCTGAACCTGCAAACACTGTTTTTAATATGCAACTCACCTTTCACTCCCACGACCACCTCCAAATGTAACCCGCTCACACCCACTAGTCCATCGCTGGAAGTCCTTTATACCCACCCACTCCCACTTGCCCATTCTCACTCCCTCATTCAACCCGACTCATTGTCACTATTTCTTTGTATCCCTCTATCACACAGCTGCAGTCCTATTACTTCTGTCCTACTACTACTCTCACTGTCATTGTCTCCCTCTTGTTCTCTCTCACTGCTGCTATTTCATTCACTCCTTCCCACTGCTGGTGTTGCTTCTCACCGCCACTGTCTCTTCTTCCTTGTCATTATCGTAGTATCTTCTCTCATTATCACTCGCCCTCATCCACCTCCACTTTCTCCTTCTCTTTATTCCTCTCCCACTGGCGCAGTCTCTATAATTCTTTCCCTACCACTGTTCTGGCACTGTTAGGTATTTTCCACTGCAGCTGTGTCCCTCTCTTTCTCTCACACTGGCATTGTATCATCCTCTTTCTACACCACAACCACTATTTATTATTTTCCAGCACTCAATACAGGGTTATTACAAATGATTGAAGCGATTTCACAGCTCTACAATAACTTTATTATTTGAGATATTTTCACAATGCTTTGCACACACATACAAAAACGCAAAAAGTTTTTTTAGGCATTCACAAATGTTCGATATGTGCCCCTTTAGTGATTCGGCAGACATCAAGCCGATAATCAAGTTCCTCCCACACTCGGCGCAGCATGTCCCCATCAATGAGTTCGAAAGCATCGTTGATGCGAGCTCGCAGTTCTGGCACGTTTCTTGGTAGAGGAGGTTTAAACACTGAATCTTTCACATAACCCTACAGAAAGAAATCGCACGGGGTTAAGTCGGGAGAGCGTGGAGGCTATGACATGAATTGCTGATCATGATCTCCACCACGACCGATCCATCGGTTTTCCAATCTCCTGTTTAAGAAATGCCGAACATCATGATGGAAGTGCGGTGGAGCACCATCCTGTTGAAAGATGAAGTCGGCGCTGTCGGTCTCCAGTTCTGGCATGAGCCAATTTTCCGCGGGCTACGCCTGAAACTTGCCCGCACGCGTTCAACCATTTCATCGCTCACTGCAGGCCGACCCGTTGATTTCCCCTTACAGAGGCATCCAGAAGCTTTAAACTGCGCATACCATCGCCGAATGGAGTTAGCAGTTGGTGGATCTTTGTTGAAATTGGTCCTGAAGTGTCGTTGCACTGTTATGACTGACTGATGTGAGTGCATTTCAAGCACGACATACGCTTTCTCGGCTCCTGTCGCCATTTTGTCTCACTGCGCTCTCGAGCGCTCTGACAGCAGAAACCTGAAGTGCGGCTTCGCCGAACAAAACTTTATGAGTTTTTCTACGTATCTGTAGTGTGTGGTGACCATATGTCAATGAATGGAGCTACAGTGAATTTATGAAATCGCTTCAATCATTTGTAATAGCCCTGTACTTTTCCGTCTCTTTCCGCTTGTCACTGACCCCTATCTCACCATAAGAAAGGGCGAATATGTTCGCATCTTAAAATTTTTGGGAAAATTGTTAAAGGTCCTGGGGAAGGTAGAGTGAGGCATCTGGTATTCTATTTCCCCGTCAGAGTCCTTTAAACAGTAGCATATTCGCCTTTTTTACGATAGGACCATTTTTCCGATGATTCTCTTCTTTTCCGTACCACAGCATAGAATGTCACTTACGTGAAAAGAACTGTACGGGTCAGTAAAATTTCGATAGTTTACATACGTGAAATTGAAATTTTACACCTCAGACCGGATTCTACATGTGTAAAAAATACGCATGAGCTTCAGTAGTAAACACACGGTTTCCAGAAACTTTCTAATGATAACGGAGACACTTTAAAACATATTTCTCTGCTCTACGTTATTTAATAAACTACGTTTTCGCCTCACACCGGATTTATCGTGCGTATTTCACGAGTACAAGTAGGGTAACTCTGAACTTCAGTATCTCGGAAACGAGTAAAGATATCAATCAAATTTTCAGCGTTGTTTGAGATCGGAGTTTTAGCAATATATCGTAAAAATTACATCCATCTGCTATGCATAGCCGTCCTGCATTCTGCGGCTCGGTATTGGTACCCAGAATCCATGTTTTCGCGATATTTTTCGATAACAAATAAAGATTTTTGTAAATGGGAAGGTGGTACTTATAGATGAATGCGTAGAGAATATAACGTTAAAATTTGCGTAATTTGCTGTAGTTATTTATTATTTAAACTACGTCCCACACCCTATTTTTCGTGCCGGCCGTTGTAGCCGAGCGGTTCTAGGTGCTTCAGTCTGGAACCGCGTGACTGCTACGGTCGCAGGTTCGAATCCTGCCTCGGGCATGGATGTGTGTGATGTCCTTAGGTTAGTTAGGTTTAAATAGTTCTAAGTTCTAGGGGACTGATGACCTCAGATGTTAAGTCCCATACTGCTCAGAGCCATTTGAACCCTACTTTTCGTGCGTATTTTACGTGTGCATGTAAGGTAATTTGGAACCTGTGTATGTCGCAAATGGATAAAGAAAGCAATAAAGTTTTCAAGGCTGTCAGAGATCAAGATCTTCGGAATATCGTAAAAATTGCAACCGTTTGTTGTGCATAGCCGTCTTGGGATTCGCAGCTTGGTTCTGGTACGATAAATGGTAAAAACATTTTTTTGGGGGATATTCTAAGGAACCGATAAACCTTAAGGCCCCCTGTTACCAACAAAAAAAATGGCTCTGAGCACTATGCGACTTAACTTCTCAGGTCATCAGTCGCCTAGAACTTAGAACTAATTAAACCTAACTAACCTAAGGACATCACACACATCCGTGCCCGAGGCAGGATTCGAACCTGCGACCGTAGCGGTCGCTCGGTTCCAGACTGTAGCGCCTAGAACCGCACGGCCCTTGTTGACAACATCTAATGCAAAAAGCAGTAACCGATTTGATCCATTTGTGTAAGCAGGAGGAAGCGTGTAGTATTCTCATTTTGATGATGGACTGTTTGACAGTGACACTAAGACGATTCTTACGTTGGGTATACACGTGCTCTCGAGCCCAAGGGCTATCCAAAATACCTGGCCCTTGAGCCGTGCGCGGCTCGTGTTCATGACGGTTCTTGCTTGACAGCTTATCTTTACGGAACTGTCACATCGTTTCTTATTCGATTTACTGGCGTCACTAAGTTGCTGGCTTGCCTGTCCGTGAGTGGCAGCAGCAGCGCGTATCGATAAGTGCACTGTCGTATTATCTTTGAAGCGACCGCTAGTATTTCCGGCTCGTCGGGTGTCGTGAGTTCAGTTGGGAAGGAGCGCCAGTGAGCTCCGGACAGCCTGTACTCGCCAACCGTTGGCGACACACATGTGCTGTCCCACGGAAGGAGACTGTGTAACCTCCCCCTCACTTATCGACCTTAATGACAGTGAAAAATTAAACCGCGTGTACCTAATGGAAATTTGGGAAAAGCAATCGTCACCGAAGTTAATTTGTCGATAAAGAGGGAGGAAAGGGTTACAACCAAATGAAAGGAAAAATGCTAATGAGACTGGTGGAAATTAATTTTGAAAAGGGGTAAAGTTAATAAAGAAGGTAAATGTGCGGCCATTACGTTTACAATCAACTAGCGGTAATTAGATATTTGAGATTTGGGGGAAATTACGGTCGCCAGTCCTAAGGACAATTACTATAGTAACTGAAAAAGAAAGATTATTACACATATAATTAGCACTAGAAGCGTGGCAACTGAAGGTTGACAAGTGTAGTGTGAAAACTGAAAGTTTGTCAGAAGTAATAAATTTCGCTACACTCTGACTTAATTTAGCAAAAGAAATAATAAAATCGGAAAATCGAAAGTTAATTTAGTGACTGAAGTTAATAGTGAGCTTTCTTTCTGAAGCACATCGAAATTCAGTAAAATACGGTTAGACTTGGACTACCTCAACAATCATTTCAAAAGCTACTTGAATCTACGCAATTTAGAAAGAAGAGATTTAACTTTGAACTTGAATTAAATGATTCTGAACAATTAACAATAGTAAAATTTAGTACATACCAAGCTGCGCTGCAGTCACAGGTAAGCTAAAATACGGTAACAAAACTCGCACTCTTAATTTGTGCTTTTGCAATCTAAATACTGTAGCCAGCTATGAATACCTTAACTGAACTTTGAAATTAAAGCAGTGAAATGGAATGATTGTATTTTAATGCTGGAGTTTGAATTTCAACGACACTCGGGTTCATTCCGGAAAAGGAAGGGTCCCTGCTTGGTAATGCAACTGGGACAATGAGCAACAAAGGTTCATGCTAAGTTGCTGTAATTTTGCGAGGCAAATGGAACAATTTTAAAAGCTGAGGTCTGCCATACAGTTCTAAAACTTTACGTGCTTCCAGTCTTCCTTGTTGGTTGATTGAAGGTTTGAAGCCGTCGATCGAGGAGGTGGCGACAGTCACTCATTGTCGGCCGTCGCTGTTTCAGAAGCTGGATGTTGGCGCGCCTTCTTCTCGACACGGTCACCAGGCGAAACGGGCTATTGATGAGCGCCAGCTAATGATTCCCGTCCGCGACACCGTGTCAGAAACTATCATCGCAAGTCGAGCGCAATTACATGCTGCCAAACCCCTAAAGCGCGGCAACTCGCGGGAGCGTCACACCACACACCTGCTCCACAGCACTACTCCAGCCTGACTATCCCTCTGCCCGCGCTCCACGCGGCAGAGTTAACACTACCAAAGATCCTACACACTTTGATTCTTCACACGACCTATCGATGTAATCGTTCGATAGCAGTTTTCCCTAGGCAAGACCCAGCGTAAAAATACAAATAATACACTCCTGGAAATTGAAATAAGAAAACCGTGAATTCATTGTCCCAGGAAGAGGAAACTTTATTGACACATTCCTGGGGTCAGATACATCACATGATCACACTGACAGAACCACAGGCACATAGACACAGGCAACAGAGCATGCACAATGTCGGCACTAGTACAGTGTATATCCACCTTTCGCAGCAATGCAGGCTGCTATTCTCCCATGGAGACGATCGTAGAGATGCTGGATGTAGTCCTGTGGAACGGCTTGCCATGCCATTTCCACCTGGCGCCTCAGTTGGACCAGCGTTCGTGCTGGACGTGCAGACCGCGTGAGACGACGCTTCATCCAGTCCCAAACATGCTCAATGGGGGACAGATCCGGAGATCTTGCTGGCCAGGGTAGTTGACTTACACCTTCTAGAGCACGTTGGGTGGCACGGGATACATGCGGACGTGCATTGTCCTGTTGGAACAGCAAGTTCCCTTGCCGGTCTAGGAATGGTAGAACGATGGGTTCGATGACGGTTTGGATGTACCGTGCACTATTCAGTGTCCCCTCGACGATCACCAGTGGTGTACGGCCAGTGTAGGAGATCGCTCCCCACACCATGATGCCGGGTGTTGGCCCTGTGTGCCTCGGTCGTATGCAGTCCTGATTGTGGCGCTCACCTGCACGGCGCCAAACACGCATACGACCATCATTGGCACCAAGGCAGAAGCGACTCTGATCGCTGAAGACGACACGTCTCCATTCGTCCCTCCATTCACGCCTGTCGCGACACCACTGGAGGCGGGCTGCACGATGTTGGGGCGTGAGCGGAAGACGGCCTAACGGTGTGCGGGACCGTAGCCCAGCTTCATGGAGACGGTTGCGAATGGTCCTCGCCGATACCCCAGGAGCAACAGTGTCCCTAATTTGCTGGGAAGTGGCGGTGCGGTCCCCTACGGCACTGCGTAGGATCCTACGGTCTTGGCGTGCATCCGTGCGTCGCTGCGGTCCGGTCCCAGGTCGACGGGCACGTGCACCTTCCGCCGACCACTGGCGACAACATCGATGTACTGTGGAGACCTCACGCCCCACGTGTTGAGCAATTCGGCGGTACGTCCACCCGGCCTCCCGCGTGCCCACTATACGCCCTCGCTCAAAGTCCGTCAACTGCACATACGGTTCACGTCCACGCTGTCGCGGCATGCTACCAGTGTTAAAGACTGCGATGGAGCTCCGTATGCCACGGCAAACTGGCTGACACTGACGGCGGCGGTGCACAAATGCTGCGCAGCTAGCGCCATTCGACGGCCAACACCGCGGTTCCTGGTGAGTCCGCTGTGCCGTGCGTGTGATCATTGCTTGTACAGCCCTCTCGCAGTGTCCGGAGCAAGTATGGTGGGTCTGACACACCGGTGTCAATGTGTTCTTTTTTCCATTTCCAGGAGTGTATTTACGAACAAGCCAATTATACATCGACATAAATGCATAAATATATATATACAAACAGTAAAACAATTACAATATATAAAGAGACAGAAATGTCATATATCCAGGTAACAAAAATAAGGAAAACAAATTTTAGTACAATAGATGGAAATAGGAGGATATGCATTTCCGGTGTTACAACTGGAGGGGAACGACCGTTGGTTGGTCGTTCGGTCGGTCGTCTCATCGGGCGACGTGTATTTCGTCTTTTGACCGTTTCTGGGCCTCGTCAGTTGGTCATCTTGCCGGACGTGGGTCGGTTTCTTCCTTCTGCAGAGATGTCGGGTGGCAAATGGGCAAGTGTTCTCTCTGCATGATTGGGTCCGAGCCAGTGTGCCCGGTCGCCGTGTCTCCTAGTTCCGAACGGACATGGAGTTGAGTCGGGATGGAGCTGCAGTCAGGTCCGGACAGCCAAGACTCGTCCGACCGTTGCTGACACACATGACTTGTGTGGGGACGACCTTGGTTTGTCGTTCGGTCGGTCGTCTCATCGGACGACGTATATTTGGTCGCCAGCCGCTTCGTGTTCTCTGTGTGTGTCGACCTTCGTCCTTGTTGTTCCACAGTGATTGCTTTTACGATTGTGCGAGATCTTGTGGAAGTGTTTTCGTGGTACTGTGTCTAGCTTGTGTAATTTCGACTGAGCAGTTATGTTAATGCTGCCTGCATACTGGAGGAGGCAGTCGATCGGTTGGGTCAGTGCAGCGAGGAGGTCTCCGCGGCGAGGTCATTAGCGTAGTGTTCCGCAGTGTGTTTTTCCTCGCCGTGTTGATGCTGCCCGGTACCGCGTGTAGTTCGACAGCCTTTGGTGTTGTTCATACAGGGTGTTTCAAAAATGACCGGTATATTTGAAATGATAATAAAAACTAAACGAGCAGCGATAGAAATACACCGTTTGTTGCAATATGCTTGGGACAACAGTACATTTTCAGGCAGACAAACTTTCGAAATTACAGTAGTTACAATTTTCAACATATCCAATTTTTTCCACATATCCACCATGCGTAGCAATAATATGGCGTAGTCTCTGAATGAAATTACCCGAAACCTTTGACAACGTGTCTGGCAGAATGGCTTCACATGCAGATGAGATGTACTGCTTCAGCTGTTCAATTGTTTCTGGATTCTGGCGGTACACCTGGTCTTTCAAGTGTCCCCACAGAAAGAAGTCACAGGGGTTCATGTCTGGCGAATAGGGAGGCCAATCCACGCCGCCTCCTGTATGTTTCGGATAGCCCAAAGCAATCACACGATCATCGAAATATTCATTCAGAAAATTAAAGACGTCGGCCGTGCGATGTGGCCGGGCACCATCTTGCATAAACCACGAGGTGTTCGCAGTGTCGTCTAAGGCAGTTTGTACCGCCACAAATTCACGATGAATGTCCAGATAGCGTGATGCAGTAATCGTTTCGGATCTGAAAAATGGGCAATGATTCCTTTGGAAGAAATGGCGGCCCAGACCAGTACCTTTTGAGGATGCAGGGACGATGGGACTGCAACATGGGGCTTTTCGGTTCCCCATATGCGCCAGTTCTGTTTATTGACGAAGCCGTCCAGGTAAAAATAAGCTTCGTCAGTAAACCAAATGCTGCCCACATGCATATCGCCGTCATCAATCCTGTGCACTATATCGTTAGCGAATGTCTCTCGTGCAGCAATGGTAGCGGCGCTGAGGGGTTGCCGCGTTTGAATTTTGTATGGATAGAGGTGTAAACTCTGGCGCATGAGACGATACGTGGACGTTGGCGTCATTTGGACCGCAGCTGCAACACGGCGAACGGAAACCCGAGGCCGCTGTTGGATCACCTGCTGCACTAGCTGCGCGTTGCCCTCTGTGGTTGCCGTACGCGGTCGCCCTACCTTTCCGGCACGTTCATCCGTCACGTTCCCAGTCCGTTGAAATTTTTCAAACAGATCCTTTATTGTATCGCTTTTCGGTCCTTTGGTTACATTAAACCTCCGTTGAAAACTTCGTCTTGTTGCAACAACACTGTGTTCTAGGCGGTGGAATTCCAACACCAGAAAAATCCTCTGTTCTAAGGAATAAACCATGTTGTCCACAGCACACTTGCACGTTGTGAACAGCACACGCTTACAGCAGAAAGACGACGTACAGAATGGCGCACCCACAGACTGCGTTGTCTTCTATATCTTTCACATCACTTGCAGCGCCATCTGTTGTTGAAAATTGTAAGTACTGTAATTTCGAAAGTTTGTCCGCCTGAAAATGTACTGTTATCCCAAGCTTATTGCAACAAACGGTGTATTTCTATCGCTGCTCGTTTAGTTTTTATTGCCGTTTCAAATATACCGGTCATTTTTTAAACACCCTGTATTTTTGAGTGGTTATTTGCTACTTTTCGACGCCAATTTTGAAGACGTAGTGCTGCTGGTATCTTCGTCCTCGGCTGATATTTTCCGTTGTCATGCCGTTGGTCGGCGGAAGGGAATTGATTAGGTTGTTGGTTGGTCCTTCAGCCGTCTCTGGGTCGGGTTGCTATCTGATTACTTAATCCTATTCTTGGCTGCCTATCTCGCCTAACCTTACGTTAGAGTTACCTCCTCAGGCCGACCCTTGGAACACTTCTGAGCACCATTGTTGTGTTGTTTTTAGATTGTGATATTCTTTTAGTCTCAAGTACTGTGAAAGGCCTCCAGACTTATTTTGTTTTAATGTTAAGATAAGGCCTGCAGCCGTCTTAAATTAAAACTTTTGAAGATTCTTGCTTAAACATTTTTTTTAAAAAAAGGGGATTTTGCCCATTGGAAATCCTTATTATTATCCAGGCCTTATTGAGTTTTACGTGAAGTATTTTCAGATAAGGCCTTCAGCCGTCTTAAACTAAACTTTGAAAATTCACTTGTTTAAAACGTTTTAAAATTTTCTTCTCTCTCTGAAATTCTTGTTATCCAGGCCTTAGGCCCTCAGTTCTTCTATGTCCAGTGTGTGGTCTTCAGCCGAGAATTTATGTAAAACTTTTTATAACTAAAGCCTTCAGCCGTGTGTATTCCTTAAGGCAAATTTAATAACTTGTGTTCAGGCCTTCAGACGTATTGTTTTTGAATCCTTTTAAGGGCATGTGTGATGAAGTGTTTTAGGAAAATAAAGTTTATATGTTTTGTGCAACTGATAGTAACTGATTTTGGCCCCTTCCCACAACTATAACCTGATCCGCTTTGTCCTGAGAAATTAGATTGCAACCCTATCTTTTTATAACCAACACGACTCGAGGTATGGTCCCTGGAAGAGCCACGTTTTTATACGCAGAGTTTTGGAACATAATAAGTAGTGCATGCTGTCGCATGCACACCGATATGACCTCCTTTGCTCCTTATTCTTTCAGGGGGACGTTTGCTGAAGTTTGTCGTTATTTGGTAAAATCCCCCTACAGCGGCTATGTGCCTTTACGAGGGGACTTCCAAAAGTATGTTACACATCATTATTGCAGAACAAGCAATTTTTATTGAATGCTGCACTATACTTCAAAGTGACACAGGCACATGACACTATTTTTCAACCTAGTCACCAATTCGCTACAAATAGCAACAGCAACATTCTACCAGTCATTCAATTCGTCGACTACAGAAATCCGCTGCATGGACACAGAGCCATTTGAGAACCGCTGTGTGAATGTCTTCGTCGGTGAAATATCTCTAAACGTTCTTTCAGACTGCAGAAAAGGTGGGAATCACATAGTGCAAGACCTGGAGTTCGGGATCATCATCACTCAAGTCTGTGCGGCCTCGGTCAATTTGTTGGCTCCATTTCACTAAGGCAGGACGTGACATTGCATTTGGTCCACATACAGTCAGACTTTCACGATGAATCTATACGAAATTTAGACTTTTGCTCACAAGAATCGTATTGTCCCGCGTTCTTTAACTTTGGGTTACATTTCCAGTTGCAGCGCCATTTCAATCTCTGACTGTGATACACCTCTTATCAGTACCGGAGTAGAACTGTGTCTGCAGGAAACCCGCAAAAGGCACTCTCTTCCGACAGTACGCAACGGTCTTAGCGTGGGACGAGATTTGTAACTTACTTTCTGAAGTCCCTACGTATGCTGATCTTTTTTTACTTTCTTCTTCTTTAGTTTCACACTACTTTGGGGGTAGTTCTACGGCGCAGGATAGTATCCCCTCGGCAGCTCCCGGAAGCCGAACCTCATGCGTCAGTGACCAGTAGACTGACGGCTACGAGCAGTAACGACAGAGACGGAAGCTATTGGCAGCGAAGGGAAACGACCGACCGCCCAAGTCTCCAAGCGAAGCATAATGACGTCATGGAAGCCGAGAGATATAGTCACGCTAGTGACAAAGCAGTGTCGGAGGAGGCCTAGGTACAACGCAACGTTAAGTACTCAGGTGCCATATCAGCAGAAAAGAGCCTCTCAGAGGTAAAGCTGCGGACGTCTGAAGTCTCTAGGAGAGTTGACAGCGAAGCAATAACCAGGTCACGTGATGTCATAGCCAACCCCAGTGACGCACAGCGCACGGGAAGCGCCAAAATAAGTAACTCCCCTCACCAGCTGCGACGTAACCTCGAATATAAGCTGTGATACTGTCGAATGTTTTTTTATTCCAGACTTTGATCACAATATACAGTCCTTCGACAATGAACCGTTTCAGTCAGTAATGACCATCTTCTGATCTGTTCTACATTACGACATTATGTAGAACAGATTACTGACTGAAACCGGTCATCGTCGAAGGACTGTATATTGTGATCAAAGAGTGGGATAAAAAAATTGAAGTAACTCGTATTTCTTAACAAATGCCTGATTGTTCAGTGCTGATTGCCGGCTGCCCAGTATGTAATCTCAGCCCTTGTGTCAACTGCAGCTATCCAATGAGAAGAGAGGCTATGGAGGGCGACCCTCGACACGCCTATGGAGCTACGAGTCCGGCTGGAAGGACGCTGCTGCTGCCACCTGTACTGTCAACTTCGGAGGCAACGCCGATGGACCGCGGAGGCCGCCGTCACATTGCAGGCCTGCTGAAGGCGTGAAATGCTTGATCTGGACGCCGACTGTCAACCGCCTTCAAGAGGGAGGGCCACAGCTGCTGTTCATCCCGTTCCTGAGGCCGACACCGATGCTGCCCACTCCAGTCTCCCAAACAGGGGCAGAGGGCCGATCCCAGCGAACCGACGAGTATTTCAGGAGGACCTAGGGGCATGACTCCTGAGGGCAAATCTTCGACGTCAACGGGAACACTTTGTAGATCGATACATAGGGCGGTAGGCCGTCCCGTGACATAACAGAATCCACCTGACGCTTCGCTGCTCTGACGGAAACGCAAGTCGTGCGCATATCGGCCCTCTTCTGCTGACAAGGCTGCTGTCCTGCCGCCTCGGCTGCGGCGCGGCGCATTGGAAGGCAATCCTATGTCACTGATTAGTAAATGGGTTATTGTCATTGATGTTTCCTTAACGTTCTCGAGCATAGGCAGGTCCTCAACACAGCATCCTGCCCAGCTCTCTCCTGACGACTGTGGGAGTCTGGGACTAGACTCCTATAGTATGTTAAATCAAACACTTGTTAATGTTCTGTGCTTTTCTATACTGAAGAGCCAAAAAAACTGGTATAGGCATGCGTATTCAAATAAAAATATATGTAAACAAGCAGAAAACGGTGCTGTGGTCGCAACGCCTATATAAGACAAGAGCCTGGCGCAGTTGTTATATCGGTTACTGCTGTTGAAACGCCCCTTAGAAAAATTAGTGAATTGCTGATAAACCTCTACGTTATTTGATTTTCAAATAGCTGAGCAAAACTGAACGTACTCAGACATTACTCTCTTTACTTGTTCTGATCAACACTAAACTGACACACAATATTTTTAGCGCAATGCAGTCTGACTTTCAATAGTCCCTACAAGAGAATGGACCTGACTAACAATAACCTATACCTTTCAAGAATCACTTACCTCACAAAAATCTTCGTTACTCGAACTACTCCAATACAGCGAGCGCCAATACTACCAGCTATATAAAAGATTCTCACTACTGAAGGCTTTAACTACTGATAGGCATACTTAGCAAATGAAAGAGTCTGGTAGAGAACATACAATGTATTTACCTTAATAGTGTTCAAAAGTCATAATATATATACCACTTCATGACATCGAGTCTTAGAAATTTACTGTCTCTGTCCAGATCATCCGCTCTCAAAACTCCGCCATCTCTCTGCCCACATCCACCACTGCTGGCGGCTCACCTCCAACTGCACAACGCTCGCGCTGTTACCACGAAACTGCCCAACACTACAATAGCTACTATTCCAACAATGCCACCCAGCCACAGACTGCACACAGCACAGCCAGTGATTTTCATACAGAGCGCTACGTGGCGTTACCAATATAAAAACCTAAACAGCCTACTTATTCTGTTACGATGGCAGGTTATCAAGATTTAAGTGAGATTGAACGTGCTGTTATAGTCGGCGCACATGCTATGGCACACAACGTATCCGAGGTAGCGATGAAGTAGGGATTTCTCCGTACGACCATTTCACGAGTGTACCGTGCGTACAACATCAAATCTCCGACATCGCTGGTGCCGGAAAAAGATCCTACAAGAACGGAACCAACGACGACTGAAGAGAATCGTTCATCGTGACAGATGTGCAACCCTTCGGCAAAATGCTGCAGATTTCAATGCTTGGCCATCAAATGTTGAAATGTGTGAATTCCTAAGGGACCAAACTGCTTGGTCGTCAGTCCCTAAACTTACACACTGCTTAAAGTAACTTATGCTAAGAATAACACACACACCCATGCCCGAGGGAGGACTCGAACCTCCGGAGGGAAGGGCCGCGCAGTCCGTGACATGCCGCCTCAAACCACGCGGCCACTCGGCGCGGCTGCTGGGCCATCAACAAGTGTCAGCGTGCGAACCAATCAACGAAAAATCATCGGTATGGGCTTTCGGAGCCAAAGGTCCACTCATGTACCCTTGATGACTGCACGACACACACCTTTACGGCTCACCTGGGCCTCTCAACATCGACATTGGACTGTTGATGACTGGAAACATGTTGCCTGGTCGGACGAGTCTCGTTTCAAATTCTACGAGTGTGGAGACGACCTCATGAATCCATGGACCCTGCATGGCAGCAGGGGACTGTTCAAGCCTGTGGAGGCTCTGTAATCGTGTGGTTCAAATGGCTCTAAGCACTATAGGACATAACTTCCGAGGTCATCAGTCGCCTAAACTTAGAACTAATTAAACCTAACTAACCTAAGGACATCACACACATCCATGCCCTAGGCAGGATTCGAACCTGCGACCGTAGCGGTCGCTCGGCTCCAGACTGTAGCGCCTAGAACCGCACGGCCACTCCGGCCGGCAGTCGTGTGGGGCGTGTGCAGTTGGAATGATATGGGACCCCTGATACGCCTAGACACGACTCTCACAGGTGACATGTATGTAAGCATCCTCTCTGATCGCCTGCATCCATTCGTGTCCATTGTGCATTCCTACGGACTTGGGCAATTCCAGCAAGACAATGGGACACCCAACCCGTCCAGAATTGCTACCGAGTGGCTCCAGGAACACTCTTCTGAGTTTAAACTCTTCCGCTGGTTACCAAACTCCCGAGACATGAACATTATTGAGAATATCTGGGATGCCTTGCAACGTGCAGTACAGATGTGATCTCCACCCCCTCGTACTCTTACGGACTTATGGACAGCTCTGCAGCATTCATGGAGTCAGTTCCCTCCAGCACTACTTCAGACATTAGTCGAGTCCATGCCACGTCGTGTTGCATGTTCGCGGAGGCCCTACACGGTATTAGGCAGGAGTACCAGTTTCTTTGGCTCTTCAGTGCATTAGTCCAGTATTGTTTCATTCTTTCTGATCTTGCTTCCCTTTCGTCTTCATAGTTGTGGATCGTTCGAATGGTCTTGAATCTGACTTGCACTTCGCTTCCTGCTTTTTTTCATATAGTTTTATCTACGAACATACTTTTTTGTAATTTGGAGTTCTACGTTTCATTAAACCAAACTGGTTTGCTATTTTTGTGGGTTCATTGAACGTGTCCATAAAAATCAATTCTTCTTTACCTCGTTGTGTTTGAGAGTTTTTCGGTAGTTTCGTAAAGGGTTTCATTTCCGATATGGATTAGTTTGTTGTTATAGAATCTGGGGCCAAGGATTTAATATCTTCCTTTCTTTGATCTCCAGCCTTTCAACTGGGCCGTGATTGGTGATGGACAGTGTTTTGGCTGCAAACAGGGTTTTCGGTTTGATTATTGTGTTATAATGTCTTATTATGGATTCTGTGAGAGGGACTTCTTGTTATATGTGTTTTTGGTGAGCTGTAAGGCCAGTTCAACTTCACTTCTTCCAGATTCTATTGCTTTTCTCTCGAGGGCATTCCATCTCTCAAAGATGTTTGAATACTTTGACGATTTATATTCTTTGTTCTCCCATTTTAAAATATTTTGGTGTTTTTTATGTTTGTCATTATCTTTGCGAAGGAAACTTTGAGACCCATTTTTTCTGCTTTTTTTTGTAGTTTGAGGGTCTGCTCTTTGGCTTCTTCCCAGGTCTCAGCAAGTAGGGACATGTCATCTGCAAAGACACACAGTTTATTCTGATGCCTTTGTTTTTGTTACTGTTCGGATTCCACTATGGATCATCGTGTTCCATTCTCTAAGTATTTTCTAGGGCACAGTTAAATAGCGGTAGGTGAAGTCCATCTCGTTGCCGTACAAGTGTTTTTATCCCAAAAGGTTTATCTGATTAGATTTGTTGTTTTGTTGTTTAGGTTTAATTCTTTCAGTATGGAGATAAATCACACGCTTTTTTAAAGTCAATGAAAGTGGTAACATATGATCTTGCTCTTGATTTTTTGTAGACCGTGAGGATTGTGAGGTTTAGGATTTATGAAATCAGTTCCAGGGTGCAGTGTGTCTCTCATAATTTTTTGCCTACCTCTACTTTGTATATTCTGAAACCTCCAGAATTAAAGTTGTTTCCAGCCACGATTCTGATTCTTTTTACTTTATTGCACGCTAACGTCTTTTTTAATTATACTTAATAACTTATTTAGAAAACTGTACAGCACTTATCGCACAAAGGCTTCAAGCAAATTTCATGATAGTTGTTTGTGGAGAGGCAAGGACCGGGGGAGGTGACACAGCAATAAGACATTGCACTCACATTCGTGTGGGCGGCTGTTCATGTCCTAGATTTACGTTTTCCATGATTTTCCCAAATCGCTCAAGGCTTGCGCCGTTACGGTTCTTTTGAATGGGCACGGTCCACTTCCTTCCGTCCTTCCCAAATCCAAGCTTGTGCTCCATCTCTTAATTACATCGCCGCGCCGGGACATTGAAGCATGATCTTTTCGTTTGGACACACAGGAAAGTTAGACATCGAGTAAAGATTATTGGCGAGAAAGGATGTTATAGTTGTTGCCCACCACGTGCGATGTAAAACGCATCAGAATTTACCCTGCAGATATGATGCCCACATTGCATGTTGTGGGTGACAAAGTTTGAAAAGATTTTGTAAAAGATATTCTGTGTCAAATACTAGAGGAAAAGAATGCACCAAACAGCAACAGTGTGTTTTTCTCGATCATAACCTGCAGTTCGGTTTCGTGAAATTCATTTATGCAAATGAAAATTTATAGCTGTTTCGTGGATTCTTTTTCTCTGCCAAATGAATAACACAACTGCAGACCCAAGCATGTTATCCACTAAGTGGATTGCATCAACATAAATTTTCTTTGCAGGTTAGCTTATGTAGAGTGCTGAAAATATATAAAAAACAAACAAATAAAGTGCATAACATATAATAAATAATCAAATATATAAATGAATATAAGTAATAGATATTAAGAATCATCATCATCAGTTATCTGCTATATTAGCAGGTCCTTTGCCTCTCCATTTTCTGCGATCTATTGCTTCCTTCTTAAGGCTGCTGTATGTTGTACCGTCCATCATGTCATCCAGTATCTGGAATCTCTTCCTTCCTCGCTTCCTTTTCCCTTCTACATAACCTTCTAAAACTGTTTTTATCAGTCCGTCATTATACCTTAATCAAAAAGTTTCAGTTAAAGTGAGAGGAGAAAGTACAAACTGGATCAGACTAGGGAAAGGAGTAAGACAAGGATGCTGTTTATCACCTACTCTTTTCAACCTGTACTTGGAAAATATGATTGACCAATGCTCATTAGATGACAAAGGAGTAGAAATTGGAGGAAGAAGAGTAGGGTGCTTGAGATTTGCTGATGACATGGTCCTTCTAGCCACAGGGGAAAAAGAATTACAGGATTTGGTGGACACCATTGCAACTAACGGAAAAAAATATGGAATGAAAAATAACACAAATAAAACAAAAGTATTGGCAATAGGAGGAAATAAGGAAATAAAAATTGTGCTGAATGGAGAAACACTAGAACAGGTACAAAATTTTAAGTATCTTGGAAGCAGGATAGACACCGACTGGAAGTGCACCACAGAAATTAAAACAAGGATAGCAATGGCAAAAGAGGCGTTTTATAAGAAAAGGAGAATCTTCTGCAGCGGTCTGGACAAAGAACTCAGAAAGAGACTCATAAAATGTCTTGTATCTTCTGCAGCGGTCTGGACAAAGAACTCAGAAAGAGACTCATAAAATGTCTTGTATGGAGTGTTCTTCTATATGGCGCTGAAACATGGACAATGAGGAAAAAAGACAGAGAAAGGCTGGAGGCTTTTGAGATCTGGACATGGCGGAAGATGGAAAGAATGTTAGATGGACAGAGTAAAAAATGAAGAGGTACTGAGAAGAGTGGGAGAGAAAAGACAGTTACTAGATGTAATAAAGAGAAGAAAAAGAAATTGGATTGGGCATATATTAAAAAAGAATATTAAGAATACATAAATACAATTAAGCTTAGTTTTTAACACTCCCTGGTGAGTCCTAACATAGGATGCCGTCCTAGCCTACAGGTTTCCAGTTGTAAGTTAGTGAATTTCAACAATACTGCTTTCGCGTAACTTGTTGAATCAACCAGTATAATGAAACTTCCTGGCAGATTAAAACTGTGTGCCCGACCGAGACTCGAACTCGGGACCTTTGCCTTTCGCGGGCAAGTGCTCTACCATCTGAGCTACCGAAGCACGACTCACGTCCGGTACTCACAGCTTTACTTCTGCCAGTATCTCGTCTCCTACCTTCCAAACTTTACAGAAGCTCTCCTGCGAAACTTGCAGAACTAGCACTCCTGAAAGAAAGGATAGAGCGGAGACATGGCTTAGCCACAGCCTGGGGGATGTTTCCAGAATGAAATTTTCACTCTGCAGCGGAGTGTGCGCTGATATGAAACTTCCTGGCAGATTAAAACTGTGTGCCCGACCGAGACTCGAACTCGGGACCTTTGCCTTTCGCGGGCAAGTGCTCTACCATCTGAGCTACCGAAGCACGACTCACGTCCGGTACTCACAGCTTTACTTCTGCCAGTATCTCGTCTCCTACCTTCCAAACTTTACAGAAGCTCTCCTGCGAAACTTGCAGAACTAGCACTCCTGAAATAAAGGATAGAGCGGAGACATGGCTTAGCCACAGCCTGGGGGATGTTTCCAGAATGGGCCCATCCGTCCCGCGCTGCATGGTGTCGTGGTTGCAAAGACTGACCTAGCCATGGACGTCGGGAGTGAAGTTACGCATCATGCAGTCTACTGCGCACAGTTTGAGTCTTAACACGACGTCCTGTGGCTGCACGAAAAGCATTATTCAACATGGTGGCGTTGCTGTCAGGGTTCCTCCGAGCCATAATCCGTAGGTAGCGGTCATCCACTGCAGTAGTAGTCCTTGGGCAGCCTCAGAGAGGCACGTCATCGACAGTTCCTGTCTCCCTGTATTTCCTCCATGTCCGAACAACATCGCTTGGTTCACTCCGAGATGCCTGGACAGTCCCCTTGTTGAGAGCCCTTCCTGGAACAAAGTAACATTATCAAACCGCGGTATTGACAGTCTAGGCATGGTGGAATTACAGACAACACGAGCCGTGTACTTCCTTCCTGGTGGAATGACTGGAACTGATCGGCTGTCGGACTCCCTCCGTCTAATAGGCGCTGTTCATGCATGGTTGTTTACATCTTTGGGCGGGTTTAGCGACATGTCTGAACAATTAAGGAGAATGTGTCTGTGATGCAATATCCACAGTCAACGTCTATCTTCAGGAATTCTAGGAACCGGGGTGATGGAAACTTTTTTTGACGCGTGTAGGTAAAAAGACAAGGTCTATCAGAAATCCTTGAAAAACGTAGGAGGTAATGAAATTAACTGATGAAAGGAGAAAATATATAAAAAACAGCAAATGAAGCAGGCTAAAGGGAATACAAACGCTTACAAAATGAGATTATATGAAGTGCAAAATGACCAAGCAAGAATGGCTAGAGGGCAAATGAAAGGATTTAGAAGCATGTAGTATTAGGGGAAAGATGGATAATACCTATAGGAAAGTTAAAGAGGCGTTTGGAGGAAAGAGAAGCAGCTGTGTGACTATCAAGAGCTCAGATGGAAAACCAGTCCTAAGCAAAGAAGGGAAAGATGAAAGACAGAAGGAGAATGTAGAGAGTCTATACAAGGGAGATAAACTTGAAGGCAATATTATAGAACTGGAAGAGGACTTAGATGAAGATGAGATGAAAAATATGATCCTGCGAGAAGAATTTGATAGAGCAGTGAAAGATTCAAGTCAAAACAAGGCTCTGGAGGCAGACGACATTGAGACAGAACTATTGACAGCCTTGGAAGAGCCAGCCATGAAAAACCTCTTCCATTTGGTACGCAACGTATATAAGACAGCAGAAATGCCAACAAACTTCAAAAAGAATCTAATGATTCCAGTTCCAAAGAAAGCATGTGCTGACAGGTGTGAATATTACTGAACCATTAGTTTAGGAAAAGGATACATTGCAACTCACCGTAAAGAGGAACCATTGTGTGCAGACAGGCACAACGAAGAGACTATTACACATTATAGCTTCAGACCAAAGCCTTCTTCAGCAAAGAAACACACAGATTCACACAAGCAAGAACACCTCATGATCACATGACCGCTACCACCGGAAGCTTCGACCGGAGTCCTGTGTTATTCCTGATATTGTTGATATTCCAGCCTGGAGTTTCCATTATTTGAACTTCAGTATAATAAGTCACGGTTGCAAAATATTAACAAAAATTGCGTATAGAAGATTGGAAAAACTGTCAGAAGCCGACTTTGGGAAACATCAGTTTGGATTACGGAGGAATGTAGCAATAAGTAGTAGTAGGAGGAGGAGGAGGTGAAGGTGGAGATTAGTGTTTAACGTCCTTTCGACAACGAAGTCATTAGAAACGAATCACAAACTCGGATTAGGGAAGGCTGGAGGAGGAAAACCGCCTTGCTCTTACGGAGGAACCATCCCGGCATTTGCCTTAAGCGATTTAGGGAAATCACGGAAAACCTAAATCAGGATAACCGGACGCGGGTTTGAAAAGTCATCCATCCGAATGCGAGTCCAGTGTACTACCCAATGCACTGCCCCGCTCGGTAAGTGTAGGAACTCGCGAGGTAATACTACCTCTACGACTTATCTTACAAGACTGGTTAAGGAAAGGTAAACCTACGTTTATAGCATTTGTAGACTCAGAGAAGGCTTCGGACAGTGTTGACTGAAATATTTTTTTGGAATTCTGAAGGTAGCAAGGGTAATATACAGGGAGCGAAATGCTATTTACAACTTGTACAGAAACCGGACGGCAGTTATAAGTGTGGAAGGGCATGAAAGGGAGCGGTGGTTGAGAAGAAAGTGAGGCAGGGTTGTAACTTATCCCTGATGTTATTCAACCCGTACATTGGGCAAGCAATGAAGGAAGGCACAGAAAAATTTGGAGAAGGAATTAAAGTTCAGGGAGAAGAAGTAAAATTTTTAACGTTTACCGATGACGTAACTCTGTCAGTCACAGTAAGGACTTGGAAGAGCAGCAGAACGTAATAGGCAGTGTCTTGAAAGGAGGATATATAGTGAACATCAACAAAAGCAAAACAAGATAAAAGGAATGTAGTCAAATTAAATGAGACGTTGCTGAGGGAACTAGATTTGAAAGCGAGACGCTTAAAGTAGTAGATGAGTTTTGAATTTTGTTATTTGGGTAGCAAAATAACTGATGATGGCCGAAGTAGAGAGGATATAAAATGTAGACTGGCAATGACAAGAAGTGAAATTTGTTAACATCGAGTATAGTTTTAAGGTGTCAGGAAGTCTTTTCTGAAAATATTTGTGTGGAGTGTAGCCACGCATGAGAGTGAAACATGGACTATAAACAGCTTAGACTAGAAGAGGATAGAAGCTTTTGAAATGTGTTGTTACAGAAGATTGTTGAAGATTAGACGGGTAGATCGCGTAACTAATGAGGAGGCACTGAATAAAATTGCGGAGAAGAGCTTTCAAGCTGTTTATTTTTCCTTTTTGCAGTAATCTATTAGCAAGTAAACATGAATGAATGTAGACAGTTTTTCAGAGCCCGGAGACTTGGGAAATTAGAGAAAGACCAACTGAGGAGTAAGAAAAATGAAAAATTTTAGTAGCTGGTCTCCATGACCGTATTTACAGTCATTCAACACTGTTCCCTTCTCAGGCATATTTATACTCTGTAGGCAACTGAAAGATACGTGGCTGAAGGTACTAAGTAGCTGCAGCTTTCTTATGCTTACAATGGAGGGAATGCGGAGAGAGTGATTGTGCTGGCGCCTTGTAACGTCCTGATTTCTCTGATTCTACAGCGCTGATCCTGTATCGATATGTTTATTGGAGAAAGTGGTACGGTCAGGTTGTTGGGTTCGATTTGTGTCAAAGGCGAGAAGGAAAACTAAAATTGAAAGGGATAAGCATAAAAAGTACATATTTTTTATTTCTTTTAAGGCATTTATTGTACCGGGTGAGATAAGAGCCACAGGAGGCCCTCTCTTACATCGGAATAAAGCGCCGTCTCTAACTCATCTAATACGACACGAGATACTAATGGCTGATGAAAGGACCAACCACTCTAAAATACAATTATCAGACTATGTGTACTGATTTCACAAATGGAAGTATTACAATAATAAAAATAAAATAATAATAATAACATTAATAAGAGGAAGTAGAAGAAAAGAAGAAGAAGAAGAAGAAGAAGAAGAAAACGTAGAATAATAACAAAGGCGAAACAAAATGTACTTGAATAGTGCACTGTGGTAGCAATGGCTACGAAGGACGCAGAAGTAATTCACGAGACAGAAGGACACAAGAAAATGAACGATGAGGGAAGCAAGAAAAGTGGTGGAATTGGATGCACCACTTTTAAAGAAGAACGGGGAGTGGGGGGGGGGGGAGACTAGAAAAGAAATGAGTGAAGAAATAGAATTTCCAGCTTGTATAAATGTTGTTTGCCACTATTGTCACTTAGTAGCCGTGATAAGAACGCAACGAGCTATAATAGTTCTAATGTGTACTCTGGTGACTAATCGTATGTTGGTTACAGAGTTGGATAGTGGCAATTCAGAACAGAAAATTGTGGAGGAATGGGCATAGATATAGATGCAGAGTGTATATCGAGTTTACTGTTTGCCGATAATCAAGTTATGTTGGCTGCAGATAGAGTATATGATGTAGAAAATCGTTCAAACATACAATAAGGCCAGACTAACAACAATAGTTTCTTAAACAAAATATCTCTCGATAGGAAGTAAATACCATGGACTTTATCAAAGA